>NC_084460.1:197128691-197823066 GCF_027409185.1 Cynocephalus volans | reverse complement strand
TTAGCTGTAGGGTTCTTTTCCTATATCAATGTGATTGAGGCATAATTTACGTAAAATAAAATTCAACATCCATTCATAAGGAAAACTCAACAAACTTAGAACAGAAAGGAACCTCTTCACTACGATAAAGGATATCTACTAAATAGTAATAGAAACATGAAGGAAATGAAAAGTATAACCACAATGAAATGTCACTACACATCGAACTAGAATAGTTAAAATTAAAAATTCTTTCAATACCAAGTGTTGGCAAGAATGTGGAACAACTGATAAGTGATACAACCACTTTCGAAAATAGTTTATCAGTTTCTTGTAAAATTAAACAGATTTAATGTATACCACCCAGCAATCCCACTTTTAGGTATTTATTTAGGAGAGATAAAAACATGTCATATAAAACCTTATACATAAATGTTCATAGTAGCTTTATTCATCATAGCCAAAATATGAATTAACCTTAATGTCCACCAATAAGCAAATGGGTGAAAAGTAATTGCTGTATATCTATAAAGTAGAACACTATATGATTTCATTTATATTAAATTGTAAACAGGTAAAACTGACATTATAGTGCTTGTAAGCAGATCAGTGGTTGCCTGGGGGTTGGGTGATTGATTACACATGGGCACAAGGAACGTTTTAGGGTGATAGGAATACCTTGTTTATGATGGTGGTGGTTACCTGGCTGTATATATTTGTCACAACTTAAACTGTGTATTGAAAATGGGTGCAGTTAACCCAGCTGGTCCCACAGCCCATATTCTGTTTCCCTTTTGGGGAGCAGTGTCTTCACTCACTTCTTTAAGGTTCCAATTGCCTCTTTTTCTTGGGACTCTGGAGTCTTCCTCTGCATGTGTAGTTTAACTGTCAGCCAGAGGTGAAGTGGCTTGTATGTGCAGATTTTGGAGCTAATCCTCTCTACTGAATTCTCCCTTTGAGGATTTTCTCCTCAATTTTCTGGGTATCTGCCTGTCCTGAACTCTGTCCTCTGACATCTCAAGTCAGTAACACTGCCCCCTGCCTTATACAGAATTTGAGTTTGCCCTTAGGCACGAAAATGCAAATATATAAATCTCACCCATTGTAGTTTTTCTGTTTTAGAAGAGTAGGCTTTGCTTCTGTTTCTGCCTGCTTTTGGTGGCTTTCCAATTTCAAGTAGCGTGCGCACACACACACACACACACACACACACATGCAGAATAAAAATGAATGCCGTTAGCAGACAAGCAATTTTAAGTACTTCTAAGACCAAATATTGGTAAGAGAATCAAACCAGAGGAAAATCCACCAAAAAAAAAAAAAAAAAAAAAAAAAAAAAAAGCATTACGGGAGTAATCCTTTAGAGGTGAGACAGTTTTCAGGGTAATGTAGTAAAATTATCAAAGTTATAACTGAGTATTTGAGGCAACTAGGCTACTTAGCCTCATATTTCTTCCCCTTCTCTAGTTGAACAGAGGGCAGCAGATACAGTTCCCCTGGAATAAAGCTGCTTGTGTGTTGGGGAGTGGTTGGGGGTAGGAGAGCTAATATTTTTCTCAGCGATATAATTATCTGCCTTGAAAGTTCAAATGAATCATTTGGAAAACTATTATAACTAGTAAGACTTAAAGCTCAACAAACAAATATCAGTCTCTTTCTTAAATGGAGATATTTAAGAGATATTTATTTCCTAAATGGAGATATACTCCAAGAAAATAGCAATTAAGTTTTGGGTTTTTTTTAAATAAACTTAAGCATGAGTGTCAAGAGCTATATGAAGAAAATATAAAACTTTAGAGGAAGACATAATAGTCATAATAAATGGAGTCATGCTGCTGTGGTTTGCATGTTTGTCTCTTCCAAAGTTCATATTAATTATCCTGATTTGATCATCACACATTGGACACAGGTATTGGTATTCAACTCTGTACCCCACAAATATGTATAATCAATTATGCTTAAAAATTTTAAAAAAGTTCATGTTGAAGCTTAATCCCCAATATGGTATTTGAAAGGTGAGGCCTTTAAGAGGTAATTGGATTGTGAGGTTTATACCCTCATGAGCGGATTAATCTATTCATGGATTAATGGGTTAATGAATTAATGGGTTATCAGGATTATTAATTAATGTGTTAATGAATTTATAAGGAGAGGAAGAGAGCATGTGGACACCCTCTTTCCCTTTTGCCTTGTGAGGCCCTGTGCCTCCTTGGGACTCTGCAGAGAGTTGCCACCAGGAAGAAGGCCGTCACCAGATATGCCCCCTTGACCTTGGACTTCCCAGCTTCTAAAACTGTAAGAAATAAATTCTGTTTCTTTATAAACCACCCAGTTTCAGGTCTTCTGTTAAAAGCAACAGAAGGTAGACTTAAGACATATACCATATTCATGATGAGAAAGATTCAGTGTTATAAAGATCTCAGTGCTACTTCTGATCTCATTGGTAAATTCAGTGCAATTGCTAGTTAGAATCTGAACTGAATTTTGGGGGGGTGAGTGGGTAGACATGATAATATGATCCTCAAGTTCATCTGGAAGAGAATCTGGATAAAAATAGATACATAAAATATAAACAAACATCTTGCCCTAACAGATATAAAAAATATGATGATATAGTACTTAAAATAATGTGATATTATTATGGACATAAACCAATGGAGTAGAAGAAACAGCCCAATAATAAATTTTTATCTATATGAAAACATAGTTTATTGTAATGGTGGCATTCAAATCAGTAAAGGTATTGGAAAAATTGGTTAAAGCGTGGAAAAAAAACACATTTGGATTCCTAATTGATACCATATACAAAAGTAAATTTCAATGATTTAAGTTTAAAACAACAGTATAAAAATGTTAGATAAAAATTTGGAAAAATTTTTCTATAATATTTGCTTGTTATGACTGTCCTAAGGAACAAAACAGTTCATGCATTTATAAAGGAAATGCTGATAGATTTTATTACGTAACATTTATAATATACAATGAGAGATACTTTAAAGAAGGATAAAAGACATGCTACCAACTGGAGTGAATTGCCACATATATAACAAATTATTAAAATCTAGAATATGTTAAAGAGCTTCTATAAATAGTAAGTAAAAGTCAGATAACCCAATAGAAAAATGGGGAGATGGCATGAACAGAAGAATAGTGTTAATGACAAACATAAATGTTCAGCCTTATTAGTAAGTCAGAGAGATAAGCCAAATAAAATTACAATGAGGTAGTACTCTTTGCATACTAGATTAGCAAAAATGTAAAGATTCACAATACCTGTTTCTGGCAAAGACTCAGGGGAAAGTATGTTCTCAGATACTTGGTGTAAGTGTAAAAAAGTGAAATAGTCTTTTTGGAAGACAGAGACAGCATATCTCAAAATTTTTAATTTTCTGTATGCAAGAATTAATCTTGCAGCATCATTTATAATAGGAGTTAGTATTGGAAGAAACTGAAATATTCATAAGAGAATAGTTGAATAAAGTATGTCACCCACATGTAGGCAAACTATGCATCTGTTAAAAAGGTTGAAATATTTGAGCTGACATGGGAAAACCCCAAAACACATTGTTAAGTAAATAATTAAACAAAATGAGTAAAGTTTAAAATAATAAAATTAAAATGAAATAAAATAAATCATACCCATGAAATGTATTTATGTATACTCACACATATACACACAATATAAGTTTTATATCATGTGTTCATGTGTCCACAGCATTAGAAGGCATGCTTACTGATATGTGAACAGGAGTTACCTCTGCGGAAGGAAGAGTAGGACTGGGATAGCCATGATGAAGGACTTTTATGTTTTAATTGAATATTTTACATTGATATTGTTTTCAGGTATTTTCATACTAACTAATATAGAAAACAAAAGGCTAAATGATCATTCATCCAAACTTGGCTATACTTTTAAATTTCTTGGGAAACAAAAAAATTGCTGACACCTCATATCTATAGATTGATGGTCTATTTAGACCTAAGCATTTTAGGAAAATTTCCCTATGTGAGTCTGATACTTACTGACCATCATTCACAACTACCCATTTGGTTTGGTCACCTGATTTTACAAATGAAGAGAGACTTTTGAGAGGTGAAAGGGGTAGCTGTAGTAGGAAAGTGTTCAGACAGATTTATCAGGCCCCACTAGTTCTCCAGCATTTTTTAAATCTACCCAGGGTAGCATAGTGAAGAGTGAAGTTGAGATCATATTTAAATTTTTCACACCTTTTCTTTCTACTGTGTTACTGAACCTATTGTTGACTCTCTAGAATTCCTTTATGTGGGAGATGCTCAAGTCATAGGGAATCAAAAGTTGTTTAAAACATTCTCCTCAAGTTTCTAACCTGATTTATAAACAAGAAAAAGCAAAAGGTTAATATCACAATGTGTATAGCTACAATTAAGATGAGTAATGAATGGTAAGCATTACTACTAAAGGTTTCTAAAAATGGAGAGAGAATGGAACATTTTACAGATAGGGTATACAATCCCTTGATCTGTGCTATCTTGTACATAAATGTATTCTCTTCCTGAAATGTCTTACCTCCACCTTAAACCACATCTCTTACCGCTTACTCCTAATCTTTTACCCCTCATCCTTCATCCTTCCTCTCTCTACCTTCACATTTTTTAAGATTCAAAGTAAAAGTGACTTCCTCTTCTAAAGCCTTGGACCACCACCAACACTCATTTACATTTTACCTCTTTATCTTGTCTCCCTATAGCAGTGGTGATGCTTTTTTGAGATTATATGTTTTATAACTTACAAATTCTTGAGGCGGGGGACCAAATTTTGATCTTTGTATCATCCCAATACCTGGCACAGTGCCTCATATACAATAGACTTCAAATAATGAATGGGTTAAGGAAAAAACGTACATTTCAAACTTAACACCATGGAAAACAGTGTAAGCTAGCCAGTCTCAAAAGTGATACTGAGAGAGGTGAAGAAAGAGATAAATATATGGCTATAGATTTAAGTAAATCATGTGGTTTTTTTTGTTTTTTTTTTAAGTAAGGCT
This sequence comes from Cynocephalus volans, assembly GCF_027409185.1. Lineage (NCBI taxonomy): Eukaryota > Metazoa > Chordata > Mammalia > Dermoptera > Cynocephalidae > Cynocephalus > Cynocephalus volans. The sequence goes on along the minus strand of NC_084460.1, from coordinate 197,818,063 downwards.
ATTTACAATAGGAACCCTAAATAATTTGGGGTTAAATTAAATAAGCTTCCTAAAAAATATTTTTAAAGCAATACCTTTATTTCCACAGTTTGTTCCCTATTTGATATTCCATTATCATCATTGGTATTTGTTCTTTAGTTTTGTGCATATACATCTTGTTAAGTATATTTGTTTTATATTCTGTCTGTCTCCCTCTTCCCCTCCCTCTCTCCCAACCTTTCTCTTTTCTCTCTCTCCATATTTGTGTGATGTGTATATAAAGTTTGATATTTTAAAAAATAGTTTATTTTCTTCACTGTAATAAAAATAACCTTTTAGTATTAATTTAAGACAATGTTATAAGGAATAGGTCAGATATTACCAGTTAGAACATCATTAGTAAAGAGAAAGACTGTCATTTGATGATTTATTTTCCCATAGGATAGTGGATTATTTGGGGGCTTTGGTAAATTAAAAATAAGCTTTTTATATCCTGCAAATTTTTTAAAATTTGCAATTGATAGGATTTCCACATTTAGTTTCTTCCTAGTTCTTCACCTTCTTATGATAGAGAAAAAAATATTTTTTACAATATGCACAGTGATATTGTACATAGTGGAACAGTGGCTCCGAAATGAAGTACTAGTTGAGTACTTCTGTAAGTCAGTAAGCTTTAGCTTTCTGCAGTTATTGGGTTATAGTATGCTCTTTACCACAAGGAAAGTCAAATTATTCCTTTGAGATTTTTCAGATGCACATACACACATGTAAAATAAGAGGTGAAATGATCTTTGGCCTTAATTTATCTTCTTATATCATATCTAACTTATTTTATCTGAGAAGTTGAAATGCACTCTCACTTGCTGCTTTGGTGCTTTAGATGAATTTCAAGAAAGACCTATTTCTTTGATAGCTATAGTCTTTGGTGGTATATTAAGAAGTTTTGTGTGTTTTGAGACTTTGAAACAAAATCACTCATTATCTCAGTGTTTCTTGCTTCTTATGGAGATTGACTCAAAATAATACCCCTTATTATCATAAAGTCCTTTTTATTTTCCTTTTTTGCTTTGTTTTCCCTTAAGGTGAAGTCTTCAAACAAGTATAAAGTATTCTTTGTTATTTATAACTCTGCCACACCCAAACTTTATTTTAAAACATTTCAAATATACAAAAAAGTATCAAAAATATTTTTAAAAAAAGAATCCAGCTTGAGAAGTGAAACATCACTAGCAAGATGGTGGACCAGGAAGACCCAGGTCCTTCTTCCCCCATGGAAACATCAAACAAACAACTATAGATTAACTAAAATAATTTTGTAGTTCTGGAAACCAGTCAGAGATCTACAGCAACTAAGCAAATGCTCAGTCAAGAAAAAGCCACATTCAAAATGGTAGGAAATTTTGTAGTGTTTTACTCTTCTTTGCCCTATCTCTTCCTCAGAGTACATGGCATGGTCAGTGGTCCAATTCTTGTTTCCCTCCCTTGGGATGGAAGAAGCAGAGAGGAACTTGTTTGCGGTCATCTGGCCTGTTTGTTGGCTGCCCAAGGGACTGCGTTCAGTCTTAACCTGACTCGGAGCTCAGACAGGAAACAACAGCATAGTTTGGATATCAGACTGGAAGCACAGAAGGGAGTAGCAGGTGCCATGGTGCATGAAAAATGGATGAATACTGCAGATCTATGGACATCTGGGGGCAAGATACTCCAGGTAGAGGAACACAAAATAGAACATCTAAGGACTTGAGAAGAAGCTGGTGAGACTCTTTGGGAAATTAAGACTTTTTAAAGCAGCTGGGCTCAATTATGTTTCAATAAAAAAATAGTAATAATAAATATTGAAAAATAAAATAAAATCAGCTGGGGGAATAGAGTGTTAAAAACACACATGCACGCACACACGTGCACACGCGCACACACCCACACCCACCCACCCACCCAGAAAAGATATAAGAAGATTTTAAACCTTCATGCTGGGTTGATCTCAAGGCTCAGGGGCTTGCTAATTTAATTAGTGAAGGTCTTTCATACCAGTCTACAAAAACTATGAGATGTGGCCCTTTTTTTCAGATGCCCAATTTTCAACAAAATATCACAAGGAATACAAATAATAAGGAAACATGGCCCATTCAAAGGAACAAAAATCTCCAGAAACAGCCCTTGAAGAAACACATGCATCAGGCTTAAATATGCTTAAACAACTGTCTTCAGTATGCTCAAAAATCTAAAGGAAAGTACAGACAAAAAAAATGAAGGAAATCAAGGAAACAATTTGTTGACTAAATGTGAATATCAACAGAGATATTTGGAATATAAACACAAATGTATAGAAAATTGAACAGAAAATTCTAGAGCTGAAAAATACAATAACAAGTGAAAAATTCACTAGAGAGGGTTTCAACAGCAGATTCAAACAAGCAGAAGAAAGAGACAGCTTGAAGGCAGGTCATTTGAAATGATCAACTTTGAGGATTGAACAGAGAAAAGAATGAAATAAGTGAACAGGGCCTAAATTATCTATAGGACACCATCAAGCAGATCAATGTACACATTATGTGGGTTCCAGAAGGAGGAAAGAAGGGACAGAGAGATTATTTGAAGAAATAATGACCAAAAACTTCCCAAATTTGAGGATCAATATGGATGTACAAATACAAGAAGCTCACCAAACTCTAACTAGGATAACAACTGTTGAAAGACAAAGAGAATCTTGAAGGCAGCAAGAGAAAAATAACTTGTCATGTACAAGGGATCCTCAGTAAAATAATCAGCAGATTTCTTAGTGGAAACCTTGAAGGCCAGAAGGCAGTGCTGAAAGAAAAACACTGTCAACTGAAAATTCTATATCTGGAAAAATAGTCCTTCAAAAATGACAGAGAAATTAAGATTTTCTCAGACAGATAAAACCTGAGGGAGTTCATTACCACTAGACCTGCCCTAAAACAAATGCTAGAGGTAGTGCTTTAAGATGAAGTGAAAAGATGTTAGACAGTAAGTCAAAGCCGTACAAAAATATAAAGCTCTCCAGTAAAAGTAAATACATGAACAGTTATGAAAATGTTACTGTAATTTTGGTTTGTAACTTTTTATTTTCTACAAGATTTAAAAGACAAATGCATACCGAACAGTTATGAAATCTATGTTAAAGCATACACAGTATTTAATGATGTAATTTTTGGCATCTGTAATAGAGTGGGGGATAGAGCTGTTAAAGAGTAGAGTTTTATATGCAATGGAAGTTGGAATAATATAATGAAATTAATATGGATTGTCATAGCTTTAGGATGCTATATGTAATCCCCATGGTAACAAAAAGGAATATAAACAATATCTATAGAAAATACATAAAAGGAAATAAGGGAATCAAAATGTATCACGACAAAAATCAGCTGAACATAAAGGAAGGCATCTTATCTATATTTCCTTAACTGTAGACTTCTATTCTTATCCACTGCCTATTTTTCTATTAGTGTTGGTCTTTTTCTAATTGGTATATAGAACTCCTTTATATGTTATCTTTTTTCCTAGTTTGTTTTTCTTTCAACTTAATGATAGATTTTTACTATGAATGCCATCATTACTATCCAGTAGTGCTTGTTATATAGCATTGCTCCATTTTCATTGAGGGCAAAAGAGCTATGACACAAGAAAACAAACAGCAAATCCCAAAAACATGTTGCTTCCCTGTCAGTCATTTAAATCCAAGTGGATTAAATTCCCCAGTCAAAAGACATAGATTGGCAGAAAGGGGAAAACAAACAAACAAAATAACAGGATCCAATTATATAGTCAACATCAGACTCACTTTACATCTAAGAACACATAGGTTAATAAGAGTTTCTCTAGCATGCAGCTCCTATAAGCCCTATGCAGCAACAGCCTCTTTTCACCAGTAAGCAGAGGAAAGACTATCCTTGCCATCCAGTTTCAGGAACCTATCCTGCTTCTGGTTCCCTAACTCTCTAAATTTCTTGTTTCATTTACCTTATATGTGTATCTATCATTGTTTCATGGATCGTTTCAAAGGCGAGTTTACAGAACCATCTTGAAATCTTGTACTTAATGTCTTTAAAAAATATTTAAGCATCTTATTTTAAAAAGCAGATGTAAATGCTCTTTAGCAAGATGGCAAACTGAGTATACATTGCTAACATATGTTAAATACTTGCTGTGCCCTAAGTATTATAATTTTATTATCAAGTTTAAGCCTATGGCACTATGAAGTATATATTATCATCATTTTATAGATGAGAAAATCAAGATAGTGTGAAATGAAGTGATTTGCCACACTAATATAATAATAATTCTATCATTCTAAATAATAGAATGATTCCAGGGGTGTGCCAAATTCAGTGATGAGCAGGGAGGGAACTTGTCGAGACTAATGGGATTGTTTGGGAGGAGATGTACTGCTATACACACAGCCAGCTGGGTCAACCCAGTTCCTACTTGTGGGCCATGTGGTGAGCAATTAGCAGTGTCTACCACCAAGTGTGGCTGGTTGAATTAGAGAAGTAAGCCAGTGACCCCAGTTGGCGGGTAACACCCACTTGAATGAGGAAAGCCCCTTTACCCAGGTGACTGTCAAAACCTACTGGCAGCACTGTCTGTCTATCCCTCACCAACTCTTGGAGTCTAGCTGTGTATCCTGTCTCTTTACAAGCAGGCAGACATATAAAATATTTACAAACAGTCTTACGGAGAATTACATATTTTTGTACTACTCAACAAAATAGACTTCAACATTTGAGAAAGTTAATACTATGAAAGAGATGCACCCAAGTGAGCAAAACAAAGATTTTACACTGGCGGAAACAGAGCAGTCTGTAAAGATAGAAATAATAGTGCCAATCTTGTGGTTAATAAGGAGATGACATCAGTGTTTACATGTAAATTGCATAGCACAGTGCTTGGAACATAGTAAGTGCTCAATAAATATTAATATAAACAAAAGAAAAGGACTCCATAATTTACATTGGCACAATTACAGGATATTGCATCCATGCAAAGGAAACAATGAAAGATTTTGGAATCTAAAAATATAATTGTTACAATAAAAAAAGCTCATTAGTTAGGATAGAGTAGATGCCATGGAAGATTTAATGCTTTGAACATTATTGAATGCAGCAAATAAAAATAATACAAGCATATATAATATTTTAATAACACAACTATCACATTTAATCAGTCACAAAGTCTACATTTTTCCCCAAATATCTATGACTAGAAATTGAGCTTATATTAAGGCACATGGGAAATTTCATTACTACATTTATGTAGATAAAAAAGTTTGCTGAAATTAATCAGTGTGTAGAATAAACAAGGAGTTCTTCCAAGGGAAAAGAATGAGAAACTGGTATATAATGGAATATTATTCAGCAGTAAATGGAATGATATACCACTGCATACTCATTAGAGTGGCTGTAATTTTTAAAAGCTAGTGTTAATGAGGAGGTTAAGAAATTGGAACCCTAATACATTAACCGTGGGGGTATGAAAAGATACAGTCACTATGGATATAAACTTGGTAGAGCCTCAAAATTAAATAGTTACAAAGATCCAACAGTACCACTCCTAAGCATATACACAAGAGAATTAAAAACATGTTTACACAAAAACTTGTACATGAATGTTCATAGCAGTATTATTCATAATAACCAAATGGTAGAAACAAAACAAATGTCAGTCATAAGAAGGAATGAAATACTAGTAAATGCTACAACATGGATGAACCTTGAAAACATTATACTAAGTGAAAACAAACACAAAAGGCCATGTATTATATGATTCCATTCATATGAAATGTCCAAAATCAGCAAATCCAGAGACACAGGTATCTTAGTAGTTGGCAAGGGATATGGGGAGGGGAGCATTGAGACTGACTGCTAATAGGTACAGGATTTCTTTTGGGGATGATGGAAATATTCTGGAATTAGTGGTGATGATGGTACAACATAGTAAATATACTAAAGTACACTGAATCATATATTTTTAGATGGTGAGTTTTGTGGTGTGTAAAATATATCTCAATAAAAAATGCTATGTAAAAAATAATGCTGGGTCTATGGGCATATGCATTTTATATTTTGATATATACTGCCAAACTGTCCTCCACTGAGATGGTGCAATTTATGCTCTCACAAGCTATGTATGAGGGTGCCTTTTTTCTCATTCTTGCTATTGTGGTATGTCATCAAAGGTTTTAGTCTTTGCCAATGTTATTGTTGAAAAATAATAACCTAATGTAGGTTACTTTTGTATATCTCTAATTATAATAAATATCGAATCTCTTTTCATATACTTCATTGCCGTCTATATTTCCTTAACTGTAGACTTCTATTCTTATCCACTGCCTATTTTTCTATTAGTGTTGGTCTTTTTCTAATTGGTATATAGAACTCCTTTATATGTTATCTTTTTTCCTAGTTTGTTTTTCTTTCAACTTAATGATAGATTTTTACTATGAATGCCATCATTACTATCCAGTAGTGCTTGTTATATAGCATTGCTCCATTTTCATTGCTTAAGCCAAGAACGTAAGTCCTGTTTCACTGACATCACTGATGTGGACTATTAAGTTTCTCAGTGCCTACCATTGCACTTCTTTTATGCTGTCAGCTTCACATATCTATTTGTGTATGTAAATGTGTTTGTATTTCTTATATCAGAATATTTTGAAGGGGAACTGAATGAGGAAGGCAGGCTTTGGATCGATTAATTGGTGCCAGATTTTGATTTTAGACAGTCATTAAAGTGAATGTAATTCATGATTTTAATTAGAAAATATGAAGAACAAAATCACTAGACTAATAGTTGGGTGGGAAGATGAATTAATGGGTGGAAAAATAGGGGAAACAAATGTGTTAAATAGAGCTGAAAACCAGGTATTGACAAAGGAACAGATACTCCCCACCCCCAACTGTTGAGTCATTTAGCAAGTTTAGTCAGTCCTTAAATAAATATTTTTAATACATTTTTTATGCCAAGCTCCGTGCTAGGTGCTGACTATCCAGTATTGAGTAAAACAGGTTTATCCCTGACCTCATGGAGTTTATAATCTAATGAAGGAGACAGGCAATAAAAAGGTTAAACATACTATAATTGAGAAAATATTATGAAGAATTTAATGTTCCTTGCTTGTTTATAGAAAAAAACTGAGTAAATGAGAGCCGTGTGGTATACTTTTGGTAGGGTAGTCAATAAAGGCCTTTCTGAGAAGGTAGAAGTTAAACTGAGACTTAAAGGTAATGAAGAGGAGCTAGCCATAGGAAAACTAGGTTAAGGGACATTCTCTGAAAGGGAAGCTTGAAATTGAGATTCCCTAAGATCACAGCTTTGAGAAACAGAAAAGAGGCCATTATGGCTTCAACTTAGTAAGTCAAGGTGGAAGAGGTAAGAAGGGACCATTCAAGCCATAGTAAAGAATTTGGGCCTTGCACTGAGAAGTTATCAAGGTGTTAAACAATGGAGTGACATTATCAGGTTTATGTTTAAAAGACTACTTTAGCTTCTGATGGAAGATGAAGAGAGAGATGGTAAGAAAAAAACTGGGAGAGCATTTAAGAAGCTGTGGCCAAAGCCTGGACCAGAGATAAGGATGGTAGCAGAGTAGATGAATACATTCTAGGCATAGTTTGAAGGTAGAATCAGCTGGATTTGGTGTATTGGATGTTGTCAGTAATGGAGAGGAAAGATTCATGGACTACTCTCAAGCATTTGTTATAAAAATCTATGTGTTCTGTGTGGAATCAAACTTAGGTGGTAGGAGTTAGGGCTAAAAATAATGGTACATAAGCTTATATTTGTGTATTACTTTGAATGTACCACCACATCTAGTACCTCACTTTGGGTTCTTTAATTTTTTTTTTTAACTGAAACATGTTGGCAGTTGAAATATTTTCTGAATTCACTTATAATTTTCCAGAAATAGAGCCTACCCGGCATTCAGCAGTATGGAGGGTGCTTAAAATTCTCACACGTGAAAAAGCAGTCCTTCCCAGAAGTAGACATTATCTCTTAAGAATTGACAAGGTTTTGAGGGGAGTGGGGAGGGGGTTTATTTTTTAAAGAATAGGGTAGAAGTTATAAAATTTCTCTTAAGAATTGATTTTCAAGTTCTGTAGTTAAAATTTTGTCTGAATGAGAGCTTAAATTATAGCCCAGCCTTTTTTTAATGAAATGTGAAGAGAATTTGAAAAACTTGTGAGACTGTTATAAAATATAGTTGAATTAACAGAAATCACTTCAGATTGCTGTAATTATTGAGCATATTTACTTTCAAAACAGCAATTACACATTGCACAAGGGTATTTCAAAGAGTTTGTAGAAAGAAAGAAAAGAATCCTTCCATTAATTTTTTGAAGTGCTCATATAACTTGATGGGAAATTCAAGTCAAAATCTTAAAGCTACCACAATGCATTCAGTAATATATAGCATAATTTTGTTATATTTTATATGAACAATATTGCCTATAATTTAATGATTTTTTTCTACCTAGGCCTTTTCAGAAATGCATGTTTTAGCATTGATCTTCAGATGGAACAGATCTGCAAGAATCGTTATATTAGTTCCTCAAGGAAAAAATAAATCAGTCTTATTTATTTATTTTTCAGAGGTGGCTGGATCCAAACAAACCAATAAGGAAGCAGCTAAAGAGTGAGCATACATATTTACTTGATGTTTTACAAGTATGCTTTATAAAGATAAGCAGTTAATATAATCTGATTAATTAGAACTGCTTTTATTACTTCTAGGAGGATCTCCTTACAGTTTGAACTTCAGAGTCAAATTTTTTGTAAGTGACCCCAACAAGTTACAAGAAGAATATACAAGGTGGGTTTATGGAGCATATTTTTCTTGAAAATGTTGTCAAAACTCTATTATGAAATTAATTAGGCAAAAATACATACATTACAGTTGGCCCTCCATATCCATGGGTTCTACATCCATGGATTCATTTTTTTAAATGCATCTGTACTGAACATGTAAAGACATTTTTCTTGTCATTATTTCTTAACAGTACAACTATTTACATACAATTTACATTGTATGAGGTATTATAAGTACTCTAGAGATGATTTAAATTATATGGGCGGTTGTGCATTGGTTACATGCCATTTTATATCAGACTTCAGCATCTGCTGATTTTGGTATCCGAGGGAGGTCCTGGAACCAGTTCTCCTTGGGTACTCCGTGACCATGCTGTAATTCTGAGCTTCCCAACTAGTGCACAGAATAAGTTGTAGATGTTCCATGGTAACTATTTCCTCCCCTTTTGGGTGACTGGGAGGGCTTTAGGGGATTAGAACCTCAGGGCTGCCCTGTCTAGTCTTAAGCAGTCTCCTGAGCCATATAAATATTGCATTTTTCTACTTGTGAACAGTAGTTAAGAAGCACTGCTGTAATTGAGATAATCAGATAATGCTGAAATTGTATCCAAGGGATGCTGCATAGTGCGAATTTTCCCTGGTTTATTTACTTATTTTATTTTTAGTGAAACCATATTCTACGTATTTATTTCATTGAGAAGAACATAGCATTTATTATCATGTGCAGAAATAACGTCAATAGGTACCTTTTTTCCCCTTCATATTTTTAATCTTTGGTTCTAAAGAAAGTATAATGGACTTTATAAAGGATGTTGCAGGGGGTACATTACCATGTTCAGGCCTTTATGCCCACTTTACTGCCCATTTTAAGTCTGAGTTTTTGTTACTAATTTTGTTGTCACTTCTGCTTGAAAAAGTGTACACAAGAATGATCCAGATGAGCATTTTGTTAATATTCTTGAATGTTAGGTGAAATGTTTAATGTTAGGTGAAATGTTTAAGGTAGAAATAAAGAGAAATAACTGACAGCGTGGTAACTGTCATTATTTAACAATCAAAAAGATAACTCTGTGTGTTGCTTGAAAGATAGAATTAGCAATTACTTAAAAAAAAAGAAGAAGAAAAAATTAGTATATTATATCTTGTGTAAAATTCTCTTATAGTATAGGTCAGCAGCTGTATTCAGAATTACTCCAAAAGACAGGTGCCAAATAAAAAGTCCATACCTAAAGCTACCTATAGACAGGATGTTAGACTTCAGTTTAGTGGTTATCATTTAGAATATTATGTTGAAGTGGAGAAACAAAAGAATAAATTAAAGATATTTAGTTAGCTGCAGCTGCAGTGTTTGTAAAAATAGCATTTTTAATAGTAGACCAAGTCAGAAAAATTAGATTGATATTCTTGAGAGTCCTTTTCTGTGTGTTTGTTGGGGTAGGGCGTGGGGGGGCTGAATATTACTGGTTTTAGAATGGGAAATTATAATATATATTTATAATATACACCCTGGATTAGGCAGTCCTAATGTTTGCAATTAATAATAGAACCCAAACTAATTTATCTTGAAAAGCAAAGTGGTGTTATGTGAATACACTTTAGTTTAATATTGTAACCCTTAATCAGTCAGGTGTTGTTGAATAATTAAAATAACAAGATTTTTTATCTTAAATTATCAGTCTAATAAAACTTTCCCTAATTTTGCATGAACTGCAAGGAAATTGCTCTGAACTAATGAAAATTATGAATTATAAAGCAATTTAAATGCATTTTATTATTTCCTGGTACATGTGATAACTTGAAATCAAGTAAAAAATTATTCTGTAGTATATGTTTTCTATAATCAGATTTTAAAATGTGTAAGAAATATTTGTAATTAAAATGCCAGTAATTTAAAATTAGATTTCTAGTGTGTTTAATGTTTATGAAAAACTTTGTTAATGTAAGCAATTAAAATAGTATCAATTATAGCCATGTTCATAATTTACTTCACTCGAAGCATAGTCTTTGAATTTCTGAATGGAGTTTGAATGTGTCGATTCTTTTATAGCCTGTGTTGAATGCATAATCAAGGAAAAAATGTGTCACTGATAATTAAGTCAAAATAACTTCCTAAAGTAGAAGAAAGTGAAATCAAGTTTAATAGTAATGGAGGAATTAACTTGTGCTCAATCCATCAGTGTAGAAGATTATCTTTGTTTTCATCAGAAATAATGCTTTATTTCAAAAACCCTTTATACTGGAGTTTTATGGAATCTTGTAACTGATGCTGTTTGGTAAAAATGGGGTAAATAGCTAGTTTTTATTTCATTACTGTAGTGTACATCAATGATTCTCTACCCTGAATACAAATTAGAATCTCTTGGAGGAGCTTTAAACCTTGGTCACACCCCTGGAATATTCCGATTTAATAGGATCTGAGTATCGCATGTACCAGCTCCCTAAATGATTCTAATAAGTAGCCATGGTTAGGAAATATTCTTTTAAAACTTTAATGCTTGGGTAGCCTTAATAATATGGTCATGATCAATAACAAGACATCCTCAGCCACAGCTGCTAAATTTTCAGGACTAGATTAGACTCCACAAAACAGGAAATCTACTGTACCTTCTTACCTTGAGATTCCATTTTGAATTAGTGGAAGAAAAGAATGGAGTCAAAGAGCTTCCATCAGGTTAGACATAATTTAGTATTAGGAGGTGCTAACATCATTAGAATTAGATTTTTTCAGTTCCTGAGATGCATATACCAGGCAAGTGATATTACATCCACTTTACAAATGTAGAAAGTAAGGCTCAGCCATATTTTAAGTAATTTGCCCAAGATCACAGGCTAGTTCAGTTTAGGACTTGAATTCTGGTTTCTACTCTAACAATCCTTACTTCTTGGTTAAATGAGTATGTAAGTAAAATTGGGCAAGTATTGGTATTATTTGTGTAGGATTTATATTACGTCAAATATATTCATGACCTTTAAATCCAAACTGTAATAAGATTCTTTCCCACCAGGAACCTTTAACTTCTAATTTTGAAAACAAGTAGGCCTAATTAAAATACACTATCTTGGATTAAGTAGGTAATATTTATAATATTGCAATAATGCATTAAGCCTCACTGGGAGTTTATATATTTCATTATTAGCAACACACACACACACACACACACACACACACACACACACACACACACACACACACACACACACACACACACACACACACACACACACACACACACACACACACACACACACACACACACACACACACACACACACACACACACACACACACACACACACACACACACACACACACACACACACACACACACACTTTTTTTTTCTTTAAAAAAAAAAAAAGATGACTGACCACACTCTCCCAAGTGAGCCACGGGCTAGCCTCTATATACTTCATTAATATATGAAGCCAGGACATTTGTATCAGGTTTTGGAGGTTTGAGGAGGGTTTTGGTGGGTTTTTTTTTTTTTTTTTGGTTTTGTTGAGTTTGGTTTTTTGTTTGTTTTTTTATAGTGAATATCTGATTCTCTGAAAACCTTAGTTACATTCATTGGTAATTTGAATATTGTCATGGAGCTTTTTAATGACTTTAATCAGCCAAACTGGAATCTTAATGACTTTTGACTCCTGGAATAGGTATATTTTTTTAGTTGGGTGAAATAAAAGTCTTATTTCCCGTTTAAATATTTAAAACCACAAAATTTGGTCTTCTGCCAACATACAGCACAGGTGACTTTTCCTAAGCATTGATAAATCTGTGAGTGAAGGCTTATACTAGGAACAGAAGTACAATGCCATATTGTAAGCAACTTCAGCAGTCTTGTTAGAGGATATGTATGTTTTTGTTGGTTTTAAAGGAAATCAGGTACTTGACAGTTCTAATAATGGTAGAGCAATACGAGGGAAAGGAACTTTTTATTTTATTTTTTTTTCTGATCAAAGAGACCTTTCTTAACTCAATTGGAGGTAAATAGGTGTTTTTCTACAGTGAGCAGCTTCCTGCTGCCTAATACTAAAATGATCAACACATAGGCCTGTCCTTGCATCTGGTTTCCTATCTCAACAGAAAGAATAATTTTCTTTAATTGGACTCTAGTGCATTGCTACTGTCAGCTTTCCCATGTTTCTTACCAAGTATTATACGCTTCCCAGTCCTACTTTCTGCATACGGCCCTAATCTTCTCCCCTGGTCCTGTAACTCTTAAAAATCTTGATGAGTTTTATAATGGAAGCTAGTGGAAACAGGACATTCAAAGAACAGAATTTCATATGTTAAAAAATTTTAAAGATTTGAATTTGTGAATTTATGAAAGCTTATTTTAAAAGTATCTTTACATGTACAAATATATAGATTATAAAAGCAAATATTTAAATACTTTAGTTTTATTAATATAAGCATATAGTTTCTTAGGCCCAAAATTGTTATCATTTCAGTAAATGCTATGTCTTTTTTCTTTTTTTTAAGGTACCAGTATTTTTTGCAAATTAAACAAGACATTCTGACTGGAAGGTGGGCTATTTTAAATTTTTTGTAATGGACTTTAAAAATACTTTTCTGTATTACTTAAGTATTTCGTGATCATTGCAAAAAATTATCGGAAACATTTACATGTAATATAAATTTCATTCATCAGATAAGTTCATTTCTTAACAGTTGCAGTTAAGTCACATAGAAACTTCAAGTGCGAATAGTATAACATAAATTACAGCAGTTTTAAAATTATTATGTTTAACCTTGGGTTATGTATTTTGTTTTGTTTTATTAGATTGCCCTGTCCTTATAGTACTGCTGCCCTTTTAGCTTCATTTGCTGTCCAGTGTAAGTATCAGCCCACTTTTAGGTCAAATAGCGTAAGATTTTGTGGTCTGTGTTGATAGCACATTGCCTTAATGTGGGAGTTCTTTAGACATGTTACTGTACAGAAAATAGTGACTGCAGAGGAAATGTTATGAAACATCCAGTTAGTTAGCAGTTACTTGGAGTTTTGAAAAAAATTTGTTAGAAATCATTTGAGCCCTGGAAGAATGTTAAGTGAATTGTTACAACTTGTTTAGAAATGTATAAATATTTTACTACAAGAAATATATAATGGAATTAATGACATTGCCAATTTGGCTATAATAATTGAATATTTTGTTTATTAAAGTGTGAATATTTTCCTTCAATTATTAGCTGAACTTGGAGACTACAATCAGTTGGAGAACTTGCCAGGCTACCTCTCAGATTATTCTTTCATTCCTAATCAACCTCAAGATTTTGAAAAAGAAATTGCAAAATTACATCAGCAACACATGTAAGGATTTATTTAGTTTTCTACTTATTTGGTAAACTTCTTAGTGGCATTCTTTCTAGAGAAATGTTTCAAATTGTTTCTAATTTGATTATTGTAATTACTTAATATAGAACAGTTACTATTATGTAAAATAATATGACTATTGTAAAAAAATGCAGGTGATCAAAATTAAAAATAATCATTGCTTATTTCATAGAATATATGAGGCTTTTTTTCGCTTCTGCTAAGAACCATAAAGCTGTGTGTAGAAATGTATTTACTGTTACATAAAGTCAGTTATTTAAGAAGGAATTTAGAATATTAATAATATATTCACAATATACAGACAACTGTACTTAGGAATTCTTTCTCAGTTTTTAAGTATATGAAAGGAGTCAATTCTGTTTGGTAATGAGCCAAGAGAAGAAAAGGAACTTCGTGTAATACTAAATTAATAAAAAGTATTTCTTTAAAATGAGTAGCACTTTTTTCATTCATAACAATATTCAACTTTGATTTTTCGAGTCTAATTTTCTGTGACATAATTTTTTTCAAGAAGGGATTTGTTGCTTTGAATAGAAAGTAATATTGTTTATCAGTTGAGAATTCAGTTCTGCTTTAACATGCAGTTTAGAATACTCATGGAGGAATTAAGGCAGTATTGCATATTGGCTGAGAGTCTGAACCAAAGAGCCAGACTGCCTTGTTTGAAATTCTGGTGAGACTGCTTTGCTTTATGTCTTTGCTTCTCTGTTTCCTTATATGTAAATTCAGGATAATAAAATTATCTATCTGTGGAATTACTGTAAGTTTTAATACACAAAGCTTCCAGAATTGTGCCTAGCACATGTTAGGCACTGAAGAAATATTGGCTCTTATTATTAAGAAAACTTACTTTCATTCGGTAAGGTCATGGACCATGTATCTAAAATAGGATAGCAGATTACAGCTCACTTCCTATTTTTGTATGGCCCATGGGCTCACAATGGTTCATATGTTTAAAATGGTTGAAAAATTCAGAAGAACATGTGGCATTTGAAATTTTATGAAATTCAGTATCCGTGTAAACACTTATCAGAACACAGATACCTCACTTGTTTATATGTTGTCTGTGGGTGCTTTCAGACAATGGCAGAGTTAAGTAGTTGCCACAGAGACCATGTGGTCTGAAAGCCTAAAATATTTACTGTCTAGCCCATTCCAGTAAAAAGTTTGCTGACCCCTGATCTGAAAGAGACTAATGACTGAGAATTTTAATAGACTGGCTTAATGTGGTAAGAGGACTATTTTGGTCCAAAAGTAAATCCCATTTATGATGAAAGTTCTGCATGTAGCATATCTGAATGAAGGGTTTGAAGATAAACCAGCTTTTAAAAATTTACTGATAATGAAATGTCTCTTCTACAAGGAAAAAGTTTGTACATTTAACAAGGTGTTTATTGTATATTTCTATTTGTTTTAAAGAACTGATTCATCACATCTTTAAACAAAGAAAAATATAGAATCATACAATTTAACTGGGGGGAGTAGTAGTTAACTTAATGGAATTTTGTAGAAAAGGGAAGTATATCTGCTTTTTTTGAGTCACATTTGTTATGATCATGCATTGGCAGGCTGTTGGCTACTTTTTCTAGTATTATTAGTGAATGAAAGGTTGATATCTTTGCTTTTGTAATTTGCTGTTTTTGCTCTGCTGTAGTCTGATACTATCAAATAACTAAGGTTGTTCGAACTGTATATGAAATAGTAAACCTATTTTTAAATCTGCATTTAGAGCAGTGGTTTTCAAACTTGTGTTCATAAGAATCACTTGGGATACTTGTTAAATATAAACAGTTTGGACATCATCCCTTCTTCATCACACTGTATAGAACAGTATTTCTGAAACCAGTTTTTCTAATCTGTCATATTATTTATAATATATTTTGAAAAATATAATGAAAATGAAAATAACAGAGAAATAACGGAGAAATAAAGGCATAAAAAAACACATCTCATTTTTTTACTGTTAGATTCAATGGACATAAAATTACTCTTCCAGATTGCTATAAAAGTCTCTGACACTCTCAATTTCTGTACTTGTGAATCAACACCTGTCTGTTCACCACACTCAGAAGCACTGCTCTGTAGGTTGCCTTAGAATCTGCGTGTTTCAAAAGCACCCTGTGTGATTTAAATGCAAATATTGTATGTGAACCAAATTTTGACAAATACTGCTTTAAAGTTATATCTATAAGTGAGTGGCTTTGTTAAAGTTATAAGAATAATTAGGGACTTTTAAAACTTGCTGTATTCTTGTATTTCTGGAAAATAAGAAAATATTTCAGAAAATAATAATTTGGGTTACCGAGCACATGTCCTCGAGATAAGTTAGATGTTAGTATGCAGAACTAAGAGGAGCAGTTCTGCAAGGTGTTTTGTAGACAATTGAATGAAATTGCCCAAATTTTTCCAGATAAACAGCCTTTTTCTAATTTGACTGTAGTTGTGATTGATCTAATTTTTAACCTAATGCTGTCTTTACAGAGGCTTATCTCCTGCAGAAGCAGAATTTAATTACCTAAACACAGCACGTACCTTAGAACTCTATGGAGTTGAATTCCACTATGCAAGGGTAAGTGAAGAAAACTTATTTTGATGTTATGGAGTTAGGCTCCATTTCTCAGTATAAAATTTTTTTAATACCTTGATAGTATTAGGTAACAAATGGAACAACTTGTGATTGCTGCCAACATAATCACACTGAAAATTTTCTCTGCATATAAGCATTTTCATAATAATTTGACATTTAATACCTGATGAAAAGGATAGTTAAAGTAGATTCTTCATGTTATTTTTCTTCAAGGTGGTGTTTTATGTGATAAAAATAATTTTTACAGACCTTAAGAGATTGTATCTTTAGAGTATTATTTTACAAAATAAAGGTTAAGTTATAGGG
The DNA here is from genome assembly GCF_027409185.1 of Cynocephalus volans. Taxonomy (NCBI): domain Eukaryota; kingdom Metazoa; phylum Chordata; class Mammalia; order Dermoptera; family Cynocephalidae; genus Cynocephalus; species Cynocephalus volans. The sequence goes on along the minus strand of NC_084460.1, from coordinate 197,801,031 downwards.
GAAGTAGTTTTTTCTATACTTTCATGGTAATCATGATTTTAAAAAATGTTCTCATGTTACTGAGGCCTGTATTACTGCACTTATTTTATTTTTGTCGTTTAGTTTCATCATTATAAATTTTTATATGTAAAATACAAAATGAAGCATATTAATATATATTTTACTTTTATCTCCCTCCATCCCTTTATTAAAATGAAATTTATAATCACTGGCTTTTCCTGTATAATACTCTATAACTTCTTTTTCCTTGTGTCAAACTTTGCTGCCTTCAGAAGACTGTTACCCTCTTGCCATAAGCATATGAGGGTACTTCAAAAAGTTCATGGAATGATCCATATTATCTTTTAATTCTACTTTTTCACAAACTTTTTGAAGTACCCTCCTATTTGTGTGCCTCTTCACCTATATTTCTTCTCATGATTTCTTTATGAAGAGGTTATATTCTTTATAAGTATCTGGACTACAGTTATTCTCCATAACCAGTAAAAAGTGGAGTTACAGATAATCATTGAGTTGGAGATAGGGTTTATATTCTCTTGGGACAGATTGTTGAGCCTAATCAGGATATAGGTCTGAAAGGGATTTAAGAGCGAAGATTTTTCTTATCTAATTGTTTTGAACTTATTTTAATACACAGACACACAATGATAAACAGACAGTTGTTTAGGTACTCAAAATTCTATTACTTTTAATGGTTTTATCCCTTAGGGCCTCACCTGACCATGTTCTGGGAAAGGAGCTTTAATGCTTTTTTCACAAAGCTATGTCAGTCTTTTTGAAAAACTAATGACTTGCTTTTCTCAAGTGTTCATATATTGTAATTCTGAGTGTTTGTGGCTTGGAAATAAGTTTGTCTGATTTCATTTTAAATGTATGGGTAAGTCTCTTTTGAACTTTTTGCTTTCTTTAAAATATGTCCTTTTATTCTACTTTCCTATTTTGAGCCTATTACTTTTGAACACGATTCTTCCAAATGTAACATAGTGGTCAGTATTTGTGCATAGATTTTGGTTTTTATTATAATAAAGTTTAAAACTGATGGGACTTTAAATATGTGAATTAAACTATGGTTAAAAATAAAAAGACCGGGCCGAGCCCGCGCCGCGCTTGGTAGAGTGGCGCTGGGAGCGCGGCGACGCTCCCGCCACGGGTTTGGATCCTATATAGGAATGACCGGTGCACTCACTGGCTGAGTGCCGGTCACGAAAATGACCCAAAAAAATAAATAAATAAATAAAAATAAATAAAAAGACCACCAAAATCAGTCATTTTAGTTTTTAGCAATTTTCAGTTATATCTGAAGGAATTGCTGTCAATGAAATACAGAGTATTAGACTTTCTTTTTTTATTTAAATGGCAAGTATAGATCTCATACATAATTAACCATATTGTTATTTGTTGATTTAAGGTAGTTTTTTTTGTTTGTTTGTTTAAATTATTAGATTATAAAACTATTTTTCAGAAAGCCCTAAATGTAGAGTACCAGATTAAAGGAATTTAAATTTTAAATAAGTTTTAAATGGTCAAAGTTATTTAGAAACATATTTTGTAAAAAAAAAAAAGAAAGACCAAGGAAGGGTGTTTTTCTTGTATGTGGATACTGAGAAGAGAATGTGCAAATGTGCAGTGAACATGAAGGGAAATTTTGTAGCATCAAGAACAAAAAGACAAAAGGTAGATGAGGAAGGATACAAAAAGAAAACTTAAGTTTTAATTGAATATCAAAAGCAAAAGTGTATCTGAATAATATTTTATTTTGAAAAGCAAGGTATGATATTTTATCTCTTCCCTCAGAGTATAGGTTGATAACAAATAAGTGTTAGAGCATTCATTGTGGTGGATCTCTTATGTGCCTTGCACACCATTGGCACCAAGGATTACTTAGTGAACAAAACATTAATTATCCCTGCCCTCATGGAGCTCACAGGATAGTGGAGAAGAAAGAAATGGAACATATATCAACGATTAAATATGTGAGGATATGAAGGGAAAAGTGCAGAATGCTATGGGATCATATGGCAGGAACTTCTAGGAACAGAAGGTAGGGTAGGGAAAGTTTCTTAGAAGAAATGATATATTACCGAAGCCAGAAGAATGAACAAGAATTAGCCAAGAGAATGATTTTTACCATAGAGCTGTCAGCATGAATGAAAACCTGAAATTAAGAATGTGGCATGTTTGAAAAAATGAAAACATTTAGTATGGCTAAAAGATTATACGATAAGGGAATAGGGAATTGTAGAAAGGTAAAAAATGAGTGGCAACTTCAAGATAAAAAAGAAAGGAAAAAAAATTTTCATGGGGTGGGAGCAGAGGAATATGGTGTTCAGTTCTGTGAGTTTTAACACAGGTGTGGATTCATGTAAACACTACCACAGTCAGAATACAGAGCAATGTCATCACCTCAAAAAACCCATGCTTACGCTGCATCTTGGTAGTCAAACCTTCCCCTCACCCGTAATTCCTGGCAACCATCAATCTATTCTCTGATGCTGTGGTTTTCTGTTTTCCAAAATGTCTTATAAATGGAATTCTATAGAATGTAACCTTTTCAGATGGGCTTCTTTCACTTACAACAATGCATTGGAGATTTATCCAAGTTATTCTTTGTTTCAGTAGTTCATTTCTTTTTATTGCTAAGTAGTTTTCCATTGTGTGGATGTACCATGGTTTGCTTATCCACTTATCCTTTGAAGGACATCTGAGTTTTTTCCAGTTTTGTAGTGGTGGTTTGTTGTTGTTTAATTAATAACGCTACTACAAACATTCATGCACAGGTTTTTGTGTGAATTGAAGTTTTTATTCCCTAGGATAAATCCCCCAGAATGGGATTGCTGGGTCATATGGTAAGTGTATGTTTAACTTTATGCAAAACTGCCAGACTTTGTTGTACCACTGATGTTGGCAAGCTCCAATTGTTCCACATTCTTTCCAGCACATGTTATTGTCACTTTTGTTTCTTTTTAAGCTTTTTTAATAGGTGTGTTTTATTTTGTCATAGCATTTCCCTAATGACTGGTATTGTTGAGTGTCATATCTTCTTTGATTATTCTCTGTTTTGCCTATTTTTAATTTGGTTGTTCCTTTATTCACTGTTGAGTTTTGAGAGCTCTTTATATATTATAGACACAAGTTTTTTGTTGGATACGTGATTTGCAATTATTTTATCCCAGTCTTTAGTGTTCCCTTTTATTCTATTAACAATGTCTTTCAAAAAGCAAAAGAAAGTAGTAGATTCTAATACACAGATAGAACAGGTAGTCAGAAAATCAGCAAGATATAGAAGATTTTAACAATGTGAGGGTACCCCAGAAAGTTTGTGGAAAAGTGGAATTGAAAGATAATGCAAATCTTTTCATGAACTTTTTGAAGTACCCTTGTACAGTCAACAAGTTTGACTTAGTTGATCTATATAGAATACTAAAAGTATACCTAACAACTTCAGATTACACATTCTTTTCAAACACACAGAATATAATTTTTTTTTTTTTTTTTTTTTTTTTGGTGGCTGGCCAATATGGGGATCCAAACCCTTGACCTGGGTGTCATAACATTGTGCTCTAACCAACCGAGCTAAAACAGAATATAATTTCTGACCACAGTGCAGTTAAACTAAAAACAATAACAAAAAGATAACTTTACAAATCCTCTAAATATTTAGACATTAAGAAATATGTTTCTAAATAAACTATGGGTCAAATATTTCATTGTTTCTAACCAACACTCTCTTTACTTTGTTCTGAGAACACTCACCAAGAAAGAAGGACAATTAGTTACGTCTAAGTTTGTCGTTAAAATCTATTAAAATAATGGATGTCAAAGTAATCTGAAAGATATAAAATATTTTGAAGATATTAAGTTAATACCAAGGAACATTATGGGAGCTAAATTTAATTTTTTGTAAAGAATTTCCAATCTCTTAAAAGGGAAAAGGCATTATCTCAGGAGTAATTGCTGGCCTGATTAAAGTATCTTATTTGTTAAATGAATGGTTTGATGGCTCACTATCTTCTTTACTAGAGTAACTCTCATCTTTACTAGAAAATAAGTCAGTCAGTGACTTTATTATATTGCAAAAATAGAATACAAGAACATAATGGAGCTATGAGAGATTTAAGTTCTGTGGATCCTCAAATTTGTTCTCTCTTATATAAGAAGGTTTGTATAATATTAACTGCGTTTGCCTATGAAACTTTGTTTCCTAGTTATCTAAATGTAAATGTAATCACAGAATACTTGGCTTTAGATTTTTAGGTAGGTATATAATGTTCTAAATTAACCCTAAAACCATTCTAACAAGTTTTAGGCTTAATTGTGAATATCTTATTTCCATAGGTATTTGTAATAGTGATGAAGATAATTCTACTGAAAGATAACTTTTACCCTTCAAAATTTCAAGAAAAGGAAAGCTTACTGATGCTATTTCAATTATTCATTCATTCAATGAATATTTATTGAGCACCTACTGTGTTCCAAGTCCCATTAATAGACATCGTGGATACAGCAGTGAGTAAAGTAGATAAAATCCAACACACTTGAAGCTTATATTCTGGTGGGCAAGATCAGACTATAAACAAGCAATTTTGAGTATATCAGAATACATAGCGTGTGATTCCATGAAAGTAAAGTCCAGTAATAGGCAAAATACCAATTTACGTGGATATAAGTCAGAATAGTCTCACTAGAGGAGTGTTACTAGCTGGGAGGCTCATGAGGGAGCCTTCTGAGTTTTTGAAAATGTTCTATATATTGGTTTGTCATGGTTATATAGAAGTTTATATAAGTGTGTGTGCGCATGTGTGTAAAATTTTGAGTTGGACATTTAAGATTTGTGCTTTTTAACAATGTGCATATTGTACTCCAATCTTTTAAAGGATTAATTAGATAGGTAATATGGCAGATACTGATAGATGCTATGGAGAAAAATTAAGCTGAGAAAGAGAACTGAGACAACCAACACTGGGATGTAAGGGAAGGCCTCACTGAGAAGGTAAACAGACCTGAAGGAGCCATGTAAACATCTGGGGGCATGCTCATTCTGAGCAGAAGACAGCAATGAAAGGCCATGAAATAGTGCATGTAGCAGTTCAAGTAACAGGAAAGAGACCACCATAACTCGTGTAGTGTGAACAAGGAAAGGAGAGTATCAGGAGATGAGGTCAAAGCAGTCCAGGGCTAAGACATTTTAAGAACTTTGGCTGTTTGTTCTAAGCAAGGCCATTAGAGAGTTTAGAGGAGATAAAAAACATGTTGTAATTTAAATCTTTAAAAAATAACAATAGCTACTGTTTTGAGAGTATACCATAAGACACTAAGGGAAGAGACCCATTAAGAGACTGTATCAGTGATCTTACCCAGGTGAGAGATAATAGTGATTGTAGCAGTGGAGTGGTGAAAAGTAATAGATTCTGAATATACTATTTTGAATGTGGAAGTGACCGCTTTCACGTATGTACTGGCTGTGGGGTGTGAGAGGAAAAGGATTCAGGAATGATTACAAAGTTTTGGGCCTGAATTTTCACTAAGTTGGAGAAGACCAGACAGAAGCAGGTTAGGAGGGTGGGTTAAGAATTAGTCTTGGGACATATTAAATTTGAGATGACTTACAAATACAAATGAGGAGGGTGGGCAATTCAGTATATGGACCTGGAGTTCAGAGGAAAGGTCTGGACTAGAGATCACATTTGGGGATTGTCATCTTATAGATAATATTTAAAACCATCAGATGAGAGCATTGAGAGAGCAAATCTAGTAGATATTGAACAAAAGAGGCCCTCAAAGCTGGAAGACTTAAGTTTAGAAGTTGGAGAGATGAGGCAGAACTACAAAGGAAGACTAAGAAGGAACAGTCATTTAGATAGAAAGAAATCCTTTCTCTGATAGAAAGACACAAATGTGTGTGCCTTTGAAGCCAAGTGAATCACAAGTGGTCTACTACATCAGATGATGCTTATAGTTCAAGTAAAATGAGGACAGAGAACTGAATTAGGAAAGTAGAAGTCCCCTCTGATTTAAGAGCAGTTTTGAAGGTGTAGTGATGGCCAGAGGCTAATTAGTGAGTATTCAAAAAAGACAGCAAGGAGAATAATTTTGAAGGGTTTTGCTGTACAGGACACAATAATAACAGAAAACACCTGTATAGCATTTACTAAGTGCTGGATACCCTTCCTAGGGCTTTATTACAGCCCTGGGAGATAGGAGTATTATTGTTTCCACTTTACAGATGATGAAAATGACATAGCAAAGTTAAATATCTTGCCCATATGATACCTATTTCTGTATTTAACAACCAGTTTATATAGCTCCTTTCCAAATCCTCATTTTTAACCTGCATGTATTTGAAGACTTTTTGACAGATTGGCTAGAATAATCAAATAATTTAAAATATAATCTCTTGGAACAGAGAAAAGAATCTCTTCTGTCAGAATGACTTCATAAATGTAACCCTAGAGTATTCAAATCACACAATGATTTTCCATAATTCTGCTGTGTGCTTTCACTCATCATGACCTATGTAGGTATAGCATTATTTTATTTTTTATCTAGCATCTTTATGAAAGCATCATTACTTGTTTCATTTTCACTGAGTAATTTGTTTTCGTAGGTCTATGTAAGGCACACTTTTTTTTTTTTTTTTTTAGCAGCTAGCCAGTACGGGGATCAAACCCTGGACCTTGGTGTTATCAGCACCATGCTCTAACCAACTGAACTAACTGAACAGCCCCCACAAACATTTTTTTTTAGTAGTTAGTGAATGTATAAGCCTAATGCCTTTATGCCTAACTACATTAAAAATATACAGATATGAAAAATTTAAACTAATGATACATGGGAAAAGAAAATAAAGCTAAAAGGTAAAAGAGAAAATAATTTCAACATATACTACAGGGCTGGCTGATTAGCTCAGTTGGTTAGAGTGCAGTGTTATAACACCAGTGTCAAGGGTTCAGTTCTCTGTAGCAGCCAGCCGTAAAAAAATATATATATTACAGAAAAATTTTTAAAATTCATATTTTATAAAGACTTCCCACAAAGAAATAATTGTTTAAATCTTGAAATTAGAAATATAGGAAAATGGTTGTAATAAACATTTCACAGGAGAATATTATGTAATTGTTTTTTGTCCCTAATAATCTAAAATATAACAGTGAACAATGAGATACCAATTTTTTCAGATAAGCAAAAATTCAAAAGATTAAAAATATCCATTACTGGTCAGAGTGTGAGAAAGTGGACACTCTGATACATTATTGAAATATAAATTGGTATAAACCTTTTGGAGGGCAAATATTAATAGAAATATAATCTTTGATCACTTTTTATCTCATTTCTGAAACTATCCTTCAAAATATTTTTAGAGGTATTAAAGTTTTTGTATAAACAAAGATATAAAAGAATGTACACCAAAGTGTTAATAAGTGGTTATCTCTGGGAGTGATGGAAAGAGAGGTGGGGAAAGTGAAGGGTCATCTTTGACTTCTTACATGATATTTGTGTATTGTTTTGAAATTATTTTATAATTACAAATAATTAAGAAAATTATTTTAACAGCTATTCTATACCACTTAAAATTAATGTTGTTCCTATCCCCACTACCATAAAATTTAGTGGGTTCAAGTTTATGCTACTCTTATCATGTGACAGTAGAGCGGTCAGGATATTTAAGTAGCCTTAGGTAATTAATTTGTGTATAAAGTAGTATTCTCCAGTGGAAAGAAAGGGAGGGGGTCTGTACCTCATAGGGGAAAGTGAAATAAACAATTAGGTATGGGTAGAAAATATTAGAACATCTGTTCATGTTCATCCTAAATCTCATCCTTTTTATATTGCTATTTTTAAACCTGCTATTGTGAAATAAAACACAGATATAGGTATGTATCTCTTAGTGAATTATTGTAAGGTGAACATGCCTTGTAACTACCACCCAGGGCAAGCAGTAGAATTTTGCTAGCTACTCCAGATGCTCTCTCCTAGCAACAGCTCCTTCCTACATAGCTGAGGTTTTTTTATGGTTTTTATCACGTAAGTGTGCCTTCCTTCATACAATACCTTGGTCTTGCTGTTTTGTTGTTTTTTTGTTTCTTACCTAGATATTTTAAATCCCTTTAATCTATAGGTTATCCCCGCTTTCTTTATTCTTCCTTAAAATTTACCTGTTAAAGAACTGGGCCATTTCGCCTGTAGTTTCTTATAGTCTGGATTTTGCTGATCACATATTCATGATGCAATTAACATGTTCTGCTGCTTTGTATTTCCTGCAGATTGGCAGCTTGATTCAGAGGCGTGATCAGATTTAAAAATAAAGATTTATAAGTAAAGATGCTCTTTATTATGTTCTTTTTTTCAGGAGGTGCATAATGCTTGGTTTTTGCTGGGTTTTTTCACACTAGCACCATTTATGCTTAGTGCTTAGATCCATTAATTTGTTGGAGGCTGTAAAATAAAGATTTCCTAATTCTATCTTTTTGGTTTTATTTATTCATTGGAAGAATATTATAAGGAGTCACTTCCCTTCTTTTATTATTTGGTTACCCAGTGTTATAGTTTGTACAGGAATAGGATGGAAAATATGTTTTGATCCTTTACTTTTATTTTAACCTGTGAGGCTGCTGCATGGAAAAGGAAGCAGAATACTGAATTGAGAATTTAAAAGGGGGTCTTTATTGGCCAGCCAGCGACTGTATCTCCAAGAAAGTCTCAGAAGAGAGCAGCCCTGACTTGAAGTTCAGAGGGTTTTTTAAAAGGCACATTTTTACATTAGACACACAGTTAAAATTATCAAATAGTCACACATTTGTAGTTATCAAATAGTCACTCACATACACACATACCCTCTTCGTGTGAGGAGGGGGTTTGGGGAGGCCTAGCGCAAGCTGATAACAGAAGCTGAAACAAGCCAGTTAATCGCTCAGGGGCAACTTGGGTGGGGAACAGCAAACAAAATTCAAACTTCTCTACATCAGGCTAATATGTAGCTTTTAACTTCTATTAAGGGGGCTAAAGAGCTGAGGGGGATTTTTAAACAATAACATTTTTTAAGCAATTCAAACACAATTTAAACTTAATCTACCTTGTCATACAGCAAGCAGTTTCACAGAAGTGAATTGCATATGTTATGAAAGTGGGGGTCACCCTATCTCATTTCCAACTCCTCTTTAGGAAGGAATCAAATCATTGATTCTTCAGTACTTAATTTATTATACCTGGTATGTAGGACAAGGAGCTTAATTGACTATACCCATTCTCAGATGTAACTAATGAGGCAGGAAACCAGGCAAGGTCCAATAGTGACTAGGAGGAGGAAAAGGACTAGAGGGCCTGAAACTGCTGTTATTAAAGTCGTTAACCAAGGAGACCAAAAGAAGAAGCTTTTATACCCATTTTTGTTGTTATTATATGACTTTTTAATGTATTTTTTGACTAAGGCAAGGCTGTTCCTAATGACACCTGAATGGTTGGTATAGAAACAGCAAGCTTCGCTGAGGGTTACACATAATCCCCCTTCTTTAAGGAAGAGCAAGTCTAGACCTCACCTGTTTTGTAGGACCACCTTGGCTAAAGAGTTTAGGGATTTTTTTAGTTTATTGACAGATTTTTTTTAATTTCCCTAGGTTTATATTTATTTGGTGGCTAAATTTTTGAAGATTTTGTTTTCCCATGTTAGTAGCCCTTAACTCCCAAGTATAATTTCTAGGCTGATATGGGTTCCCCAATACAGGCATTACATAGTGAAAGACAATTAATACAATCAAGGGGGCAAGCGAAAGAGTCTTATCTTTAGCAGGTCTTCTGGTGAGTGCTGGACTGTCCATTTTTCCTGGAGTCATTCTAGGTCTGATGAGTCCGGTTTGGAGGCCCATTTGAGTTGGGTGTGATGTATCCAATAGCTCTTTCCTGCAACCTAGATGAGGTCGCCTGGCTGGTGCGAATGTGGCATCAGGTTTTTCGTGAGCAGGTGGGCTTCTCAAACCAAATGATGAATTTGGCCCAGCACCTGTTGAAGGGCTTGGAGAGACTGAAATAAGTGTGATTAGTGATTTCAGCAAGTTTTTGATCCCTGAGACATGGTACCAAAGGGGGAGGGCCTTCCAAACATTATTTCATAAAGAGTGATTTTTTTTTTACATGGGGGGTACATCTGGCCCTTACTAGGGCAAAAGGAAGGAGACTCACCCAGTTTTCACCAGTCTCTAGTTTTAGTTTAGTAAGAGTTTCTTTTAAGGTTCTATTTATCTGTTCTACCTGTCCTGAACTCTGTGACCTATAAATATAGTGTAACTTCCAATCTATCTTTAATGCTTTTGTTAATAATTGAGAAATTTGGGCTGTAAAAGCCAGACCATTGTCAGACCCCGAGGATATAGGCAGGCCAAATCTGGGAACAATCTCCTTTAATAAATTTTTAAGTGTTATCTGAGCAGTTTCAGACTTTGTAGGAAAAGCCTCTACCCAACTCGAAAAGGTGTCTACAAATACCAAGAGATAGCTGTATACCCATATTGTCCAGGTTTTACCTCAGTGAAGTCAATTTCCCAATGTTCTCTGGGACTGGATCCTCATGCTCTGGTTTGTGCAGGTACCTCAGATTTTTGTCCTGGGTTTATTTGGGTGCAGGCCTCACAGTGTCTCACAAAGTCTTTTGTTGGTTTATCCAAATTATGAACATAATTTTTCTGCAACAATTCCATTAGCTTAGTTGCTCCAAGGTGTGTCCCCTGGTGAAGCTGTTTTATTAATAGTCTACTTAGAGCTTTGGGTAGGTAGATCCTTTGATCTGGCAAAACTTTCCATCCTGCATCATTATCTGAGGTGCCCAGTGCCTTTGCATGAATGATTTCTTCTTTTGTATAGTGTGGGGCTGGTGGCAATTGTGGTGCCAGTATGACCACCATGGACTTTGTTGACCCCACTAGTTTTAATGTGGCTTCCTTTGCTGCTTGATCAGCAAGGGCATTTCCTTGGGCTTCAATTGAGTCACCTTTTTGGTGTCCTCAGCAATGTATGATGGCTACCTTTTTAGGATACCAGATAGCTTCCAGGACAGCCAAAATTTCTTCCTTGTTTTTTTTTTTTTTTTAAATGTCCTTTTCTCCTGATGTCATTAATCCTCTTTTCTTTTAAAGAGCCCCTTGTACATGGGCTGTAGCAAAGGCATATTTACTGTCAGTATATATATTGACAGTTTTGTCTTTTCCATGTATTAAAGCCTGTGTTAAGGCTATAAGTTCAGCTTTTTAAGCAGAAGTGCCTTGGTCTAGAGCTTGTGCCCAAATGACCCATTCCAGCGTCACTACAGCTGCCCTGGCATACCTGACCCTGTCGGCGATGAAGCTGCTTCCGTCTGTGAGCATCACCTCATCAGGTTCCATCCAGGGCACATCTGTGAGGTCAGGTCGGAGTCCTTGGAGGGTTTCTATGGTTTCAAGGCAGTCACGGAGAGGCTCCTCTGGGTCATTATCCGGGAGGAGAGTTGTTGGATTCAAAGCTGTAGTCTTAAGAAACTTTATTCAAGGTTGATCCAAGAGCAAGGCTTGATATTGAGTGATGCAGGCCTTGGCGAGCCAGCGCTCAGGAGTGCTCTTTAAAAGAGTTAGCACCAAGTGAGGTGCCACCAGGCTTATATCCTGCCCTATTGAATATCAGCTTGTCAGCCTCCTTCACTAGCAGGGTAGCTGCCGCTATGGCACAGAGACAAGTGGGCCATCCGGCTGCCACATAGTCTAGCCTTTTGGAGAGATAGGCCACAGGCCTCTTCCATGGCCCTAGGGCCTGGGTGAGCACTCCTTTGGCTATGCCTTGTTTTTCAGCGACAAACAGGGTGAAGGGCTTATTTACATCTGGCAGGGCTAGGGCAGGTGCTGTGATGAGCACTTGTTTCAGATTATCAAAAGCCTTTTGCTCAACCTTAGTCTACAGTAGGGAAGTATGTTTTCCCCCTGTACTAGGGTATAGGGGCTTGGCTATTTCAGCAAACCCAGATATCCAGAGGCAGCAATAACCTACAGCTCCCAAAGACTCACGAACTTCCTTCTTTGCTTGTCTCTCTTCTGGGCTATCTCTGGCATTATATACCCTTTGAGCTATTTTAACTAGCTCAGATAGCAATTTCCCTTCAAATCCTTCCTGTCTCTGAAGTTTCTTTTTTAATGTCTGGGGCTGACTGGGTGACCAAGGCAATGTTAATCGCCCACCTGTTTTCTGGAACCTCGGGGTCCACAGGAGTGTAGACCCTATAAGCTTCCATGAGGCATTCCAGAAAAGCGGCAGGGGACTCATTTAGCTCTTGGATTGTTTCGCTCACCTTTGAAAGATTTGTGGGCCTCCGGGCAGCAGCACAGAGCCCTCTAAGGAGAATCTGGCGATACTGAACGAGAGCCTCCTTATCTTGGTCTGTGTTGGGGTCCCAACTGGGTCGACTAAGGGGAAACACATGGTCAAGGCAAACTGGGTCATCAGAGGTTCAGCCATCTACACCAATGATGGTCTTTGGAGCCTCCCGGCGGATGTGCTCACGTTCCTCTGAAGTGAAGAGGGTCTGGAGGAGTTGACAGTCATCCCAGGTGGGCTGATGGGTAAAGAACACAGTCTCCAAGAGGGACATGAGATCTTGGGGTTTCTCAGAAAAAGAGGAATTTTGATTTTTCCAGTTACATAGGTCACTAGTAGAGAACGGGACGTACACCATGAATGGTGCCTGGTCCTGCAGGGTTCCTGGTGGGAGGGGGGCTTGGTGCAGGAGGAGCAGTGGTGCAGGTGAAAGACTAGAAAAGGTGGGGGCAGAGTCAAGCAGGTAAGTGGTGCCACTCCAAGTATGAGGAGGGCTAAAAAGTTCAGTGGAGTCAGGAGAGAGGTGATGGGGTGGAGGCACGCTGGAAGAAACGGGAGGTGGGGGGAGAGGTCGATGAGATCTTTGGAAGTTGCCTGCAGGACAGCAGGTGCAGGCAGCGTGGCAGAACCTGTTGGAGGGATGGGTTTAGCAACCAGAATTTTCTCTTTCTGCCTATTTGTTTTCTCCTGTAAAGGGGTTGCTCTTGCCCATTTTACTGATCAGCACACAAAATATCTTTACTCCTAGAGCAGGGTGCCTCGATCTAAAAGGAGTACTGGCTCAACAAAAGTGCTAGGAAACACCATACAGATAGAAGGTACAGGAGTGCTAAGAAAAACTTTTCTACATTGGTGCAATCCTTTGGGGCTACAGACACTAATCCTATAGTTAGTGTTAAGATGAGCAACACAATAAAGGTCAGAGACACAGAGTGGTAGACACTTAACATGTCCTGTAAAGGCAAACGGGAGACAACGAAGGGTAAGGAAATGCTGGATTGAGATTATCTCCTAGACCTATTGGGAGAAGTCTTACCCACAGTTAGTGACATACACTCAACCGGCAATACACAAAAGACAGAGACAGTGGCCACATTCAACACTTGTACTCTAAACCATTACTGGGACCAAGGCGACATCTCGGGGGTCCCTGGACTTGGGAAGTTCATGCCGCGTCCAGCCTTCCACACAGTCCTACATCAGAGCTCTGTTACCACACCACGTGAGATCTCAAAAGCTTACAAAGCTTACCTCTCACATAAGCTTTTAAGCCTACCAAGCTTACCAATCCTATCTCTCACACAATCCTACTAAGCTTACCTCCGGAGGTCCACGACGCAGAATACTGGCCAGGACACAAAGCAGTAAGTCAACAAAAACCCCAATGCCAATTGAAAAATTTAATCCGCAGCGAGATTAACCCTTACCCCGGGAGGGGAGCTCCCCCAGGGAGGCTCATTGCGTTGCTCCTCATCTGGAGCATTGGTTTTTCTTATTCCTTTAAGTGAGCAACAGGAAAACTCACCGGGGCCTCCAAATGTTGTGAGGCTGCCACACGGAAAAGGAACCAGAATATCCAATTGAGAATTTAAAAGGGGGTCTTTATTGGCCGGCGACTATCTCTCCAAGAAAGTCTCAGAAGAGAGTAGCCCTGACTTGAAGTTTAGAGATTTTTTAAAAGGCACATTTTTACATTAGTCACAAAGTTAAAATTATCAAATAGTCACACACTTATAGTTATCATATAGTCATACACAGACACACATCCCCTCCTGACATGAGGAGGGGGTTTGGGGAGGCCCAGCGGAAGCTGGTAACGGAAGCTGAAACAAGCCAGTTAATCACTCAGGGGCAGCTTGGGTGGGGAACAGCAAACAAAATTCAAACTTCTCTAAGTGCAGGCTAATATTTTGCTTTTAACTTCTATCAAGGGGCTGAAGAGCTGAGGGGGATTTTCAAACAACATTTTTTAAGCAATTCAAACACTATTTAAACTTAATCAATCTACCTTGTCACACAGCAAGCAGTTTCACAGAAGTGAATTGCATATGTTATGAAAGTGGGGGTCACCCTATCTCATTTTCAAGATAATGAATATGAACTTGTAGATTAAACAGTCAGCCATTTCTCCAAGAATTGCTGATTTCCTTTAATGGAAAATGATATTTTAGAATCTCAGTCTGTGTGCTAAAGATTCTTATTTCTATTGGGTTGATTGTTCATTGTTTCTAAGTGTACAGAGTAGGATCTATATTTGTACATATCTATATTGAGATACACAGAGTATTTTGGTTCTTAGAGAACTCAAGGGTTTCTGGAATTCACATATCCCATAATTATTCATTTACTTTATCCCACATTGTTACCAGCAGACCAGGCTCGGCTTGCTCTCACACTAAACAAACGACTTGAAAGTCCAAAAGTTGATGCGAGGATTGGAAGTTTTATTCAGATTATCTGTACTCAACTAAATGTCTAACCAAGCAAACAAAGAGAAAAGAGGAGCAGTAGGGTCCAGTTTATCCTAGTCCCAATCTGCAGGGCCAACCTATTTCACTGACACAGTAATTGATAAAAGCAATTGTCCCCACTGTTGTTGGCACAAAGAAGAAAAGTACCAACTAGATTTAAATCAGAGAAAAAAAGCATAGCCAGAAGCCCTCCAGGGTGCACCTACATAGTAGCGGATACAGTCCAACCAAAACAGCAGGAAAGAGCTCAAAAAATCAGAGAAAAGTAAAGAGAATTTTAGTGGCTTCTGGACTTCCAGTCACTGCGTGGTGTGGGAGTGAATCTCCGTCACTCTCATGAATTCCCTGTCGGGGAACCTGCTCAAGCAAGATCTTCATGGTATAGGACTGGCCTTCCCATGTCTGCTAGTTACCTGTCAGGGCAAGCCATTGCCCGCCAGAGGTCATGCTTCTCACAGGTCGAGAGGAGTTTAAGCTGTAGTTGTCATGCAGTCACTTTTAAAGAGGAAGAAAAGGGGAGAAAAAGGAGAGTAGAAGGAGAATAAAGCATTGCCTTGTCAAAATCTAGGCCGGGGACTCCAGGAGAGACTTACCAGCAGCAGAGACATGGGAGCAAAATAGTCCCAGTGGCCACTTGCCTCTTGCAGCTGGAGTCTTCTCTCGTGCCCAAAAGCTTTCCAGTTTTCACCACTGATTAAATTAGGTTCTTGGATTCCAAAGTCATGTACCCAGCAGTAAAGCAAAAGAGGCAGATAAAAGAGGAGATAGACTTATGCATAAGGAGGGTAGCTACAGTAAAGCTAGCCCCCCAAGGGGAGCTGTTCAGGGTCTTTTATAGGGGACAGAGTAAAGAGGTACAGGCCAGCATCACTGGAGGTGGTCCATTCTGTTCTACCTGGTTGCATCATGGGTGCATGCTCAGTAGGTCCAAGATGGCGGTGGTGTTCATCATTGTCACCCCAGGAAGCTCATTGTAGCAGTCACCTTGAAGCTTTGTGCCACGCAGGAATTCCTAAAAGGGCCTTAAAGTTAATCTGTAACTTAATTTTTACAGTTACAGTAAACAAGCCTTGGGGAGGGGTTTTGCAACTCAGTGAATATCTGTTTCTTCTCCTATCTCATTCTCTTTTATCACAGCTGGCTGTGGGGTAATCATTTGCCCTGGGGGTCTCATGACTGAGGAGTGGAAAAGTAACAGTGTCCTCTACAGAGTAAATGGAGTCAGTTTGCTTCAAAGGCCTAGCCTTACTCTGTTTCAACATTACGATTAAAACAATTACTTTAATATTACCACATCGGTGGTTACTGAAACAATTAAATTTTTTAAAATGTTTTTAAAAATATTTTCTTCTCATTTTTTATGGTTGCTCTGAATTTACATTGTTAAATTATGTAGTTGCTGCGTATTATAATGTCTCCCTTGTAATTATTTAATCTTAGTTCCAAAGGTAACTGTGTAGTTAAAACTCATCACAAGTCTTTATAGTCTGAGACTATATCAAACTTATTCTCAAGTAGTGTGACTGGCTAAGCATAAGCATAATATTACTATCAGAAATCAATTAAGAAATACTTAATTGAGGACTAAACTCTGCAGAGGAATGTGAAATGTTATCATGGTTTATTGATGCTCAAAGTATATTGGTGTTGATCCATGAACTGTTTGTTATTGGTCTGTGACAAGATAAACACAGAAAGTATTAAATAAATAAAGTGTAAGCATTTAGAAACTTTTATAGCAGTGTGTTGGGAAAATAGAATAGTTTGGTCAGGGCCCTCGCCTTGGGTCCAGTTGGGTGTGGTTCAGCATTCTTTCTGAAACAATGAAGAAAGCATAAAGCTTCTTTGAATGTTTGTAAGTCAGTTAGAAGCCCTCTGTCCTCAGGTTATCAATGCTGCATTGGCTTTAGCAGCAAAACCACAGAGGAAACTGGCCCAAGAGAACATGGATCTTCTTAAAGAACAGTGGGAAAAACAAGTCTGTGTTCTCACAGATGCTGTCGATGACATTACTTCCATTAATGACTTCTTGGCTGTCTCAGAGAATCACATTTTGGAAGATGTGAACAAATATGTCATTGCTGTCCAAGAGAAGGATGTGGATGGGCTGGACTGCACAGCTGGTGTAGTATGAGGCCGGGCAGCCCAGGTCATTCACGTAGTCACCTCAGAGATGGACAACTATAAGCCAGGAGTCTACACAGAGGAGGTTCTAGAAGCCACCAAGCTGCTCTCCAACAGTTATGTCACGTTTTACTTAGCAAGTAGAAGTGGCTGTGGAATCCCTCAGCTCAGACCCGGTCCAGTCCATGGATGAGAACAAATTTATCAGTGCTTCCTACCTGGTGCACAATAGCATCCAGTACATCAGGAAAGCAGTGTTGATGATAAGGACCCCTGAGGAGTTGGATGACTCTGGCTTTGAGATGGAAGAATTCAATGTCTAAGTAGGACAAGTGTTGAGACTGAAGGTGATCAGCTGATAGCCAGCCAGAGTGCCCAGGAGATGATGGCTCAGCCTCCCTAGGAGCAAAAAACGAAGATTGCAGAATAGGTGGCCAGCTTTCAGGAAGAAAAGAGCAAGCTGGATTCTGAAGTGTCCAAGAGGGATGATAGTGGCAATAACATCATCATGCTGGCGAAGCACATGTGCATGATTATGGTGGAGATGACTGACTTCACTTGAAGTAAAGGACCGCTAAAAAATACATCAGATATGATCAGTGCTGCCAGGAAAATTGCTGAGGCAGGATCCGGGATGGATAAGCTTGGCTGTACCATTGCAGACTGTTGCCCAGAGTCGGCCTGGAAGCAGGACCTGCTGGCCTACCTGCAGCACTTTGCCCCCTACTGCCACCAGCTCGACATCTGCAGCAAAGTCAAGGTTGAGGTACAGAACCTGGGTGGAGAGCTCGTTGTCTCCGGGGTGGACAGCGCCATGTCCCTGATCCAGGGAGCCAAAAACTTGAACACCGTGGTGCACAGTTGTTTTAGTCCATTTTGTGTTGCTGTAACAGAACTGAATAATTTATAAGGCAAAGAGGTTTATCTGGCTTACGATTCTGGGACAGCTGCATATGGCACGGGCCTCAGGCTGCTTCCACTCATGGTGGAAAAGCGGCAGGCAGCTGGCGGGTACGAGCAGATCACATGGCGAGAGAGGAAGCAAGAGAGAGAGAGAGGAGGTGCCAGGGTCCTATAAAAACAAGCTCTTGCTGGAGCTAATAGAGCGAGAACTCACTCATTACTCCCCCCCAGAGCATTAATCCATTCATGAGAGATCCACCCCTATGACTCAATCAGTTTCCAATACCGCCACATTGGGGATCAAATTTCCACATGAGTTTTGGAGGGGACAACACATCCAAACTCCATCAACAGTGAAGGCGTCCTACGTAGCCTCCGCTGAATACCAAAAGCCTCTGGGCATGGCTTCCCTCAACCTTCCTGCCGTGTCCTGGAAGAAGAAGGTGCCGGACAAAAGCCCTTGATGAAGGGAGAGAAACAGGAGAAACAGACCAAGATTAAACGAGCATCTCAGGAGAAGCACATGAATCCCGTGCAGGCCCTCAGCGAGTTCAAAGCCATGGACAGTATCTAAGTCTGCCCAAGCCAGCTGCCCCCACACCTCGGTGCCCTTGAATATCAATCACTTCTTCACTCAGATATATATTTGCTAAATAGAACACCAATGGTAGATTCCATTGGGAAATAGGCAGATTTTGAACCTGGGCAGGTGGTGAATTTTGCAAGGACATATTTGTGGTTAAGTCAGTCAAAAATGCTTTTAGAGTTCAGGAACATATTTCTAGCTATATTTTTTATAAGCTTAAATAAAAATTAAAATTCCATTAAAATAAAGTACATGGAATTATGGGTACACAGAGTACATCATGAAACAAGTCTAAGTAGAGTAGAAGATTTTTACTATTTAGATGAAGGAGATAAAATGGAGTGGGATGGTTGTTTAAAGGCCTGTGATGCCAAGCTAAACAGGTAAGACATTTTCATACAGATGATAGACAGCCATTCATTCAATAAATGAGTACTGTTCTACACCTAAGAACCCAACAGTTGACAAAACAAATGCTGTACTTACTGTTACTTAGGTAGATGGGTGAAGAAGATGGGAAAAAAACAGTACACAAGTAAATTTATAGTATAATATTGGATAGTAATAAGTTATATGAAGAAAAACAAAGTAAGGTATTTTAAATTAAGGTGGTTAAAGTACATTTTTGTAGACATTGGAATTATTAGCATTTGAGTCCATGAAGGACTGTATTAGTCTGTTTTTTGTTGCTTGTAACAATACTTGAAACTGGGTAATTTATGAAGAAATTAAATTTATTTCTTACAGTTTGGGAGGCTGGGAAGTCCGTGGTCCAGGGGGCACATCTGATGAGGGGCTTCTTGGTGAGAACTCTCTACAGGCTCCCCATGGCAACCAGGGTATCACATGCCAAGAATAGCATAAGCAAGAGCTCTTTCATGTGCTCACCTTGTAAAGACACCAGTTTATATCCATTGTTACCCAGTAAACCATTAACCCATTACTCCATGAATGGATTTATCCATTGACAAGAGCATAGTCCTGGCAATTTAATCACCTCTTTAAGGCCCCGCCTTTGAAATACTATAAACAGATTTCCCGTCCTCTTAACACTGTTACAGTGAGGGTCAAGCTTCAGTGAATTGGGGGGGGGCATTTAATCCACAGCAAAGACATAATACTCTATTGTTTTATCTTGCTCACCTCTGACACCACCTTGAGAACTGTTACATCAGTCTAGATATCTATAATTTTAAGAACTTGAGTCCCTACATATCTCTAAACATGTTTGTTTTTCTACCAACATAGCATCTTGATTGATTTATCTGTTTGCTGAGTTTGGTATATCTCTTTCGGTAATAATAATAGTTCTGATCAAATGCTTGGTGATCCTTGGTTGTGTACTTCCTTTTGTATTTGTGATTCCTAGTTCACTTACTTGTGGATGCTGTTTTCTTTACTGTAGCCTGCCGTAGTGATGGTGGAGGAGGGATAGAATATGTAGCCAGGTACAGTGTGCCTATCTATAGTTTGCCTGTTTCAGTTTGGGGTTCTCCATCAGTCCCTTCTGGGGATCACTCATTCTAATTCCCTGTCCCTAGTATCCACTGTTGCTATTTTACAGGCTGCACACACTTCTATTTGCTATAGCCCTGTCCAGTCAGAGTAGGACTGTGAGATTGGTAGGAACTAATTGCCTTAGCTGCTCCCTACCTGATCATCCTGACAGTAGTTTGAGGGCCCTCTTAATTTCCTTTTTTCTTTTTTTTTTGGCCGGGAGACCAGCTAGAACCCCCTTTATTTATTTCTTTTATCCATCATCTCTGAACTTGTATCTGTTGACTTTGTTTCTGTTTCTTCCTCCACATAGAGCAGTCTCTTTTGTTCATAGTTTAGGCTGTGGGGTTTCTTTTAATTGCTATCTCTGTAAATCTGATCTTACCCACTTTGTCTTTAAGGATTCCTCAAAATGTCTGGTCCATTGATAAAATTTCTTCAAGTGTTGTAGATTGTTTTCAAGTATTACAGATTCTTTCTCTTTTCACATATTTTCTCTGATGTTTTATAAGGTTGTGATAGCAGCCTATACTTTGTCTTCCATCTTTTAGGCTTAGTCTACCATCTTGATCCAAACTTTTAATTAATGTCCTTTAAAAAATGACATAATAATAGTGTATAGTAGTGCTGGTTATTGCCAAACAAAAGAGAGCAGGCAGACAAATTCATATACGAGGGTTCTTCAAAAAGTTTATAGAAAGATTCACATTGTCTTTTAATCACATTTTTCCATGAACTTTTTGAAGTACCTTCATACACTGTTGCATTTGACCACTTGTGTATTATCCTACCTGACATATGGATTTAATAAGATTTTATTTCATTTGTAATTATTGAAACTACATTTTAAAAGATTTGTTCTAGGGAGACAATTATAAAATCTTGTTTAGGGCCAGCCCCGTGGCTTACTCGGGAGAGTGCGGTGCTGGTAGCACCAAGGCCGTGGGTTCGGATCCTATGTGGGGATGGCCTGTGTGCTCACTGGCTGAGCGTGGTGCCAAGGGTTGCAATCCCCTTACTGGTCAAAAAAAAAATCTTGTTTATGTTTTTATTAATTAGTTCTATCTTCTGAACTAAACAATGATAAAAGGTAAAAAGCATGCTTGCTATATTAGGTTGCCTATAGTGTTTCAAGTAAAGAAGCAAAACTGTTTCAAGGTTGATTAGCATCTTAAAAATGTGCTTTAATTCTCTTTATTCTCTCAGGAATGCAGGTTAACTGTTCAAATTGGGTCAGCTAGTATGAAAACTCTCCCTCATTTTTGACACACAATTCACATTTTCTTCTCTGGGGTCCTCCAAACTCTCCAAGAATTGATCTTCATTCTATACCCTCATGATGTTTCTAATGCATTATGTTAGTTATAGGATTTTTCATTGTATTGTAAATAGTTTTATTACATGTTTCCCTTCACCAAACTCGGAACTCCTCCGTGTTTTATTCATTTTTGCAAACCTAGCACCATATTTACTCAGTAATTGGATCTTGATAGTTTTCGAAATGGAAGGATGGATACTAACTCATCATTCTGCAAAAGGAAAAGAACTTTTAATTTCTGGATTCTAGCTTTCTACCCCAAAGAATCAGCCCCAGACATAAATTATGGGAAATCCTGACATTGTTTTTGCTTTAGATAATTGAATTTTTATAATGCAACATTTATGTTTGGTTTGAAGTTTGTCCTTTATTTTTATGAGCCAACAGTTACCATTTGGGTTGTAAATACATAATTCTGTGCTACCTTTAAAAATGAAATGTTGTGTTAAAAAAAAAATCCTGTTTTTAAAATATCTGTCTAACAATTAAAGCCTATTATTTTAGATTTGTCATGTTTTTATTTTATTTTTTTGAAGGATCAAAGTAACAATGAAATTATGATTGGAGTGATGTCAGGAGGAATTCTCATTTATAAGAATAGAGTACGAATGAATACCTTTCCATGGTAAGAACTTTCATCAGTACTTTTGCTTTTACCACGATATTACCAAATATAATAATTTATATTAAAGAAAGTGACTGTTCATCTTTTAATGATGTCAATTTACTCATGTGATACAACAAATGCTTTATCCCACTTACTTGGAACCTACCAGAAGATACCAAAATAATTTTTAATTTCAAAATTGCTTATTAAAAAGTTTATTACTTACGAATTTTTCTCTTAGAGAATCTCTAAATATGTACTATAGTAATAATATTAAAATGTTTACAGTGTCTTCTACCATGCTAAGTGCTGTAAGTACAAGGGGTCTTCAAGCAGTTCATGGAAAGATTTGTATTATCCTTTAATTTCATTTTTCCATGAACTTTTTGAAGTACCTTTGTATAGCATGTCACTTAAATGCATTCAGTGGAATGCTAGTTTATTAGCTGCTATCATAGGCAAGGCTACTGCAACAAAGACCCAATGTTACAGTAATTTAAATTCTTACAAGAAAATATGGTGGATCCATGGGGTTTGTTTATTTATTTATTTATTTTTATTGAAACATAATTGATTGTACATAGTTGTGGGGTACAAAGTTGACTATCAATATTTGTGTACAGTATGTGATGATCAAATCAGGACAGTTGGCATATCAGTCATTACAGAATGTATTCTTTCTTTGTGTCCATTAACCAATTTCTCCCTAAATACCCTCTCACTCCTGCCCCCTCTGATAACCACAGTTCTATTCTCTCCTTCTGAAGCTACACCATATTATTGTGTTTGTTCGTTCTCTCTCTCTCTCTCTCTCTCTCTCTCTCTCTCTCTCTCTCTCTCCCCTTCTCTCCTTCTCTCCTTCCATCCATCCATATCTTGGCTATTGTAAATAGAGTTTTGATAAATACAGGAGTCCAGGTTTCCCTTCGACATGATGATGTCCATTCCTTTGGGTATATACCCAGTAGTGGGATTACTGGATCGTATAGTAGATCTATCTGTAGTTGTTTGGGAAACCTCCATACTGTTTTCCATAAAAGCTATACTAATTGACGACTGTGTAGAAGCATTCTCCCGTTTCCACATACTTGCCAGGATTTGTCATTCTCTGTCTTTTTGATAATAGCAGTCTAATTGGGGTGAGATGGTGTCTCAATGTGGTTTTGATTTGCATTTCCCTGACGATTAGTGATATTGAGCATTTTTTCATGTACCTGTTGGCCATTTGTATGTCTTTTGAGAACTGTCTATTCAGCTTCTTTGCCAAGTTTTTAAATAGGTTGTTTTTTTTTTTACTGTTGTTTGAGTTCCTTGTATATTTTGGATATTAATTCCTTGTCAGATGCATAGTTTGCAAATATTTTCTCCCATTCTGTAGGTTGTCTTTTATGTCCATGCTACCCAAAGCAATCTACAGATTCAATGCAATCTCCATCAAAATACCAATGACATTCTTCACAGAAATAGAAATAACAATCCTAATATTCATATGAAACAACAAAAGACCCTGAATACCAAAGCAATCCTGAGTAAAAAAAATAAAGCTGGAGGCTTTACACTACCTGACTTCAAATTATACTTCAAAACTATAGTAACCAAAACAGCATGGTACTGGCATAAAAACAGACACATGGAACATTGGAAAAGAACAGAGAACCCAGAAATCAATCCACATACTTACAGCAAATCGATCTTTGACAAAGGCACCAAGACATACATTGGGGAAAGGACGGCCTTTTCAATAAATGGGGCTGGGAAAACTAGGTATCCATATATAGAAGAATGAAACTAGACCCATACCTCTCTCCATATACCATCAACTCAAAATGGATTAAAGATTTAAAAATAAGACCTGAAACTATAAAACCCCTAGAAGAAAATAGGGGAAACACTTTAGCATGCAGAACTGGGCAAAAACTTTATGAATGAGACCCCAAAAGCATGGGCACCGAAAGAAAATATAAACAAATGTGATTATATCAAACTAAAGAGCTTCTGCAGAGCAAAGGAAACAATCAACAGAATGAAAAGACAATCCATGGGATTTAAAACTAATGTTATTTTTTGTCTTATTGTTTTCCTATCCCTAAAATGTTGTCCTTGTCCTCATTGTCCAGGATAGCTCACTACCATCACTTTATTCTAGAATAGGAAAAAGGAAAGATGGTATGTTCCACTTCCTTTTAAGGGGATAACTTGAAAATTGTAAGTGATCACTTTGATCATACTTCATGTATATCTACCATTTTGTGTGTGTGTGTTTGATGTATTTGGGGGTTTTGGGGGGGTTTTTTTGTTTTGTTTTGTTTTTAAAGATGACTGGCAAGGGGATCTTAACCCTTGTCTTAGTGTTGTCAGGACCACGCTCACGAACCGGCCATCCCTATGTAGGGATCCTAACCCATGGCCTTGGTGTTATTAGCACCGCACTCTCCCGAGTGAACCACAGGCCGGCCCTTGTTTGTTTTTTTAATACAGTGATTTTCTTTTGGGGAAGAAATAAATACAAAAGAAATATATTCATCTATTTCTTTTTTATACTTCCTAAAAGATTTGGTCCTGATTTTTCAATATATGTGATCTTTATTTAATAGATTTTTGTAATTAGTCACTTGAACAACACGTTAGCCAAAATGTAATAGTTAACAGAAGCAGATATTTTTAAAAGCCAAAAAAATTTTACTAAAAAAATCAAGATAAATTTCCTAGATAGATCACAAAAATGTGAACTGTACAATAAAGAATTTACAAAAAGGCCTTCATCAAAATTAAGTTCTTCAGGGCTGGCTGGTTATCTCAGTTGGTTAGAGCACAGTGTTGTTATAACACAAAGATCAAGGGTTCAGATCCCTGCACTGGCCAGCTGCCAAAATTTAAAAAAATATTATAAAAAGTTCTTCAAAAATCACTCTTAATAGGCAAGATACAGTCTTTTTTAAAATTTATATCTGATAAAGGACTTGAATCTAGTGTACATAAAGAATAAGAAGTTAAACTGATTAAAAAGAATATTTTAACAGACACTTCCACCAAAGAAAATATACAAATGGCAAATAAGCACATGAAATATACAAATATACAAATGGTAAATAAGCACGTGAAAAGATTTTCTGTCATTGATGAAAATCCCATTAAAAATACAGCAAGCTATTTGTCTACACCAAGTAGAATAGCTCCATTTAAAAAAATAATACTAAGTGATGGCAAGGAAGTGGGCCACCTAGAAATCTCATACACCACCTTTAGGAAAGAGTTTGGCAAGTTTCTTTAAAGTTTAACATGGATTTACCATTTAATATAGCAATTCTAGTCTTAGATATTTACCCAGAAAACCGAAGTTCATATAAAGATGTGTACTCTAATATTCATAGTAACACAAAACAAATTCAAATGTCTATCAATAGAAAGGATAAAAAAATTATGGTATATTCACAGAATGGAATTCCACTCAACATTGAAAAGTGAGTTATTGATATAATAAAGTATATGGGTGATCCTACCCTTAAAGCATTATACTGAGTGTAAGATCAGGCACTAAAGACTACATATACTGTTTGTTTCTATTTATATGGTTTTGTAGAAAATACAAATTATAGAGACAAAAGGTAATTGGTTCCCATAGCCTGAAAATGGGAGGAGACCATTAACTACACAGGGACACCAAAGGAACTTTTTGGGATGATGAAAATATATGATGATTATTGTGGGTGGTGGTTACACAACTAAATACATTTGTCAAAACTCATTGAATTGTTCACCTAAAATTGGTAAATTTTATTATATATGTAAATTATTTATCTGTAAAGCTGGTAAAACTAAAGATCATTTAATGTTTCATCTCACATCTTTTAACTTTCCTATACAATTCAAATTGTGGTATATTCATTGGAGAATATAAAACAATTGAAGACATGGTCTCTGCCTATAAGTACAGATGTAACACAAAAAATTATTATAAAGCACAATAAGAAAATTTTGTAACTAAATCCTTCAGAGAAGATTATCATTGTGAATTTTTGTAATGGTGAATGTGTATTTCCAATTTTAAGACATTTCTGACTTTAATAAAGGAAAAAATTTTAAATAGTTAATTTTATTTTAATTTATATTTAATATAAGTGTCAAAATCAAACAAATTATTTTCAGATGATGTGGGTTAAAATAGCAGTGCAGTGATAATTAAAATTTTCTGTATTTTAAAAATTCTACAATGTATATTTTTTGGCTTTATTATTATTATAAAATAAGGATTCTAGAAGATTTACTGACAAATTGCTGTGGAAACAAAAAAGGATACAATCTCTCTAGAGAGTATTTAAGGTGGTTTTTTAAAGTTGAATAGAAATTTCCTCTGTTGAAAGGAAAAAGTAGAATGGGGCAGTTTGTGAAGGACCAGGGCGTTCAAGATAGAAGTACCAAGCATTTGCAGAGTACTAATTGTAAGAAAGAACATGGCAAGTTCATAAAATGATGGGATATTTGGTTTGCTTTCTCCTTTGATTGCTTTGATTGATGGGAGAAACAAGGAAACAAGAATTTAGGAAGATGTTGCTTGAAAGAGAAGTTGAATTCAGATTGTGACCAATCTTAACACATTCTGTATTGCAATGAGTTGGTATCCATAGATGAATATGCTTGGAGCTCATTCAATATTGACAAATAGAATACATTATTTCGAAGTTCTTATACAAATCAGGTTACTAAAAGAAAAAAGATGTGAGTGTCTAAGGTATTGATTGGAAAATAACATGCAGTATGCATTTAAAATTTTTATTTTCAAGAATTAAACTAAATACATGGGATTTAAAGTTGCTAAACCTACTTAATCTATCATCGAACATAAGGATTTCTTCTGGTCCTAACTACTCATAGCAATTTATACTACAACATTAGGAAAATATTTGTAAATAGGTCACAGGTAGCCATGATGTAAGGCCAAGGAAAATCAATAGATTTTTTGATAATCATCAAATATGTGGTTTATTTTAGTTCTTAAAGTATGGACTTATTTTCACAAAGGCAACATACTTCTTCTAAGTACTGTATGTGGATAAAAACCATATCAACCTCATCACCTTTATTCCTTTATTCAAATTAGTGTTCATAGAATTGCCATTGCCTTTAAATTTATATTTTAGCAAAGTACTTTTTGTCTACTTTGGGAAACCATAAAAATCACTTTATGTGTGGGCTGGCCCGTGGCTCACTCTGGAGAGTGTGGTGCTGATAACACCAAGGCCATGGGTTCGGATCCCATGTAGGGATGGCTGATTAGCTCATTGGGTGAGCGTGGTGCTGACAACACCAAATCAAGGGTCAAGATCCCCTTCCTGGTCATCTTTAAAAAGGAAAAAAAGAAAAACAAAATCACTTTATGTGAACTGATAATGATTACAGTCATAATGTGGTATCATGTACATTTCAGCTACTTTTAACTCATTAATAATTAAAATAAGATATTCAGGCCAAAAATTAAATGGTGGGATTGCCAAATTTCTGCATGAATGAAGAGTTTAGAATAAAAGTGGAAGTTGTAGAATTGATAGTAAAAAAAATGGATCACGAATTTTAATGCATTGTATTTGTAGCTTAGAACCCTGCAAGTCTGATATTATTAGCATTGTTTTTACAAATAAGGAAGGAGAAACACAAGACAAATTGAGTGACCTAATGCTAGGTAACTGATAAGTATGAAGCAGATCTTTAAACCCAGGTCTTTTGATTCCAGAGCACAGGTTTTTCATTTACCTTTTCTCTCAAAATTAGAGCTACATGTAGAAAGAGTACCATACCATATAATAAATATGCTCCCTCATATCTTTCCATGTATGGTTATCTGTAAATTATCCAGCTCAAGTACATATTTTAAAAAACATTGGATGGTGAATCTGAAGATACTTGGACTCTATAAAATAGACATACTTCATCAAAATTAATGTACATCAAAAGACATCTTTAAGACAATGAAAAGGGGATGAGAGAGTTCCAGTTCCCATTTTGACATGTAAAGCTTGGACGTTGTCACTCTTATACTCACAATTAGAAAAAAGCAGAAAATCAATAACTCTTCTTAAATTCCTCAGAGAACTGAGGACACTGGGCAAACTGCTTATTTGAAAACTGGAGAGAGAGATGAATACAGAGAATGATCAGGATTAGAAACTGCTGCTAGAGCCAGGAACTGAGAGAAATTCTTAAAGAGTAATCACTAATTGCTGAATACTGAGCTTGGACTAGATTGAGAGAGAAAAACTTCTGCGGGCTCAGCCTTAGGAAAGCCCCCAAGCTTTCATGAGTTTTACCACCAGCTGCCCCACCCACCAGATTCTCAGAATGAAGATGGGAGAAAGACCCACTCATGCTTTGTCAGGAAGGGAAAGGTAAGCATTTGAGGGATGCTTAGAGCTTTCTGTTCTTAGCAAAGGCTTGCCTTAGGGAAAACCATTTTACCAGCACCTAACCAACATGAGGTGTATCAAAGCCTAACCAAAATGGGAGAAGGGAAATACCCAATTCAGACCCTCCTGTCTCACCTAAGGAAAAGGTGAACTTAGAAGCACTGAAGGTCATAGCTAAGGGGCATAGACCACTAAAACAGTGATACCTAATCATAGGATTAAGGAATCATTCCTCCCACCCCACGCCTTGCTGCCACATCAACAGGGCTCCTATATAATAATAGGAAAATACAACCAAAATAACTTCAAGGCTCAGACTATTTAAGGAGCCTCTAGATAAACTGTAAGACAACAGGGGAGACAAAAAAAAGGATACTAGAGGAAATTGTAACCTCTGACATGGACAGTTTGTTTACAACAAATAGTAAATATAACTTCACACTTTGTCAGGCAAATATAAATTCTTATACCAAAGCCATATTTACCCCATTTCCTTTTACCCAGTATATCCTGTCTAGAATTCAACAAAAAATTACAAGGCATACTGGAAGGCAAAAAATACAATTTGAAGAAATAAAGCAAGCATCAGAACCAGACAGATATGGCAGCAATTTTGGAATTATCATAATAGGACTGATTAATATGCTAAGGGCTCCAATGGAAAAACTATACAACATGCAAAACAGATAGTGCTGTGGTTGTAATGTCCCCCCAGGGTCATGTTGGAACTTAGTCCCCAATATGGTATTTGAAAGATGGGACCTTTAAGAGGTGATTAGATCTTGAGAACTATGCTCTCATGAGTGGATTAATCCATTCATGGAGTAATGGGTTAATGGTTTAATGGATTATCATGGGTGTGGACTGGTGGCTTTATAAAGAGAGGACATGAGCATGTAAAAAAATAAATACACCCTTCCATGTGAAAACCTAGGTCACCATGGGACTGTGTAGAGAATCCTCACCAGGAAGAAGTCCCTCACCAGATATGTTCCCTGGACATTGGACTTCCAAAACTGCAAGAAAATTTTTCATTGCTTTATAAATTACCCAGTTTCAGATATTCTGTTATCAGTGACAGAAAACTAATACAGATGTGTGATGTAAGCATAGATGGAAACCCTACAAAAGGATCAAACAGTAATGCTAGAAATCAAAAACATATTGCAACAGAAATGAATAATGGCATTGATAGTCTCATCAGTAGATAGTGCACAGCCAAGAGTCAGTGAGCTTGAAGACTGGTCGATAGAAACTTACCAAATTGAAAGGCAAAGAGAAAAAATAATTTTTAAAAAGGAATATTTATGTCATGTAATGGGAATACCAGAAGGAGAATAAAGAGAGAAATGAACCTAAGAAATATTTAAAGAAATAGTGGCTGATAATTTTCCAAAATTACTGATAGCCATCAAACTACAAATTCAGGAAGTTCACGGAACAACAACCAGGTTAAAAACCAGAAAAAGCTACAACTACGCATATCATATTCACACTGCAGAAAATCAAAGATGGAATCTTGAAAGAAATAAAATGTAAAAAACACCTTCCCTGCAGAGGCACAAGGATAGGATTTATACTGGACTTCTCTTCAGAAACCATGCAGGCTAGAAGATGATGGAATGAAATATTTTTAAATGTTGAAAGAAAAAAAATTCACCAACCTAGAACTTTGTATCTAATAAAGTTATCCTTCAAAAGTGAAAGATACCTCAGTTGGTTAGAGGATGGTGTTATAACTTGTTATAACAGTTAGTTCACTTGTTTGGTTAGAGCATGGCATTGATAACTCCAAGGTAAAGGGTTCAGACCCCCTTGCCACCAGCCGCCAAAAAAAAAAAAAAGACTTCCTCAGACAAACAAAAATTAAGGGAATTTGTTGTCAGCAGACCTGACTTGTAAGAAATGTTAAAAGAAATTATGAAGAGAAAAGGAAAATAATATAAAATAGAAATCTGAATCTACATAAAGACAGAAAGAATAAGTGTAGGTTAAAATAAAAACTTTAAAAAAATTTTTAATTGACCTAACAGATAACAGTTTGTTTGAAATAATAATAGCAACAATATATTGGATAAATAAAATGAATGACCACAATGTTCAAAGGGATGGGGGGGAAGAATTGGAGATTATATTATACGGTGCATGCAGTACCCATGAAATAGGATAGTGTGATTTGAAAGTGGGTTAGATTAGGTGCGAATGTATATTGCAAATTCTAGAGCAACCACTAAAAATAATTTTTTAAGAAGTACAGTTGATCTACCAAGAGAATAGAAAATGGAATCATATAAAATGTTCAGTTAAAACCACAGAAGTCAGAAAAAGAGTGGAAGACAAAGAACAAAGAGAAACAAATCGAAAAGTTACATATATGATACATATTAATTCACCTATGTCACTAATCACTTTATAGGTGAATGGTCCAAATATTCCAAATAAAAGACAGTCTATCAGAACAGATAAAAAGTAAGACCCAAATATATGTTTTCTCCATAAACCGACTATAAATATAAAGACACAGGTAGATTAAAAGTAAATGTATGGAGAAAGACTGTGCTAACAGTAATTAATCAAGGGAAAGTTGAAATGGTTATATTTATTTGAGAAAAGGCAGACTTTAGAGCTAGGAAAATTATCAGGGATAAAGAGGGGCACCACATATGATTAAGGGTGGTCATAACAATTTTTACTGTGTATATACCTAACAATAGAGCATCAAACACCAAGGTCAAGGGTTTGGATCCTCTTCCTGGCCAGCACAGAAAACAAAAGCAATCAAGCATCAAATTGTATGAGGCAAAAACTGATAGAACTACTAGGAAAAATGGACAAATTTACTATTGTAGAGACTTCCACTTTCTTCTCTCAGTAATTGGCAGATCCAGCAGTTAGACAAACAATAAAGATATACTTGAATTGAACAGCACCATGAATCAGTCTTATCGAATTGGCATTTACAGACAATACTAGAATACACATTCATCTTAAGTTTACATGGAACATTCATCAAAATAGAGCACATTCTGGGCCATAAAACACACCTTAAAATTTTTAAAAGAATAGAAATCATACAAAATTTGTTTGGAGATTACAATAGAATTAATTTAGAAATCAATAACAGAAAAATAACTTGAAAATTCCTAAATATTTGGAGGTTAAACAATGTTCTGAATAATACACAGGTCAAAGGAAAATTCTAAAGAGAAATTTAAAAATAATTTGAACTAGATGAAACAATATCAAAATTTGTGGGATGCAGGAAAAGAAGTTCTTACAAAGAAATTTATAGCATTGAATGAATATATTAGAAAAGAAGAAAGGTGTAAAATTAATAATCTAAGCTTCTCTTAGGGACATAGAAAAAGAAGACTGAATTAAATACAAAGGAAGCAAAAGAAAAGATGTAAAATCTACAGCAGAAATTAATGAAATTGAAAACAGGAAATGCTAAGTCAACAAAACCAATAAAATGATTCTTTGAAAATATGAATAAAATTGATAAAGCTTTAGCCAGCCTAACCAAGAACAAAAGTGAGAAGATACAAATTACTAATAACAGAAATGAAAGACTATCATTTCTGATTCCAGGGACATTAAATGGGTAGTAAAGGGATACTATGAACAACTCTGTGCCCACACATATGATAAGTTAGATGAAATAGACAAATTCCCTGAAAGAAATAATCTACCAGAACTCACATAAGGAGAAATAAATCATCTGAATAGGCCTATATCTATTAATGAAATTGAAGCAACAATTAAGGGACTTTCAAAGCAGAAAGCTCCAGTCCCAGATGGTTTCACTAGTGAATTCTACCAAATATTTAAGGAAGGAATGATACCAGTTCTTTCTAATTTCCTCCAGAAAATAGAAGCAGAGGGAACACTTCCTTACTCAAAGTATGGGGCAAGCTTTACCCTAATACTAAAAGCAAACAAGTTGTTACATAAGAAAAAATGACAGACCAATATCTGTTATGAATATAGATGTAAAATCCTCAATAAATATTAGCAAATCTAATTTACCAATGTATAAAAAGAATTGTGGACCATGGCCAAGTTAAATTTACTTCAGGTATGCAATGCTGGTACAATATTCAAAAATCAATTAATAGAATTGATCATGTCAACAGGCTAAAGAAGAAAAATCATAAGATCGTACCAGTTGATGTAGCAAAAATATTTAACAAAATCCAACACCCATCCACAGTGAAAACTCTGAGCAAACTAGGAGTAGAGGAGAATTTCTGAACTTGATGAAGTACATCTATCCACATACAGCTAGCATCATAATTAGTGATGAGAATCTAGATGATTTCCCATTAAGATCAGTAACAAGGCAAGGATGTCCATCCACTCTCACTAACAGTTGCCAAACTGATTTTGAAGTTTATGTGAAAAGGCAGAGACTCAGAATAGCCAGTACAATACTGAAGAAGAACAAAGTCAAGGGACTGATATTACCTGATTTCAGGAATTACTACAAAACTACAGTGATCTAAAAAGTATGGTTTTGGCAAAGAATAGAAAATATCGGTGGAACAGAAATAGAGAGCTCAGAAATAGATCCCTGCAATATATTTAACTAATCTGACAAAAGAGAAAAGTCAATTCAATCGAGAAAGGCTAGTCTTTTCAACAAATGGGGCTAGAACAACTGGATATCCACATGCAGAAAAATTGAATCAAGACACAAACTTTACATTTTTCACAAAAATTAACTCAAAATGGATCATAGATCTAAATGCAAAACTTCTAGAAGATAACAGGAAAAAAATCCAAATAACTTTCTGTTTAGCAATTACTTTTTAGATACAATATCAAAGGCATGATTTATGGAAGAAAATGTTGCTAAATTAGACTTCAGTAGAATTAAAAACTTCTGGTTTGTGCAAAAGACACTGTTAAAAAAAATGAATGGAAAGCCACAGACTGGCAGAAAATACTTGAAAAACAGAAATCTGGGGCTGGCCTGTTAGCTCAGTTGGTTAGAGCATGGTGTTATTACACCAAGGTCAAGGGTTTGGATCCCCTATACCAGCCAACCACAAAAAAGAAAAATCTGAAAAGGACTGGTATACAAAATATAAAGACTGTAGGCACACCAGTGTGAGAGACTAGAGAATCAGACAACAGGGAGGGGCCCTCCTAGGATCAGAACAAATATCAAAGACCTCCCTCAGCAATTTTTTTTTTTAAAGGAGCCACAATTTGGTTGATTTAGTTTCTAAAGGACTTTGTGCCCCAGGGCACTGTGGAAATCAATAAAGCAATCTTTTGGAAATTATGGGAGTTTAACAGCTGGGTGTGGTTATGGGTAGAATGTGGTGACTGTTACTACTGTCATCCAGGATTGCTGTGGGCATAGCCAAAGCTGTGTGTGCCTCCCTGAAAGAACATCCAAAGCTTAACACTGGGGACAGGGAGTAGAGGGGAGGAATGGAGTTTATTAAAATAATCCAGCCAGTCACTGAACAAAAAAGTAAATAAGAATAGGGGGTCGGGGTACCAGTACTCAGAGTTACTATAATATATAAAATGTTCAGTTTCCAACAAAAAAATTACAAGGCATTCTAAGAAAAAGGAAAGTATGGCTCATAAACCAGGGAAAAAAAAAAAAAAACAGTTATATGTATATACCAAACAACAGACCTTCAAAATACATGAAGCAAAAAATAAAAGAGATATAGACAATTGCACAATCTTAGTTGGAGATTTGAGCACCTTTCTCAGCAATCAATAGAAAAAGTTGACAATTTTAAAAGTCAGCTGAAATGTTTTAACACTATTAACTATCGTGACTTTTTGGTATTTATAGAATAGTACACAAACAGTAGATTCAAGTGCATGTGGCTTATTTATTAGGGGAGGCCATATGCTGAGCCATAAAACAAGCCTCAATAAATTTTTGAAAGAGTCAACTCATGCAAAGTATACTATACAACCACAATGAAATTAAGTTAGAAATCAATAACAACTAGAATATTTGTTAATTAAAGAAAATGTGTTATCAATAACATAACTCCAAGTATTTGTTAATTAAAGAACACTTCTAAATAAACCATTGGTGAAAGAAAAAAAAAAAAAAACCACAGGGCAAAGTAGAAAATATTTTTAACAGAACAAAAATGAAAAATACAACATCAAAATTTAGGGGATGCAGCTGAAGTAGTGTTTTGAGAGAATTTTATAGCTTCAAATGTTTATATTAGGGGAAAAAAATCTAAAAATCAATTATCTCAAGTTCCCTTCTTAAGAAATTAGAAAAATAAGAACAGTTTGAACCCAAAGTAATAGAAGGAAGAAAATCAATGAAATATAAAATGAACGCAAAATAGAGAAAAGTTAATAAAAGTTTGTAGCTGCACTGATTGAGAGAAGACAGCCAATATCAGGAGTGAAAGGTGGTGCATCACTACAGATCCTGTACACATTAAAAACATAATAAAATAAATTTATGTACACTTGTATACTTGAATATCATGAATAAATTCTACAATATAGATTAAATGGGCAAATTCCTTGAAAGACAGAAATAAAGAGGAGTGTCCTGAGAAGAAATAAAAGACATTAGTAGTCCTGTATAGGTTTAAAAAATAGAATTTGTAGTTCAGAACCTTCTTATCATTAGAATTCCAGGTCCAGATTGCTTCACTTGTGCATTCTATCAAACATTTAAGGTAGAAGTAATACCAATCCTATATAAGCTCGTTTAGAAAATAAAGGAAGAACACATTGTAACTAATTATTGCCCTCATTCTAAAACTAGACTAAGACCTTACACAAAAAGAGAACTATAGTTACTCGTGAGAAAGAAATAGATGCAAAAAGAGATACAAAAATTCTTACCAAAACTTTAGCAAATTGAATTCAACAATATGAGGGTACCTCAAAAAGTTCATGGAAAGATGGAATCAAAAGATAATACAAATCCTTCTATGAACTTCTTGAAGACCCCTTATATAA
The DNA here is from genome assembly GCF_027409185.1 of Cynocephalus volans. Taxonomy (NCBI): domain Eukaryota; kingdom Metazoa; phylum Chordata; class Mammalia; order Dermoptera; family Cynocephalidae; genus Cynocephalus; species Cynocephalus volans. Next base: position 197,765,831 of record NC_084460.1, on the reverse strand, counting down.
AAATGATAATTCATCATGACCAAGTGGCAGTTATTCCAGGAATATAAGGTTGCTTTAACATCTGAAAATCAATCAGTATAATTAAACTTATTATTATAATAGAAGAAAAACATGATCATTTCAGTAGATACAGTAAAAGGATTTGACAAAATTGAACATTTATTCATGATAAAAAATAAAAACTTAGTTAACTCTAAATAAAAAGATACTTTCCCATTCTTATTAAGAGCATCTACAGATAATCTACTGCTAACGTTATAAAAAATGGTGAGGGTATCAATGCTTTTTATGTAAGGTCAGGAACAGAACAGGAACAAATACGCTTACTCTCACTTCTCTTCAGCTTTGTACAGGAGGTTCTAACCAATGTTTTAAGACAGGAAAAAGAAATATAAGGGAAATAGATTGGAAAGAAAGAAGAAAAAGTGTTTTATTTGCATGTAAGGGTGCATATGTAAATTGGCTGAAAATGAAGGGATGAGAAATCATGCAAATAGTAAGCATAAGAAGATAGAATGACTATATTAATAAGTACAGTGCTCCAACCAGTTTGAGAATCTTTGTAGTTTCTTACCAAGTTAAACATATACCTACCATGTGACCTAGCCATTTTACTCCTAGTGTTTAACCAAGATAAATTAAATCAAATGTCTGTATAAAGACTTGCACACAAACGTTCATAGTGGCTTTATAGGTAATAGTTTAAAACTAGAAACAACTTAAAACATCCATCATGAGGTGATATATCCATGGATATATCATGGTGGATATATCCATTCATATTGTGGTATATCCATAGAATGGAATACTCCTCAGCAAGAGAGAGAAAAAAAATAGTGAAAAATACAACAATGTGGATGAATCTCTTATAAGTAGTTAAGCTGAATCAAAGAAGACAGGTGAAGAAGCATATGTATTGTGTGGTTCCATCTATATAAATTCTAGAAAATGCAAACTAATCTATAGTGACAAAAAGTTGCTCAGTCATTACCTGGGTTGGGGGAGGGTTGGTGTTGTGGGGTTCTAGAGCCAGATTATAGAGTGGCAGGAGGAATCATTTAGGAGTGATAGATATGTTCACTATGTTGATTGTGATGATCGTTTGATAAGTCAAGCTTAATAAATTGTACACTTTAACATGTGTAATTTGTTGCATGTCAATTATACATAAGAAGATGATTAAAAATAAGGGAGGAAAATAAATACTCAATGTCAAGGGTAACCACTAAAGCAATAGAAAATGATTATTTGGACAAATGGCAAATTAGGTAAACCCAAATATGTCATTTATTACTAAAATTGTAAATATGTGGAACCTTCAATTTGAAAGGCATAGATTATTAAACTGGATTTTTTAAACAACTTTATTAGTGTAATTTATATACCATAAATTCACCTATTACAGTGTACAATTCAAGGGTTTTTAGTATATTTACAGAGTGCAACATCACTGTTATCTAATTTTGAATCATTGTCATTACCCCCCCAAAATACTTTATAACCATTAGGAGCAAACAAAGGACAACAGATTAGTTGCAGCGCAGAGTTTAAGTGGTGGGAACAGCAAATAATCCAACACAGAGCTGAAAGAAAAAAGTACCCACAACCAGAGACCTAGTCTGATATTAACTAATAAAGGTCTCATTTCACCAAAGAATACCTATAACACCTAGAAGGACTGGAAGTCCCCTGGGCTACCAAGCCAGAAAGGGGGAAGGGCCATGACCCCGACACCCACAGCCAGTCCTGAGAATGGGGGCCTTGGGCCTCAACCACACTCTCTCGACAAGCGCAACCACCCCAGCAATGACCACCAAGCCACTGCAAGAAGGGCCCTGGGCTCTCCCAAGCAAGGGCAGTAGGGGGCCTTGGCCACGTCCCTCCCGACACCTGTGACCTGCCCGGTGACAACCACTGCCCGAGCCGGGGCAGTAGGGGGTTAAGGGCCTTGGCCGTGCCCCCCCACACCTGCTATCAGCCCAGAGACGACCACCGAGCTGCTGGAGGAAGCACCCCAGGCTGTCCTGAGCCAGGGTAGTGGGGGGCTGAGGGTCTCGGCCACACCCCCCTGACACACGCAACCAGCCCACTGATGACCACTGATCTGCCGCAGGAAGTGCCCCAGGCTCTTCCAAGTTGGCACAGTGGGGGGCCTTGGGCCTCAGCCATGCCCCACCAACATGTACAACCAGCCGAATGACAACCACCAAAGCCGCGCAAGAAGGGCCCTGGGTTCCCGAGCTGGGATGGTGGGCAGGGGCTTTTGCCACAGCACCCTGATATCTGCACCCAGCCCAGCAATGACCAGACCACTGCTGGAAGCCTCCTGCTCTCCCCTGTGGGAATGTGAGGGGTGCCACAGACCTCAATCCCGCCCCTCCTTCTTCCATCACATTTCCTTCTACCTTTCCCCTCTCCCTCTCACTCCCAACTGCTCTGCAACATCATAGAATGTAAAAAAAATAATAATAATAATTTTTAAAAATTTAAAAATTTTTAAAAACTTAGAATTACCATGCCAATATTTACTTAGAAGATTAGGACAGGATCCCATGGCAAGTTTTACCAAGTAAAATCAAATCTCTTTGGCCTCATGACCCTTAGATCTTAAAGTTAAAAAAAAAATCTAGGTGTTAACTTATTACATGGGTATAGTATGGAGAAAAATTGATTTGCCTCGTATTCATCATACTATTAAAGCTTTGAGAACTCTGATAGCATTATATGGGTTGCATATTATAGGAAAGTCAATGTAGAAAAGTAAAATTTAAAAAGTATGCTTTTTAGAGTTAAAAAATGGTTTTAGGGCCATGGTGTAAAACTGAAATTTTATATTTTTTTCTCAAGTATTGCTTATAGTTTTAAGAGTAAATAGCTATGTTATTGATATTTCTTGAAATTTTAATTTGTGACATGCATTATTAAATATTTCTGTAGATTTAGAATTGAGAAAGGTATGGTTTGCAGTAGGTATTCTAACAAAATTTTCTTCAACTGAGCACATAGTTTGTAATTATTTTTCCGTGAAGCACCAAAAACTTTATATTCTTTGTGTACTGTGTATATGTATATATGATAAAATGGTTAGGTGTTACTAAATACACACTTAAAAGATTATTTTGTAATTATTTTCTTCATTAATGTTTTGATCTTTATTTAACTTAATGTTTTTTGTGTTTTTTTTGGCAGCTAGCCAGTATGGGGATCTGAACCCTCGATATTTAATATTTTAAATACTCCAATTATTCTCTTTTGTCCAGGTTGAAGATAGTAAAAATATCTTTTAAGTGCAAACAGTTTTTTATTCAACTTAGAAAAGAATTGGTGAGTATTGGTCTAATAATTATTGATGTAAATGAAGTTTTTAAAGAAATCCCTAATCATTCATGAAAGAACTTTTCTATTAAATACAAGTGAAAGTGCAATTTATACTTTTGATAACTGCCTACGCAGGTAATCAATTCACTTTTCATGACAAGGTGTACTTGTTTCTCCAATGTGTCTGTGGTTCAGATTTAAAGTTCTTCTAGACATCCATTCTGCTGCTACTTGAACTTAGAAACTGACCTCAATTGTTCATTATCAGTCTCCAAGGTTCATTGATGAGGGTAATAACCAAGCATTTTAGGTATCCTTTTTCTTTTTTCTACTAAATTTACAGGACTTCCTTTCATATAAACCTCATTTCACTTTAGGGGAGCTGTTTGTTTAGTTTGGTTCCTATTTCATAAACTTGCAACACTTGTCCTCCCTCTGTTGGAGTGGTAATAGCCGTTTTATATATTATGTACAAATTGAGTTGTCATGGAAAGTACATGGAAACAATTTCATCTTATAAATAATTTTATCTGTTTCATCAAATTAAACTAACTTTGTACTTTGATTTACGTTATTTCTTCAAAATCTTGGCAAATTAATGCACATGTCAAGATGGCTATGTAAAATGTAGTTGAAACCTTAAATTGTATTTGACTCAACTGCATTTTATCAGAGAATATTGATCTAGTAAGTGACTATAGTTTATCTATTATGTTCACAAAATAAAATATACACCTTGATAAAGTGAACGTATTCATATCAGCACCTCATAGGTAAATTTGTAGAATAGCATTAGCACCCCAGTAGCTGATGTTACTAATGGAGCTGATGCCCACTTTCAGTCAGTAACCCTCCCAAAAGGTAAACATTATTCTCATTTGTATTACATTGAATTAGTTTGGTTATTTTTGAGTTTTAAAAAATGAAATCATACAGTATATTTTCTTTTATGTCTGCCTTCTTTCTCTTTGTGAGGTTCATCCATGTTGCTGCATATAGCAACATATGAAGTCATCAACATTCTGATCAGAAATATTCAGAAATCAGCTCTGTTCTGACAATGGCACAACTCTGAAATCACCACTATTCTGACATCAGCACTATACTTATTTCAGCACTACTCTGGCATTAGCACACCTCTGACATCAGCACTTAGTTTATAACATTTGTGTGTGTATTCCACTGAATTAATATATCTTAAATTAGTTATTCATTCTTCTGTTAGTGGAAAATTTTACTATTTACAAGTTGGAGATATTATTTCTAATGCTGCTAATAGGACATTTTTGTACATTTTGAATAAATGTTTAGATATAATTAATCTTATCTGGAAACTAGAGAACAAATAAAGTATTTTACTTTAAATAATTGTAGATGGCACTGTAGAATTCAATTTTTCTAATTTGCCTCCTATCATAGTACTAGTGTTATTAGTAATAATGATAATAGTTATAATATTTAACATTAATGGAAAACTTATGTGCCTGGTAATATATCAACTGTCTTCATATCATTTCATACTCACACTCATTCTCTAAGATACTGTACCAGTTAGGAATGTGTTTACCTGCAAGTAATAACAGCAACCAAAGTCAACTAACAATTGATTAAAAACAGTATCCTTATTAATGTTTTTTCTCTAAAACATTTCTTTGTTTTTCCTATCCAAACTTCATAGAATGTACTTATCTCTCAGTACAATATTTTGTGTCCATTGTTTACAAATTGTGTGGGAAAAATTTTTGTTATATTCCATATGTAATTGGTATAATGTCAAAATCACATACAGACTTTTTGAAAAGTATGCGAGGTATCAATAAAGGGGAAATATATATGCATCTTATATGTTGCTGACACTGAGAAGCATTACTGCCTCATACTCACTGTGAGACATTCTCTGTCATTTTGCATATTGTTTATGGTGTATGTAACAACAGGTACACTGCATGTATGTTAGTGCATATAAAACAACTGGTATCCATAATTAAGAATTAATTTTCTGGCGATAAAGAAGCAATTTTTTAAGCATATTACCTTCTAACATGATAGTTCATTATTTATACATGGACATTTTACTGTGATTTAGTCATGGATGATATCTTCATGACCTTTTGATGGGCAAAGATTTCTTTAACAGGACATAGAAGGAAACCTTAACCTTAAAAGAAAAGATTGATAATTTGGACTGTTTTAAAATTAGCAACTCTATTCATCAAAAGACATCATTAAGAAAGTGGAGTGTCACAAAATATGTATATAATACACACACACACACACACACACACACACACAAAGTCCTTGGTTGTATATGCAACTGTAGTGGATTGAATTATGTCCCCCCAAAACTCATTGAAGCTTGAATTGTGTTCCCCAAGTTTTATATATTGGAAACTTAGCCCCCACTGAGACTGTTAAAAGGATGGGGAATCTTGTTATGGTCATCAAAAAGTGGGGCCTTGAAAAGGTGGTTGGATTGTAGGACCATGTAGTAGTGAATGGATTAAAATGGTGGTCAGGGTGTGGTTGTGAGGGCTTTAAAAGAAGAGGAAAGTCTGCCTTTCTCTCTGCTCTCTCTACTTCCACTGTCTTGCAAAATGAGACCTCTGGTTCACTGTTTCTACCACCAGATGGACTTTGGACTTCTCATCCCCTCAGAAACTGTAAGCAATAAATGTCGTTTTTCTTTATAAATCACTCAGTTTGATAAATTTTGTTTTCTTTATAAATTACCCACTTTGAGGTATTTTGTTATAAGCAACAAAAATGGACTAATACAGAAAATTGGTACCAAAAGTGAGGTGTTGCTTATAACAGATACTTGAAAATGTGGAAACAGCTTTGGAACTGGCTATCAAGGAGAGGTTGGAGGAGTTTGAAGGACCCAGAAGAAGACAAAAAGATGAGGGAACGTTTGGAATGTCTTAGAGACTGGTTACATGCTGGTAAGCAGAATACTGATAGAAATATGGACTATAAAGACCATTCTAAGGAGGTCTCAGGTAGAAATAAGAAGTTTATTGGAAACTGGGGCAAAGATCACCCTTACTGTGAACTGGCAAGGAATTTGGCTGCATTGTGTCCATGCCCTAGTACTTTGTGGAAGTTGGAACTTAAGAGTTGTGAACCAGAGTATCTGGCAGAAGAAATTTCTAAGCAGCAAAGCATTAAGGAAGCTGCATGGCTACTTGCAACAGCGTATGCTGAGTTATGGCGGCAAAGGCATGACATAAAGCTGGAATTTAAAAGGGAAGCCGAGTGTAAAGATTTGGAAAGTTTGCAGCCTGGCCATGTGGTAGAGAAGCAGAGAGCATTTTCAGAAGGAAAATTCAGTGGTACTAAGAAGATTAACACAAAGGAAAGGGATTATGAAGAGAAGGGGGAAAACTCCCTGAAGGCATTGCAGAAGCCTCTGAGGCCAATCCTTCCATTTCAGGCCCAAAGGCCTAGGGAGACAGAATAGTCTTGGGGAACAGGCCCAAGACACCCTCCATGGGCTTGCTGCTCAGGGCCACCTGAGGAAGCTGCTTCCAGCACCAGCACCCCAGCTGCTTAGGCTGCTCCAGCTGCTTACACTGCTCCAGCTGTGGGTAAATTGACCCCAGGTGTGGCTGGATGTGCAGCTTTGGAAAATTCAAGCTGGAAGCCTTGGCAACATCCATGCGGTGTGAGGTCTACTGGCTCGCAGAATATCAGAGCTGAGAAGATTTGGGAACCTCCACCCCAATTTCAAAGGATAAATGGAAAAGACTGGGGGCCCAGGAAGAGATCTATCGTGGGGGCAGAGTCATCACAGACGGCCTCCACTAGGGCAATGCTGAGTGGACACGTGGGGTCAGAGTTTCAGCAGAAATACCCCAACAGTGCCATGCTTAGTGGAGCCATGAGAGCGGGACCTCCATGGAGACCCCAGAACTGTGGAACTACCAGAGTGGAACACCAGCCTGGGAGAGCTGAAGCATCACCTGAGGCCATAAAAGCCATAGAAGCAGAGCTGCCTGAGGACTTGAGACCCAACCTCCACACCAGCATGTAGAGGACATCGAACATGGAATCAAGGTACATGATTCACCAGCTTTGAGATTTAATGCCTGCCCTGCTGGGTTTCGGACTTGTTTGGGACCTGCTACCCCTTTCTTTTCGCCTATTTCTCCCTTTTTGAACAGCATTACGTCCTCTATGTTTGTCCCACCATTGTATCTTGGAAGTAGATAACTTGTTTTGATTTCACATACAGGACTTTGGGGGTGGAATGAATGTATTCACCTGTGAGAAAGACATGAACTCTGGGAGCCAGGGGCAGAATACTGTGTGGACTGATTGAATTGTGTCCCCCAAAGTCCATATATTAGAGGCTTAATTCCTACCGTAAATGTTGAAGGTGGGAAATCCTATTATGGTCATTGAAAGGTGGGGCCTTGAAGAGGTGATTAAATTGACAGTCTCAGTGGGGGCTAAGTTTTCAATACATAAAACTTGGGGAACACAATTCAAGCTTCAATGAGTTTTGGGGGGACATAGTTCAATCCACTACATTCTGTCCCTAGCCCCCAAAACTCATGCCTTTTCACATGTAAATACATTCATTTAATTTTCAAAGTCTTAACTTGATTCAACTCAAAAGCCCAAAGTTCAAAGTCCCATCAGTGAAATCAATATAAGTTATCTACTCCCAAGATAGAGTGCTGGGACAAGCATAGGGTACATATTCCCATTCCAAAAGGGAGAAATAGGCAAAATGAAAGGGGTAGCAGGTGCCAAACAAGTCCGAAGCCCAGCAGGGCAGGCATTAAATCTCAAAGCTGGTGAATCATGTACCTTGACTCCACGTTTGATGTCCTCTGCACACTGGTGTGGGGGTTGGGTCCCCAAGTCCTCCGCCGGCTCTGCTCCTATGACTTTCCTTGTTGCAGGTGTTGCTTTGGCTCTTGCAGGCTGGCATTGCATGCTGGTAGCTCTATAATTCTGGGGTCTCTATGGCAGTCCTGCACTCATGGCTCCCCTAGGCATGGCACTGGTGAAGTTTTTCTGCTGCAACTTTGACCTATCTTTTCCACTTGGCATTGCTCTAGAGAAGGCTGTCTGTGGTGACTCCATCCCTGTGACAGATCTCTTCAGGGGCCCCTAGACTTTTCCATACATCCTTTGAAATTCTCCAAAGCCTTTACAGCTGTGGCATTCTGTGAATCTGCAGACCTGACATCACATGGACGCCACCAACACTTTCGGCTTATAATCTCCAAAGCTATGGGTCCAGCCACACCTGGGGCCAATTTAGCCATGACTGGGGCAGCCAAAGTAGCTGGGATGCTGGTGCTGGAAGCAGCTTCATGAGATGGCTTTAGTAATTGAGGTAGCATGGTATTGATATGAGGAAAGATAAATAAATAGATAGATAAATGAAACGTAATAGGAAGTCCCTGGCCCTGGGCAGTGAGCCTATGTAGGGCGCCTCAGTCTTGTTCCCTGAGACCATTCTGTCTCCCTAGTCCTATGGGCTTGCAGTGGAAGAGGTGGCCCCAGAGCTTTCTGCAATGCCTTGATGGCCTTTTTCTCCTTCTCTTCATAATCCCTTTCTTTTGTTCTGATCCTCTTAGCATCATTGCGTTTTTCTCCTGAAAATGCTCTTTGCTTCTGTACCACATGGCTAGGCTGCAAGTTTTCCAAATCTTTGCATTCTGCTTCCCTTTTAAATTCTGGCTTTCTGTCATGCCTTTGCTGCCATAACTCAGCGTAGGCTGTTGCAAGTAGCCATGCAGCTTCCTTGATGTTCTGCTTAGAAATTTCTTCTGCCCAGTAAGTACCCTGGTTCAGCACCTTTAAGTTCCACATTCCATAAAACTTTTGGCATGAAAAGAATGCAGCCAAGTTCCTTGCCAATTCACAGCAATGGTGATCTTTGCCCCAATTTCCAATAAGTCCCTGATCATTTACATCCGATATCTTCTCAGAATGGCCTTTCCTGTCCATTTTTCTATCAACATTTTGCTCAGCACCATTTAACTGGTCTCTAAGAAGTTCCAAACTTTCCCAGGTTTTCTTGTCTTCTAAACTCCCACCAGCATCTAGGCTTTTTCTAGCCTGCTTCAAATTCTTCCAGCCTCTCCTCAACACCCAGTTCCAAAGCCACTTCCATATTTTCAAGTATTTGTTATAATCAACAAATTCTCTGTTACCAGTTTTCTATATTAGTCCATTTCTGTTGCTTATAACAAAATATCTGGAACTGGGTAAGTTATAAGGAAATGAAATGTATTGCTTACTGTTTCAGGGGCTGGGCAGTCCAAAGGCCAGGGAACATATCTGGTGAGAGTCTTATTGGTGGTAGCTTTACAGAAGTGCAGGGGTCTCACATGGCAGAAAATGGCGGAGCAGAGAGAAAAAGCTCCTCGTGTGCTCTCCTTTTAAAGCCCTCAGAACCACACTCATGACTACCATTAAAGCATCAATTTAATCACCTTGTCAAGACTCCACCTTTAAGTTACCATAATAGGATTTCCCACCCTCAAGAGTTACAGTGGGAATTAAGCTTCTAATATATGGACTTTGGGTGAAACAATTAAATCAATCCACAGCTCTCTACATACCTACCAGAACAGTTAAAGGAAAAAGACTGATAAACCAGTGGTTGGTGAGTATGTGGAACATACACTTCAGAGGTGGGAGTAGGTGTATATTTATCTAACCATTTTGGACAACAGTTGGGCATTATCTACTAAAGCCTAACATATGCATATCTTATGACTCAACAACAGAAATGCACATATTGGTACACCAGACAACATACAGGAATATGAATACCAGCATTATTCTTATATCCCAAGCTGGAAACATTAAATATCTATCTACAGTAAAGTAGATAAGTAAATTATGTATTCATTACAGTAGAATACTATGAAAATGAAAATAACTGGATTACTACTTTACAACTATATGGATGGATATCAGAAACATAATGTTGAATAAAAGAAGCCAGACCTAAAGACACGTGTGATTCCATGCATATACAGTAAAGTTCCAAAACAAGCATGGTGATAAAAGTCAGACTACCTTTGGGGAGGTAATCTGGAAGAAAGGGGAGACAAAGGTTACTTGTGAGGTGTGGTACTAATGATCAGTTTCTTGATCTGAATAGAGGTTAAATGTTTGCATTCATTGTGTGAAAATAAAGTTGTACACTTACAGGATATGCACTTTGCTATATATGGTTTACTTCAATGAAATTATCTAGTAATTTCTTGAAAAACTTTTCCAGAAAGTTGAAGAAATTATTCTAGTGCTAATTAGTTTAAATTTTGAATTTTATAATACTGTTTAGAGGTGCTGAATATTCTTATTTATTTATAATCTAGACAGATTTACAAAATTAGAGATATTTTATTAGGTACAATATATCCTAAAGTTTAATTCATAGGCTAGAATTATATTTTGAAACAGAATCATAGCTAATAAGTTTTGAAAACAGCCATGTATCAAATTTTTAAACTTATTTTTAACTATGATCTAAGGTAACAATTTCTAAAAATTGTAATATTACTGAATGAGGTCCACATTTTACAAATCTTTTCATTTATTTTACTACCTTTTTATTGGATAAGCAAAAAAGAACTAGAGGGATTAGTGTTTACAAGGCTAAAATAATTTATCTGTCAAAAGTATGTTAAATGAAGCAATATATTCTGATATTTTCTGCTGTTTTCTATATTTTGTCATTTATTACAGCATGAATCTAGAGAAACATTATTGGGATTTAATATGGTGAATTACAGAGCATGTAAAAATTTGTGGAAAGCATGTGTAGAACATCACACATTCTTCCGTTTGGACAGACCACTTCCACCTCAAAAGAATTTTTTTGCACATTATTTTACATTAGGTTCAAAATACCGGTACTGGTAAGTATTGCTTCTGTATTAAGGCTTTTTTGCAGGATTTTTCCCTCTCTTTAAAATAAAGTTTTAGTTTATGGAGCCATAGAATCTTTATTATTCATACACACCTACTGAATCAAAATCCACATGGAAACAGCCTCTCTATCTATATCAGTAAAAAGTTATAGATTTTTGTGATGTACACCAGGTTCAAGAGATTCATTCTGTTGACTATATTCCAGGTCATTATTTTCTAAAATAAATTTATCACATTTACTTATTTACAACTTAGATACATTGTAATTTTCATTGTGTATTTATTAAATATTTACATGAAAATTTTTCTTTATTCTAAGACACATTTATTTTATTTGTAGAAACCAAGGTGTCAGTTGATTAGAGCGCAGCATTATAACACTAAGGTCATGGGTTCAAATCCCCCTACCGGCCAGCACCAAAAAAAAGAGAAAAGTACACAGTGTCTTCTGCATGAGTATGCAATTACTTTGGACTTGTGTTTTTAATCAAGATTTTGCATAGTTTTTGGGCCGAGCCCGTGGCGCACTCGGTAGCGTGTGGCGCTGGGAGCGCGGCGACGCTCCCGCCGCGGGTTCGGATCCTATATAGGAATGACCGGTGCACTCACTGGCTGAGTACCGGTCACGAAAACGACACACACACAAAAAACCAAACAAACAAACAAAAAAACTTACTACAAAGCTGTAGTAATCAAGACTGTGTGATACTGGCATAAAGAGAGATGTACAGATCAATGGGATAGAATTGAGAGTTCTGAAATAAACCCTGTATAATCAATTGGTTTTTGATTAAAAAAAAAAAAAAAAAAGATTTTGCATAGTTTTGACTTGTCAAACCCTTGGTTGTAAAGAGTTTAAAACAGCCACTAGGCAAAATCATGTTTAGTGCTGCCCGATTAGCTCACTTGGTTAGAGTGGTATTATAACACCAAGGTCAACAGCTTGGATCCCTGCTGGCCAAGCCGCAGAAAGAAAAAAAAAAAAAGATTTAGTCATTAAACAGTAACCGCTGATCCATTTTCCTAAAATCGTCTTATTTATTCTTACAGCTTTTATTTTTTCCTGAAAGTAACATTCTTGGGGGGATAACTAAATTTGAGGAAGCTCTGGTTAGTTTTACTGATGAAATTCTTAAAAGTCCTATGAAAGTTAGTTTTCAAGTCGAACCTGGTAAGTATCTTGTAGAAAAAGTTATACATGATCTTCTAGTAAAACAAATATTTTTGTTTGCTTCTGCTTCACAAAATGAGGTTTTCCATCTTCAATAAATAAAATCCTTGACCATTAAGTGTTAGATTAATTCATATGTTCATAAGAAAAATGCTTATATTTGCCCAGAAAATATTTATATTGTAAACCTCAAACATTTATAAATGCCCAATTTGTAATCTCAGTAAACAAAACAGTGTAAAGCTTAGTACAGGATATATCATTAAAAACACATGCCCCCTCATCCCAAGAAAAAGTGAAAAGTAGCACAAAAGTTAAGTAGTAGCAATTAAAAAGAATTGGGAAAATTTTGACCAAAAAAAGGCACAGTAGATTCCTAAGTGGCTTGATGTCATGTTTAACTTCTTTCTCACCTTCCTAAAAACAGTACTGAGAAAAGGTGACAGTAGGTACTTACAAATTTAAAGGTAAATGAACAGGGAGACAGTATCAGATCAGTGATGAAAGTCAAGTTAAAAACAAACAGCCTTTCTTACTGATACTAAATCTCAGCCGTAACAGAAGAAAATTCTAAGGCTCTAGTGAAATGCGTGAACAGTACAAACCCTAAGGGCATTCCATCAATAAATGTAATTCCAAATTCCTAACTGACCACCAGGCAGTTATACAAGGATTACCTTTACCCTCTAGTAGAACCCTTTTTTCCTTCCCTTTGTTCTTGCACATATGACACAAACACACACACACACACCCCATTTCATTTAGGCTACAGAGAAATGAATAGAATGTAGTAACCAGCCTTTATAATTCACACAGGTCTCAGATGAGTAAAAAATCAAGGAAGTTACTCAAACCATACCACGTCAAACAAAATCTAAACATGATGACTACAAATACAAAAAACACTTGAAGAAAAACCAGTTTGTGAGAAAATCATCACTGAAACAAAAGTAAAATTCTATCATAGATATTAATAAAAGCAAGCTCAAGAACAGTCTGATTAAAAGAAAAAAAATTGGTTGTGAAGGGAGCAATACCTGCCATTCAGGATTATTGCCCATGGGAGGAAGATTGACCTCATATAGGCAGATTTTACATGTTTTAAACAGAACTGAGATTATGTACTATTAAATGGAATCTGTACATTTTTCAAAGTTGAATAAAAATTTTTAACAACTTCATTGAGGTATAATTGACATACAATAAACTACCACATTTAAAGTTTAAAATTTGATGCTTCCATGCATCCATCACCACAATCAAAATAGCAAGCATATTTATCACCCCAAAAAGCTCCCTCATGCCTCTCTGTAACCCCTTTCTCCCACTGTTCATCCTCAGACAATCACTGTTCTGCTCTCTGTCTCTATAAAATTGGTTTTCATTTTCTAGGATTTTATATAAATTGAAACATACATGAAGTACTGTATTCTTTTTAGTCTGGCCACTTTTACTTGGCATAATTATTTTGAGATTCATACATATTGTACTGATAGTTCATTTCTTTTTATGGTAGAGTATTCCATTATATAGATATACCATAATTTGTTTATTCATTCATTTGATGATAGATACCAAGTGGGTTGTTTCCTATATTTGGGTTGTTTCTGGGTTTAGGCTATTATAAATAAATCTGCTATGAACCTCCATGTGGAAGTCTTTATATAGACATTTGTTTTAATTTTTCTTTGGTAAATACCTGGGAGAAGAATGGCCATATCATATGGTAGATGTATGTTGAGCTTTGTGAGAAAAGTTTGCCAAATGTATTTTCGAAGAAGTTGTACCATTTATTACTCACCAGCAATATATGAGAATTCCAGCTCCATCACATCCTCATTAGTGCTTGCCATTATCTTTTCATTATTTACCAGTATCTTCCAAAGAGCACAAGTTTTGAATTTTGATGAAATTCACTTTACCAATTTGTTCTTTTATGGGTCTTCCTTTCGTTGATGTGTTTAAGAAATCTTTGCCTAATCCAAGGTCACAGGATCCATTTGGATGAAATTTTTGCACAGCGTGTGAAGTATGGACTGGAGTTCAATTTTTTGCATATGGATAACCACTGGTTTCTTCATACGTTTGTTGAAAATGAGTTGTCCATATTTCTTTGGTCCTATTTGAACTTTAAAATATGTCTTAAAGTTCAGTAGTGTTAGTCCTGCACCTTTGCTCTTCTATGTATGTGTGTATCTATCTACCTATTTATTTATTGGCAGCTGGCTGGTCAGCCCTAGTATTTCATATTTTTTGATTGTACTACAAATGGTATTTTTAAATTTTAATTTCAGATTATTCATTACCATTACATAGAAATGCAATCAATTTTTTAATATTGATCTTATTTCCTGAAACTTTGCTAAACTCTCTTATTCTAGGAGCTTTTTTTATAGCTTCTAACAGATTTTCTACCTGGAGGGTAAAGACAGTTTTACTTTTCTCTTTCTGATCTAATGCTTTTTTATATCTTTTTCTTTCCTTTTTGCTCCAGCTAGAGCCTCCAGTACACTGTCAAATACAAGTGGTGAGAGCAGACATCCTTGTCTTGTTCCTCATTTAAGGGGAAAGCATGCAGTCTTTCACTATTAAGTATGACGTTGGTCATAGGCTTTTCTTAGATGCCCTATACCATGCATGTTGAGGAAGTTCCCTCTATTTCTCATTTGCTAGAAGTTTTTATTAGGATTGGATATTGGTTTTTGTCCAGTGCTTTCTCTGCAGCTATTGAGATGATTGTATGGTTTTTCTTTTTACTTTGTTAATATGATGAATTACATTGAGTTTAAAGTGTTAAACCAACCTGGGATAAATTCCATTTCTGGGATAAACTCCACCTGGTCATGATATCCTTTTTATATATTGTATAAAATATATTTTTGTGTATCAAATATATATATTTTTTATATTTGCTAAGATTTTGTTTAGAGGTTTTGCATGTATGCTCATGAAGGATATTGCTCTGTAGTTTTCTTATAATATCATTTTCAGGTTTTGGTGTCAGAGTAATACTAGCCTCATTGAATGAGTTGGGAAATTTCAATTTTCTGGAAGAGTTTGAATAGTAATGGTATTATTTCACTTTTAAACATTTAATAGAACTTACCAATTAATCCATTGGAGGAAGGAATTTGTTATTTGTAGGAGGTTTTGAACAACACATTCAAATTCTTTAATAGATAATGCAGTTCAGGTTTTTTCTGTCTTCCTGGGCAAATTTTGGTAGTTTGTGTCTTTCAATGAATTTATCTATTTTATGTGAGTTGTTAAACTTATTGGTATGAAGTTTATAATATACACCATTATCTTTTTAGTATCTCCAAAATTTGTGGCAATGTCACTTCTCTCATTCCTGATATTGGTAACTTGGGTCGTCTTTGTTTTTTGCCTGATCAGTCTTACTAGTGGTTTACCAATGTGGATTAAATATTTTTAAGTGATGTGTGTGCCAAATAAAACTTTTCTTCAGACTTATATAGGTTGTGGGCTACCCTCTAGCAAGTCCTAAAGAAAACCTGACCGAAAAATATTAAACTTAGCCAGGTTACTGTTCAAGTCTAAAGTCAACAGACATTATCCAATATGCAAAACCTCAGGGAATATAACATCTCTGAACTCTTCTTAAAAAACATCAATTTAATAGTAAGTTTAAGCCAACAAAAAGATAAAATAACTCAAGAAGAATCCTGGTAAAAGCACTGAGAATGAAGATTTAATTCTTTAAATATGGAACTAGTCCTTGACAACTGTGAGAATTATGACTACAGAATAGGATAAATCTGATATAAACTTTGACAAAGTAAAATAAATAATTTTTTTTTTTAAAGGAAACAAGTGACTAATGGGGAGAAGTATTTGAATCATTATTTTCAAAAAAGTTCGTGGAAAGATTGCTACTATCTTTTAATTCCATTTTCCCACAAACATTTTGGAGTACCCTTGTGTTATGAACAATATAAAATATGAACCTTTCTGCCATTAACTTTCTAAATTGCCACCTCTTTATTATGAAATTCAACTTGTTAATCCAGACTTTTGTGTAATAATGTCCCATTTGAATCTTCTTCATTGGAAAATTAATGTATCAGTCAGGGTTCTGTCAGGGAAACAGAAAGCCCTTTTGACTTTTCAAACAAAAGCAATTTAATTGAGGGAATTGGTTGCAAAGATGTTGGAAAGGCTGGGAAAGCAAAAGGGAGAAAAAAAGGTTATGGAGAAGCAAACAGAAGAAGAGGTAATGCTTACGGATCAGAAGCTTGTGTCACTTCTGGGCTGGAGCTGACAAGCCTAGACCTGCTACTACAGTGTTAGAGCCACTATCACAGTCAATTGTGGATCTATCAGAGAAGGGCTGCTTTAATCAGAGATGGAAACTGCAAGATGCTGTTTCTCACTATGCCCTATCTCCATGACTGTTAAAGCAACTGTCAGCATCTGCCAGTTTCCTGCTCTTCCTTTCTCCACTTTCTGATGTCCCACCAGTGCCTTCTAAAAGCAGAAACTAACAGAAAGCCAAGTGGCAAAGGAATCTAGGAAATGGAGTTTGTTGACTCGCAGCTCCCTGCAAAACATAGCAGGGCACAAGATATGATTGGCACCTATGACAGTTCAGTTCACATTAAGTTAACATTGATTAAGTTTTGTGCTTGTAGTCCTTAAGAACTTAAAAAACATATCCAAGGTACTTTTTAGTCATCAAAATGATTAATAGCTTTGTAAATGAGGTAGACATGGCAGTATGACAAATGTTAAGCTGGACACAGTCCTATCCCTAATGGGTATGCACTAAATAAACTTTTTTCCCCCTCATAATAAACAGTGGTTGGGAATACTGGAACTATTGTCATTCTTAGAATGTTGAAATATTATTTTGACTGAGAAATAGAACTGGGAATATCAGAGATTTATTACTTTGCCCACCAGCCTCCTCATACGTATATTCTTATCTCTGTTCAATATATCCAGGGGATTAAAATCATTCTAATGTGGAAATGCAAACAGTGGTGAACCTTAATTTGTTAGCTCCTTCTTGGAGAAAATATATTTTCTTAGGAAACTTCAACTTATAGACATTAAAAAATTATGGTAATGTTTCTCATTTTTCCATTAAAACTTCACAAGCATGCCATTCAGTTCACATTTATTTATAGTTGTCTATGGAAGATGGTCTTAAAATTGCTTGCTTAACTTTGGAAACCTATATTTAGTAGCTTTTATATTCATTAAATGTCTACATTTGTAAATGGTTTTATTTGTTATGCTAGAAATTTATGTTCATTCACACTTAAGCAGTGGGATGCCTCAAGTAATAAATTCTCTGAGAACCAAGCTTTTAGCAAAGTTAGTCTGAACATACTAGTGTACGACGGAGGAATATCAGTTCCCATGTATAAACTTTGTGCTTACCAGACAAATGAGCTTCAAAACAGATCCCATAATGTCCATTCCCCACCATATTTTTGTCCTTATATACAAAAATATATAATGTTCCTATCTGTATACAAAAATGTAGAGTTACGCTGTGTCTGGACATGGCGGGAGTTAAGGATGTAACTAGTCTTCATGTCTGTGATCACTAGCAGTAGACAAGGAAGAAAAGCTATGGCTGGCCGGTTAGCTCAGTTGGTTAGAGTGTAGCCCTATACTGGCCAGCACCACAAAATAAAGGGGGGGGGGTGGAGAAAAGCTTGCCCAAAGAGAGCAATTTATCCTCAACACGAATCCAAACCCTCTCCCACTAACAGGCCTCCTCCTCGCTGCAACGGGCAAGTCTGCCCAGTTTGGCCCCATGTTTCAGCTCCTTCATTAGAGTAGTGGAGGAGACAGTAGCTGAATCTCAGGTGGGGCTGGAGGGGTTGAGTGGGGGCATGGCAACCTATCTCTGCCTCTGGAGAGAGTGCCTTTCCAGGGCATAACAGAAGGAATTCTTATCACACAAAATTATTTCTCTTATACTCACTCTCAGAGTTAAGTATCCAAAACTGAAGTGTCTGTGGAACATATCTTTGTTCGTTATTGAAAGAACTATAATTAACTTTCATCTGTCCAAGTATAACTAGAATATAGTCCAGTCTTTCCTTATTCTCTGCTTCCTTTTCTCTGCTAGAAATGTCTTGTCTCTTATGAAATTGTAGTATAATCATGTTGTGTATTGTCACTTTATCTTGTGTTCTCTTTAAGATTCTATTGTGTATATTTGTGTATTTCAGTGGGAGAACTGAAGTCCAGTCAGTTCAGTATGGCAAAGAAAAGGCAAATAAAGACAGGGTATTTGCAAGGTAAGCCAATTCTGTTTCAGTGTCTAAATTTTTTTAAAAGGATTAAAATTACTAAAAATCCATTTTCTAAATATGATTACAGAATTATCACATGATCCTTTTTTAGTTAAATAATAAATTACGTTGAGGGAGTGATAAACTAGTTTGTCTAGTTTATTGATTCTTTTTTAAAATGTGAGCATTAATCATATACCAAGCATCGTAGCTCTGAATAGGCTGAATCCAGTATTATATTATCAATATAACATTTTGCTGGGAGTTTGGTGTCCTTTTTTTAAACATTTTTGGGAAATAAAATCACATGTCATATGTTAACCAACACATTTCCATATTTATTTAAATCATACTGTTAAGAAACAGATAAGTTGCTTTTTTGTTTGTATGCCATTTATTGGCTTCATTATTTTAGGGTCTGTTGTAGTCAGTTTGCTTTTTAACACGTGAAACTACATGATCAGATTTATATTTTAGAAAATAGTTTATAAGCAAAAATAGAGAATGGATTAGTATGTAAAGGCTGGGTATCCAGAGACCAATTAGATGGTTAATTGCATTAATCCAAGTGACGATGATAAAGGCCTGAACTAAAACATTGGTGATGGAATGGAGAATAAGGAACAAATTTGAGAAACATTTTGTAGGTAGAACTAGCAGAAGTTGATCAATTGAATAGAGGTGTGTTAGAGACAGTTGGTTTTCAGTGAAAATGACTTAGGGAGTGTAAGTCCTTCAATTAAAGAGTTATGTGCTTGGCATCTACTTCTGGAGACAAAAGTTTTAATAAAGAGAACTAGAGAATTTTGCTTTTGGTTTTACTTTGTTTAAATTTTGCTCTTGGTCTTTATTCAAAAGACCTTCCTACTTTGTGTTTCTGAGTCAAAGGAGTTTGTGTTTCTGTTTTTCTTCCCTCCAAAAGTGAAAATTGCTCTTTTTTTCTAGCAATGTTAAGTAATATCTCCTTGTCTTTTAAAATGCCAACAGAGTCAAATAACGTAAGGAAAACTCTCATCCCGAAACAATCATTTAAAGTATTTTTTGGTATTTACTATTCAAGATTTTCCTGTGCATATACTCACAGAGATACTTATATGTATGTGTATATTAGTTTCAAAGTTGTTTCATACTTTTTGTTGCTTGATTTTATCACTTAACATGTTATGCGTATTTTCTTTGATGTTGAAAAATCTGCTCATTTATAATGGCAATAAAACTTTAAACAGTTAAATTCTTTTTATCATAAACTGTAGATTTAAATTTAGGATTCCTCCCTCTACCCTGCCATGTCACTGCCTCCAGAGTAGTTATTATTGCTAAGACTATCTGAGGCTATCGCAGTAATGTTTCCTGAAATAATGCTATGAGATCCTTGAAGTAAGGACATTTGAAACAAAATATTATTGAAACATGTTTTTAGTGTATTTGAATAATAAAATTTACTTACCGGCCATCTGCCAACAAATAAATGTATAAATTTTACATGCATTTTTTTTCCCTTCATTCTGGGGTTACCTTCATCCTGATTTGTCAATGAATAATACACCCCAAACAGGAAAACAGTCAATGAAAATGCCTTGATGTGGGAAGGATTCAGCTAGTCAGGGCTATAGATTTTGCTGTGATAAGTTTACTTAAATTTGAATGATGAAATTATTTCAGCATTTGTTCAAAAAAGCTTTGAAATCCATTTATTTTATCTTAATTTTAGATTTCTAAGGGAAATGTCTTTTTCTCTATTAAATATAAATCTTGGTACCACATTAGTGACTTGGTTACTTGTATTTTGAAAGAGAGAAAAAAGAAAGTGAGAACACAGAGATCCCTACCCCAGTAGATGTGACTATTGAAATTATCCAAAATCCTTCCTTATACAGTCTTAGATACCATAATTTCCAGTTAGAAAGTTCTAAAAGAAAAAAGAAGAAGAAAAAGTACTAAAGCCCTATACAACTATGAAATGTACAGTAAAATGTTAATATGAAATTGTTTTTCTTTCAATTGGTATTAAGAAATAGTTTACTTCCTGTCAACTTTGTTGTTTTAATTTAGAATGTATTTGTTCTAGTTCTTAGTACTATAACTTATTTGCAACACTCATTTTCAGTACTTGTTAAAATCAAAATATTTTTCTGATTTTTAGTGTTATGACTATACCATAACAATATCCTTATACCTTTTTTATTCCTTTACTAACAATAAGCTTAACTTTTTTCTTTGCTTGATATTTATAAAAAATATAGAACATGTGATTTGATTACTAGTTGTACTGTAGTATGATGTCCCAATATGAGTACCAAATAATAAGCGTATTTATATATTAAGGTTAATATTACATTCAAATGGTTTCTTTAGAAGCATTATGTTTTAATGTTTTTATCATTTCTGATTTTAGAAATATGCAGAGTTATACCTGCATCTTAATTGTATGTTTTGTATCCATTATTAAAATACGAAGTTAACAGGTTATTTTATTTTTTAAAAATGCATTATTCAATGAATAGTAGAGCTAAAATTCTAATAAGATAAGCCTGAAATAACTCTCCTGTTCCTTTGTTTTGTTGGAATTCTATGAGTCCTCCTTGAAATAATGAGTCATCAGCTGGGACAAGGTTTTAATAGTACTGAGCTGTTTTAATGATCCCTCTGTCTCCAAAAGACTAAAGCTTTTCTGGGATTGTTTTGCCAATATATCAGAATCTTTTCATGATGACCTGATGCTTGTCTATCAAAATTCACTTAATGTCTTTAACAATTATTAAGTTAATTTTTAAATTATTAGAAAATTCTAGAGTTTTTGTCTTTCTTGGAATCTTAGTTGGCAGTATAAATAGAAAAGGTGTCTGCTTAAACTTTTTATATGATAAGATTTGTTTTAGCAGTAATTAAATGTTATTATTTTTTCTTTTTCTAATAATTGACTCTTTGAATTGCTTTCACACTTTTTCAGTTGCCATATATATCAAAGAAGAGAGCAAAACAGTGTTCTCATACAACAGAAAAATAAGGTGCCATGGTCAGAAAATAAGTTTACCACATAGCAAACACAGTGATGCAGTGTGGTATTTTTTTCTCTGAAATTTCCACGCTCAACAGGAAACATAGACAGCAAGCTTGAGGGGGTGGGTCTCTGAGGTTAAAACTGTTAATAAAATAAAATACCTGAAATTTAGTTTTAAATTTATAGCATTTTCAACCATGTTTAGTCCATTAACAGTAAAGTCTTCTCACGCTTTATACTAGGTAAGTATGCTGGATTTTTTTTTCCTTCAAATGACTTTTTCCCTCTCTCAGAAAATGAAGGTAGTTCTCCTGACTATAGTTATTAAATTCTCTTGTAGCTTACATTTTACAGTCTAATATATGAGGAAAGAATAGTTTATTAATATTAAGAATTAACATTAATAGAAGAGCTTAAATAAGTTAATAATCTTTATTTTTAAAACCAAATGCATGAGATAATATACTTTCTTTTCACTTGGTTGTGACTGATAAGAATATTTACAATACTGTATGAGGGTGTTGGACTAATGGTATCCTGAGTTGTCTTCAAGTTAAAAAAAAAAATCCCTGTAATTTAGTCTCCTGATAATGGGAAATGTTCATGCTTACTTTGAAATCTGAGTCAGTGTCTTTTTTTTTAACTGATAACATTACATCTCTTTTAGTTTTTAAGTTAAGGAGATGCCATTAGGCCAAACCAAAAAGGGTTTGGCTGTGATATGAATTCCTGAAATGATAGGACACTTGGGTGGTTTAGATTCATAATTAAGTTATTTATAGTTTAGTAAAATTAATAAGCTAAAATGTTGTAATGAAAATTTAGGTACTAGTAAACCATAAAATTCAGGAGGCAGAGAGGGACCTGAGGATCGTAGGTATTAGTCAGTTTAGATGTTTAGATAAAGAAACTTTAGTGATTTGTCTAATGGAAGGATTCAGTGTCTCTACTCATCATTATTTTAATGCTCCCTACTATGTACATAACAGTTTATTGAGTACTCTTTGGTCAGTGTTACCATGCTTTTTAGTCCAGTCAATTTCTTTTTACATGTTTAAGATATTGGAAAGGAAATTCTAGGCTGACAGTGCAATTGCAAACTTAATAACATTAGAATTTTGATTCGTAATGATCTCATTGTTTCAACGTAATTGGATAACTTAATATTACTTTTGCTTTGTGCCTTGCTAGATAATTTTTTTTGCCCATACAAAAGTGCATACTTAGTACATGATGAGAGGGAAAAAATGATGGCCAACTTTTAAAAAATCCTGATAAGCTAAAAAGTAAACACAGTGCTAAGTGCAGTTCTTTTTTATGACTGGAAAATGTGTAAGTAAATCCAAATTCATAATGAAGTCCTATGAGTCCAATGAACTGTAACTGAAATAGTCTTGGTTTTTTATTTTGCACAAATAGATGTTTCTATCCAAATTTTTATGATCTGGTTTTTGAAGTAGCATAACAGCATCTGTTTTGTTTTTCATTGAAATGTAATGGAAAGGAATGTACATAATTTTTATGTGCTTCAGTGAATTTATTATTGAAGTACAAAACTATTGTTTATAAGATGATATATTTTATATAAGTAGTTTAATTCATTGTATTAGCCTCCATATTAATTCTGCATGTCAGAAAACTAGGCATTTAAATAGATGTCATATATGTTCAGTGAATTTTGGCCAGTGTCTCAATTTGCATATAAAAAGACTCGTTAACATTCTTAAAATTGTAAGGACTTCTGATCTCCGAATAGATGATATCTTTTGAACTGCATAAATCAATATCAACATCTTTTTCTTAAAAGATTGTTTAGTTCTCATCTTTATCAATGTGATAGGTGACAATATATAGATAGGTAATAAAGTGTACATCCTTCCATTCTACGCCACAAGGTAGAATTTTTAACCTTCCAAAATGTTTCTGTAAAAAGAAAAGAAAAAAAGAATTCAATGGCCTACTATATGTAAAAAAGAAAAAATTATAAATAAAATGTTACATGTATAATTATCATTTTTGTCCTGTCTTTGCTGAGGCAGAGGATCAGGATTTAGATTTAAAGACATTCAGAAGATAATACGCTAGGAATTGTTTAATTCATCCCAAGATAAGCTAGAGTTTCAGATACTCTGGAATAGAAATAGGCAATGTCTATAATATTTATAACATCTGAAAAAACGTTTGGTAGCAAACTGTTGCCTCATTTTTTCCCTTTCTCCTTCCTTTTCCTGTTTCTTCTCTTTTTTTCTCTATCCTACTCTTTCTAGCCTGTCTTTCCTTCCTTCTTCATATAAAGCAAATGTACTTTCTTAGGAAATTATTTGGTAAATAACCTCTAAATGCATTAATTTTTTATAAGTAAACTGTTTATGTTGACTCATCTATATATGATCTATTAAAACAAATTCTAAGATTTTATTCATAGTTTGGGATATAAAAATAAATCTTTTTGCATATTATTGAAATTTTTTCTGCAGGTCCCCAAGTAAGCCCTTGGTAAGGAAATTAATGGATTGGGAAATAGTAAGCAGAAATTCAGCATCTGATGACAGGTTAGAAACACAAAGCCTCCCATCACGGTCTCCACCTGGAACTCCTAATCAGTAAGTACTGACCAACATTAAGTGTTCATTTTGCTAATTTCTAAATTATTGGTTATATATTTCCATTACCTGAAGATCAAAATATGTAAAAATTTTACGCTTTTGATCAAACCTGATTTTTTTTTTTTCTTTTGCTCCAGAGCAGCATTATTCCCTCTTTGCCTGCTGCTCATTGTAGAAGTGTCATGGAATAGCCTTGGGGAATAAGAGAGTAGAGCGTTGAATAAAGACCCTCACTTTCCTCAACAATTGACTTTCACAGTAAGGGTCCCTAGCCAATAAATCGAGATCTGTTATCTAACCATCTCTCATATGGTTGTTGTTGACATAATCTTTTTCCATGTGGATTACCAACAGAATTTCTAGGGGAACATATATTATTTGAACATACTTTCCAGGTGATTGTGATTCTGTTACTTAAACCCCCACTCCAACCATAGCTCTACCACTTTTTAACACCAGCCCCAACAAGCTTAGCTATATCTGTCCTAAGAAGCACTGTGTGATTCAGCACTTATTGTGTATGTCCTTCAGTGTAGCATTTCTCACAAAAGCTGTTTGGGTGAAGATAATAAATTTATACTAGCCAAAGATTTTGATTATCTTAATTTTATAATATTATCAAATGTGTTATATGTAATACTCATATATGTATGTAATTAAGATAATGGTAAACAAAAGTGTGTCGGCATATTAACATGCTTTGTTAACCCAAAAGGTTCTTTTAATTTTAGTATGGAAATTAATGTTTGAAGAAGTCTTCCTTTGGAAATATTTTATGCACAGGAATGTTGAATAAATTTGCACTAAATTCTAAAAGTTACGTCGCTGATGGGTGTTGTCAAAGAATAAATTTCTACCATATTGGAAGTACAATATGTACATAAACAGTTTGGTTAACAGAACTTTAATACCTAGGTGTCTTCTTTGCTTGTAGAAAAAATGGACTCAGTAGTTTCTGTCTTGCTAATTGCAGATTGCTTAATCTTTTTTTTTTTTAATAAAATATTGCATATATTTAGTGGCTCACCAGCTTATTTGAAGAAAATTCAGAACCTTCTTTTTCTGCACCCTTTTGCAGTCAGCCATTTCTCCATTTGTTACCAGCACTACTAAGTAATTATAATTATAGTGAAATATAGAAACACAAAATTTAAACCAGATGATTCAAATAATTAATTAACAGTAGCTGTGATTAAGTTTTCAGGTTAATGAAACAATTCTAGATATCATCTGAAAAAGGTTTTTTTTTTTTTGGTTCTAAAGAGAGAGTACAGTGTGATGGTGAAAAGCATGAACATTGGAATCACTGTACTTTGAATCTTGTGCAAGTTAATAAATCTCTCTCATTTTCCCCATCTACAAAATTATATTTATAATAATAGCATCTTATAATATTGTTATGAGACTTAAATGAAGTGATATATTTAAATTGCTTAGAACAATGTCTAGCACAAAATATATGCTCAAATATTACTACTGTAATTAATAATTGTAATGACTAATAATTTATGTGACTTATAAAGATCGAAATATGGCATTCATTATTTACTTTTAGGACTTAAAGTTTCATAAATGAAAACATTTACAAGGATTAAAAAATAATTCATACTAGAAGATATTTTTAAATTATTCTAACTTCTTTTTTTTTTATAAATGCTGAATAAGACGAAATTATAGTGACTAAAACCTTGAAACATTAAAGTAGTTAAAGATAATAGATGACTGAATGGGTAAAATCCTCGTGGCAGATTGTTGACTACAGCTCATATCTCTGACTTCTCATTCTGTGTTCTTTTTTGTTTCCATCATACTGTCTTTATCAGAGACTTAGTCCACATGGTTAGTCTTCAAAACACACACTCACATTCTGATGTGGTCATATAATTAAGAAAATGGGCAAAATTGAATTAAAGCATATTTTCATTCAGTTTTTTCTGTCTTCATTTAGTCGAAATTCTGCATTCACACAAGAGGGAACCCGGTTACGACCATCGTCAGTTGGTCATTTGGTAGACCATGTGGTTCACACTTCCCCAAGTGAAGTATTTGTGAATCAGAGATCTCCATCATCAACACAAGCTAATAGCATCATTCTGGAATCATCACCGTAAGGCCTCTTTTCATTTTACTTCTTGATAATGTATTTTCAGATACCCCAAATTTCTTCATTTGAAATAATCAGAGAAGTTAGGATATTTTATACAAGATGTTACTTATGCAATTTTTAAAAATTTATATATTTGTAAATGTGCTTATTTGTCCCTGAGAGTTCTTGTTGGCTCTCCCCCACCAACCCAGCCACTATGTATTTTGTTGACTCAAACTGTTCTTCAATTTTTAGTGCATACACTTAAATATTCCTGCAGATAATTTAGTACTGTTGTCTGAGAGTATAGGGTAGTAAGAGGTAGAGCTTTCTTAATATTTTTTGAGGAAGGGATCCATAAGGATGAATAGACCGTGTTGGGAAAATTAAATAACAAGGGAGAACTGAGTAAGATGACCTCACACTGAAAACAAGTCATAGAAAGCATGCACACATGATTTCTAAAATCTCTTCTTACCTCATATTACATATTGATTGATACATAAATTCAGCTTTTTCATTCAGTATTTATACTCCATCAGTTTAGTGCAGAATCTTCACACTTATATTAATATGCAATATCTCAATTTATTGGCTTATGTAATACACACAACTCATATGCAAGTAAAAACATGGCTAGAGAATTGGGAAAAAAGTAAACTACTTAGAAGATAGGTAAGACAATTCATTAATTGTCGAAGAGAAAGGGATATAAGATATAGTGAATGTATTCAGAGTTAAAGAAAGGATGTATTTGAGAGTGATGGATGAAAGAGAGATGGATTGGTCAGCAAAGCAGTTATAAGTACTCTGGGAAAACATGACCAGATATGTGAGCCATGGTTGTCCTTGTAGGGCCAGCCAAGAAAGACTGGGTAAGCTATCAAGACAGGTAGAAGTTTAGCCTTGATAATGTATATCTTGGAGCAACATTTGATTGTGTCTTTATAATATACATTATAAAGAATTGAAGAGTAGGACAGATACACACTGAACAGTGGCACCTATGGGGAATAAATAGGCAAGAGATAGGATTGATGATAATTTAATATATTTTATTACTTTAAAAATTATAATTCTAAACTTTTTAGTTTATTTTTGATAATCATGTATTTTCTAATTCTGAAACTTTAAAAAGTATTGTAACTAAGGACATGATTGAAATATATGAATTGGTTTAATTTAAAAATCACACTCTGATCACATAAAAATGAACCATATGGAGGAATTTCAAAAGCCTAAATAACTATTACAAAACAAAACAGTATAACTCCTGAGGTTTAACCACATTATCTTAATGTTTTTTGAAGGGCATTTATTTATTTTTATTAATATATATATTTTTTTAATTCTAAGATGTTCTTGCAGAGCATTTGGGGGGAAGGGGAGATCAGAAGGGGGAGGAAAATAAGATGGGAGGAGGAGGAAGGGGGGGCATGGTCGAGGCGCATGGCACCCCCCTCATTCCAGCAGGGACACCAGGGGGCTTCTGGTGGTGGCTCAGTCATTGCTGGGCTGGATGTAGATATCAGAGAGTTGTGGCTGAGGCTGTCGGCCCCCCACCACCCCAACTTGGGAGCCCAGGGCACTACCAGTAGTGGGTTGGTGGTCATCGCTGGGCTGGTTGCTTGGCCCCCCCACCACTGCCTCAGCTCAGGTGCTTCCTGGGGCTGCTCAGTGGTCACCACTGGGCTGGTTGTGGATGTCTGGGGGACATGACTGAGTCCCTTGGCCCTCACCACCCTGGCTTAGAAGCCTGGGGTGCTTCCTGCAGCAGCTTGTTAGTCGTCGCTGGGCTGGTTGTGGATGTCATAGGGGGCATGGCTAAGGCCCTTGGCCCTCCTACTGCACCCGCTGGGAGCCCAGGGCACTTCCACCAGTGGCCTGGTAGTCGTTGTTGGGCTGGATGTGGTTGTCGGGGGGTTGTGGCTGAGGCCTGTGGCCCTCCGCCCTCCCCAGCTTGGGAGCCCAGGGGATTTCCAGTCCTTCTAGGTTTTACAGGCGTTCTTTGGTGGTGTTAGACCTTTAAGGTTAATATCAAACTTTTTCTCTGATCTGTGAATATTTTGTTTTTTCTTTCGGTTCTGTGTTGGATTATTCACTGTTCCCACCACTTAAACTCTGCACTGGAACTAATTTGTTGTCCTTTGCTTACTTCTAAAATGAGGGAACTTGCTGCAGGTACCAGCACTTGAATCCTGTGGTTGAGCTAAACTTCTTCTTTGCTACTGAGTCCCTGGTGAAGGCTTTTTGTGTAGTTCAGGATTTAATTTTTGACGTTATAATCACTTTTGCATTTTCTGAGGTCTGATACACCTGGGTTGTATGGAAGCTCAGTCTGGGCCTGAGTCTTTACAGAAAACTGCACCCCTTTTAGTTCTATATTCCTGACCAGTCTCCACTGAATGGGCCTGTGCTGATTTGAGGGCAGATCAGCTGTCCATGCTGTGCCCCCTGTGAGACCATCTCCCCCACTGCCTGTAGTCCAAACATTTCCCATGGGATGGGCCATGCACTCATCCATTGCAGTGACTAACCAGCATCTGAGTAGCTCCTTTTTTGAGTTGTCTGGGGCTCCTCCTATGTGGGTCCATGAGAACTCTGTTAGTGGTCTTACTGGCCTGGGGGCCGCTAAGGCCCTCGTCTCCTCTGCCACCTCCAATCAACTTCATACAAAGGGCACAGCTGCAGCTTTTGCCAGCTCTTGCTCCATATGTTCACCTGCTCTAGCCTTGAAGCAGCCCAGGCTCGAAATGGTGGGAGTGATCCTTTCTTTCTCTCATCATGGCTTCTCCTGCCTTCATGCACTCCGTAGGCCTCTCCTCCTCTTCCCCTAAGCTCTAGTGGCCCCAGCTTGGCTGTTGCTGCTTTTTGATAGTTGTAAATTGGTTGATGTGTGGGAGAGAGTGTTGCTAGGGACTGTCTATTCTGCCATCTTGACCGGAAGCTTAAAGGGCACTTTTTAAAAGAAAGACACACAAACACACACAATTGAATGTTTCCCCATGTAAATTTTATAGATTCACAGACCGCAAAAACTGCTTGCCCCTTCAAAATACATTTGCTTTGCTTTCCTGACCTGAAGTGGAAAAGCAAGTTCTGGGTAGATTGGGATCATGAGGAGTTTTTGCTTCCTCTCTTTCTGTATTAGTCCATTTCTGTTGCTTGTAACAAAATACTTGGAACTGGGTAATTTATAAAGAAAATGAAATTTATTGCTTGTGGTTTTGGAGACTGGGAAGTCCACAGTGCAGGGAACACATCTAGTGAGGGTCTTGGTGGTAGTGACAGTGACCCAGGAATGAGAAACTAACCTCCTCATTCACTCTCTTGTTAAGCCCTCCAAACCATGCCCGTGGCCACCATTATTAATCCATGCACTGTAGCATGGTCCTACAATCTAATCACCTCTTCAAGGCCTCATCTTTCAATTACCATAATAGGATTTCCCACCCCCAACAGTGACAGTGCGGATTTAAGCTTCAATGAAGTTGGGAGGGCATCTAATCTGCAGCACCCACAACCACAAGAATTTAAAATGCTTGGAGCTTTCTCCTTGGACATGTATTTTATAAAGCGTATGTGTTTGTATTCAGTTTTGAATCTATAACACTGCAGGTGAAGTTCACCCAGTTGAAAAATGAGAGTTCTGAAAAGATAAGCTTAATGGTGACCTAATGATGATAACTTACATTAGTTGCTTACACTCAGCTTTTACACAAATTATCTCACTGCTATTCAGGAGAACTCAATGAAGTAGGAAAGATGTCTAATACCCATCTTATAGATGAGAAAGCCATATTCACAGCACTTGTTCGTATATACAGAATAAAAACTCAGGCCTTCCCTATGTGAACCAGCCAGGAGAACTTTATACTGCAGATAAGACTGGGGTTTTTTTGGGTTTTTTTTGTTTTTTAGTTTGCAATTTAGAGAAATATTTTGCAGCTTGGAATCCATAGAGTTTAGTTTTACCATTGGCCAAATGCGAAAAGAATTCAAACAATATGTTGGATTAAGCACAGAGCATTTCAACATATAGTGGAATAGATCTCTTTTTTTTAAGGTCTTTCATATATTCTTTTTTTTTTAATTGATAAAATCATCTCACCAGTTCTCTGTTTTTGAAGTGAATACAGAGTGTTCATACTGTTTAAAATAAAGTTATCATTTATAGTTAGGGATAACAGAGACCATAGTCTACCATTTTCTTCTTTTCCTTAAATGCTCCACAGAAAAATTAGACTGTTTTATTAGCTTGTGATTTTATGACATAAACAGTATCCCTGAATTAATTTTAAAATACTTAAAAGATGTTTGTTGTAATAAATTCACATCACAAATACTAATATATTCCTACTAATACATGACAGGGAAGCCCAGGTGTTTCTACAAAAATAATTACAGAGCATGTGAATTGGGTGGTTAAATTTTTATTTTTACTTTTTATTGGGATACAAATTGCTAAAGGCAAGCAACAGGGAACTGCTTTGACTGAAAAATATGCTACTTTCCTGCTACTGTTGAAGTATTCGTGAGGAAATTTTAAGTTTACTGGACTGATATAAGTCAGGAAATTTTTTCCCCAGTTCTTGATTGACAGTTCTAACAAATCTTTTGCTACCGTGTGACAGTGTGTTGCTCTCTTACCAGCAAAGTACACTTAAACATAATGTTTTCATTATTTGCTTTCCACTTAACATTTTCCAAAATGTCAAAGTTTAAATTAAGTCTGTTATTTGTGGGGAAAAAGTCTAATATGAAAGTTGGGCATTTGGAATACTTTTAGAATTATTTTCCCATCTCCCTTTTTTCTTAGCATCCAAAAGTTAACACAGGTGGCACTTTGCAAATAAAATTTTTTATGTGGCTAAATTTTATACAGTATATGTTTTGAGCCCTGGTGCTGTCCCTCCCTCCCAAACATTTTAGACAAATTAGTGGTTTTAGATATATTAAAACCATTAAATTAAAAATGTTATTAATTTATGTAAGTATGGGGCTGGCCAGTTGGCTCACTTGGTTATAGCACAGTTGCTGGTAACACCAAAGTCAAGGGCTGGGGTCCACTTACCAGCTAGTCATCAAAAAAATAAATAAATGCAATAAATACATCCATGTTTACTATATTTAAGCCCTGATCTTTACTGATCTTGCTTTCTGTTTATTAAAATGTGTCATTTCTATTAGAACTTAAAATATAGCAGTATTACCATTTATAATCAAAATGGGGTGATTTAAAATAGTCATATTCAGGATATTCTCTGATAAGTCCTAGGAGTTCTGTTGAGGCCTAGATACTGGCAGGAAGGAGAGGTGCTTAGGTTTTATCTATCCCGTAAGTTGGCTTCTGAGAAACATTTCATTTGAAGAAAAGATTCCACTGCTACAAAAAGTTTAGAGACCTCTGATTTAAAATAACTTTTCTCCTGCTTTTTGCAGTTATTTTCTTTGAGTTGCAACTATTTAACAGAGTGGTAAGTACACAAGCTCTGGATTCAGACTAGGTTTAAAACTTGGTTCCACCACTTCTAATTATGTGACCTTTGATGAGTTATTTTGTCTCTATAATTTCCTCACCTGTTAAAAACTAAGTGATAATAGTATCTGCCTAGTAGGGTTGCTCTAAGCATGTAAAAATTATATAGCTTTTTTCCATTAATTTTGGGGGGATATATATATACTGACAGCTTTTAATATGTTATCAATAATTTATTCAGCTGCATGTTTGATGTATGGGTGCCTGGTTGAACATAGTCAGGAATTCTCTGAATTCTCAACTTTATTTTTAGGTCCCTAATCCACAAGACACTCTATGCATACTTCATATCCTCAAGGGTTAAATTCATTTCCCTGAGCCATTCTTTCCTAGACTATCCCGTTCTAGTCTTATCCCCACAGCTTTGTCTGTATTTGGTCAATTCCTTTTGCTTAGTCTTCAAAGCTTTGCCTTTCCTCTGACCCTCTCATCTACTGGCACTGGTGACTTCCATCTACAAATTCAGCTTTACTTAATTTCTCTTCTAGTGTTGATCAGGTCTAGCAATATATTAATGAATCCTGAAAATACCAGATTGTTCTAGGACAAAGAAATAAAAGAACCAAAGAAAGTATGGATAGAAGGATATATCAAGCCACAGGGATTCAGAGGATGCACCATATTAGAAGCTGTATTTGTGAGAGCAGGACTAATTGTAGGTCCCTGGGCTGCTATAGCTGCAATCCATCTCTAAGCAGCATCTCTGTTATTTGCATTTGGGAGCTAAGGTCAAAGTCAGGGACTTTGAGTTTGGTCGAAACCAGGAATCTCTGGTCTGAGAGCCTTATTCTGGAATAGATTCCTACTGATAAAATAATATGATATCATCAATTCTGATCTCACTGGAGTTCTTCAAAAAGTTCATGGAAAGATGTGTATTATCTTTTAATTCTGGGTTTTTTTTAAATTAGTATTATTTTTTTTACATTCTATGATGTTGCAGAGCAGTTGGGAGGAGAGGGGAGAGGGGAAGGAAATGGGATTGAAGAATGAGGAAGGAGGAGGGGCGGGAATGAGGCCTGTGGCACCCCCTTCATTCCCACAGGGGAGACCAAGGGGCTTTTAGCGGTGGCTTGGTCATTGCCAGGTTGGGCGCAGATGTTAGGGGGCTGTGGCAAAAGCACTCACCCCACACCACCCCAGCTTGAGAATACGGGGCCCTTGTTGCAGCTCAGTGGTCATTGCTGGGCTGGTTGCAGGTGTTGGAGGTGTGTGGCCAAGGGCCTCGGCCCCATACCGCCCCAGCTTGGGAGAGCCCAGGGCACTTCCTGCAGCAGCTCAGTGGTCAGTGGTCATTGCTAGGCTGGTTGCACGTGTCGGCAGGGCGTGGCCAAGGCCATCCTAACAGTTTTTTAATGGATTTTTTGAAGTACCTTCATATATATTAATCATATCCCCAAGAGGTTAATGTTCATTTTCTAAATTGCCTTGAGCATTAATTAGTAATCAGTTTGAAGTGGTGTTTACTTTGAAATACTCTTAATATCAGTATAAGTTAGTCAAAATGTCAGGAAGACTGAATTTTGAATCAGAATTTTATCTGTGTCTGGTGTAATATAAGTCAGATTAAATGTCTAGTGACGATTAGAATGACCTTAGTGATTGTAGTTAAATGAGACATGATCTCCTGGCGTGTATCTTAGAAAACAGGAGTTTTAAAAAGAACTCTCATTCTTGGCAAGTTTGTATTAGTGTCTACCAAGGATATAGTTTTTGTTTTCTAGTCTGAAATTAGAATAAACTTTATGCTTCTTTGATGGGTATGTGTGTACAATTTGGCCTTTAACATTTTTTTTTTTTTAATTCACAGTTTTCAAGGTTTATCTTGCTCGTTTTTCTTTTTTGTAAGTAACTAAAATAATCTCTTAAGGATTTCATTTCTTTCTAACTGTTCATATGACAGATCTTTTCCATCTCCCATTTTTAAACCAGATGATTGCTTCTATTTGTTAGTCTCCAGCCACAGCCCTGGTTCCTACTTCTTTCTTTGGTTTTTATTTCCCTAGTCCCTTCTAAACTACTTGTTAGTAGATGCTGGCCTTCTCTTTAAATTATAGATTCTTTCCTATAATTATTTCTGCTGTGTTTTATTATGCTGCCTGGTTATTCTCTCAAGTATATTCTGTTATACTTTGCAGATTTGTGTGTGTGTGTGTGTGTGTGTGTGTGTTTCTGGAAATATAAGTGTACTTCAAAAGTTCATGGAAAATAGAATTAAAAGATAGTATGAATCTTTCCATGAACTTTTTGAAGACCCCTCATAGTATCTTTTTTAAGAATTGATCTATTTCATTACATTATTTTTAATGTTTTATAACTTCTAATTATAATGCATGGTTTACCTATGAAAGTCAACTTCCTAGATAATTGTTTTAAGTATTTGATTGCATATGATAGTTCTACATTAGACATAAAGGAGGAAGCTATTTGTTAAAATAAATTGAGTTAATATTTTTGGAGTGTGTCTTTAAAAACATAATTGATAACCTTTGCCCAATATATGAATTTCAGGAGTTTGTTTTGACATTCTTGATTACTTTTAAAGATGTGTGTGTGTGTTTGTGGGTGTGTAGAGTTTGGAAGCATAGAAGGGGGAAACAGTTACTGGGATTACTGAGAGAGCACATAATTAGATTGTAAGAGCTGCTCAGGCCAACCTAACTTCCTAGAGTAACCAGGCATCTGGAGAGCCTGTGTGGCACTCTTTGAGAAGTTACTTCAACAAGCAAGTTACATAAGACAATGAGAAGGTAGGTAGCCCCTGTCCTGAAATCTAAAGTTTTACTGTCTACGACCCCAAAAGCACGGGCAACCAAAGGAAAAATAAACAAATGGGATTATATCAAACTAAAAAGCTTCTGCACAGCAAAAGAAACAATTAAAAGAGTTAAAAGACAACCAACAGAGTGGGAGAAAATATTTGCAAAATATACATCTGACAAAGGATTAATATCCAGAATATATAAGGAACTCAAACAACTTTACAAGAAGAAAACAAGCAACCCAATTAAAAAATGGGCAAAAGAGCTAAGTAGGCATTTCTCTAAGGAAGATATCCAAATGGCCAACAGACATATGAAAAAATGCTCAACATCACTCAGCATCCGGGAAATGCAAATCAAAACCACATTGAGATACCATCTAACCCCAGTTAGGATGGCTAAAATCTAAAAGACTATGAACGATAAATGCTGGCGAGGCTGCGGAGAAAAAGGAACTCTCATACATTGTTGGTGGGACTGCAAAATGGTGCAGCCTCTATGGAAAATGGTATGGAGGTTCCTTAAACAATTGCAAATAGATCTACCATACGACCCAGCCATCCCACTGTTGGGAATATACCCAGAGGAATGGAAATCATCAAGTCGAAGGTATACCTGTTCCCCAATGTTCATCGCAGCACTCTTTACAATAGCCAAGAGTTGGAACCAGCCCAAATGCCCATCATCAGATGAGTGGATACGGAAAATGTGGTACATCTACACAATGGAATACTACTCAGCTATAAAAACGAATGAAATACTGCCATTTGCAACAACATGGATGGACCTTGAGAGAATTATATTAAGTGAAACAAGTCAGGCACAGAAAGAGAAATACCACATGTTCTCACTTATTGGAGGGAGCTAAAAATTAATATATAAATTCACACACACACACAAACCGGGGGGGGGGGGGGAAGAAGATATAACAACAACAATTATTTGAAGTTGATACAACAAGCAAACAGAAAGGACATTGTTGGGGGGGAGGGGGGAGGGAGAAGGGAGGGAGGTTTTGGTGATGGGGAGCATTAATCAGCTACAATGTATATCGACAAAATAAAATTTAAAAAAAAAAAAATAAATAAATAAATAAATAAAGTTTTACTGTCCTATACTGTGTCTCAGCCTAAACTCCATTCTTCTTACCTTTTCTTTAGAATTTGGCTTAAATCCCAACCCAAGCTTATATATGTGGGCTTTCTTCCTATCTTTGTCTTCCTGTCTGTTTTGAAAATTTAAGAAGAGGTTATACTCAAATACTCACTGGAGTCTGGCAAGTAACACTGGGTGGGGATTTATGTGAGTTGAAGTGCCCATGCCTTATATAAAGGCATCAGCTGCCACTTGTCTTTATCTGGTGTTTGACAACTGGTATTGCAGGCGTATTCTTTCCAGAGTTTCCAGATTATTCTTTCTGAAAATCCAGATTTGTATGTAATTTTTTAAGTGTAGTCAGTTAACTCACATTGTTTTTATAAACAGTGAATGGTCCAAATGTGTGTTGGCCAAAATTGGCCCACAAGCCATAAATTTACAACCACTGTTCTAGCACAATTATTTCTAATCCAAAGTACACAATAAAAATGACTTCTGAGCTTTTTTGACTATATGTGCCTAAGCGCTAACTCCAAAAATGGAGATTCAGCAGTTTTACTAAATTGTTCTGTAACATCAGTGCTGTCCTTTTCATGTAACTGAGGATTACCACTGTTATGCTCATACACACTAATTTTGGCTCATTTAGATATTCCACTGCAGATCAGGCTTGAGTTTGTCCTGCTATAAACTCAGCACTATATTAAGACTGTTAGTTGGACCAAGAATAAGGAAAGTTGCTAACTACTCCCATCTGATCTCAACTGTATACCTTTTCCCACAGGTCGTTAGTTTTGAGGCTGAATGCTTTCTGGGTATGATAACTATGAAAAATCAGAAAAAAAAATTCTAATCAACTTGCCTTAAGGGTTACAATTAGGCCTAAGTAAAGCATGAGACCTGTTGATTAATATGTGTGGATTCCGGTGACCTCTGTTTTTTGTAAACTTTTGGAGACTTTATCAACTGCTTTTTAGAATGTCACGTCTGTGAGGTTCTGCCTAGGGACATCCATCTTTATCTGCTCTAATCCCATGTAGTAGGCCATGTTTGAGGAACATGTTTTATTCTAGTTCATGGAAACATTTCTGTGAACCAGCAACACTTGAATGTATTGGTCCTTAGAGGTTTTGGTTCTTGGCAGTTTAAAGTAGCATAAAAACTACTATTTGGGGAATCCCTGGCCCTTAAGGCAGATCTCAATGAAGTTTTTGCTGAAAAAGAGGGTGTGTGCTCTGATGCAGTCGTTATAGACTTGTCAGAATTTAGAGCATTCATGTCCTGAAGTACACCAATGTCTAGGCTGAGTGGTCATTACTTGCTTATGTAGTGGTTATATTTTATACCAGATTATAAAATTTCAGGAGGACTCTATTCTCTCTTAGGAGAAATTTCCATGGAGGACCATACAATCACATCATTTATTAATCCCAACTGACTTCCTTGACACTAATCGTGTTTTCAGCTTCAGTACCCATATCTACCAGGTATCTAGCAGCCAGCTTCTAAATAAGTTCACACCTCCTCTACCAAATGAGAACATGTGTGTCCAAAGATCACTCTGGCAGTGATCTGTATATCAGTTATCTTGGGCTAACTTATGCTGCAATATCAAATGAGCCTTTCAGTGACTTACAACAAGGTTATTTTTTCCTCACATTATACGTACAGCATGGGTCAACTGTGGCTCTGTTACACATTGTCTTCGTTCCAGGGCCCAGACTGACAACAGTCCCTGTTTGGGATTTGGCTAGTCTATGGCAAAGGAAAAAAAGAAGCATAATGAATCATGAGCTCTTTCTTAAAGCTTTCTTTCAAAAGTGACACATAACCACTTTCTACCTACATTTCATTGGCCAAAGCAAGTCATATGGCCAAGTGTGATGTCTGGGAAAAGGCGGAGGTATGAAGAATATTTTAAACAATAATATATCTAACACAGTTCTACTTTCTCAGGACCTTACAGCTTGGGTGCTAGATATCTGTTGTCAGTCAACAAAAGAGTAGATACTATGTGAAATCTGTGCCCGAATACCACAGCAGCAGACATGTGGCTTGATGCAGCAGCTCTCTTACCTGTCCTTAGGCAGTGAGACAGTAATTCTTTTATTTCCCCAGAGGACCTCTCCATAGGACTTCCTGCCATCTCAGAGATAGATAGTAACCTCAATAATGGTCACAGCTCTTATCAAGAACCATTTTCCTCCCCTTGCCTATTCTCTCACTTTCTCACAAACTGCACAACTTCCATGTATGTATGCTTCCTAGGACATAAGTTGAACCATTGGTTCCCTCTTCTGGCCTTTGTGGAAAACTCACAATTAATGTTGTTACACATATTATGCTTGTTCTTAAAAGCTACAGTTTCTAACTTGAAGTTTCCCCTATCATACTTAGCTCTTTTAATCAATTCCTGATTGGACTTTTGCTTTTTCACCTTACGTCATATACTCTGACAATGTCTCCTACAGTGTTGTCTCTTCAGTGATGATCTCAACACTCAGATTTTTAATCCTTGTCACATCAGTGAGTTCATTGCTCTCATGAATCATGTTTTATTTCTACATAGAGTAGGTCAGTCACTTAAGTTCATTAGACTGTACCAGGTGTTTTATCTGTTGAACAGCTCAGTTTTCAATTCTGAGTTCTCCTTATCTGCCTTATTCCGTGACTACCCATGACTCCACTTAAAAAAATTTTTTAGAAAGATGTGTACATTGTTAGAGCAAATTAACAAATATATAAGTGTTTACAGATTTGATAAAGTAGGAAATTAGATTTACTACTTCCAAGTTAAGAAAGTTTTCATTAAAAAATGGCACTTGCAAATAAATATGGTATTTAAAGCCTGTCTCCTATAAGGCATTTTAAATATCTGACCCTAACTTTTAAGAAAACAATTCTATAAGACAATTTCCAAAATATTTATTATTTTTCTTTTTTCTTGTCTCCAGGGAGACCCCTGGAGATGGACAACCTCCAGCTTTACCACCCAAACAGTCTAAGAAAAACAGTTGGACTCAAATTCATTCTTCACATTCTCAGCAAGATCTGGAAAACCATATTAGTGAAACATTTGATGTTCCATCTTCCCCTGAAAAACCTACTGTAAGTAGCTTCTTCAAATATTCTCACTTTTCCTTGAATTTTTTTAATCCTAAATGAAATTTCTTTTGCACTGTGGCATGTTTTAGTTGTAAATTATATTACAGTACTTTCTCTTTTTTATCATATTAGTGGTCATGAACTGTGCCATGGTGTAACTCAGTTGTGGAGTTCCATTTTGTCATCATTTATAAAATTCTTATTGCTCTAGAAGTTAAGTTCTTGACAAATTTATGTTAATTTCAGTTTGGCAAAACATACCTGTACTACCACTAACTTTACTATATAATTCCTTATTAGCACAGACTCTTTATCATTTTCATCAACCTTTTGAAATTAAGTGCATGTTCTTGGACTGTATGACCATTCTCTGTTCTACAAAATAATTTAAGAATTATTTTAGTGCTTTTGCCTTAAAGAACATTCTTTTACTACAACAAAATGATAAGTTGTTAGAATCTCCTGGTTTATGAATTTTTCATTGCTCTCTCAAGTAGATGTAAATAAACCGGAAGTGAGATTGTCAGTAAATTTTAAGGATACACTTTGCTCCTGAAGAAGTTCCTGAAGACAGAAATATGGGTGTGTTTCAGGAAACTTAAAGGGAAATAAGAGAAAGAAATAATATGCAGAGAAGGGACGGTCCACAGCAAGTATTGATTGACATGTAGTGCCAGAAGTCTCTAGTGGCCACTATACTCATTGCCCTCTCCTTTCTTCACCCACAGTCTCCTCACATTATCTAGAATTGAAATCAAGAGAACACCATTCTATTCTCCCACACTTGTTGCTCCACTACCATGGATACATCAAAAAGAGATCAGAATTCTTGCCAAAAATGAATGACAACTCTGGTGCTAGCTGTGTGGTGGTTCTTATATATCATTCATTCATGCATTCATTCATTGATTCATAGTTATTAAACTTATGCTGTGTGCTAGGCACTTTGGTGGTAGTGAGAATACAAAGATATATAAGACATGGTCCCTGCTGTTACATAATGTACAATCTAGTTTGTTTTTTCCTTCAAAAATTATTCAATACCTGTATGTGCCATGCATTGTTATAGGCTCTGGGGATATAACTGAATAAAATAGAAAAGAAAAAAATGCATGCCTTCAAGGGACTTGTGTTCTGGGGATAAGGAGGAGACAAATAGTAAATATGGTAAATAATTTAAATATATAGCGTATTAGTGTAAATGCTAAGGAGGAAAAATAAAGCAGGAAGGGGACTAGGAATTTCAGGAGTAGTGTTGCAATTTTAAATACTGTGATCTAGGGATAAACTTAGTGATAAGCTATGTAGATACGTAGTAGAAGAGCAGGTAAGCTAAGGGAATAGCAGGTACAAAGACAGGACTGTGACTGATATAGTCAGGGAACACCTTGAGAATCAATGTGGCTAGAGGAAAATGTGCAAATGTGGATGAGATAGGTAAAGGAGAAAGCCAGATCCTAAAAGCCTTCCATTGTAAGGATTTTATCTTTTAACCCTGAGTGAAATAGAAAGCAAATGGACATATCTGAGAAGAGAAGTAACATGATCTCACTTAAGTTGTAACAGAATCACTCTGGCTATTGTGTTTAAAATAGATTGAAAGCAGGGCAGAAGTAGAGATACTGGTTGAGATATTGCAGTATTCCAAGCAAGTAATGGTAGTTTGTCCAAGGTGATGGCAGTGGAAGGAATTAGATATAATTGTATTCTGAATATATTTTTAAAGTAGAACTAACGTGATATGCTTATGGACAGATGTGGAGTACTAGAGAAAGGGAGAAATCAAGGATTAACTCCAGTGTTTTCAGCCTAAGCAACTAGAAGGATAAAGTTGACATTTACTGAGATATGAAAGGCTACAGATGGCCCAGGTATGGGTAGAATATTAGGAGCTCAGTTTGGAACATGTTAAATTTGAGGTGCCTATTAGGAATCCATTTGCAGGTGAAAACAGTTGGAGACGTGATTCTGTAGAGGTCTGAGCTGCAGTTATAACACTGAGTTGATGGCATGTTGATGGTATTTAAAACCATGAGACAGAAGGCTGGTCTGTTCACTCACTGAGTTAGAGCCTGGTGTTGGTAGCACCAAGGTCAATAGTTCAGATCCCCATACCGGCCAGCCGCAAAAAAAAAAAAACACACACACAAGACAGTAAAAATCACAAAGGAAGTTGTGTAGAGGTTGCAGAAACTGAGCCTTTGGTCCTCCAAATGGTAAACACGAGGGAGGTGAAAGAAACCAGCAAAAGAAACTGAGAAGATAAATGCAGAAAGATAGAAGGAAAATTAGGCAACTGGCTGGGGTGAAGAAAGAGAGTGTGACCAACTTTGTCAAATGCTACTGGTAAGTCAGGTGAAAAAGATGAAGACAGAATTGAACACTGGATTTAGCAGTGTGAAAATCTTTGGTGTCCTTAATTAGAATCGTTTTGGTGGAGTAGTGGGGATACAAACTTGACTCTAGGAAGATGGAATTAGAGGAAATAGAGATAGCAAATATGGACAACTCTTTCAAGAAGTGTAGCACCAAGAGGAAGGAGAGAAATGGGACAGTAGCTGGATGATGAAGTGAAATCTAAAGAGAACTCCTTTTTTAAAAAGGGAGAAATGAGAGTGTTTCCCAGAAGGATGGGAAAACAGATACTGCACTAGAGTACAGAATTGCTGGCAATGTCCTTGAGTATGGAAGAAAGGATGGGATCTAGAGTAAGTAGGAAGATAATTTGAGGGCAGTACGAAAAGTTCTATTGTTAGAAATGATATAGGTAATTCACAGAGTATATAAGAGTAACTAATTAGAAGAGATCATCTCTGATATGCGTCTTGAAATATAAATAAGAATTATCCAAATGCTTCCCTTCAAAGAGCAGGCATAGAATTACTAAGTGAAGGCTAGTAACAAATAGCCATGTGTTGAATGATTCCATGTATGTGAAATGTCCAGAATAGTCAGATCTGTAGAGACAGAAAGTAGATAAGTAGCTGACTGGTGCTTTGGAGACTAGAAGGTAGAAGAATGGTGAGTGACTGCTAATGCATACAAGATTTCTTTTGGCACTGATGAAAATATTTTTAAATTAGACAGCAGTGATCTTTTTACAACTCTGTGACTAGAGTAAAAATTATTGAATTATACACTTTCAGTAGGTATCATATCTCAATAAAGACATTTTTAAAAACCGCATATATCAAGTAGAGAAGTATCATTTGAATTCATGTACCGTGTATGAGCATTTGCTAGGCATCAAGCTTTGAGCCAGGTCCAGAGCTATAGCGGTTAATAAGTACA
The DNA here is from genome assembly GCF_027409185.1 of Cynocephalus volans. Taxonomy (NCBI): domain Eukaryota; kingdom Metazoa; phylum Chordata; class Mammalia; order Dermoptera; family Cynocephalidae; genus Cynocephalus; species Cynocephalus volans. The sequence goes on along the minus strand of NC_084460.1, from coordinate 197,723,677 downwards.
GACATGGCCCCTGTTGTTCCTGGCACTTTTAGTCTAGCATGTACTGACAAGAAGGCATGAGAGAATAATATCTAATTTGGGTAACTGCAAGCTGTTAGTCAACGAAATTTACTTTCCTGAACTAGCATTTTTATTAGAATTGTGATTCTTTTTATACTGTAGATAATATAAGCATACAAAATGCATGCTTCATGCATATCTGAAGGTCAAATTATAAATGAAGAAAATTACAAGTTATTTTTGTCTTTTTAAGCCTAATGGTGGTATACCACATGATAATCTTGTTCTAATCAGAATGAAACCGGATGAAAATGGAAGGTTTGGATTCAATGTAAAGGTAATCAAGAATTTATGTTGTACTCAGTTTTTAAATTAAGATGTTCTTATTTTTGTAATATTTGAGTAATATTTGACTTGCTCTCTTTTTAAGGGAGGATATGATCAGAAGATGCCTGTAATCGTATCCCGAGTAGCACCAGGAACACCTGTGAGTTATCTAAATTTTTCAAATAAATCCTGTTCTCAAGAATATGTATTCATTACTTTCTTTTTTTTTTTTGTCTTTTTCGGGACCGGCACTCAGCCATTGTGAGTGCACCGGCCATTCCTATATAAGATCCGAACCCGCAGGCGGGAGCATCGCTGCGCTCCCAGCACCGCACTCTCCCGAGTGCGCCACAGGCTCGGCCCTATTTATTACTTTTTATTAGTTTATTTTATTTTTTTTTTTTTTTTTGTCGTTTTTTTTTTTTTTTTCGTGACCGGCACTCAGCCAGTGAGTGCACCGGTCAGTGATTTTTTATTAGTTTAAATAAGAGAAGAAATTTAATCATTTCTTTTGATTTATCAAGTATCAAATGTTGTTGGCTAAATCTCTTAAATTGCTGAGAAGTTAGTTTTTATTTGTTCCTGTCTCTAAGAGTTTTTAAAGTCCTTGTTTTTATAAAGAAGATATTTATGATTTTTCAATACTTTAAAAGTGTTATCAGATTCTATCAAAATAACCCCCTTAAAAATACAAAACATAAGGTTCGGCCCATGGCTCACTTGGGAGAGCGTGGTGCTGACAACACCAAGTTAAGGGTCAAGATCCCCTTACTGGTCATCTTTTAAAAAACAAACAGGGCCGAGCCCGTGGCACACTCGGAAGAGTGTGGCGCTGGGAGCGCAGCGACGCTCCCACCGCGGGTTCGGATCCTATATAGGAATGGCCGGTGCGCTCACTGGCTGAGTGCCGGTCACGAAAAAAAGACAAAAAAATAAAAAAACAAACAAACAAAACAAAACAAAAAAACATAGAGGGATGGTTCTGTAGTTCTGTTAGTTTTCTTAGTTTTTTATTTAGAATAGTTTAAGTACATTACATTTGCCTTTCTCTTTAAAACATTTACTTTAAATGGAAATACAATAAAGATAATTTTTTAAACTTTATTATGAATATTCTGAACAAAAACACAGAAAATTTTTTTTTTTTTTTTTTTTTTGGCAACTGGCCAGTCTGGGGATCTGAACCCTTGACCTTGGTTTTAAAACACCACACTCAACCAACTGAACTAACTGGCCAGTCCATAAATAAAGAAAACATTGTATGTACCCATTATGAGGAATCCCCTGTTAGTCATCATTCAGCTTCAACAATCATGAACTTTCTGCTCACCATAGGACAATTTTTAATTAATTCTGGGTACATTAACTTTATTGCTCTTATGTGTAACAAATATTGCTTTCAAATTTCCATTTATATTGTTACCTACTCTGCTTAATTTCATTTTTCTTACCTAAATGATCTTCAAGTGTCCTTTATTATTTAAGTATCTCTGTCCTAGGAAAGATATGAATCAGCAGCTTGAGAGAAAGAGGCCAGCTATGCTTTTTTTTGGTGCTTTGCAGTAACCTCAAAATTGGCTTGAAAATCACAGTTGAGATTGAACAAGGATATTGTGATATGTGGTTTTGGTTCTGGTTTTTAAGGACCTTGTTGGTTGCAAATAACTGGGTACTCATGGAATACTCCTGGCATAAGCATAAGCATAAACACAAAATGTATCAGGTGTCGCACAAAACCCAATGGCAGGAATGCAGTCAGACCTCTGGAAGGAACTTTAAAAACCATCAAGACCACTTTTCATCTCTATTTGTTTTTATGTGATTATTTCAATCTTCTCTTTCAGGACAAATCAGTTTGTGCACTAATGCAGCTTCATCTCTTGAGCCACTCCAGATAAACATACAGTCTAAATAAAAAGAGTGCATTTGGTAGCAGCTTCAAGCCAAGTGCTGTAACATCACTACCACACACTCAACTCAAATCAGATTGTGACTCCTAAATCTCCACTAAATAGAAATTGTATAGCTACCTACCACTATTCTAATCCTTGGTCCATATGGGTAGGATATGATTACTAATAAGTTCCAGATTTATATATTACCAACTCAGTAATCTCAGAGTGACTAAACCTCAGTCTAAATTATAAACTCCTGGGAATTAAACGCTTAATAGATCCAACTTGGATCACATGTCCTTGTTTGAAAAAATTAATTGTGGTGAAACATGGGACCAGAGAAATTATGTATAAAATAACTCCTGGAGACAAACTATGCATGTAAAGGATGGGGACAAAGATGGGGAAGATAATCCAAAATTATCTATTTAATATGTATTTAATGTGAAATATGTATGTGTTTGGGACTGCAGATGAGGAGATGAAAGATTCCCAAATTCTCATCTGTGATGTAGAAAGCTAATAGATAATGTCTAAAATAGTGAAGAAATACAAAAGAGAGGTGTTATTTAGAGATACAGAGGTAAATACAAAAGGATGTAGCTGAAATGTTGAAAGAACTTGCCTCTAGAGACAGGGAGATGGTAGAGAGGAAGACAAATAGTTTCTTAACAATCTTACAGACCTAGTCAACTCTTTAAACTGTGATTTTATAACCGCTAAAAACAAAAATTTAAACTAAAACTTTTTTTAACCAATTATATATCTCTTCACCTGATGATTCCGCTTTCAGGAATTAGAACAAAGTAAAGCAATAGGAATTTATCATTTTTATGTTATTAATTTAGTGATCACTACAGTCTTTCAGTTGGAAACCACATTTTAGATGATTGGGGGAGAGGGATAGGGTTTCTAATATTTTTTGTCACTTTTTATATTGGGTACCTTCTGAAATGGATAAAATAATTCCCAATTTTTTTTTTTTTTTTTTTTTTTGTCTTTTTCGTGACCGGCACTCAGCCAGTGAGCGCACCGGCCATTCCTATATAGGATCCGAACCCGCGGTGGGAGCGTCGCTGCGCTCCCAGCGCCACACTCTTCCGAGTGCGCCACGGGCTCGGCCCAATAATTCCCAATTAAAGTCATATTTTTCTTCCTGTCTGATTATCTTTTAACCAATAGCTTTTGCTCCAACAAAATTCATTTTAACATACAGTTTATCTAGACTTCCCAGATCATAATGAAATGCAAATAAAAAATTCTATAACACATCTGACAAAGGCAGGTTAAGTATGAGAGAGTTCCCTTAGTGATGATGGATACAGTAAGAAAGACTCATAACTGTCCTTTTTAACACATAGACCACCTCCTCTTTTCTGGCCAACTACACTATCTACAAAGTAATGTGAGAGGATTGCTTTTTCTGCCGTGGCCCATTACATATCTCCCAGTACCATTAGCTCCCAGTTCACCACACTTCAGGAATCTCAAAGACATTTACAAAAACTTTGAACCAAATTGGTGCACAAAAGCATCACACTGCTAAGGCAAAAAGGGAGTATATGAATGTCTGTCATTGACTTCACTACAGAAATAGAGAAGAAAGCAACTAGAGAGAATGAACAAATTAAATTTGAATATTCCATATTTTAAAGCTTTGGATTAAATTATTTTTATTTTCACAACAACTCTATGAAATAGTAAGAGTAAATATCTGCTCCATTTTTAGCTTCAGGTGTCTACGATCACACATTTTCGAAGCAGTAGAGGAAGCATTTGGCTTGTAGGCTAGTACTCTTTCCACTAATGACAACACCTTGTTGGATTTTATTGACTTTGTGTTTAAAATGAATTTGAGTAGTTGTGCTTTCATTTCTTCCTTTGCTATAGGAAGTTCCCTTTTTTGTAAGATTCAGCTCCATCATTTCCTTCTCTACTTGGCCTATCATTCTTCAAACTTGACACTCATGTGTTTTCATTGCTGTGTTCCCAGAACACACTGTTCATATTTATATTTCTCTTGTGTCTTTTACCTTAATTCCTGGTTTGTTTTCTGGGTAAAGTACAGGCAGTTCTTTCTCACTTTACACAGACTGTAAAAATGACCATGCAAGATGAAATTGTACAGTAATCTTGATGATCAATGGGAAAAATTACAGTTGTTTCTTTGACCTTTATATCTTTTTGTCAAAACATTAAAATCTTTCTTACTGTCTCTTATAAAGGTATATAGAAATGAAAAAATAGTAAAGCTAATTTGATTTAGCATCCTGTAATTTAAAACAGTAGAAGCATTGAGAATTAACATGTTTTATTTTTTTGTACAGGCAGTTGTCATGTAACTTATGATATAGTGTGAACATCTTTTCTTACCTTGGTAAATTGTCATAATCCTTGCTGAGTTTGGATCCATTTTGTCCTTAGAACTTTCAATGTCGTGAACTATCAAGAGTTCCTTTGGGTGCATATCTAGAGTTCACAAATGCAGTAGTCAAAATTTTTGTGGTTGCCTGTTTTTTCTCTAACTCTATTTATGTTCAATTTGAATTTTACTTATAACATTAATCACTCATTGTTTCTTTTTTCTTTTTTTTTTTTTTTGGCCTTTTCGTGACCGGCACTCAGCCAGTGAGTGCACCGGCCAATTCTATATAGGATCCGAACCCGCGGCGGGAGCGTCGCAGCGCTCCCAGCGCCGCAGCGCTCCCAGCGCTGCACTCTACCAAGTGCACCACGGGCTCGGCCCTTTTTTTTTTTTTTTTTTTTTTCGTGACTGGCACTCAGCCAGTGAGTGCACTGGTCATTCCTATATAGGATCCGAACCCGTGGCAGGAGCGTCACTGCGCTCCCAGCGCAGCACCCTACCGAGTGCGCCACGGGCTCGGCCCCAATCACTCATTGTTTCTTTGCTACACTTTCACCTTTTTTGGTCAGTTACCTCTTTAGATTATCCATTTTTATATGGGTTTATTACTGGGAGACAAGGAGGCAGCACAACTACATGCTTTGTTGTCTGTGCATGAACTGAGTAACAGATGTGCATTGTCAAATCACCAACAGACTTCAAAAGAAGTGATGTGATTGGTCAGTGATCATGATGTGTGTCTGTTATTTATGTAGTGATTTTAAGACTGAAGAGCTAGCCACAAAGTTTGTGATTTATGCAGTTATTCACAGTTCATACATCATGGTGACTAAAATTTGAACCATGTTGTTGGGGGACTGATGTTATTTAACTAAACCATGGTAACTGAGGTTTGTATGTATGCAGACAGTGCAAATCGAGGGCTGCCTGTATGTATGCACCTTGAAATTGTCAGTCCTTATCTGTATGTCTAAGAACATAATAGGTCATCAGGAAAAAAAGTTGACTGAAGAAGGAAAAAAAATAGTATATCCATGGGAAAGCTAGATTTCTGCTTTTTTTCAAATAGATGAATGAATGGATAAATGCTTTTCTATATGTAGTTTTACTGCTATAGAGTCTATAAAAATAAATTCCTGTGCTTTAATTTGAGAAAACCACATGTAAATCTGAGAGCTTGTCTGCATTACATTACAGGCTGATCTCTGTGTCCCTCGATTGAATGAAGGGGACCAAGTTGTACTGATCAATGGTCGGGACATTGCAGAACATACCCATGATCAGGTTGTCCTGTTTATTAAAGCTAGCTGTGAGAGACATTCTGGGGAACTTGTGCTTCTAGTTCGACCTAATGGTAAGTACTCTATGTAGCACCAGATATTTGTCATAATTTAGTACTGCACGCAGCAGCCAGAGTGTGCTTTTTAAAACATAAGTCATGTCAGTTTCCTGCTCAAAGTACAATGGCTTCCATTCCTAGTTAGAATAAAATCCAAATGTTTGGCCCCCTCTCCTCCTACTCAGCCTTGCTCACTTTCCTCTATTCTATATTGGCTTTCTTGCTGTTCCTCAAATGTTACAGTCTAATCTTCTTTAGGGTTTGTGTCTTTGCTGTTCCCTCTGCCTAATACACTCTTCCAAATTTTGATATGACTTGTATTCTCACTTCATTCAGATCTCTGCTTAAAAGTCATCCTCAGAAAGGCTTTCTCTTCTGACTACTCTAGCTAAAATGGCCTTACTCTTCCCCCAATTGCTCTAGTAGTAGTAGCAAGTACTCAATAAATGCTTGTCGAAAGAATGAGTAAATTTGGAACTCTGTTCTACTTTTAGAAAACTCCATAACAAGCTATAGATAAAGCAGTTTTTAAAAAAAATTTGTCTATACTGTTAAATCCTGTTTTCAATTGATGATGTCCACTTTCCTACTCATGTCATCCTCTGCTCTGGACAGCTTACTTATTAATTCATAGTCACAGAGTCCCAAGTTTGGAGAAACCTTAAACACTGTAAGCTTTAGCTCTTTAGCTAATTGTGCTTGAGTTTCCTCTACCACAACCTCAAGAACATCCTACCTATGTGGAACACTTGATGGCTCCTGAAGCAGAACATTCCTCTTTTGGATGGCTTGAACTATTAATTGAACTAAAAATCCATCTTTCTTCAGTCCTTTTGTTCCTAATTCTATCACTTTGTGCTATGCAGAATAAGTTCAATCCCTCTTCCTTCAGTTTTTTGACAATAGCTAATATTTACCAGAAACCCTACTCTCTCTTTATCCAGTTTAACAGTCCCAGAGCCTTCATCCAGTGTTGATATGACATTATTTCAAGTACTCTCAGCACTCTATCAATCTCCTCTAAGGGAAAATTCCTATTTGCCTCTGTCCCAGCATTAGAGATATTCTTTAGACTTTGTTCTGAACAGTTTTATTAATCATAGTTTTAGCCACAGAGTAATTATTGGTTAATGCCATGATACTACTTGTTGAATATGCACCATAGGAAAGTAGAATGTAATTAGAATTCGACTTATCACCCAATCCTGCAAAATTTTGCAGGAAGTTTTCTTTTTTTTTTAATAAATAATCTTTTTATTAGTAAAGAAATAAGTAACCCTTTTTTAACCTTTAGGTGCAAACAGGCATTTTTATTTTATCTTCTGTACTTTGTGTACTTCTCCTTTCATGGTCTAAAAATGGCTTTCTAGGAAGATTAAAAGGACTTCAGCAGAACATTCTATTTTGACTTTTCAAGGAACTTGTTCATTTAGACCTGATACTTAAGTGATTCATTACTAAGCATTTTCTGTCACATAAAGCTACTTAAATTTTATACCAAGAATAATATTCTGTTTTATTTATCTATTTTCTCTTGTTAATAGATATAAAAAACTTTAATAATATCTAATAGTTATTCAAAGCACCTAGGCTCTTTTGTATATTCTTATTTAATCCTCACAGCCATCCAATAAGATAGATGAATTATCACCATTTTATAGTTGAAGACACTTTGGCACCAAGACATTGGTTACCTGCTCATAGATTCATGACTGGTACAGAGCCAGAATATGAACAGAAGTCCATATGACGGCAAAGACGTAGCCTTTTTGCAATTTCAAATTGCCTCATTTATACTTTAAATTAGGAAAAGAAGCCTCCTAGGGCCTACATCTTGCAAAAGATCTTTCTAACATTGTTTTATAGTCAAAATCTGGACCATGATCTTTATTCAATTTCAGTGTGGGTCTATCATGTTCATTTTTATTTAAATAACATATAATTAAAATTATAAATTGCTTTTCCAAGAATATACTTTTCTTTTTCTGATCTTTTCCCCTTTAATTCTTAATCCTTCTTGGCAAAATGTAGTCATACCTTTTTGTCTTTTCATTCTTCATGTCAGAAATGTATTTTTCTCGGCTTACTCAGCTGGCCCCAGCCGGGCAAAGGGTTCAGGGCAGAGGGAAGGCTGTGTGTCTGGGAGGTGTGGTGTGGCACGCCAGCTGGGGCTGCAGGAACAAGTGCCTCATGGAGCTGCTACTGTCGGACTAGCCCAGACCTTCCAAACGGATCCCGCCGTGCCCTCAGGCACTAAGAACTACAGCTCCAGGCATTCCATGAACTTGGCCGAAGCACTCAGGCAGGGTCCAGCTGTGATCCAGATGGGGTCCAGCCCTCCTCTGGCCCACATTGCTCTCGCAGCTACTCTCAAAATGGGTGATGGGAGCCATGGATGAGACGTCACCCCCACCACACCTGGAGAAGCTGACCCTGGGCATCACCTGCATGCAGCCTGGTATCTTCCCCTAGAGTGACAGAGGTGATACCATCGTAGAAAAGATAACTGCTGAACGTCATATGATTTCTTTGTGGGAACAGAAAAATGACTCTGTGATGCCTGAGGATGTGAAAACATTCTTTTGGCGGCTGGCCAGTACAGGGATCCAAACCCTTGTCCCTGATGTTATAAGGCTGCAGATGTGAAGAACTTTTACCTGATGATCAACAGGTTCCACATGACAGAGTATGAAGCTAGATGAGCACATCATTCCAGTAGGCAGTATGGTAATTAAGAGTATCTCAAAACTGACTCAGCTCAACCAGTCTGCCATGTATTCACTTCCTAATGTACCAACTCTGGCAGACCTGAAGGACGATACACATAAAGCCAGTGAGAACCCACCAGAGAAGCCTCACTTTGACTTGCAGTGTAATATTTGAGCTGGATTCCTCCAGTGGGAATGGGAAGCTTTGTTTGCCTTGTCTACAAAGGTGGGAAAGCAGCATTAGCACAAGACACTGAGATCTGGTTCCTGGACAGAGTGTTATACTGGCATTTTCTCACAGATGCCTTTACCACCCATTGCCGTCTGCTTGTCACCCATCTGGGCCTGCCCAAGGGGCAGTATGCCTTCACCCGCTATAGCATTACCCCACAGGCCAGGCGATGGTTCTGCATGTATAAACCATCACTTACAACACAAACCTGCTCATGGAACAGACAGACTCCTTTGTGAACAAGCTGGATCTCGGCAAAGTGTTTAAGAGCAAGAACAAGAGCTTAATCCCAAAAAACAAAGGGCGTGTGCAGCCCACAAGTGGCCAAAAAGAGCCCTCAGGTCCTTCCACTTCTAAATCTTTCTCTGGCTCTGGAAACCCTGTCCAGAAATGAGTACACCCACCTCCAGTTCCCCACCCACACCATGGCAGTGATGTCTATGCACAAATGGCCCCTGATGTAGCCTCAACCTCAGATTCTGGATGTGGAACCATAGGACTCTTCCTGTCTGAGTGACAAAATCCTAGGCTTTTTACTCCCACTGATATTACTCAGGAATTGGAAGGGCATACGGAGATCTCCCCAAGAGTCCTTCCTTCCTACCCCTCACAGAAGGTTGTGGCATCCCCTGCATCTGGAAGCAGTGGGGAATTTGGATCTTGTTTAAATGGCCATATAAATCTGTTGAGAGCTTTCCTCTCTTTACACACCCACCTGCAGTCCCTTAGCAGTGATTAGAGAAATCCCCCACTGTTTTTGAACCATGAGGCATTAGAATTGCTCTGTTTGGTTTGTAACCACTAGTCACATGTGGCTATTTAAATTTAATTTTTTTTTTTTTTTTTTGCATCTGTCCTGTACCGGGATCTGAACCTGTGACCCTGATGTTATAAGGCTGTGCTGTAACCAACTGAGCTAACCAGCCAACTCTTAAATTTTAATTAATTTATATGAAAATTTTGTTTCCTTAATTGCATTAGCCACATTTCAAGTATTTCATATTGGAATATTTAGTTAGTAGATTCCATATTGGAACATTTTCATCATCACAAAAAGTTCTGTTGGACAGTGCTGTATTACTGTGTTTTCATACTGCTCTTCGTCAGATCAATTAATTTTTGTTGTTAGATAATATTGATGCCTTAATTTGATGGGTCATAAAATACTCTTGAAGATACAGTTATATGTTCTTTATATCCTTTATACAAACATACCTCACTCTGCTCTTCTTTTTCAGTTTCCTCTGAAGTTTGTCTTCCTCATTTAAAAAAAAAAAAATTCCCTTTAAAAATGCATGCATACCTGAGAAGGAGCAAGAGAAAAAGATGCCTACCTTGGCTTCATATTTCAGAAGGCCTTGCTCTGGCTCTCATTCAACCATGTCCCTTCCCAGTGGAGTCAGGATTTTGCAGGACTGAGGGGCCATGCCAGTCCATTACCTATAACCTCCCTTCCTTTTCTAGACCACTTTTCTTAACCCTCAGTTTCTGTCCAAATAGCCCTGAACCCACTTCCTAGGCTTTTGTGGGCATTAGGCATTATTCACAGGTCCATTCTCCTAGTGCAGCAGGGTGGCTGAAGGGCAGCAGTTTGCAGAGGAAGTTATGTAGCCAGAGCTTACATGCGGGCTTGGATGTTTACGTGTATGTTTATAGGCCCCCATGTTGAAAAATATAACTGAGAGTGGGAAAAGAAGTAGGATGGACTACAGGACTAAGATCTAGGGTCTGACTGTCCTCATGCTACCATGATCATGAATTCTGGCTTAGAATTCTCATTTGAAATCTGGTCTTCCAGTTTATTTTGTAGATATGTCAAGGAAAGAGGATAGAGTATATTTTGTTTAGCATTCTGTTTAATTTGTTTGTAACTTTTTATATTTAGACATATGGTATATAGGCCTCTATTTGTACTCTTGTCCTAGTTCCCACAGATTAAGGGCAGGGCTATTCAGAGCTGCTTCTTAGCAGCTCCTCTTTTTCTCAATGTGTCTTCAGGTTATAGACATTCAACCATAGACCAAGAACCCTTCTTTCCCCCAAAGGTACAGCAAAACCCTTTCACTCCATAGCCACTCTGTGTCCCCACACAATGGCATCAAACTCAGATAGGGTATAATTCTTCATAAATTAATTACTTTTCTGACACAAAATTAAAGAGCCTATCTGGCAAGTTTCTATCGTGAGTTTTAATGAATTTTAATGATTTTCATGGCTGTGTTCCGTTTTATTTTAGCTGTGTATGATGTAGTGGAAGAAAAGCTGGAAAATGAACCAGACTTCCAGTACATTCCTGAGAAAGCCCCACTAGATAATGTTCATCAGGATGACCATTCCCTGCGGGAATCAATGATCCAGCTAGCTGAGGGGCTTATCACTGGAACAGTCCTGACACAATTTGATGTAAGTAATGTCATTGTGTAGAAGAAGTGTGTGCCTGTATTTTCTAATTAGTTTCATGGTTTCTTAACTGCCTTATTTACTATTCATTGTAATTTATAAACTAAAATGGCATTCTGAAAAATTTTGACATAACAAGAGTCCTAAGATGCAAGTTTTTAAAATTGCCTCGCAGGGCTGGCCTAGCTCAGTTGGTTAGAGCACAGCCTTGTAACACCATGGTCAAGGGTTTGGTTCTCTGTACCAGCCAGCCACCTAAATAAATAAATAAATAAAATTGATATATAACCTTTAAAAAAACAAAATAAAATTGCTCCCCAAATACTAGCTATGGTTATATATATAAATAGGTGACTGTTTGAAAAAGAGGGATAAGGAAATCTTATACATATGTCATCAAACTAAATTTTTTCTTATAATTAAATAGCCGTTTTTATGAAAGGGAGCAGATGAGGATAGGCTATTGCAGACTTAAAAATCTTAAGTTGAAGAAAATAACATATTTGAAGTTTATATCTTGTGATATTTAAACTTTCTAATTTTTGTCAGCACAGTCATATTTTTTGCAGGGGGTGGGAGCAGCTGGCAAGGATGGGGATCTGAACTCTTGACCTTGGTGTTATCAGCACTGTGCTCTGACCAGCTGAGCTAACAGACAGCCCAGTCAGTGCCGTCTTAGATAAGTGTTGTAACTATAAAACATTTAGGGCATATGACAGGTTTTTTTTTTTTTTTCTTTTTTTTAAATTCTTAGTTTATATTCTGTAAACATCTCCAAACTAAATGAAAGCTAAATGTTTTCTGCAGATTTGCTATTCAGAACTTCAGGTACTTCTGCTGTAAGCAAAATTGTTTTCACTTGTTTTTACCTTTTTCCAAAATATGTATAATTTGTGTCAGAAACTAAAGAATGCAGCTTTGCAAATCTGGTTCAGTACTCTACTAGCCTAAGGTACATCACTGTACAGCTGAGGTATTCAAAGAAAAAAACCTGTTTCCTGTTAGTATAGAAACAAATCGGAAAAACAAAACAAATTATTGATGGCTTGTTGGACTCGTACTTTTTTTTTTTCTAGCAACTATATCGGAAAAAACCTGGAATGACAATGTCTTGTGCCAAATTACCTCAGAACATTTCCAAAAATAGATACAGAGATATTTCGCCTTGTAAGTATCTACCATATCTGTTAAGTTTAATCTTTTTAACATAACTTTATTAAAACATTGTTTCTTTTCAATTTTTTCAGATGATGCTACACGGGTCATTTTAAAAGGTAATGAAGACTACATCAATGCAAACTATATAAATGTAAGTTTATTTTTATTACTCACTTGTCATTTGGAATAAATAGGAGCCACTATAAACTTTGAGATTCTTTTTTGTTAAAAGCCTGACCCTGATAGACTATTAAAACTTTCACATATTGAGAAATATTATCAAAGCAATATGAAAGAAAAGTTTGATACTAGCATGTGATGTACAGATACAGAAGTGGAATAATGCAATCCAGAAACAAACTGAAATAAATACTGGAATTTTGTTTATGTTAGAGGTGGATTTTTAAATTATTAGAGATAATAAAACAGATTACCCAGTGAGTGGGTTGGGTCATCTGTCTAGAATATATCATTGTAAGGAGGATTAGTTTTCCCTCATCCAGGAGAAAAAAGGAACACTACTTAACTTTGTAATATAGAAAACTTCAAATGTACAAAATTAGAGCAAAAAGTAAAATGAATATACACATCACTTAGCTTCAGCAGTTGTCAACTCATGGCCAGTCTTGTTTTACCTATACCCCCACACATTCAGATTGTTTTGAAGCAGATCTGTAAATGATACCATTCATCTATAAATACTTTACCTACTCGCTTTTGATGTCAACATATATTCTAAATATATCAAAATATAAATGTAAAAAGTGGAATCATGAAAGTACTTGAAGAAAATATGTGAGAATTACTTAAAATCCCAGAAAGGGGAAGGATTTTCCTAAGCTGAGAGACATGTCTAAGCTATAAAGATTGATGAATTTGACAATGTAAAATTTTTAATTTTTGGCATGCTTAAAATGTACTAAAATCAAATGACAAACTGAATTTTAAAAATATTAGTAGAGTCTTATTTCTTCAATATACAAAGATTGAAAATTGAATATAAATGAATAAGAAAAATAAAGACAGTCAATGAAAATAATGGACTAAGGACATGCGAAGACAATTCATAGAAAAGGAAATGCAAATGGCATTTAAATTTTTTTATTTATTTATTTTTATTTATTTATTTTTTTGTCATTTTTGTGACCGGCCGCACCGCGCTCAGCCAGTGAGCGCACCGGCCATCCTTATATAGGATCCAAACCTGCGGCGGGAGCACTGCTGCGCTCCCAGCGCTGCACTCTCCCGACTGCGCCATGGGGTCGGCCCGGCATTTTAAATTTTATGGCCATTTCCAAATCTATAGAAAAGCAAAGAGAACAATGTGAAAAGTCCCCAGTGTACTCTTACCAAGCTTCAAGAGATATCAAGAAATGGCCAGTCTTATTTCATCTAAGCACTACCCACCCCCCAAAAAATTATTTTTTAAACCCAAATATATCACTTTATTTGTAAATACAGTCAATTCTCGTTATTTGAGGTTATGTTCCTCTTCATGAGCACTGAATTAGCAAATAAATTAGTACTGAATTGTTGCTTCTAAGGAAAATACAGGATCATGTTCCCACAATCCCCTAGTCACATTTTTATCAGTTGATCAATACATAACCTTGTTTCTGTTTAAAGACACTTTATTTAATATATATTGTTGATTGATTAACATTGAACTCACAGCCAGCAGCACTGTACTCATGCCTGAAGGAAGCTTACCTAACACATATATTTTCTTCATGAGGCATATCACAGTCTTCTTGTACTTAGGAACACTGGACAGCACTTCAGCACTACACTTGCATGCCATTTTAAACAGCAAAATCACCATCAAAAAACACAAAACTGTGAAAAGCGTGGCACTACATAGTATGCAAAAAGGCCACTTGCTTACAGTATGAAAGCTAAAAGAAGTAGACACAAAGTGTCTTATTTGACCTTAGCTGGAAATGTGTACATTGGATGAATGTTCTGAGCCTGTCTACAGGAAAGCCCTGCAGCTGTTTAGGGGTTACAAATAAATTATAGCAAGTAGTTGAATTCACAAATATAGAATCGATGACTAGGATTGGCTACTTTTAGTATGTACCTCTGATAAGGACAAAAAAGAGAAGCACAAATCAAAACTGCAGGGGATTAGTATTTTTCACCTCTGAGATTAAAAGATCAAAACATTTGATAATACCAGATAAAGGATATAGACTTGTATGTGGTATTATCTGAAACCTTGGGGGTCAAGTATGCTTTGGGATTCATAATTTTGGGGTTTTTGAAAGATTATTCAGTGTATATACCATGTACTATAATAAGTAACATCCCCTGCTGGCTATAGGACAAGTACCCTATAATCAGTTTTTTTTTTTTTTCCCTTGGTGGCTGCCCGTACAGGGATCCATATCTTTGACCTTGATATTACAACACCACACTTTAACCAACTGAGCTAACCAGCCAGCACTTGCAATGAATATATTGGTAGTCGGTAGCAAACTACAGATATTCCTACTAAGTGGGACTGATAAAGAGTATAAATAGTCTTAGGTCATCAGATCAGATTTTGCTATCAAATGAGCCCAGGTCAGGTCAAGTTTACCAAAAATAAAAAACAAAAAAACTTGCATTTCAGAGATTTGGAAGTTTTAGAATTGTGGACAAGGTATTATGGATATATTAATGAGAGGATAGGAGAATAGACATTCCTCATATATTATTGGCAGAAGTATTAATAGGTAGAGTCTTTCTGGTGAGCAATTTGGCACTATCAATCAAAATTTTAAATGCACATACGCTTTAATCCAGCATTCTCATTCCTTTCTGTTGCCTATACAAATATATTTCTACATTTGCACAAAAATGTTAGGTTTACAAAAGTGTTCAGTTCAGCCTTGTTGCTAGAAGCAAATAAATTAGCAGTAACTTAAATGCGTATTAAATAAATTATGGTATATTTATACAGTAAAGCCATTAAAAAGAATGAAATTTTATGTGCTAATCTGTCATGATCTTAAAGATAAAGTGAAGAAAAGAAATAAGATGCGGAACATTATACCATTTTTTAAACAGTGTTATAGAAAAGTGGGAAGATGTTTTATGTGGGTATTTCTGCATTGTGTTTAAAATAGCTCTGAAAGGGTATATTAGAAACTAGGAAAAAAGATTGCCCTCCTGGGTGTAAACTAGAGGCTGGGATAGGAGGGAGACTTCTCTCTGTATTCACCCTTTGTTATTTTATTTGCCGTGTGCATGTATCATTTTTTTTTTAATTCAGTCTCAAAATATAATAGGATGATGACTCATCTTCCCCAAATATCTCACTTCTTTCTGAAAATAATGAATTTAAAATATTCTTCTAATATCTTTTAAAGTTATTTTATATGTAAAATCCAAGCTAAAACAAGTGGCAGAATTTTTTTTTTTACTGTCTCTGTCTCTGAGACATGATTCTCTGTGAACTGTACTTAAAGCCATAATTATGTTTTGGGGAAAAAAATTTTTTTTTTTTTAAAGAAAATGAAATTTTATTAATATTATCTTTTACATTCTAGGATGTTGTTGTGAAGCAGTTGGGAGGGAGGTGAAGAAGGGAAAAGAGAAAGAAATGGGATAGAAGAAGGAGGGAGGAGGAGGGGTGGGATTGAGGACTGTGGCACCGCCCCCCCGCATTCCCACAAGGGAGACCAGGGAGCTTCCAGCAGTGGCTTGATCATTGCTGGGCAGGGTGCAGACGTCAGAGGGGTGTGGAAAAGCCCTCAGCCCCCTACTACCCCATCTTGGGAGAGCCCAGGGAGCTTCCTGCAGTGGCTCGGTGGTCACCACCGGGCTGTGGAAAATATTTAAATTTCTGTTTCTACTAATTGGGTTGTTTGGGTTTTTTGTTTTTGTTTTTGTTTTTGTTTTTGTTTTTGTTTTTGTTTGGCACCTGACCAATATGGGGATCCAAACTGTTGACCTTGGTTTTATAACACTACACTGTAGCCAACTAAGCTGACTGGCCAGGCTCTACTAATTAAAAGATAAATATGTGACATTGCCAAGATAAAATTAAGAAATTGTAGGCAGGCTGGTTAGCTCAGCTGGTTAGAGCATGGTGCTGATAACACCAAGGGCCAGGATTTGATCCCTGTACCAGCCAGCTGCCAAAAAAAAGAAATTATTGATAAAGATTTGTTTTATTGACTGCAGTGTATTGGGATTAGTTTCATTCAATTTAACAGTTAGTGGATGTTTTTTATATTCCTGATCATAGTTTAAAGTAATTAATGTAAAAGATTTTATGTTCTTTTTTTTAGATGGAAATTCCTTCTTCCAGCATTATAAATCAGTACATTGCTTGTCAAGGGCCATTACCACACACTTGTACAGATTTTTGGCAGATGACTTGGGAACAAGGCTCCTCCATGGTTGTAATGTTGACCACACAAGTTGAACGTGGCAGAGTAAGTCACAGTTGAATTCACACATTGCTTGGGCTTTTTCCAAAGTACACCGCTGATCTGATAAGAAGCTTTTATGTAGAGTACATAAAGAATTCTTACAACTCAACAATAAAATGACAATTAACCCAGTTAAAAAAATGGGCAAAGGATTTGAATAGACAGCTCTCAAGGAAGATATACAAATAGCTGATAAGCACATGAAAAAATGCTCAACATCATTAATTATCAGGGAACTGCAAATCAAAAGTACAATGACATACCTTTTCATATCCATTAGAATGGCTAAAACAGAAAGGACGGATAATAACAAGTGTTGGTGATAATGTGGAGAAAATACTGCTGGTGGATTTATGAACTTAGTGCAGCTGCTTTGGAAAACTGTCTAGCAGTTCCTTAAATGGTTAAACGTAGTAACCATTTAACTCGGTTACCATAATAACTCAGCAATTTCATTCCTAGGTATACCCAAGAGAGTTAAAAACATATGCCCACACAAAAATTTGTAGCAGCATTATTCATAATAGAAAAAAAGGAACAACCCATATGTACCAAATAAAGTGTGTTACATTCATACAGTTGAATATTATTTGTCAATAAAAGGGAATGAAATACTGATACATGCCCCCACATGGATGAACCTGCAAAACATTATGCTAAGTGAAAGAAGTCAGTCAAAAAAGACCACATGTTGTATGATTTTACTTATATGAAATTTTCAGAATAGGCAAGTCCTTAGGGACAGAAAGTAGATTAGTGGTTGCCAAGGTCTGGGTTGGGAGAAGAGTGATAGGATAGAGGAGAGTCATAGTGATTATTAATGAGTTTCTTTTCAGTATAGTGAAAATGTTCTAGAAGTGATTGTGATGATGGTTGTGCAGCTCTGTGAATATACTAAAAACAACTGTATACTTTAAATGGGTGTGTTATATGGTATATGAATTACATGACATTAAAGCAGTTAAAAAATCTTTAAAATTTAGTCAGGATATTTGCAGTATCAAAATATAACTAAACAGATTACATATTATTACAAAGGAAAAAAGTGACAATGAAAAAATGTTAATAATTGGCAGACCTAGCTGAAAAGTATATGAGAGTTTATTAAGTTATTCTCTAAGTTTGAAAGTTCTTAAAAATTAAAACATTTTGGGGCTCGCCCATGGCTCACTCAAGAGAGTGCGGTACTGATAACACCAAGGCCATGAGTTCGGATCCTATATAGGGATGGCCGGTTAGCTCACTGGCTGAGCTTGGTGCTGACAACACCAAGCCAAGGGTTAAGATCCCCTTACCAGTCATCTTTAAAAAAAAAAAAAAATTAAAACATTTTAAAAATTGGAAAACTTGGCTTTTATATGTGTATAATTTTATTTATTTATTTCTGTTGGTGTCAGGTTAAATGTCACCAGTATTGGCCAGAACCCACAGGAAGTTCATCCTATGGATGCTATCAAGTCACCTGTCACTCAGAAGAAGGAAACACTGCCTATATCTTCAGAAAGATGACGCTATTTAACCAAGAGGTAGGAAAGCAGAATATCTATTCATTAGAAATGTTTTGTTCACGGTGAAGAATTTGAAAGCTGAAGATATTTTTAGTCTGAATACTGGTTACTAGGAAATATAAAAATTACTGAACTATTTGTCTGTTTCAATGGGATATTTTGGAGTTTTATTAAGAGTATACTGCTATCGACTAATAAGTGTATTTCCAGTTTCTACACCTAAAGATGAATGGTCAGTGAAAAAAGAGTTTGGTAAATAATACTATTATTACTACTTTGCCTACTCATAACAATTGTACCAAGGCTGTGTTTAATTATAAAAAATTCTTGATCAAAGTAATATCAGTGAAATATTTGGGTGTGTCTGTGGAAATAGAAAAACAAGATTGAAAGCTATGAAATTATTTCCCTTTTTTAAAAGAATACAGGAGAGCAACTTCACAGTCCTCTAAGTATTAAGGAAGAAAAGGTCATAGGCTGGACTTTCTGACAGCAGACTGATTATAGATTTTTAATTGCTAGCTTTTCTTAGTTCTGCCCGGGTCACTCCCCTTGGCTTCCAAATTCAAAGGCAGAAAGCCAGAAATGGAAACTGCTTAATAAATGATGGCTCGGTACCCCAATTGGAAGATGTGTGCATAGGGCACCATGCTGCCAATCTGTCAGGTTGCTAGAGACAATAAACCTCAGTTTCAGTGCCTGCATCTAGATATTCCCATGCCAGTCACCTTTGGCTTTGAAGAAGACTAAAAGAAGAAGGAAATAACTGCTAGAGAAGAGCAAACAGCACGAAGTATGAAGGCCCACTCTGTCATCAGTGGTTAAGCCTTTAGAAATGGGAACTATACTTCTATCCCAAGAGTGTGCTTAAAGGAGACCAGTGAGACAGAGTCTTATTGACCAAAAGGGAAGGAGCCAGAAGTTGTGCTAATTTATAGAAAAGGAATCTGGCATTGAATGAAGCTAAAGTTAGAGGAAGTAAAAATTAGAATTAGATTTCTAAATCTTACAGCCTAGAGAGTCCATCAGAATGAATTTAGGGTTTGGGGGCATATACTGTTAGTTCTAATGTAACAGGCCAAGCCAATAAGATAGTTCTTCATTTTCTCAAATAGGTAATGGAAGAAAGCCTGTGTATGTTTATATAAAACAATATCTTCAGCATAGTCTCTTTATTATACTCCACCTGTAGATTTTCCATGGCAGTTTTATATACTGTAATGACTTTTCTTTACACACTCTGAGTACCTCAAAACTATGCTGAGATACAAATTAGTTTCTAAAGTTTGAGCCAAATATAATTGGGAAAACAAATTTGCTACCATAAATAAATACACACATGGATAGACAAATGATGGACATACAGACACTACCCCAAATCTTGATTACTTTTTACTTTTATGGTCTTTTCTGGAAGCTCCCTTTAACGTAAATGGCAGTAACCAGATTTCATAGTATTGAATGGACTGTAGCTACCTGTTATTGAGCATATGGTGCCAAGTAGCTGATTGGGTGATTTACAGGTCCTCTCATGGAATTTTTTCAACATAAGACTGTCCCTTTGAGATGTAGATGTTACTTCATTTTTCAGTTGAAGGAAATGAGGCTCTGAAATATTAAATGCCATATCTGGCAGAGTCAAGATTTGAACCAAGATGTATCTAAATCCAATGCTGTTACTCTCTTCATTATACCAATCATTGGCTCCAAAAAAAGAAGTAATCCCTGATTTGACTTTGTGTTTTTATGATCTCCAGTTTATAATCTACATTTGTGGTGAGATTTTATTTTTCTAATTTGTATAATTTCATCTGTGTTGTGTTAGCATTAACTCAATTTTGTTCAGAGAAAATGTTTTTTACCTTATTTTTGCTCACCTAACAATTCTTTAAGTTTCTTTAAGTGTTTTCTCTGAATCTTAATTTGTTTCTACCTGTTTACCTGATTATCATCTTAAAAATACTTTTAAAAAAAAAGAAAATACAGAAATTGAGTTATTAAAAAAGTAGTAATACAAGTAGCCAGTAGTTAAATGGATACAACTGTCACTATAAAATGATGTCTTTGGGTTGAAATTTTGGGTTTTAGTGAGTTTACACATTACTTTTTGGGGGGGAGGGGAATAGTTTCTTTTGCTTTCCTTCTAAAATTAAAATGACATGAAAATTTATTGATAATTTAAAGATAATTCCTGACTCAAGGTGCATAATTTGTCTCTTGTACTTAGAAAAATGAGAGTCGCCAAGTCACTCAGATCCAGTACATAGCTTGGCCTGACCATGGAGTCCCTGATGATTCAAGTGACTTTCTGGATTTTGTTTGTCATGTACGAAATAAGAGAGCTGGCAAGGAGGAACCTATTGTTGTTCATTGCAGGTATACTGTTTCCTGTCTTTTGTGAATGAATAGCTGACTAGATATGTCATTTTTAAGAGGGAATACTATTTTATTTTGTCCTTATAATTGTCACTATGGTCATTAGAACTCAAAGCTGTGCTGTGAAGATAGAAGGCAAAGGATATGTTCTAACATATAATTGGCAGAAACTTTATCTGTAAAGAGATAGTAATACCTATTATACTGATTCTTAGAAGCTCATCCTTTTCATATTTTAGCATGTTTGAAATTGGAATGTGTTTTACAATTAATGGTAGCTTAGATTTGATGAAATACAATATTGTAGGGCCAGCCCGTGGCTCACTTGGGAGAATATGGTGCTGATAACACCAGGGCCGCGGGTTTGGATCCCTATATAGAGATGGCCAGTTGGCTCACTTGGGAGAGCGTGGTGCTGACGGCACCAAGTCAAGGGTTAAGATCCCCTTACCAGTCATCTTTTTAATAAAAAAAAAAAAAAAAATACAATATTGTAGGTTGTCTTAGTCCATTTGTGCACTATAACAAAATATTTGGGACTGGGTAACCTATAAAGAACAGAGATTTATGAGTTTTGGAGTTGGAAGTTCAAGGTCAAGGTTCAGTGTCTGGTAAGGGCTGCTCTCTGCTTCCAAGATGTTGCCTTGTTGTTGTATCCCCCATAGGAGGCAAATGCTGTGTCCTCACATGGCAGAAGTGTTGGAAGGAACAGAAGGGGTGAACCCACTCCCTCAAGTCCTTGTATAAGAACCCTAATCCCATCCATGAGGGCTCTGCCCTTGCGACTTAATCACCTCTTAATACTATCACATTGGCTATTATGTTTCAACATAAGAATTTTGGAGGACACATACAGAACATAGCATAAGTATTAGGTTGCAGCCTAAGATTTAGATTCCCTCCCTCCCAGCGAGGTACTCTTTCCTTGCCTGTGGCCGCTTTTAGGACATTCATTGAGTACTGTCAGCTCTCTCGGAAAGGCCCTACCAAATGCCATTATGGGATATACCACTTCCAAGAGCTCTAGGTGAACAGAGGCAGGCTACCTTCCTTCCTTTCAAACCCAGGTCCCCTTCTACCCTCTAAGAGCCAAATACCATGACTCCAACCTTCACCGCCATTGACACTGAGATTAGGAGACAGAAATTATTCCCTCCCTATCATGGCCACGTTTGTTAACTGATTTATTCAGTGGATATATTGAGATATCTCTTTATCCTTAAACTTTTCAGAACATTTTAAGAGTAGATTTTTTAAATTATCCAGACGTATTGTAGCCCAAATATTGAGAGGCAAATGGCAAGAATGGCAAAACACATTCGGCCATTTAATATCCCTGGTCCCTGATAGCTATTTCATTCATACGCACAGATTATACTTCAAAGAATTGTTCTTGACTGGCTCAGTGGTAAAGTTTAATTAAAATTAAATTTTGTTTAAACTGATTTAAGAGTGTAAAATATTATTGTCTTTTGTGTATTTCTTAATGATTTATTATAGTACTATTATTTTGCATTTTAAAGGGGGGGTGTTTCAATAAACTTCTATACCTTGTTTAGATTTTAAACCCTGAAATGTAACTCTTTTAAAATAATATTTTTCCTACTAACAATGGTGGGGGTTGAGGAATATAATCCATTTAATCTATATTAAATGAATCTGTTAAGAGTGCCTTTTTTTCTACTTTCAAAATATTCTGTAGTTGACTTGCTACTTTTATAATATTGTTCTTTTGTATTACACTTCAATACTTTAATTTTCTGCACAAAAACCACAAGAAATTTAACAGAATAGTGTCAGTAAGACCTTGCCCATATTTGTCTCTTTTAGTGCTGGAATTGGAAGAACTGGAGTTCTTATTACTATGGAAACAGCCATGTGTCTCATTGAATGCAATCAACCAGTTTATCCACTAGACATTGTGAGAACAATGAGAGATCAGCGAGCCATGATGATCCAAACACCTGTAAGTACTGTACTTCATGTACAAGTGTGTATTCTCAATGTGATGATTTTTGTTATCAATGTGTATTCTAAATCGTATTTTTCTCTTTTTAATTCCTTGTCAGGAGCTAATAACCCTTAGCACAGGAGTCAGCAAACTACTTCCCAGCCAAATCTGGCCTGCCGTTCATTTTTGTAAATAAAGTTTTAGTAGAACACAGCCTTGCTCATTTGTTTATGGATTGCCTGTGGCTGGTTTCATACTTCTTAACAAGAGTTAAGTTGCAATAGAGGACTGGCCAGTTAGCTCAGTTGGTCAGAATGCAGCTTTGTATCACCAAGGTCAAGGGTTCGGATCCCCATACAGGCCAGCCACCAAAACAAAAAACAGTTGCCACAGATACCATATGGCCTGCAAATTCTAAAGTATTTAATACCTGGCCTTTCACAGAAAAAGTTTTACCAACATGCAAATTGCCTAGCATGTTAAATCTTGAGTGCTTAAACAGGTATTGTTATTATTTGTATAATATTTGTATTATTTGTACAAATAATAATAACACCTGCTTTGTATTATTTAGTCAAGTGTAATGCTAAAAATGATAGTACCTCTGACCTGGAGATCTTGCTTTTTGTGAAACAGCTGTAGTGAAATTAACTTTCTTTAAAAAAAAAAAAAAAAAAAATTACTTCCTCCCTATCATGGCTGCCTTTGTTAAGTGATTTATTCAGAGTATACCTTGAGATATCTCTTTATTCTTAAACTTTTCAGAACATTTTAAGAGTAGACTTTTTAAATTAAAAATTACAATAACAAAGGGGCCGGCCCATGGCTCACTTGGGAGAGTGTGGTGCTGATACCACCAAGGCCACAGGTTTGGATCCCTATATAGGGATGGGTGGTTAGCTCACTTGCGAGAGCGTGATGCTGACAACACCAAGTCAAGGGTTAAGATCCCCTTACCGGTCATCTTTAAAAAAAAAAAAAAAAAATTACAGTAACAAAAAAAATCATAGAAATTAGGCTACTTATTTATTGTATTCTCTGCTGACTCTTAATTATGCTCCAGGAATCAAAAGAGGAATCATGGAATTTTAGAATTAGTGTTAAGATTATTTTTTGTATTAATTTATTGTGAAATGTTGATATTGTCAGTGGCAATACATTTACTTGAAGCAAATTGACCTATGTGATCTAGTAAGTGCCCGCCATTTTTTTTTTTTAGCTTTTTTCTTTTTTGGTGACTGGCCAGTACAGAGATCTGAACCATTGACCTTGGTGTTATCAGCACCATGCTGTAACCAAGTAAGCTAACTGGCCAGCCCTTTAGCTTTTAATTACAGAAAATTTCAAATATACAGAAAAGTAGACATTATAATGTAATGAATATCATGCTAGTACTCAGACCCAACATTTGCCATATTTGTATATCTTCAAAAGATGAAGATTGTTCTTCCTTTTAGGCCATTATCACACCTAAATGTAATTAACAATAATTCCTTAATATTATCAGGTAGCCCGTATTCAAATTTCCACTCTCTTTTATGAAAGACAATTTCATAAGATTGTCTTTTTATTTTAGAACAATATTGAAATATAATTCACATACCATAATATTCACCATTTTAAAGTGTACAGTTTAGTGGTTTTTAGTGTATCACGGAGGTTCACAACCATCACTACCTAATTTTAGAATATTTTCATCACCCCAGAAAGAAGTCCCACATTCATTAACAGTTATTTCCATTTTCCCTCATACCCTCCCTAATCTCTCCCCAACCCCCAGCCTAGGCAGCCACTAATCTACTTTGTCTCCATAGATTTGTTTATTCTGGACATTTCATATGAATGGAATCATACAATTTGGTCTTTTTCATTTGGCTTGTTTTAATTAGCATAATATTTAAAGGTTTATTTATACTATAGTATGTACTAGTACTTCATTTCTTTTTATTGCTGAATAATATTTTATGGTGTGGATGTACCACATTTTATTCATCCATTCATTTGTTGATGGACATTTGGGTTATTTCCATTTTTTGGCTATTAATGAGTAATGCTTCCATGACCATTTGCGTGTACGTTTTTGTGTGAACACGTTTTCATTTGTCTTGGGTATAATGTAGGAGTGTAGTTGCTGGTATTGTGATAATTCTATGTTCAACCTTTTGAGGAACTGCCAGACGTTTTCCAAAGTGGCTGCACCATTTTGCAATTGTACTAGCAGTGTATAAGGGTTCCATTTTCTCCACATCATTCTCAACACTTGCTATTGTCTTTTTTATTTTAGCCATCCTTCTGGATATGAAGTGATGTCACACTGTGAATTTCATTTACATTTCCCTAATAACTAATGATATCAAGCATATTTTCAGGTGATAATTGGCTCTTTATTTCTCTATCTTCTTTGGAGAATTGTCTCTTCAAATTTTTGCCCATTTTTTAATTGGGTTGTCATTTTATTGTTGAGTTTTAAGGGTTCTTTATGTTTTGTGGATATAAGACCTTTATTAGATCTATGATATGCAAATATTTTCTTCCATTCTGTCTTTTTATTTTCTTGATTATATCATCTGAAGCACTAAAGTTCTTAATTTTGCTGGAGTCAAGTTTATCTGTTTTTTCTTTATTTTTTATGTTTCTGGTGTCATATAAGAAATTATTGCCTAACCCAAGGTCACAAAGATTTACTCCTCTGTGTTCTTGTACAAGTTTTATAGTTTTAGCTCTTACATTTAGGACTGTGATCTATTTTGAGTTAATTTTTATATATGGTTTGAGATAGGGTTCCACCTTTACTCTTTTGCATGTGGATATCCAGTATCCCAGCCCCATTTGTTGAAAGGAACTATTCTTTCCCTATGAATTATCTCAGGGCCCTTATAAAGTCAGTTTACCACAAATATAAGGGCTTATTTCTGGACTTTCAATGTCTATTCCTATGCTAGTACCATACTGTCTTGATTACTGTAGCTTTGTTGCAAAATTTAAAGTGAGGAAATGTGAATCACCAACTCTGGTCTTCTTTTTCAAGATTATTTTAGCTGTTTGGGACCAGACCCCTTGCATTTCCATCTGAATTTTAGAATCAGTTTGCCCTTCCTTTAAAGAAGGCAGCCAGAATTTTGGTAGGGATTGTGTTGACTGTAGATCAATTTAGGAATATTGCCATATTAATGATATTACATCTTTGAAACTATGAACACAGGATTGTCTTTCTGTTTATTTAGGTCTGTATTTTGTTTTTGTTTTCACAGTTTGTTTAAAATCAGGATTCGTATATGGTCTACACATCTTGATTGGTTTATATGTTTCCTAAATCTCTTTTAATCTAAAGAAGCTTCCTCTTCCATCTCTTGTCTTTTTTCTTGCAATTTATTTGATGAACAAACCAGGTTGCTTGTACACAGTCTGGATTTTGCTAATTTACATCCTCTTGGTGGTAGTATCTATATTTCCTAAGAGTGGTAAGTGGATCTGTAGATTTGATCAGCTTAGGTGATGTGTTCTTTCTTCAAGAGTCATATAATGTCTGATCCTTTGTTGTGATGTTAGAGTGCTTGGGTCATTAATTCATTGGATTTGCAGAATGATGATATTCTAATTCTATCATCCCGTCTTCATTTATTGACTGGGATACTTCTTTAAAGAGAAACTTCTCATATGCTGTTTGCTTAACCAGTGGTGTGGTGTGTATAGGAAAGGCAAGATAAACACTTGACTTTTTTCCTTTATTTATAAGTTTTCAGTATAATGAGTTGGTTCACTAGCTTCTCCACTGGTGACATTTTACTTTTGTTTTAGTATTATTTTGAATTCATGGATTTAAACATATTTGATGTGTTTCAACCCATTGTAGTTATTTTTCTTAATGATGCCCAAATAGTCCTATTTTTGGCCAGTGCGAGTATATTATGCTTGGCTCCTGAGTCCTTTTGATAAGGTCCTAGTACCTTCAATAGCTTCCTTGTACACGTCTAGCTTGTACATTTCATGCCCCATATTTGGAAACGGTAGTTTCTCCAAGAAGTCCTGGTTCTTTTTCCTGAGAAATGATTTTAGGTACCACCATCTGAGCACTAAGGGTTTTTATTGCTGTTGGGTTAGTATTTGTTTCTAGAAATGTTCAATTGCCAGAGCTAAGAAAATACATTTATCATGAGTTACTGTTGATTCTTCCAATATAAATTCAGGACCACAGTGTTTTTACTTATCTTCTTTTATCTTACATATTTATCTCCTTTCTTCTTTAACAAGATTACAGGTTCTTTACAATATCAGCAATGAAAGACTTAGAATATCACAAGTACTCATTTGTTTAATCCTACATTGCAAAATAACAGTTTCAGAATAAAAGCACTAACACTACCACCATAAATAGTATGGCTACTGAAAGAATTTTCAATTTTTCCACAGTTCTTTTTGCCCTTCAGATATATCCTATAAGAGATATATTCATACACTCAAATTACTCTTTTTAAAGTCCCTTGAAATAGCTCCCCTCTGTGATTATGCCATCAACTATATATATATACATTGATCTGTTTCATGATATTTTCAATTTTTAGGGATTTTTGAAATTGATTTTGTAATTATATGCTATATTTACATGGTTCCAAAGTAAAATCTATAAAAGAAGGAAGGTATATTTAATGAAATCTAGTTTCTATTCCTCTCCTCCTACCTTTTCTCTTCATTTTTTATAGGAAACCATTTTTTAATGATTTATCCTTCCCTTGCTTTTTATTTTAACATATACTGAGATAGACATTAGTATTTCCCCCCTTTCTTTTATAAAGATAATATATTGTACACATTTTTAACTACCTTGCTTTTTATACTTTATAAAACATCCTGGGATTATCCGAAAGTAGTCTATACACTTTTATTCCTTTTTCCCCCAACTAGATAGTATTCCATTGTGAGCATGTATCATAGATTGCTCATTCTTACTGACTGCAGTTTGGATTGTTTCTACCTTTTTTATGATTGTAAATAATCAGGAAATTAGTAGCCTCATTTGTGAAATGTGTTTTCAATTTCTTTTTCTAGTTTGTCTTTTGGATAGATTCCTAGAAGTGGGATTGCTGGGTCAAAAGGAAAATTAATGTAATTTTGTTAGATGCTGCCAAATTCCCCTTCCTAGGCATTGCAGTATTTAACATTCCTACCAGCAATGTATGAGTGAGTTTTGCCAACAAAATATGCTGCCACACATTTTTTATTTTTGCCAGTGTATTGGTGAAAAACGGTGTCTCAGCGCAGTTTTACTTTGAATTTCTTTTATAAGCAAACCAGGTGAGATGTTTGTCATTTTTTTTGTTTGTTTGTTCATTTGTTTTCTGGTTTTTCTAATCTATTCTGTTTTTTATATTTTGCAGAGTCAATACAGATTTGTGTGTGAAGCTATTCTGAAAGTTTATGAAGAAGGCTTTGTTAAACCCTTAACAACATCATCAAATAAATAAGAAAGGAAAAGGTCTGAGATATACATTGGAAAACTGCTTTCCATTATATTCACTGTGCCATAATACTGCTCGCAGGAAATGGCATCTAACAAAAAAATGAAGAACTCAAAAAAACTTTGAAAACTTCAGCACTGTTGCACTTTATGTTTAAAAAAAAAAAATATCACTCTTTCAAAATCTATAACTCATGTATTGGAAGATTTTTTCATGCTTTGCTCCGAACAGATAGTGAATAACTCAGTGTGTTCAGGGTAATTTATGAAATTCTGTGGTGGTGCCATGCAATCCCCTTTTGGTAGAATTGCCATAAACTAGGCTCATCATCTCTGTTATACACCTGTATCTTGAAAGCAAAAAGAAGTAAACATCAGGAGTCAGCTCTGATCTTTTCCAGCGGTTCATGTACTTACTATACTGATTACCAGATTTTATTTTTAAAATTTTAGCAATATCATTCTCAATATTAGCCAATACACTGCCTATGGATGCAGCACATCTTTCCCTAAACACCCCCTGTAGACATCTGCTGTTCAGAAGAAGAAAGGTGAAATTTGCTGTTCCCAGGAAATGCTGCACATTGTCCATTTACCAGCATCTTATAGAAAGTATAAATACCTATGAATCTACAAATTTTCTTGGATTTAATAATGTAACTTATATTTATGATAAGGTTGGCTTATTCCAAATCGTGTGATTTCACATACTTGATGTAAAGGAATGCATGCTTTGTGTCTTAACCCCTTAAGTGCCTTGAGACATCTTTGTATGTCTAATGAAAAGGCACTCATTTGACCCCACTAGGAGGTATGTATGTATACTGTACATTCTTACATTTTTATGCATTTTAAATAAGTTCATACTTTAAAACACAGCTTATATTGAGAGTTATGCAGTCAAAGAAGGGTAAGGAAATTCTGTTTCTTACTCAATACTTGTATTTTGCCATAAGAAGCAAAGATAATTTGTGTTTTACTGAGTGCGTGCTCTGCTGCTATGGAATTGTTCAAAATCTGCACATTCCTTTACTGAGGAACAGGGGTTACAGTTTAGCAGCTCAACTTAAAAAGATGCTTTATTCTCCAAATGTTATATTTATTTTATTCCTTGAGAAGTGGTGTCTAACATGCACATTAAAGTTAAGCATATTAATACTGTAAGCTAAAGTAAGAGCAATTAATTGTGACTTGTTCCTACTCATAACTAAATTATTACTCTTCAGCACTCATTTCAGTTCATAGCAAGCTTTGTTCACCCTGGTCTGTTGGTTGGGATTCTTCAAACAAGGAATGAAACATTATTGACTTATTTCTAAATATAATTCCTCAGTAACTTAAATAGGGTTATCTTGTCATTTTTATGTATAATTAAATTACCCCAGTTTATAATACTAATTAAGTTATAAGCATGTTAATAAGGAAAGTTTGGATTGTACAGCCTGGTGGAGGATCTGATTCCCATTAAGGGTGTATATATTTCCTCTTCAGGTTTTTTTGTTTTTAAGTCTATAGATAGGTAGAACTTTAAAATTGTCCAGTTTAATATAAGTGAAAATTTGCTCATCTATTCAAATGTTATTTTACACAATTATTTTATATGGATTGTGGTTAAAAAAGATTTATTTCCTAATGGTTTCTGAATATTGCTGTTTAGTGTTGATAAAGTTTAGAGTCAAATGGTAGATATTTTGGAATGCCATTTAGTATGAAGGGAAAATGTACATTTTAAAATCTTTGTTATGGGCTGGCCAGTTATCTCAGTTGGTTAGAGCACAGCCTTATAATACCAAGGTCATGGGTTTGGATCCCAATACCAGCCAGCCACCAAAAGTAAACAAATAAAATCTTTATTATAATCTAAATTATGTCATCTCAAATATTCAAATCCATAATAATAAATTTAAGGAAGTTAAGGTCCTAAACATTGATAGGCAAGATACCAAATCAATTATCATATTAAAAGATTTTAAGTTTTTTTTAGAGAGAAGTAAACATAACCTTTATGTCAAAGAGAAATTCTCTTATCTATTTCCTGATTTTACAGTCACGACTGTACAGTATAAATTAACTATGGTCTTATTTGAACATTCCATTCTCTACCAACAGATAAATGTAATTTAGGCTGCTATATGACATCATGATAAAGAGTGGAAAATAAAATCATGTTGGGGTCTACATATTAAATAACTGTTTTGGCAGTTGTTTTTTACCTGAATTAAAAAATAAAATCTGCTTGTTTTAACTGTATGGACAGAATATGACAACCATAGACAAAAAGATACAGTTGTGTAGACATAAATTTTGTAGACAAATGTCATGGTTGGCATGTTCTTTCATTTAGGGCTTTATTTACTTTTGAGGTTAACTCTAATAATGTGTTGGCAATGAGCACTGCTGTCTTTTTAAATCATTAATGCCTGTCTTTAAATGACAACACATTAGAAATTTAGAATTACATTTAAATTTCTCATATATGAATTTTTCATCTGGGAGCTAATCTCTGTCAGTATTTTTATGTACAGAAAAGATCTCTTTTTAAGAGCATATTTATTTGGATCTTACTTAAATTTAAAATAAATGGTTCTTCACAATTTCTTAAAATGAATATGTTAATTATGCTTCCCTGTTTACCTAACAGATAAGACTTTACTCATTACACCTAAGAATTTTTTAACCTGTTTGTCAATCTAAATAGGTTTCTAGAAATAATCCTAGCTTCCATACACCAAGTATTTCTAGACTCCATCCATGTCAGTATAACATTGTGTGATAAAAATGCCGAATTTCTTATATCCTAAGCTACTCTTTTGCTCCTCTAGCCACCCCTCAAAAAAGCAATTTTGTCTTTTAGTCTGACAAATGGAAATTAATATTGGTGACTCAAAGGGCTTTTGTAAATGCTAGGAAGTATTTGTGGAAACCTTCCCTTTCTGATTTAGGATGGTTTTTCTGTGTTCATTTCAAATATTTTATTGAGTATCTGATTTGTGTCAGCACTGTGTAGATAGGATGAGGAATATTTTGGAATAGACTTTACATTCACAAGAATTAGTTGTATTTGTTAAACTAACACATCCATTAGAAATCAAAGCAGAGCAAACAGCTAAGAAATAATTTCTTTTGTATGGCCTGCTAGGACAAGTGGTGGGCGGGGGGAGGGAATAAACAGTTGATCATTTTGATAAAGAGTTAAGAGAACATTTATTATATGAAAACTGAGTTCAAACATATAGAGATGTATGTGAAGCCATTAAAACAGTTGCTTCAAGGATTCAAGTACTAATATATATATATACACACACACACACACACTTTAGTGCATTTATTTATGTTTGTATCTTACAAAGGCTAATGCCCACAAACAGGGAGGAAGGATTATTTTAACTACAGGGTTATTTATCCTCTGTTGGCA
Source organism: Cynocephalus volans (assembly GCF_027409185.1). Classification (NCBI taxonomy): domain Eukaryota; kingdom Metazoa; phylum Chordata; class Mammalia; order Dermoptera; family Cynocephalidae; genus Cynocephalus; species Cynocephalus volans. The sequence continues at coordinate 197,692,127 of NC_084460.1, read as the reverse complement.
GGCCTGATCAGGTCTAATCAGGTATTTGAGCAAAAATCTCTTGTCTCCACTAGAAGTACCTTAACTTGAGAGCTGAAAGGAACTTGAAAGATTTATCCAGTATCCACTTCCCTAATTATCATAGGCAGGGAAACAGAGGTCCGGCAACAGTAATTGATCTAGCAGAGTCTGGTCTTCTGCAATCTTTAAGTTTTCTAATTGTCAATCTAATGTTTTGTATATTATGCTGGAACTTCAGGAAATTATAACTTATACGAACATCAGAAATTCTTGTGAATTTTAGTCTATTTCAGCTCAAGAAGCATACTCAGGCAGTGTTTTCACTTAATTACTATAGCAACCTTAGAAAGTGTCACTTAAGTTAAAAAATAAGTAGACTTTAAAAAGTGATCCCAATAGGACCCCGACTCAGTTTGCTAGTCATGCTTCCCTGACAGAACATAAGCTTTTGTAAAGTATTTAGGCTGATACACATGCAGTATAAAAACATTCTGGACTGCAATTAGAAGACTAATTTTTAAAAGCGCTTAAAACATAGAAATAAGATTTAAAATTTATGTCCACTTAAAATGAGCAAAATAATGTGAACATGTAATAGACTAAAAGCTTTACTTGTTTTATAATCTTATCAGGAAGAGAGAAGGAAATGTGAATTTCTAACAATATTCTGTTTAATATCTGTATTTTGAATATTCAAAATATTCTTATGGTAAGATTGCCAAAGTAGTTTTGAATTCATAAAAATTATTTATACCACATGTGGGATATGTTTACAAGCTCTTTTATTTTGTAGTAATTTTATAGTTCAGGTGAATGTGCATTTAAGTCACTTGTAGTAAATGCATGATAGTAAATATTTGTTAGAATAAACATCGCAATAATATGACAAAACACAGATAAATTATGCCACAGCCTGCTTTACTAAGCTGCCATGTCCGAAAAATAAATACTTTGTATTAATATTGCTTACTTCCCACATTTGCTTCAGCTGTCCAACTACAATTGCTGGAACCATTTTTTGTGGTGCTTTCTCTAAGTGAAATAGCTGTGTTGTTAAAACCAACTGGATTAATTTATCAAATATCAGAATTACTGATCTGTTGCCAAGGATTTATTGGTGTCTCAGTATGATCACAATATGAGTTGAAAGAACTATTTTATAAAATTCTTAGAGAATTAGATAGATACAAAGGAATTTACGTAATCCTAAAACATTTTTGAGGGCTAATGGCTAATAGATAATTTTAGCAATTTTATCAAGAGCTCAAGAAATAAATCTCTAAATTGTATGGTTTTGGTTCATCCTATTTTACCATGTATGCAGCTATTATCAACAATGTTTTTATTATATATAGACATTCATTCTTAGTAGCAATTACTACAATAAGTCTTTCAATGTTATCAAAAACAAACAGCAATCCTTATTTCTGCCAGAAGTCAGACTTTTTTTTTTTTACAATCTTGGTGAATTTGTTGTGGGTAGACATCAAATAGTTATTTGTTTCCATATATAAATTTGCTGCTATTTATTTGTATGTTTTTCTACTGCTGTAGTCATTGTTATTTTTATTTTAGTAATCCAAGCTAAATGGGCAACCAGAAGTACTATCTGCTGGGGTTGTTTGGACATGGTTTAGTACATAAAGTAAACCAATTTTTTTAAAACTTTGCAAAGTGACAGGTATTAGCAATGTTGCAAGTTAAAGACTACAATTTTAGGGGAAATTTCAAAAGGTTTCACTTCCTGAAACCTTTTAAAATTTCCAGTGCACAAATGAAAATGTTTGAAAGCCTTGTTTAAGCTCATAAAAGTTTCATTTAAACACTGTAGAACTTTCCTATTGTTGTGTAAATTATACAGAAAATATTTTTCTATGGACACAAGGTTGAAACCATTAACTTCTTTAATTTCATTGTTTAAAAGGGATAAAATGATATTTGTATGTCTTTCATGCTGTAAAGAAAATGAATGTATCTTTCAGATGTTATTAGAATTATGACTTGATTCTAAAGACATCCTATTTGTTTGTTTTTTTTTTAAAGTTTGCAAGGGATTGAAAAGAAGAAAGGGAAGAGTATTACACTTCATTATATGAAATGCAGGTTTAGAAGAAAAAATGTAATTTTCATTATGAACAAGAGCAATCATTATTGAACCATATTTCAAATATGTACACTCTTTTCATTTTGCTTTGGCTCTAGAATAGAAATTTTCCAGAAATTTCACACATACTGTTTTTAAGTATAAAATAATTGAATTCTGGACCTCTGGAGTGTGGAAGGGTGTTTGTGTATGAGGGTAAACTTGCTGCTGCATGTGTTTACCATGGAGGAAAGTCCCCAGGCTTTGTCACTGTGGCAGTCACAAGTGAAGGACATCATTGTAAGAGTGTTGCTTTGGTCAAACCAGAAAACTGTGCCTAAGATTCACTGCAGTAAATATATGCAGAGGCCCCTTACCCAATAAATGGTTTTGCCTTTTTTATTCTCAGTTTCCACTGGACCCAACTCTGACTTGTAGCAGTGCTGTCTTATATACTTAAAGGCTTATTAATTCAGCTGAACAAAAAACCTACATTTAAACTTCTGTAAGCACAATTAATTTGTTCAACAGCTTCTTTAAAAGATAGTATTTATTAGTTATCACTCATTAAGGTGAGTGACTCAATGGGGACTTCATTATTTTGATTCTTACTTCCAAACCTCCAACTTTTAAAAAATCATTAATTTGACTCATTGTAAAATAAATACCCCAAGCAACTAAAAGGTGATATCTTCCTTTGTTAACTTTTGCCACAGCTGTAACATTAGTATCAGGCTCTCTCAACCCCAGAAGTTTCTAAAATTTAGCAAATATTACTGGTGATAAACTTAAACTAAATGTCCTATTGCTAAATAAAATTATTACCAGGAAGCCATAAAGGAGGAGATAGCCCTACTCACACCCTTAGACCCAAGTAGGTGCTGATTTGTGGTTTCCACACATCCTCTCTAGTCACAACTGAGCCCATTTTGCCTTTTATTAAATGAAGTTATTTAGTTTCTACAGCTGAATTTTAGCGTTCCACTTATTTGCCTTCCTGGGCGAGAAAATCTCAACCCAACTCTGGGATTCTCTGGCACCAGTCTTTTCCCATCTTTCAATGAGGTGGCAAGATTATTCATTCATTCTTGTAGTCTGTAGAGTAGGACAAATTTCAGTGCTAAAATTGATCTCTTGAATTTCAAATAGCACTTTATTTCATGCTGACTACTGAATTTTAATTTATACATTTAAAAATAAAATCTATACTAGTAATTTTGTAAATATGGAAAAAATTAGAGTTCATTAGATTGGATCCAAGTTTAAATGCTTTACAATGATCTCCTGATAGTTTATTTGATATTTAAGAGGTAACTTGTGTAATCTTAGTTTTGCCACTTTTCTGTAATTTATTTAGTATAATAAAGACTACCTAGTTGACTGTGTTACTGGACTCTGAGTGAGCAACCAAGCTTGGTTTACTATAATCCTGTCTGCTTTGCATTTTTTGTACATTATATGAAAACTTGGAAATCCATTTGTTTTGTTTAGATACTGCACCACAAGTAAAGTTAAGAGGGCAAAAGTCCTGACACTTTATATACATGTCCAGGGGCAGGATTTAGGAGGCCACAACTGTTTACATTAAGCTGTTTTCATTTTCTGCCAGTTGACTATATCTGCTTAAAAAAATTAAAACTGTCCAACCCAGTGTTCTTCAGCATCAGGACATTGCAGTTATAATCTTTGTTGTAATCTTTTCAAATAAGAAAAGCTAGTCCTTATTTTCTACAGTGTAGGCTTAATTTTAGGACTGATAGTTTACTATATACTCATCAATTATATTTTTAAGTAGTTTTTAAAATAATTTCTTCTGTGTAGAGGATGATTTGGGACTTTTTTTTTCTTGTAACAGGTGCTATATGTAAATATGAAAGGGGAACGTCACTTAGTTAAAAGTCTAGTTTATTTCCTAATTAAAATATAATTTTACATTTTTGTGGCCATTTCATGTTTGAATCCAGTGAACTAGTGGCAAAATGGAATTAGCCTCTTAATTTTTTAGACTAATTCCCCCTGCCCCATTTCACAAAAAATATCTCTTCCCATATAGTTTGTTCTCATAGTTAAGAGGCAAAGAAGCTAAAGGTTTATTTAATATGTGTAAGCTTGAATTTGTTCAACACTGGAAAATTTCAAATCACTATGTCACTGTAGCTTACTGTGTGCTTGAAAGGCCTTGTGTATTTGTCTTAACTTCACTGAAAAATTAGAATTCTTGCATTAATTTATGTTTAAAAAAATCTACAAATACTAACAGCAAAAAGGATAAAAGTGCTGTTTGCATCAAAACTGTTTAAAGAATGATTTATATTATATGAAATGCTATTACACATTTATTTTGTTGGCCATATTTCATTTTGATTGAGAAATAGTTGTTCAGGTACAAACGTGAAAAAAAACTCTAGCTGTGACTCTTAACGTTCAATTGTAAAATAAAGATATGCTTTAGTAATCTAAAGTATAGGTGTTTTCAAGATTATTTGGGGGTTTTACTGTTGTTGAGCTTTTCTAACAATGGTTATATTCATTAATGGATTGATCAGTTAGAAGGGATGGGGAGAATGCTAAGCATGAAATTTATTTCTAGAATTACTGGCTCACATAGTGGCTGTATTTGAGGGAAGGGGGTGAATAGGGAACTAAAGAGATTTAGAAGATTAAAGAATGACGAGAAAGCTTCTCCTTCATTGTGGCTACTGCTTGACTCCTCTCTTCTCCCAGCACCAGCCCCTCTATTCCGGTAATCCTGATGTAAGACCTTGTCAATCAAAATAAAGAGCTTCTCTTTCTGTGTCTGAAATCAGCTTGCATCACGTCTTTCTCAAGTATAGTCAAGTATGCCGTTTTTCATCTGAAAGAAAATATTTAGAAGGTAATAAATTAAGCAGGAAGGCAAAAGTAAACATTTATGATTATGCATGCCTCTGTTCTTACGTACATGATAATAAAAATTCTAACAGTATCAGGAAGGTCCAAAATGAATTGTGACAGCCTCTGCCCCCTCCCCCACTCCTAAGCAAAACCCCCTCAAGCCAATGGCAACCTCTGTTCAATACCTTGTATTTTCTTCTGGGAAAAAAAATGTGTACATGCATTTGTGTATACATACACATTTTGTTAATGCCTACAGGATAGTATAAAATATTCTGCAGTTTGCTTTTTCATCTTGGAATATCTCCATATCAGCATATTCAGGTCTACCTCATTCTTTTTAATCACTGCCTCTAATACTCCATCATGTGGATATACCATAATTTAATATTTTTATGGACACTTAGATTGTTTCCAATTTATGCTGTGCAAACAATGCTGCAGTGAACATCCTTATACAAATATTTGTGTTAATCATTGCAGGTATATGCATAGGGTAAATTTCTAGCAGTATGATTGCTAGGTCATAGGGCTCCTTCATTTTTAGATATTAATATATATTGTCTAATTGTTTTCAGAGTAAATTATACCAGTTTATGCTTCAACCAAAACAATGAGAATGTGTTTCCCCACATTAGAACTGTTATCAAACGATTTACTTTGCTCATCTCATAGATGAAATATTTTGACATTCATTTCTTCTGTAAGGTTAAGTAGCTTTTCATATTTTTATTGGTCTTTTGTATTTCTTTTTCTCTAAATGATATATTGATACCCTTTGCTCATTTTTATATGTTTGTTTAATATTTAATCAAGAGATGTTAAAAATTAAAGAAACTAGTCATTTGTCAGTCATATATAGCAAAACCTTTTTTCTTAGAGTATTATTTATCTTTTATTCTTTTTAGGGGCTGGGGGAGGAATATGAAAACGTTTTTAATACTTGTATAAACAAATGTATCAATCTTAATGATTTTTGAGTTTGGGGAATACCTGAAAATGCTTTACTCTAATTCCTAATAACATTCCATCTGTGACTGAAGCTTTCTTAATCACCTTAATCACCATCTAAATAATCTATTCAGTAGACTGGCACTCTGCTCGCTCTCTCTCTTTTTTTGAAAGACTAGTCAAGTGCAGTAAAGGGGGAGAGAAAAAAGTAGAAAACGGTTCGATGTGTAACTGACAGTGAACCATCAATTGAGATAACTCACTACCTTGGAACCAGCCTCTGCTTTCTACTGTTGATCTCCCCTTGCCTTGGGTGACTGCTCTCAATTATGCTGGAGCTCTTCTAGTTCCACCTGTTAAGCTGTAAGCTTATTAAATTAGTTGTGTTTATGTGCTATCATATATATGCAAATGTATCTTTATATCATTTAATTAATTATATATGAAATGAGAGTGACATGAAAGGTTAGACTTTTGCAAGAGCCCTATAAAGGTAAGTTATTAAAATGTTAAGGATTAACTTTTTTAATTTAGTAAAAATAAGTATGAGCAAAACAATTATGAGAGGGCCGAGCCCGTGGCGCACTTGGTAGAGTGCTGCGCTGGGAGCGCAGCGACGCTCCCGCCGCGGGTTCGGATCCTATATAGGACTGACCGGTGCACTCACTGGCTGAGTGACGGTCACGAAAAAACGACAAAAAAAAAAAAAAAAAAAAACAATTATGAGAGACTGACCAGAAAAATAGATGATGCATTTGTGGTCTCTTTTTTTTGCAAAAAAGACTAGGATTATAATCAGGCTCAAACTCAAAGAAAAAAGACTTCGTCCTACATAAAAAGAATCACAAGTAAATATACATTTATATCTCTTAGACTAAAACAAAATGCATGTAACTTTTCATTCCTCCTTTGAATGATTTTTCATTTAACTAACCAAGTACTAGTTCTGATCCCATCAGATATGTGTGAGCTTCTACTGTAATTTATGTAACAATTCCTCTGTTGATAGACAAGTAGACAGTTTTTTAATTTTTGCTCTTGAAGTCTGTGTACAGTTAACACTACTTTGTATGTTTCCTATTCATTCATGCTTGTACATATAGGTCAACTGTATATAGATTTTCACCCCAACACTGTATTTTGAAAATGTTCAAACATAGAGAAAAGTTGAAAGAAACTGTGAACATTTGTATATTCACTCCCTAGTTTCTACGATTAACATCCTGCTATTTTTACTTTATTACATATTTGTCGATCTAAATTAGTCCATTTTGTGTTGCTATACCAGAATACCTGAGGCTGGGTAAATTATAAAGAACAGAGGTTTATTTGGCTTACGATTCTGGGACAGCTGCATCTGGCACAGGCATCAGGCCACTTCTACTCATGGTGGAAAGCGGCGGGCAGTGGCTGGTACAAACAGATCACATGGTGAGAGGAAGCAAGAGAGAAAGAGGAGGTGTCAGGATCTTTTAAACAACCAGCTCTCATGGGAATAATAGAGCGAGAACTCACTCACTACCCCTCCTCCCCCAGGGAGAGCATGAATCCATTCATGAGAGATCCACCCCCATGACTCAATCAGTTTCCAACACTGTCACATTGGGGATCAGATTTCCACATGAGTTTAGGGGGAATAACACATCCAAACTCTATCACCATCTTCCTAACCCCTTTTTTTTATGCATTTCAAAATAATTTGAACATCAGAACACTTCACTAAACAATTCATCATGTGTGTCATTAACTGGTATCCAATAATTACGTCTCTTTTTTTGACATAAAATTTTCACCAGTAAAATAAGCAATTGTTAAGTCTTCCATTCAGTAAGTTTTAACAAATAGGTTTATTTGTGTAATTCAAACTCCTAAATAAGTATTAAAGAACATTACCATTACTCTAGAAAGTTCCCTCTTTCTTCTCAGTTCATTACTACCTTCACCATCCTGTCATGTATTAATTTCCTAGGGTTACCACAACAAAGTGCCACAAACTGGATGGCTTGCAACAGCAATTTATTGTCTCACAAGTCAGACCTTGGTGTACAGGAATTTATTGTCTCACAGCTCACACCTTGGAGTACAGAAGTCCAAGGTATCAGCAGGCCATCCTCCTGAGGGTGCCAGGGAAAGATCAATTCCATGTCTCCTTCCTAACTTCTGCTAGCCTAGGCATTCCTTGGCTTTTTAATGCACCACTCCCCAGTCCTCCTTTACATAGCATTCTGTATGTTTTTATGTTTTCTTTTATATGGAGGGCAGGTGTTGAATATATCTTTAAATGTATTTATTGGCCGTGCACATTTTTACTTCGGTGAATTGCTTTTTTAGGTCCTTTGTGTTTTTGCAACTTGCTCTATTTAAACAAACAAAAAAGCTATTTGGAATTATGCTTCTGACCATGAGGAGGTAACTGGATCCAGAATCATCCTTCCAGTGTAAACAACTAGAAAATTGGACCAAATATGGGGAACAACTTTTACAGTATTGGACGAAAGTAAAACAAGACTACAATCCCTGAGGGGAGAGGAATAAGTGACATGAACCTTACCATAAACCAGGTTTTCTGTGTGGAGATAATTTACAGACTGGTGCAAGAGTACGAAACCCAAACAGGTCTGGTAATCATGCTAGCTGGGGAGACAGATCAGAATTTGGGGGGATTAGGGCTGTTAGAAGGCATGGGACAAAGTTCCAGAGAGGAGGAAACTACAGAGAAGATTTCAAGAAATTTACATAGGAGTCACCTTGAGTTTTAGACTGTATATCAATCTTTTATATGGTGTAAACCCGGGAGGCCAGACAAGAAATACTTCTGAGGTAAGACCATTACCAAGATGTAAGATGAATATTCCCAGAGATGGCCACAGGGCTAGGAATAATTTAAGTTCCTTCAGGCAGCATGGAGAGACCTCTTTGAAAATACAGTGTGTTCAGTAGAGACCCAAGAAGGGCCAAACCTTAGAAGTGAGTCTAAAGAAGTCCTGGTGTAAAGGTTACTCTAGACTCATTCTAAAAGAATTTAAACCGCAAAATGGTCAAGCTAATACACAAGTTACTCTGCCTGCCAAATAAAGTCCATTTGAAAATACCAGTCAACAACATAAAATTAATCGTCTGTCCAGCAGCCACACAAAAATCATGATACATAGGAGGAAGCAGGGAAATATGACCCATGTGCAGGAGAAAAATCATTTAATTGAAACAGACTCAAATGACAAAGATGATGTAATCAGAAAAAATGACAATACACATATTAAGTGGCATCCATATGCCCATGGATGTAGAGGAAAGCAAGAAAATAATGACAGTAATGAAGTATTTCTTTTTAAAAAGAACTAAATTGAGGCTTGTGGGAGTGATGTCATAGAAGATGACAGAGTAGGAAATTTCAGGACTTCATCCTTCCATTGAAACAACTATTTAGCTTGCAGAAACTGGAGTTACTATTTTGAAACTCTGGGTCCTACATGGAACACTTGCAGCATCCCAAAGAAAGTTTGAAGAGTCTGGTAAATGTTGGCAAATTTCAGGCTTTCACATGATAGTGGCTACCATCCCCCATCCCTGTGGCAGACAGCTATGGGGACAGCTGCCCATGTTCCCAGTGTGGCTTTCTGGAGCCAGAGTATGTAATAAGAACTTTATCTCCCAAATATTGGGGTTGTGGGTTCCTACTGACGATTGCTGATTTTGATCACTAAGGTGCTGGAACAGAGGCTGGCATTCATTGTTTCAACCCCCATGGGCTGAAGCCCCTTCCAGTGGATTAAGAAACAGTTCTTGCTTTTTTACCCTCTCTTGGGAGTCAGACATTTAAGGAAACTGTCGTCATGTCATTGGCTGTCCATAGACATATGGAACAAAAACTTCAGAAACCACACACAATGGGAATACACACTTCACAAAAACATTGTGGAAAATTCAAACAAATGGTTGTAGCCCTTAGCAAGGAAGATAATATTCAGCAATCTCTGAAGAGTGAAAATTGTGTTTTTCCAGTTAAATAATTGGAGTTCTAGAAGAAGAAAGTGGGGAGAAAATATATTTGAAAAAATGAAGGCTGAAAATTTCCCAAATCAGAGGAGAGAAAGGTATGCACATGTTCAAAAAGCTCAGTGAACTCAAAGCAGGATAAACTCTTAAGAGACAAACCCTGAGATACACTATAACCAAACTACCAAAACCCAAAGATGAAGAATTTTGAAAGCAGAGCTGACCAGTTAGATCAGTTTGTTAGAGCACAGTGCTGGTAACACCAGGGTCCAGGGTTTGATCCCTGTACTGGCCAAAAGATTTTGAAAGCAGCAAGAAAGAGGAGATTCATCGGGTAATAAGGAAACTTCAACAAGATTAATAGCAGATTTCTACTGGAAACAATGAAAGCCACAAGATGCCATATTTAATGTTCTGAAAGAAAGTAAACTATCAACCAAGAATCATATCTGTCAAAAATAGACTTCAGGACTGAAGGAGAAATTAAGACATTTACAAATAAAGAGAAGCTGAGAGAGTCTGTTACCAGTAGGCCTATCATAAAAGAAATGCTAAAGGGTCATACTGAAATGAAAGGACACTAGGCAGAAACTTGAAGCCCTAAGAAAAAAATAACACTGGTAGAGGAAACTACACAGGTAAGTAAAAAGCCAGCATTGTACTTTTGGTATGCTTTGGTATGGTATATACTTTTGGTTTAGTACATTTCTTTTTTTCTATAAGATATAATAGATAAATGCATAAAATGTCAATAATTATGAATCTATGTTAGTGGGCCTACAATACATAAAGACATACAGTCTGTGGCAATAACATAAACTAGGAGGGATGATAAGCACATGATAAGATGCTCAACATCACTAATCATTAGGAAAATAGAAATAAAAACCACAATGAGGATACTACTTCAAAACCTTTAAGATGGCTATTATCGAAACAAACAGAAAAATAACATGGGTTGGTGAGGATATGGAAAAATTGGAAACCTTGTGGAAAATTGGTGGAAATATAAAATGGTGCAGCTACTATGGAAAACAGTTTGGTATTTCCTCAAATTGCTGTATGATCTAGCAATTCCATTTCTGGGTATATACCCAAAAGAATTGAAAGCAGGGACATGAAGAGATATGTATACACCCATGTTTATAGCAACATTATTTGCAATAGCCAAAAGATGGAAGCAACCCAAGCGCCCATCAATGGATGAACAAAATGTGATATGTACATACAGTGGAGTATTATTCAGCCTTAAAAAATGAAGGAAATTCTGATACATGCTGCAACATGGGTGAACCTTGACGACATTATACCAAGTGGAATAAGCCAGACACAAAAAGACAAATACTCAATGATTCCACTTATATAAGGTGCTTAGAGTAGTCAAAATCAGAGAGAGAGAAAGTGGAATGGTGATTATCAGGGGCTAGAAAAGGAGGCAATGGGGAGTTTTGTTTAATGGGTACAGAGTTTCAGTTTTACAAGACAAAAAGAGTTCTGGAGATGAATGGTAATGATGGTTCCACAACATTATGAATGTATTTAATAACATTGAACTATATACTTAACATTAAGTAAGTTAAGATGGTAAATTTTATGTTATGTGTATGTTACCACAATAAAAGAAAAAACTGAAAAAAAGAGCATAATACAGTAGGAAACATGTTGGTAAGTGTAAACATACAGACAAAATAGAATACTATAAAATTTGAAATATATAATATTTTTATATATAATTATATGTCTGTAAAATATATATACAAAAATACTATATTACTGCAAAGGTGGAAGGTAAATTGTTTTTAATTCTGCTATAAAAGTTAAAAGAAAAGTATTAAAAATAACTAAATTGTGTTAATAACTAAATTATGTTACTGGATATCTAATATTAACAGATGTAAATTAGGACATCAATAGCATATGGTGTGGGGGGGAGGTGAGGAAAAAGTGGAAAGTTCTTGTATGCAAATAAAGTTGTTATTACCTTAATATAGACTGTTATAAGATATTTTATGTAAACCTATTTGTAACAAGGAAAATACCTATAGAAGTTACATGAAAGAAAAGGAGAAAGAATCAAAATCTATCAGTACAAACACACACACACACACAAAGGAAGACACCAAGGGGAAAAAAAGAGGATTAGAAAAACTACAAAACAAACAGAAAGCAGTTAACAAAATGGCAGCAGTAAATCCTTCCCTAGGTCAATAATTATTTAAAATATAAATAGACTAAACTCCCCAAATAAAAAGTGGCTGAGTAGACTTTAAAAACAAAGATCCAACTGTATGCTGTCTACAAGAAACCTTTTGATCCAAGGACACACATGGGCTGAAAGTAAAGAGATGGAAAAAGATATTCCATGCAATACCAACCAAAACAAAGCAGAAGTAGCTATACTTACATCAAACAAAGTATACTTTAAGTAAAAACCTCTTTAGAGACAAAGAAGGTCATTACACAAAAATAAAAGGGTCGATTCAATAGGAAGATATAACAGTCATATATTCACCCAACATCAGAGCACCTTAGTATATAAAACAAATATTGAAGATCTGTAGAAAGAAATTGACAGCAATACAATGATAGTAGAATACTTCAATACCCCACTTTCAATGATGGTTAGAACATCTAGACAGAAAATCAATAAAGAAACAGTGGACTTGAACAACACTATAGACCAAATGGACCTGACAGATATATAGAACTTTTAAATCAAAAGCAGAATACACATTTGCAGGCACACATGGAACATTCTTCAGGGTAGATCACATAATAGGTCACAAAATAAATCTTAACGAATTTAAGAAGATCAAAATCATACCAGGTATCTTTTCCTACCACAATGGAATAAAAGTAAAATGAACAGCCAGAAAATGGGAAAATTCACCAATACATGGGAATGAAATAACACACTCTTGAATAAACAGAGTCAAAGAGGAAACCAAAAAAGGAATTTTGAAACTCTTGAGACAAATGAAAACACAACTTACTAAAACTTTTGGGATACTGCAAAGGCAGTACTAAGGGGAAGTTTATAGCTATAAATGCATGCATTAGAAAAAGAAGAAAGATTTCAAACAACTTAGCTTTACACCTCAGGGAATTAGGGAAAAAAAAAAAAACTAAACCAAAGTTAGCAGAAGGAAAGAAATAATCAAGATCAGTGCTGAAATAAATAGAGAATAGAAAAACTATAGTAACAATCAACAAAATTGTTGGGTTTTGAAAAAATAAAATTTAAAAATCCTTAGCTAGACTAAGAAAAAAGAGAGAAGACTAAAATAAAATCAGAAACTAAAGAGGAGACATTACAGTGGATGCTTCAGAAATAAAAAAGATCATAAGAGACTATTATGAACAATTATATGCCACAAACTTGGATAACTTAGAAGAAATGGATAAATTCCCAGAAACATACAACCTGGCAAGACAGAATCTCGAAGAAACAGAAAGCCTGAACAGACTAATCACAAGGTGACTGAAGTAGCAACCAAAACCCTGCCAACAACAAAAAAGCCCAGGACCAGATGGTTTTCATGGCTGGATTCTACTAGACAGTCAAAGAATAATTATTACTAATCCTTTTAAACTCTTCTAAAAAATAGAAGTAGAGGGAATACTTCCAAACTCATTTTATGAGGCCAGCACCCTGTTAGTAAATCCAAACAAAGAAACCACAAGAACAGAACACTACAGGCCAATATCTGTGGTGAACACAGATGCAGAAATCCTCAATAAAATACTAGGAAACTAAATTTTAAAACACATCAAAAAGATTATGCACCATGACCAAGTAGGATTTGTTCCTGAGATGCAAGGTTGTTTTAATACATGTAAATCAATCAGTGTGGTATACCACATTAACAGAATGAAAGATAAAATTCACAATGGTCATCCCAATAGATACAGAAAAAGCATTTAACAAAGTTCAACATCTTTTCATGATAAAGACTCTCAACAAAATAGGTATACAAGGAAACTTCCTTGACACAATAAAGCCATTTATGAAAAGCTCACAGCAAACATCATAATCAAAGGGGAAAAATAGAAAGTTTTCCTCTAAGATCCCAAACAAGGCAAAGATGCTCACTCTCGCCAGTTCTATTCGACAGAGTACTGGAAGCACTAGGAAGAACAATCAGACAAAAAAATAAATAAATGAAAGGCATCCACATCAGAAAGGAAGAAGTAAAATTATTCTGTAGAAAACCCTAAAGACTATAAAAATTTTTTTAAAAACCCCAAAAAACTTAGAACTAATTCAGTTGCAGAATGCAAAATCAACATACACAAAAAGATCAGTTGTGTTTTTTTACACCAACAATGATCTATCTGAAAATGAAATCAAGAAAGTAATCTCATTTGCAATAACATCTAAAAGATTAAAATACTTAGGAATAAAGTCCACCAGTGTGGTGAAAGATCTGTACACTGAACACTGTAAAACACTGGTGAAAGAAATTGGAGAAGACACAAATAAATGGAAAGATATCCCATGTTTATGGGTTGGAAGAGTTAATATTGTTAAAATGTCTGTATTATCCAATATACAGATTCAAAGCACTTCCTATAAAAATTCCAATGACATTTTTCACAGAAATAGAAAAAAACCTCTAAAATTTGTATGGAATCATTAAAGACCTTAAATAACTAAAGCAATCTTGAGAAAGAAGAACGAAGTTAGAGGCATCATACTTTCTGATTTCAACTTCTATTATTGAGCTATAATAATCAAAACAGCATAGTACTGGCATAAAAACAGACATATAGACTAATGGAACAGAGTAGAAAGTCCAGAAATAAACTCTCATTTGTATGGTCAAATGGTTTTTCACAAGGATGCCATGACCATTGATGATGAAAAGACAGTTTTTTCAAGAAATGGTGCTGGGAAAACTGGATATCCACTTGCAAGAGATTGAAATTGGACCCTTATCTTCCACCATATACAAAAATCAATTTAAAATGAATTAAACACTTAAACATAAGACTCGAAACTGTAAAAATCCTAGAAGAACACATAGGGGAAACGTTCCTTGACAATGGCTTTGGCAATGATTTTTTTGGATATCATACCAAAAGCTCAGGCACAAAAGCAAATATAAAGAAGTGGAACTTCATCAGACTAAAAAGCTTCTGCACAGCAAAGGAAATAACTAACAAAATAAAAAGGCACCCTACAGATTGGGAGAAAATATTTGCACACTCTTCTGAAAAATAGAAGTAGAAGGGCCAGCCGGTGGCTCACTTGGGAGAGAGTGGTGCTGACAACACCAAGTCAAGAGTTGATATCCCCTTAGCAATCATCTTTAAAAAAAAAAAAATAGAAGTATAGAGAATACTTCCAAACTCATTTTTTAAGGCCAGTACCCTGTTAGTAAATCCAAACAAAGAAAGGAGTTAATCAAAAATATAAGGAACTCAGGAAAAAAAAAAAACTCAATAGAAAAAAAACATAAATAATCCAATTTAAAAATGGGCAAAGGGCCTGAAGAGACATTTTTCCAAAGAAGACATAAAAATGACCAACAAGTATATGAAAAGATGCTCAACGTCACTAGTCAGGGAAACACAAATGAAAACCACAGTGAGAAATCACCTCACACCTATTAGGATGGATATTACATATTTTAAAAACCCAACAAGATAAGTGTTGGTGAGGGTGTGAAGGAAAGGAAACTCTTGTACACTGTTGGTGGGAGTGTAAATTGGTACAGCCATTATGGAAAACAGCATGGGGGTTCTTCAAAAAATTAAAAATAGAAATAGATAAATTTCTTAGTAAGATAAATTACTGAGTGAGATAAGTTACTCAGTAAATCCAAAATTAAGCAGGAAAAAGAGGAAAGAAAGAATCAGGAGCAGATGAAACAAATAGCAGGATGTCATATTTAACCCAACTATATTGATAATCACATTAAATGTAAATGTTCTAAAAAAGCAGATCAGAGGTTGGTGGTGAAGGGAGAGAAGGTCCAAAAAGAAGCATGAGGAATCTTCTGAGAGAGAGACTATTTTATGTTTTAATTGTGGTGATTGTTTTATGGGCATATAAAACTATCAAAAGTCACTAAATTGTACACTTTAAATGGGTGCAGTTTATTGGAAGCAAATTATTCCTCAGAAAAGTTTGCACATGTATTGTTAGGTTTATCCCAACTCTTTAATGGTTTTTGATACTTTTGTAAATAGTATTTTTAAATGTCAATTTCAAGTGGTTTGTGGTTTTTTTTTTTTTTTTTTTTTTTTTTTTTTTGTCGTTTTTTCGTGACCGGCACTCAGCCAGTGAGTGCACGGGTCATTCCTATATAGGATCCGAACCCGCGGCGGGAGCATCGCTGCGCTCCCAGCGCAGCACTCTACCGAGTGCGCCACGGGCTCGGCCCAAGTGGTTTGTGTTTAGTATACATAGAAATACAATTGATTTCTTTCTTAATCTTGTACCCTGCAATCTTGCTGAAGTCACTTATTAGTTCTAATAGTAGCCTTGTTTAGAGCCTTTAGGATTTTCTCTATATAAGATTGTCATCTACAAATAGAGACAATTTAGCTTCTTCCTTTTGAATCCATATGCCCTTTTTTCCTGTTTCTTTCCTTATTTTATTGACCAGGACCATCAGTACGACACTGAACAGTAGTAAGGAGAGGGGACATCCTGACTTCGTTCTGCATCTTAGAGGTAGAGCCATCCAGTGTTTCACCATTAAGTGTGATGTTAGCTTTAGACGTTTTTTAGATTTTCTCCACCATGTTGAGGAAGTATCCTTCCAATGCTAGTGTCCTGAGAATTTTTACCATAAATGGCTTTGAATTTTGTAGAATGCAAAATATGTACACAATGCTATTACGATTATTGAGAGAAATTAAAGAAGACACAAATAAATGGCCTGGAAGACCATTAAGATGAAAGTTGTCTCCAAACTGGAGTATAGATTCAAAGAATCCCAATCAAAATCCAAGCAAGTTTTGGGGTTTGTTTGTTTGTTTGTTTGTTTTTGTTTTAAGATTGACAAGCTGATTCTAAGACCATTTAAAACTCTCCCAAGAAAAATGCATCACTCATGTAAAGTTTTGCATAAGGTATCAGGGGTTTTATGAAACTTTGTAAGCCCATCCATGGGTCTCAGTTTAAGACTCTGGTTCATTAAGCGTTTCACCCTTTTTCCAATAATTATAAAAGCCCCTTTTATCAGATAATCAGTTCCTTCACATATACAGGTTTTCCTCAGGTCGTTCTTTTCACCTTTGTATTCATTCCTGTAGCTTTACGGTAAGTATTGACAGAGAAGTGAGCCTTCTGTGCTTTGTTTTCTTGGCTGTTTTCACACTTATCTTTCCATAAATATTTAGTATGAATTTGCCACACACCCCTAATAATAAAAATAATTTTGAGATGTATTTATTGAAATTACATTAAATCTATAGATTTAAAAATACGTTTACACAAAATCAGAATTCTCTTACAAGTACACCTAACATCTCTACAAATATTTAAATCTTTTACATCCTTCAGTAATTTTCTTCACTTGGGTTTTAAATATTGGGTTTTTTTCTAAATACTGAAGGTTGTGGTTGCAAATTTATATTTTCCAATAGATTATTGTGCTGATGATAAAAAAAGAAAAGATTTTTTGTATTTTTTTGTATCCGGTAATAGCTTACCAATTTTAAATAGGTTTTTATTTGCTTCTTTTGACTCCATATCATATGTAAATGTAAAGAATGATTTGGTCTCTTTCTTTACCATATTTATTACTTCTTCTTTTTTTTTTTCTTTTTTTCGTTGCCTAGACCAGCCAGCAAACTTTTGAATAATGTCCATGATAAGAAACACATCTGTATCTTGGTGCTACTTCAATAGTGTTTCAAATTTTAGTGTGATGTTTGCTGATGATTTTCTGATATATACTGTTCGTTATTTTAAAGAACTTTCTTTGCATTCATACTTCACCCCGTTTCTATGACAAATAGCTATGAAGATTAATAAATTACCTTTTTGACATGTATTAAAATAATGATATATAATTTCTCTTCATTTTATTAATAACTTTACACTATTGAAATTTTCTTACATTCCTTAAATGATCCCTAGTTGTTTACAGTGTTGGGTTTTTTCTTTTCTTTTTTATTTTTGTCTTTATAGTATTGTATTTTTATGTGCTGCCAGATTTTTTTTTTTAATTTTTGTTTTTTTAGATCTTGAAGATTATCTTTATGGCCTAAAATTCTTTGCCCTGATTAGATTCAAACTAGATTAGATTCAGGTGTTTTTTCAATAGATAGTGGAGTTCACTGCCTTAGATAAAATTTGGCGAATAAGTGAAAATTGGTTGAAGCTAGAAGGCTTTATCATGAGTGCAAGTAGCTTATCCCAAACCGAGGAAAACTCCTATCCAGTGTCTGGCCTTTACTAAGCCTTGCATTGTGAGACAAAGCAAACCTTGATATTGAGTGTGACATTAAAATGTATAAATATCTTTTTATCTTTTTATGTTTTTATGTTTTTCACTTAGTGGAGGCCGTGAGGATTCACTAAAAAAAAAAAACACATGTGAGGGCTGGCCAGTTAGCTCACTTGGGAGAGTGTGGTGCTGGTCACACCAAGGTCAAGGGTTCAGATCCTCATGCCAGCTAGCCACCAAAAAAAAAAAGTTTGAAGAGAACAGGATATCAATTTGTCATACAAAGTTAAATGAGCTTTACTGAATGGAAGTACTAAGTTTTGATATTTTACCATATCAAAATGGCAATTTTCATGTTTTATTCTAATACCAAAATGTCATTGGATCAAATAGATATTTGGCATTTTACAAATCTAGCTTATCTCTGACAAGGATGTGCTGGCCCAAAAAATTGTGTAAGGCTAACTTAAAGCTTCTCTAGAAAGTTAAAAAGAAAATTCAGCAGGACAGAAAAGCCTGAAACCAGTATTTCCAAAACCCATTAACCTGCTTTCTGTGTAGTGACCTCATATACAGGGGACTTGGATCTCTTGCATGCTACCAAAAGGTGGAGCTGAAATAATTCAACCTGGAGATGAACGCAGGGAGTAGGCAAGTTAATGTTGTTCACATGATTATGGGAGGCAGTGTAAATTAGAGTTGTGATTGGTAATGTTATCTTCATTTCAGGTAAGTTTGTGTCTGGGTTACTACTTTTTAGTTTGTGTTGAGTTACTACTTCAGTAACCCTACTTCAGCCGGATTTACTGAAGAAGGGGATGAAAGAACTTCTTGCTTGGTAATGTTACACAAGAAGGTAATGCATGTGAAATTTCTGTGTCATCAAATTTCACCTGAATTAGGAATGGTTAATTAACATGCTACAATTTTTAGCATCTGAATGATCATTGTCCTTCTAAATAGTCAGGTGTAGCTGCTGGACATTTGTTTCAATGTTGAAGCTGGTGATCAGAATTTCTATCGCTGGTCATTCTTCAGAACCTGTTTAGTGCTCATAAAAGAAACACACTTAGGGGCTCAGTTGGTTAGAGAACGATGTTATAACACCAAGATTAAGGGTTCAGATCCCTGTACTGACCAGCCAGTAGAAAGAAAAGAAAAAGAAAAAAAATTAAAATGCTTTTGTCCACTCTTTAAGTCTCTTCCTTTTAATTGAAATATTTAATATATAGTTTGGCTTAATACCAAGTTAATTTCAATAGTACACAAAAACTTTGCTCCTATATTGCTCTATTCACTCACCCCTCCTTTGTGCTGTTATCAGCATAATAATTAAATCCCAATACAATTAAAATGCCCATCAGCATAGATTTATAACTATTACTTTATGCAGTTGTCTTTTCAATCAGATAGGAGAAAAAGAGTTACAAAAAATGCATTTATACCATCTTTAACGTGGTTACCTTTATTGGTGCTGTTTATATTATCTTGTGGATGTGAGTTACTTACTCTCTGGTATTTCTTCATTTCAGCCTAAAGGATTCTCTTCAGTATTTCTTGTAGGGCAGGACCACTAGTGAGAAATTCTTCCCATTTTTTTTTTTTTTTAAATCTGGAAATGTCTTAATTTCTCCTTCATTTTTGAAGGCCAGTAGCGCTGGATATAAAGTTCTTGGCTGACAGTCTTCTTTCAGTACTTTCAATATACTATTCCACTCACCGCCTTCTGGCCTCCATGAATTCTGATGAGATCAGCCATTAATCTTATTGAGAATATGTTGTCTGTGATAAGTCATGCCATTCTTGCTGCTTTCAAGATTCTCTCTTTGTCTTTTTCTTCGAATGATTTGATTATGACATTTCTAGGTGTGGACGTCCTTGAGTTTATCCTTGGAGTTCATTGAGTTTCTTGAACATGTAGATTAATGTTTTCATCAAATTTGGGAATTTTTAGCCATTATTTCAACAAATATTCTTTTTGTTCCTTTCTATCTTCTCCTTTTGAGACTCCTTTTGTACATGTTGTCACACTTTATGGTGTCTGTATTAGTTTTCTAAGATTACTGTAAAAAATATCAAAAACTACAAACTAAGATGGCTGAAAACAGCAGAAACTTACTCATTCACATTTTTTGGAGGCTAGAAGTTCTAAACCAAAGTGTGGGCTGGGCCTTATTGTCTCTGAATGATCTTGGAAATAATTTTTCCTCATTTCTTCTAGCTTCTGGTGTTCAATGGCAATCCTGGGCATGCCTGTCTTCTTGATAGATCACTTTAATCTCTCTCTCTGTCATCATATGGCTGTTTTCTTTTTATCTACATTGTCTTCCTTCTATAGGTGTCTGCCTTTTTGACCAAAATTCTCTTCCTTGTAAGGACAACAGTCATATTGGATTAGGGTCTACTCTAATGAACTCAAGTCATTAGACCTTAACTTGATTACATCAGCAAAGACCCTATTTTAGGGTAACCTCGACAGATAGCGGAGGTTAGAACTTCAACATATCTTTTGGGAAACTGAATTCAACCCATAACAGTATTCAACAGATCTCTGAGATTATGTTCATTGTTCTTAATTCTTTTTCCTTTATTGTTGCTCAAACTGGATAATCTCAGCTGACCTAAATTCAAGTTCACGGATTTTTTTCCCCTGCCAACTCAAATCTTCTATTGAGCCACTCTAGTGAATTCTTAATTTCATTTTTTGTACTTTTCAAATGCAGAATTACTATTTACTTCTTTTTTATAATTTCTACCTCTTTATTCATATTCTCTATTTGGTAAGATATTATTCTCATAATTTTATATAGTTATTTAGATATAGATTCCCTTGTTTCTTTGAACATATTTCAAATAGCCAATTTAAAGTTTTTAGCTAATAAGTTCAATGTCTAAACTTCCTCCGGGTTAGTTTCTATTGACTGCTTTTTGTCCTGTGTATGGTCCATAGTTCCTTGTTTCTTTGCTTGTCTCATATTTTCTTTTTGAAAAGTACTTTAAATAATATAATTATTTTATTTTAATATTTTATTTTAATATTTTAAATAATATAATAAAATAATTTAATGTGACAACTCTGGCAATCAGATTCTCTCCTCCAGGGCTTTTTGTTGTTGCTGTTGCTTGTTGTTGTTTTGTCATTTGTTCGTTTAATGACTTTCCTGAACTAGTTCTGTGAAGCCTGTATTCTTTATTGTGCGTTACCATGGAAGTCTTTAGTGTGTCTTGCAGTCTTTGCTATGAGGCTCTGTGTATGTGTTGGGTCACACCTTCAACACTCAATCAAGTAGTTGACAACTCTGCCTTAATTTTCACTTCCTGCTTGACTAGAACCTCAAGGTTAGCCAGAAGTAAAAGCACAGGACTGCCTCAGATTTTCCTTGAACATTTGAGTAGCACTGGGCACGTTCATAGCTCTATGCATGCAAGTGGCCTTCCCAGTAATATGTCAGAGCTTTTCAAAGACCCCTGTGGACATCTCATTCCCAGCTTTTCAGTTTGAGCTTTTTTGTTAACAAGCCTTTTGTTTACCCCAACTATTATGTACTGCCTCAGGCATCCAGGGTGTTACGTAGGTGCCTGTATTTGTGCTGTATTTGTCTTCAGCACATAGCTGTGGGCAAAAAGCTGTTCACCCTGAGTGAGCTCTGAATCAGGTCAAATAAAGACAGCCTTGTGAATGGGATCTTCCAGGGAACCACCAAACATCATATGGTGACAGTTCTCTGGGAATGGAGCTTTGAAGAAGTTCTGACCTTGTTCTGCCCTCTACAGTGCTGTCAGAGTGCTTGTTTTTAAGGCTGCAGTGAAACCAGGGAGGAGGAGATGAGAATACGGAAAGTTAAAATGCCACAAACCGTTCTTACCAAGATTCATCCGTTTTTCTTGAATGAACACCCACTGGATCATTCCAAGACTTTGGCTAATATTTTTCCAGAGTTCTGAAAAAGCTGATTCTGGCCACTTTTTACAGTGCTTTGTTGCTTTTATGGAGGAGAAGACTTGCAGAGGTTCTTACTCTATATTTTCACCCCTGGATGGGGACTCGAACCCTTGACCTTGCTGTTACAAAGCAGCAGTCTAACCAACTGAGCCAACCAGCCAACCCCATTTTTACCAACTTCATTCAACATATGGTTTTTAGACATTTTGTTTTCAACACATTTACCCAACTGTATTCTGATTGATTTGTGGCTGTTACCATGAACCAAACCCACCATCAAAGGATAAAGATTTGTCACCAATGAGAAAATTCAGAGACTCGTGAAGTGGCTTTTGTCTAAATACCTTGCTTCATCTCCTACCACTCTCTCACTGCTCTCTCTGGTATTAACAGCAATAAAAATGAGCTCTTCTGTCCCAAAATTGCAGATTTCCCACCTTTGTATTAGATTCTCTCAACTATTATCTTCATTTTATAGTTGAAGAAATTGAGGCTCAGAGAATTTAAGTATCCTTCTGGAAGTTAAATAGCTAGTCAATGGAGTGCAGAGACCAGAACTGGGTCTGTCCAACTCTAAAGGCAAATTTAATCTTCCTTGAGAGAAACTTTGAGAGAAGCTGTCCTGTATGGGAGATCCAAACCCTAGACCTTGAGTTAACCAGCCAGCCCTTGGTTATTTTTAACAAAACACTAATTTATTTATTTATTTATTTATTTTATTTATTTATTTTTTTTTTAAAAGATGACTGGTAAGGGGATCTTAACCCTTGACTTGGTGTTGTCAGCACCACGTTCACCCAGTGAGCTAACCAGCCATCCCTATATAGGATCCAAACCCGTGGCCCTGGTGTTATCAGCACCGCACTCTCCCGAGTGAGCCACAGGCCGGCCCCAAAACATTAATTTAATATATATCTAAACCCATATTGTTTGTGTATCAGGTTTAGGTAGAACTAAATAAGTCTCTTTTGTAGGGAGGTTTACAATCAAAGGTTTTAAGATTGGAATAGATCTCAGAATCCTCTCTTCTAATTACGTCATTTTATAGATGAGAAAACTTATGCCAGAAAAGATGAAGCCTTGCCCAAGTGAGTTGGTAGCAGGGTGGTCACCACTGATTTTTCTACGATATGGACAGCTGATAACCTCACAGGGCCTGGAGGGTCAAGCAATAGTCACAGGTGTGAGGGCAGTCATCTAAAAACCTAGTTACTCAATGTGTAGGCCACTAATAAGCAGTATCAACAAACTGCAAGCTTGTTTATAATGAGGAATCTCAGGCTCCACCCCAGACTTAAGCCTTTTAATAAGCTCCCCAGGTGACTCATATGCACATTAGTTTCCAGAAGTATTGAGCCTTGGTTTCTTCCTTTTTCTTCCCTTGAATCTCTGGTCTCATCATGGTTTCACCATTAGGCAAATCTGATGGCAAAATGTTTTTACTTCTACCTGTTACCCCAAAATATGAAATTGCTTGGAGCCGTCAAAGGCTTTCTGAATTTTTCTATCTATACAAATAAGGGACATAGGCCATGAGATAAATCGGGCTTTGTTCCAGATAATTCTGATCAAAACAATGCATGAAATATGGGTTCATGGAACATGACTGCTTAGGTCTTCTGCCCTGAGTCACTAGAAGTAGGGAAAAGACTGGTGGCTTTGGAGAAAGAAATGGCTTAGTTTCAGTTCAGCCTTCGGTGCCTCTTCTCTGCATACTTCCACCCCAGCCAGCCCCTGTTCTGTTAGTATGTCCTTCAGTTAGCTTATGTGGCTAAAACTTTACTATGAATTAGGTTAAGGTGTTACTTCTCCCAGGTATACTTGCAGAGAGAAGAAGGGTGGACTTTTAAACATGAGATTTTGGCTCAGGAAAGACTTAGCTGGGTAAAGGTAGCTACCCAATCACGTGAAAGTAGGCCCTGGCCATGGCCCCATTTCAGGAGATCTTTTTGCAGCACCCAGGTATTTTTCTGCCTTGGTCTGTAAAATTTGTATTATCTTATATGTAGCAATGTATGCTTTCAAAAACGTTTCAGATAACTTAATTTATGTAAGGCTCATAACTTGTGAGGAAGATGGTATCATCTTCATTTGACAGATCTGAAAGATGTTTTAAGCTCTTTTCAGTGTGCTAATAAAATTTCCTCTCTTATGTATCTTGATGACTGGTTTTGTTTTTTTGATTTATTTGTGTGCATTTTTTTGAATAGGTAATGCTCTCCTAGATCTAGTGTTTGATAAACAAATTCTTCATGATACCCACTCTCCAGAGGGTATTTTCTTTTTACAGAGGCTTTTGAAATGCATGCCTCTTCAGTCTCCAGGAGGACTGAATCTCATATTGGAATTCTCTCTGATCGTATCTTTTCAGAATACCTTGGCATGAATGGCCCCATCACTGTGGACCAATTCAGAGAGAGCTGACCAAGAAAGCAAAGAACATGAAAGTCAGGACAAGAGGAGATTTTTGTAGGCTTGCAACAAGTGTCCTTAATTATCTAAAGAGCTGTGATATGAAAGAGGGATTATGTTCTGTGAGTAGAGGTTTAAACTTTAGGGCTCTTTACTTGTGTGGGCTGCTTGCAAGACCCTGTACTTAATTCTGAATGCTTAAATTTGTGTTATTTCTGATGGATTTTGGACGTGACTGGTGCCATCGTGCACACAATAAGAACAAAATAGCTGCCGGTCTTGTCTTCCACTCCAGCACCAAACCCTTCCCCCCTTTCCTTTACAAGAAGCCTTGTGACTTAAACAGAAACACTTTTGCTTCTGCAAGGGTGCAATTCTCTACCCTGGTTGCATAGTTTCCAGATTAGCATAATGCCCCTCCTTGATGGTATGAGCCAGTCCTTGGCACACTGTATAAGCTCTCCTATCCCCACACCTGGTGCTGGCCCCCATTTTGAGGGCATCCCTTGGCTGCCCCCACTTTGGGCACAGCCCGGCAGATTCTTTTCCTTTAATAAAGCTTGGATGGTACCTGGCATCTTGTCTCACTTTCTCTCATTATGGTGCCAAAACCCAGGAAGGGTTTTGGCTGATGTTGTTGGATGATCCCCTCTCTCTTGGATTGACTGGCCCTTGGCTGTCCTTCCCGGACCTGCTGAAACTGGGTGCCTCCAGGACTCTCTCCTTTTTGCAGTTTCAGACCAATGCATCCAACATTGGCCTCAATTCAGGGTGAGTCAGTGGGTCTGTCCTGCCTACTTCTAGGAGTTCCCCCGACTACTCTCTATGACTCCGGTCTCTACAAAGCCCAGGCGCCTGGCCAAGGGAACTTTTCTCATGTCCCCCAGCTATTAAGGATGCTTCATTAGCTGGTCGTGGCTTTTTTCTCTCATAAAGAAGGTGGACAGCAAAGAGGATGCTCTTTGTTGGCACTCTTCTTCTACCAGGATTGACTGCCCTTTCTCACCCTCTAAATGGGATCATCACAATACAAACCTAGATGTCTTGTTTTCTACTGTACTCCACACTCTACACCTCTGGGCCATCTCCTGGCCAATTTCTCGGCCTCCCAGGAGACATTAAAACTCAAATGCCTTGTTACAATGGATCGCAATGGCCACAAGATGGCACTCTTGATTTAGATACTCTCCTAGACAACTTTTGTCACTGAAATGGCAAACCAGAGATTCTTTAAGTTCAAGCCTTTTCCTCTATCTTCAATTGTGTCCTTCTCTCTGTGTCAAAACTGTCTTATGTCTCAAATTTTCCTAGCTCATGCCCAACCTCCCCTTCTGGACTCAGATTAATCTTTTAATCTGTCAGCCTACTCTGCTCCCCATACGGGCCACCTCAACTACCTCCTTATGCTCCAGATCCTTCACCAGCCCCTCCACCTTTTCCGTCTCTTCCCCACATCTGGTCTCAAGACACTTGTCCTCAACCACCCAACTCCTCTCTTTCTTCCCCTTCATCAGGTAACAACCCTGCCTCAGCCCCGGCTCTGTTTTAGTCCGTTTTGTGTTGCTATAACAGAAATACCTGAGACTGGGTAATTTATAAAGAAGAGAGGTTTATTTGGTTTACGATTCTGGGACAGCTGTGTCTGGCATGGGCCTCAGGCTGCTTCTACTCATGGTGGAAAGTGGCAGGCTGCCAGTGGGTATGAGCAGATTGCATGGCGAGAGGAAGCAAGAGAGAGAGAGAGAGAGAGAAGGTGCCAGGGTCTTTCTAAGCAACGAGCTCTTGTGGGAACTAATGAAGTGAGAACTCACTCATTAACTCCCCCTCCCCCAGGGAGAGTACTAATCCATTCATGAGGGATCTGCCCCCATGACTCAATCAGTTTCCAACACTGTCACATTGGAGATCAAATTTCCACATGGGTTTTGGAGGGGACAACACATCCAAACTCCATCAGGCTCCTTTATACCTCCTCCATGAAGTGGCTGGGATGGAGGGAATTGTCCGAGTCCATGTACAGGGAGCAGGTCTGGATAGCAGCCCAGAGGCAGACGAGGTACATGCTCAAAATAGGTGACCTGTGCAAGCCATTGCTGTTCCTTGCATGGACCCAAATTAGGACTACCAGGCCAGGGCCGAGCCCGTGGCGCACTCGGTAGCGTGCTGCGCTAGCAGCGCGGCGACGCTCCCGCCGCGGGTTCGGATCCTATATAGGAATGGCCGGTGCACTCACTGGCTGAGTGCCGGTCACGAAAAAAGACCAAAAAAAAAAAAAAAAAAAAAAAAAAAAGGACTACCAGGCCAGCTCTGGGGATTGGGATCTTTATAGCCTCCAAAAGGCTACTCACAAGTCAATTATGACAAGCTTAGAGAAATCACACAGAGATCCACTGAAAATCCCAGTGAGTTCCTAACCCATCTCTCTGAGGCTTTACATGAATACACACACCTAGACCCAAACTCCCCTGAGGCATGGCCCTTTTATACTACCACCTCAATGCAGCTTTCAAGATTTTTTAACAATAGAAAAAAAAGGGATCATTTAAAAAGAGATCAGGCCAAATACCAGCCCCTGGCTAATGCCATCCATGGCTCACATACTCCAAAGCCAGCTGCCTTTAGGGACAAGCCACCCGAGAACTGCTTCAAATGCAGTCAACTGAGCCACTCAGCATGGGCCTGTTCTAACAGGCCCAGGCCCTGTCATCGCTGCAAACAGCCAGCTCACTGGGGGGATTGACTGTTCCACTCGCCAGAGAGGGAGTGGCCTGGTCCCCAACCTACAGCCTTTGGCTTCATGGCCGTCCCTACTGGAGCTTCTCAGCTTTTCCCAGGAGGAGGACTGATGATGCCCAGGGCACGAGGCCCCCATGGAGATCAACATTCGTGAACCCAGGGTAACTCGCCTCATAGCAAGTGAGCGGATCTCTTTTGTCATTGATACAGGGGCCATTTACTCTACCCTTCCTGAATATGCAGGACCAACAACCCCATCCTCTATCACAATAGTAGGGGTCATGGGATCAGAATACCACCCACGTATCACCCAAGTCCTTTCCTGCACCCTACATCACACCCAATTCACACACAAACTCTTAATAATGCCTCAATGCCCAACCCCCTTACTAGGATGGGACATTCTTTTCAAATTCAAAGCTACTCTTACCCTAAACACTTTAACTCCAGCTACAATACTCCTGTTACAGGCCACACCCAGACCTGGCTCCTGAGGCTTCTACCTTCTCCTCCCCCTCGGACAAGTTTAATCCCATAGTATGGGACACTTCTTCTCCCTTCATTGCAATGCACCATTCCCCTATCCTTGTTAAATTGGAGGACCCCTCTTTGTTCCCTAATGTCCCATAGTACCCTATTGCTAACAAACACCTAATAGGCTTTTTTTTTTTTTTTTTTTTTTTTTTTTTTAAAGATGACCGGTAAGGGGATCTTAACCCTTAACTTGGCGTTGTGAGCACCACGCTCAACCAGTGAGTGAACCGGCCATCCGTATATGGGATCCGAACCCGGGGCCTTGGTGTTATCAGCACCGCACTCTCCCGAGTGAGCCACGGGCCGGCCCCCTAATAGGCTTAAAACCCATCACACACAAACTCCTTTCTTCTCATCTGTCATGGCCTACCCACTCCCCTTTTAAAACACTCATCCTTCTGGTTATAAAGCCTAAGGACTCATACCGTTTAGTACAGGACTGATCCTGACATGTGCTATTCCCAACAACTTACTTGGACAGTACTACCTCAGGGGTTTCGGGATAGCCCCCACTTTCCAGCCAGGCCTTAGCTCAAGACTTATCTGAACTTCCCCCAACTTCTAGCACTTTAATACAATATGTGGATGGCCTCCTCCTTAGTAGCCCCTCCTATGAGGATTCACAGGCCCACACTGTTGCTCTCCTTAATTTCCTGGCCTCCAGGGGATATCAAGTGTCCCCCAGCAAGGCCTAAATTTCTTCTCTTTCAGTCACCTACTTGGGAGTCCACCTCACCCCCAACACCAGAGAAATAATGGTGGATCACAAGAGTCTAGTTTCTGAACTCCCTACTCCTACCACAAATGGTGAAATCCTTTCTTTCTTGGGGCTTGCAGGGTATCTTCACCTATGGATTCCTAACTTTGGCATGCTGGCCAAACCACTTTATGGGGCAGCCAAAGGGGATCCTGTCATTCCTTTAGATCCCACAAAGCCCATTCATTCTCCCTTCCAGAGATTAAAAGCCACTTTCCTCGTAACCCCAGCTCTATCCCTCCAAAACCTATCTCATCTTTTTATCCTATATGGCACCAAACCCTGGTGTTCAGGGTTTTGGGACAAGAGGCAGGAGATATTTCCTCCCTGGTTACATACTTCTCTAAACAATTGGACACTACAGCTTGAGGACGGGCCCCTGTTTATGGGCCTTGGCAGCAGCCGCCCTTTTAACACAAGAAAGCTCTAAACTAACTTTTGAACAACAAACAATCAAGACCTTCTCAGCCATAAGGCCAAGTCAATTCTCTCCCCATCCCACCTACAACTTATTCACCTTACTTTCATTGAGAATTCCCAGTTTTCCTTCAGACCTTGCCCTCCCCTTAAATCCAGCCACTCTCATCCCAAAACACTCATGACCCTTAAAACATATTTGCATGGAGGCTTTAGAGCTCTTTCTCAATCCCTTTCCACACATCTCCCTGCATCCCATTATATGGTTCATAGATGGGAGTGCCATCTCCATGCCTGCCTCCTGGGTAGGTTATGCCGTAATAAATCTAACACAAGCTATTTAGGCTGCACAACTCCCAAAGGAGGTTGGGGTTATACACTGTAGAGGACACCAAACCTTCAATGACCCCACAGCCCAGGGAAACAAACTGGCGGATCTAACTGCAAAACAGGCTGCTCAGTCACCAGGCCCCCAGTCTTCCTCTCCTGTTCAGGTCCTTCTCATGGCGCCTACATCCTTACCCCAATACACACCTCAAATACAACACCACCAACAGTTGGGAGCACAAAGAAAAGACAACTGGTATACTCTCTCCAGTCGCTATGTCCTCCCTACCACACAAGCTGAGCAAATCCTTTTAGATTTCCATAATTCAGTTCATATAGGCTATGAACCCCTACTATGCCTTCTTCAGCCCTTATATTACTCTCCCTACATGGCCAAGTTACTAAAAGAAATCACTCCAAACTGTCCTTTGTGTACTCATTGCTCCAACCAAGGTGGCCTCCAAGTTTGATCCTTTCCCACCCACCAGGCCAGAGGATACACTCCTGGCCAGGATTGGCAAATCGACTTTACTCACATGCCTCCTCACAAAAGGACATGCTATCTTCTAACTCTAGTGGATACCTTTTCAGGTTGGATTGAGGCTTTTCCCTGCACTTCAGAGGATGCTACAGCAGTAACGCATGCTCTCACCTCAGAAATCATCCCTC
Source organism: Cynocephalus volans (assembly GCF_027409185.1). Taxonomy (NCBI): domain Eukaryota; kingdom Metazoa; phylum Chordata; class Mammalia; order Dermoptera; family Cynocephalidae; genus Cynocephalus; species Cynocephalus volans. The sequence goes on along the minus strand of NC_084460.1, from coordinate 197,662,023 downwards.
GTTTTGCCATACCCACCAGTCACTCACTCGCCTACGGGCTGCCCCCCAAAAGCCCACAGGCCTCAGCCCCTTTGAGCCTATGTACGGTAGGCCCTTCACTCTCACACCTCTTCCTTCCAGCTCATCACCGTTAGGCCAGTGTCTCCCTACTCTTTTGCTCATTAGGGATCTTCTTTGAGAACAGACCAACTTTCTATTACCTCATCCTTTCCCAGCACCCCCTTAGGCTTTAAACTGAGCCTGGGACAGCAAATCTCAAAGCCTGTCTTGCCTTGTTGGGAAGGGCCTTATACAGCACTTCTCAACACCCGTACGGCAGTGAAACTACTAGGAAAGGCCCCTCAGTATCACTTATCCTTGGTAAAACTAGCACCTGAGACTTTACCCAAAAAATCTGTTAACACCAAGCCAGAGGGGTCCCTCTGCTCAACCCCCAACCCAACATCTCCTTACACTTCATCCATTTTAGGACTTACAAAACTGAAAATCTCCAGGGCCCCCACTCTTCCCCCAATCCCAGAAAAAGGATGATCTTTCCCTCGGCGATTATCCTCTCACTCTTGCAGGCCTGCTTCACATCCTTGGCACAAGAGCTACTCCAAGACTGGTCCCATCCTGCTATCATAGGTTTGCCATCGTGGGACATGAAAGCATATGCCACCCCATGTCCCTAACCTTTATTATACTATCTGTTCTAGTACTTGCTACAGGATTGGCAGCAGCTGCCCCAAAGGAGTGTAACGTTATAGGAAGGTTTCTCCTGGCACTTCTTTACCTCCTGTCAGTAGGATGCTTCTTAGCAATGTCATTGTGACAATGTGCACTTTAAATTCTTTTGGCTCCCTAACCCTTTGCATCCTTCCCATGTTTTTCCTCCTATCTCTTTTTTTTTTTTAAAAGATGACCGGTAAGGGGATCTCAACCCTTGGCTTGGTGTTGTCAGCACCACGCTCAGCCAGTGAGCAAACCGGCCATCCCTATATAGGATCCGAACCCGTGGCCTTGGTGTTATCAGCACCGCACTCTACCGAGTGAGCCACGGGCCGGCCCTTTTCCTCCTATCTCAATGCTCCCCCTTACCTGGAACATGGAGGTCCCAGGTCCACAGGGATGATGCAGTCATCAGCTAATCAGACTGGTCCCCAAGTGACTCATCTGTCTCCCACTTCGCCAGAAACTTTTCATGGTCACCCCCCTCCCTGTCGATGCAGCCCACAATGTTTCCATAAATGCCTCTTCACTTTCCTCTAATCTCACCTCAGTGGGGACTGTAAGCATTGTGCGGGGCCTGCCCACACTCTGCCTAACACCAAACGCTACCACTCACTCACCCCCTTCTCATCCATGCCCTAAAACCGGAATATATTTCCTTTGTAAAACTACGTTATCCTGTTTCCTGTCCCCTAATGCGATTTCTTGCATATTCATTTGGCTTGTCCCTGATATCACCTTCCAGACAGATGGAGACATGGAGATGGGACTGGGACTAACTTCTGCCCCTCCCTCTCAGGAGGTGCCCCTGCTCCCGTAGGGCACTAATTGTACCTTTTAATTGGGTCAGGGATCCTTCCTGCAACTAGGACTGGCATAGAGGGCCTTGCTACTGTCTCTCAATTCTATCAAAAACTCCCAGAAGAACTAAGTATAGGTAGCATCTCCTCCCTCCAGCGACAGGTCACCTCACTTGCAACAGTAGCTTTACAGAACCGTCGGCTCTTTACTTCCTTACAGCTGAGAAGGAAGGCACCTGCCTCTTCTTGTGGGAGGAATGCTGTTATTACATAAATGAGTCAAGGGTGATCCAAGACAACTCAATCCATTTAAAGGCAAGCATTGATCGCCGATGCAAAGGGTTACAAAACACACACACACCTGGGGGGTGGCCCCAGTCACTGAACCATTGGATACCCTGGCTTATGCTCCCACTAGTACCCCTAACTGTGCTGGGACTCAGTTTACATTTTGGTTCCTGTTTCTTTTTGTGTTTTTCTAATTTCTTACAGGAATGTATGCAGGCTTTCACCAACCAAAATGTCGCTGAATTGTTCCTGTGAGGAGGATATCAGCCCCTCAGAATCAGCGACCCTTCCCTGTAGGAATACAGCCTCCCCACATGAAACCAATACCCTGCCATCTAATTGTTTTACCCACCATCATAAATCTTTATTTTTTCATATCTTTGCCCATCTCCAGCAGGAAGTAGCTTCAGAAGAAAGAGGCCTTCGTCCCTTTTCCCTTCTTATACTTAAAAGGTGGGAATGATGGATTTTGGACGTGACTGGCGCCATTGTGCACACAATAAGCACAAAATAGCTGCTGGCCTTGTCTCCCACTCCAGCACCAAACCCCTCCCCACTTTCGTTTATGAGAAGCCTCCTGTCTTAAACAGAAACCCTTTTGCTTCTGCAAGGGCACAATTCCCCACCCTGGTTGCATAGTTTCCACATTAGCATAATGCCCCTCCTTGATAGTATCAGCCAGCCCTTGGCACACTATATAAGCTCTACCACCCCCACACCTGGTGCTGTCCCCCATTTTGAGGGCAGCCCTGGGCTGCCTCCCACTTTGCGCGCAGCCCGGCAGATTCTTTTCCTTTAATAAAGCTTGGATGATCCCCAGCATCCTGTCTCACATTCTTTCAATTTCACCTAAAGAGCACGCACCCACCCAAATTATATGAGTTTCAGAACCTATAAAACCGGGATCTACCCCTCTCTGTGTCGCTCCAGAGAGCAAATCAAGACCTAGGAAAGAGGTGGAAATCTAGGGTGAGGATATTAGGTCAATAAAGAGAAATCTTTCTGTGAACCAAGACGATTCCACCAAGAGGTGGGTTGCTGTGGTAGGCACCCTCTATTGCTACCCCCATTCTTCCTGGCAACATCTCCTCTTTCATGCTAATAGAACTTGGATTTGTTTTAAAACTTAACTGGGAGCCCTTGATCTCAGAAACAGCAGGCCCTTTCCCAAGCCCCAAAGGTGAATTCTGATTGGTCTAAGCCAGTATGGTATTCTCTTTCCCTATGGACAATAATTGGTCTAAGTAAGGACAGGTATTCTAGCTCTGGCCAGAGACGGGGATGGTGGGACTTCCTTTCCTGAATTGAAAGACAAGGCTTCAGGAAAAGCAGTTATTTTCTCCTTTCCCTTTCATTCCTGAAACTCAGGAGAGCTGGAGATACAGCAGCCATATCGTGACTAGGAGACTACAGGCTTAAAAACTAAACTCTGCTAAGGGTGGCAGAGCAGAAACAGTAAAAGAGTTTAGGATCCTTACAGCTTTGTTGAGGAGTTGAACCAATACTAACAGCCATCTACCTCTAGATTACTATGGTAGAAAAACTCCTTTGTTAAAGTACAGTTAATTGAATTCTATTATTTGCAACCAAATGCATTTTTACTTAATACCACTATGTTTGAGGTGAGGAACATCTCTGTCTCTGGTGGGAGTCAATTCATGGGCTAATTTACCTCAAAATGGGGATGTTGCCAAGGTTATTTATGTCTGGGAGAGAGGATTTGGGGAGGTGATGAATTGTTATTAGGAATAATCTTACATAATTACAGCACAAACAGCTTCCTATGACTTGGGTCTTTAGGTTACATCCTCCCTCCCCCATTTCTTCATATTTCCTTCAGCCTCTGACCACCTTTCTCCACCTATTTCTCTTGCCTCATCCATAGCCTCCTTCAACCCCACCCTTGAGAGGAGATTGAGCAGAAAGGGAGAAGAGGACATTATTTTTCCAAACTGACATGTTATCCAACAATTTAGAATGAGATAGGTTTATATATATTAACAGAATATGATTCCATTACTGATCAGTAAACAGATAAATTACTTATAACTTTTCAAGTGTGTAAACACCATGTACTTGGCCGGAAACAGCCTGGACAGGCTGAGGGGATGGCACTCAACACTCTGCAGTTTTCAAACTGGGTCGTCAGACCCCTGGGGAGAATGAAGGCTTTCCAAGGAGTACGTGGCCCAGGTGGTATTTTTAAAACAGACCAGCTTCAACTCTTATTTCATCTACACCTCCACCACTTCCCCTCTTCCCATATCATTGTTGCTTTTTTATTGAGATAAAGATGCAAAGATGACCACTAGCAATGCCTGTCATCCCTGTATGCCCGAGGTGCTCCTCATGGAGGGGTGAGGAAGGCATTCTACAATTAGGTTGTGGTGGTGGTTGTACAACTCTGTGAAAATATTTAATGGTATGGGAGTGTACACTCCAAATGGGTGAATTACATCTCAATAAAGCTGTTTTTAAAAAAGTGGAGAAGTAACAGCCAACTGCTAAAATAAATTAAAAAGAAAAAAGAAAAAAAGTGAAGAAAAATTCCTCTATTTTGATAATATTAAAAGAAATATAAAAACGAGGTGGAGACTCTTTCACCTCCTTCTTAAAACTGATCTGGCCCTGTGATTTGCTTCAATCAATAACAGGCTGCAGATGTGACACTGTGTGACTTTTGGGCATAGCCCTTAATAGGCCTTGGAGCTGCAGTTTTCACTCTTTCAGAGGCCTGAGCCATCCAGCTATTCTGCTAGAGAGAAAAGCTCAGGCAGAACTCAGCTGTTCCTTTCAGCCACCCGTGCTGAGATGCCACACAGTCATGTGATGCCATCTTGGCCTTGACCAGCTGCTGCTGGTCTGCTCAAGCCGACAGCACATGGAGCAGAGACTAGCTGTCCCTGCAAAGTTTTGGGGTGGTGGAGCAGGGGGTAGTGTCAAATCCCCAGAAGGGGCTCAATGAATATTTGTCTCTTCTCATTTCAGCTCATGGGGTACACCATGTAATACTTTCCAGTGGCTTCCCACCACCCTCAGAGCTCTGGCCAGGGCCCACAAGGCCCCCATCCCACACCCCTTTCCTCTTTGTCACCTCCTCCTCCTATTCCACTTGAGGTGAGGGAGCACCTCACCTTGGCCGTTACTGCTTTCCTTGAACAGGCCAGGTATATCCCCCTGCAGTCTTTGGCCTTTCTTTTCCCTTTGCTCTTCCCCAGATGCCCACAGGGCCACTCCCTCACCTCCTTTAAACTTCACTCAAATGTCATCTTCCTTTTGAGACCTCATTCTTTCCCTAGCCAGCCTGTCTGAAATTGTAACCCCTCATTTTCTATCCCTAGTCTCTGCTTTTACTTTTCTCTTTAGCATTTATCAATGTCTAATTTAGTATTTAATTTTACTAGTTTATCTCACTTATTTTCTGTCTCTCCTTTAAGCTCCACGAAAGATTTTTGTCTGTGCTGTTTATCTGTTGATCTCCAGCGTCTAGCGCACAGGGCACATAGTAGGCACTTTGATATATGTATTATCTATAGAATGAATGGATGAAATGTCACCTTATCATAGAGGACCTCCCTGAGCACACTATGTTAAATACCAATTTCATTTCCTTTCCCAGCTTTATTTTTCTTCACGACAGTTTGACAGGTATTTGTTTACTGTCTCTCTCCCCAGTAGAGTGAAAGTTCCTTTAACAGTGGGGAATTAAGTCTGTTTTAATCCCCAGGACTCCGTGCGGGGTGGGGGGAGGAGGCACATGATAGGGCCTCAGTAAATATTTGCAGAATGGATTAATTTCTTGAGCGAATGCATGAATGAATCTAGCAGGTAGTTTTCCAAGCAGCTGAAGTTGGGCTCCAACAGCGCTAAGGCGCCTTCGTGATAGACTAATTGCGGGGGTATCTGCGGGCGTGCACCTTCTCCGGAGGCGAAGGTCTGACAGCTGGGGTTGGGTTTCAGCAGCGCCCTTTAAGCCAGCTGCAGACGCTCTGCTGCCGGCGCTTGTTCCAGCTCGGCTGGACCTGGCATTGCCGGTTTAACCCGAGTCTGGCCAGTGAACTGATTTCCGGGGCGGTGTCATTGCCCGTTTAAGAGCGGCGCGCCCCGCCCTCGGGGGCGGAGCTCGGAGGGGGCTTTAAGGGGCGGGCCCGCGGGCGGCCGGGGTCCTTCGGGGATTAGCTCGGGGTGGGCTCGCGCTGCAGGCCGCCATTTCTCGGAGTCCTCCGAAGAGCTGCCCCCTCCTCAGCCTCGCTCAGGACCTCTTCTTGCTGGTCGCTGGCGCTCCGCGCCCTCTTTGCCGCCGCGCCGCCGTCTCCAACCCAGGTAAGCGCGAGGCCCGGCGGCCCCGGCCGCACAGCCGGCTCTTCTCACGGCTGCGCGGAACCCTCCTTGCCCGCGCCGGGTGCGGCGGCCTCGCCCCCGGGAGGTGGGCGGGGCAGCGCGGCGACCCTCGGACCCAGTATTCAGCCCGCCGGAGGGAGGGGCGGCGGCGGCCAATGGGGCAGGCCCGCTGAGTTTCGGGAGACACCTCGCCGCGCGGCCGGAGCGGAGGGCCCGGGGCGCAGCCGGGTTAATGTGTGCCGGGCCGACGCGCTCCCCGCCCCTAGCAGGCCCTCCCGGGGCAGCCGGGGTCGCGGGCGTCGTGGGAGGTCCGTTGGGCTCCCTTCACCCGCCCGTCGGCGCGGTAGCCGTCCAGCTGGCGAGGTGAAAGCGGTGGGTAAAGGGGAAAACACCTTGAATTTGTGCCAAGGTCTTAAAACAAAAGCCCGAATGGGTCTTTCAGGCTCTTACAGTTGAGCAAAACTTCAGCCACTTGGAAATTGTGAGAGGAAGGTGTGTTCCCTGGAATGACGAGGTCTAAAGGACCCTCCCCGCTCATCCTTGGCGTTTGTCTCGTTAATGATGGGGTTTTTGGCGTGTAAACGTTAATTTGTGTTTGTTTCTGTGTTTATGGGTACTTTGTTTCATGAATTCTGCTTAAGAGCAAGAAACCCAGGTCTTTTAAACCGTCTGGCAATGTTTTAATCTAATATTAAAAGTGTTTTTTTTAATAATTAGGAAAAAAAAATACTCCGAACTACATTTCTAATGTAACTCTATAGTCTATTAACTCCATTTCTAAGTAACTAACCCGTTGCTGAGCTCAGCTTACCGTAGTGGATTATTTGTACGTATTGAGGGGTCTTCAAAAAGTTCATGAAAAGATTCGTATTATCTTTCAATTCCATTTTCCACTAACTTTTTGAAGTACCCTCGTATAAGATAGTTTGCAGCGTTTTTTCTTTTTGAATTAACTTCATTAGAAAATGATATGTATAACTTTCTCTTGAATTACTCACTTATATTTTCTTTATTCGGATTACTGGGGCAAAAGATATTGATACCTTTATCGCATTTGCTGTATATTGGCTTATTATCAGATTGTGGCCATCAGTCATGTATAAGTGTACACATTTCATGACAAACTTTTGGGTTTTGAATATGTATATATATTTTAAAAACCGCTTAGTAAACTGATTACTTCAATTTTCATTTTTATGATTGTGAAGAAAACTCTTAGTTCATTGTTGAAAAGTTAGAAATTAGATATTAAAAACTACATTTTTTTTTTTTCTTTTGGACCGGTAAGGGGATCGCGACCCTCGGCACGGTGTGGTCCGCACCATGCTCAGCCAGTGAGCGCACCGGCCATCCCTACCTATATAGGATCCGAACCCGCGGCCTTGGCGCTACTAGCGCCCCTTTCTCCTGAGTGAGCCACGGGGCCGGCCCAAAAAACTACAGTTTTTAATCTCATAATCCTACCAGTCACAAATTCTGCCGTATTATTTTAGTGTGTCAGGGGAGTTTGAGTGCCTAGCATGCAGGTTGCCATGCTAGCTGTTGGGTTATAGTAGTGAACAAGTCAGACTAGGTAGGTCCCTGTCCTTGAGTAGGGGACCTAGTAGGGGAAGTAGCCAGTAAAAAAAAAAAAAAAAAAAAATTAAAAAATTAGGTATTTAATTACAGTTTAAGTGTTATAAAGAAAAGGCTAAGAGTACTAAAAGGGGGCACATAATTTAGAAATTTAGACTTAGGGATGCTTTTCTGAAGAAAAGGCATTTTAACTATAAAGCTGAAGTTAGCCATATGAAGTGGGAATGGGTGGGAGAGAAGTGGAGTGGAAAAAGAGCTTTACAGAAAGATGGAACAGCTAATGAAAAAACATCGGAATTTAAAAGAATCTCAGGCTGAGCAAAAAGAGTACTTAGAGCAGAGTGAGCAGAGTGGGCTGCCAGGAGGGTCAGGCAGGTCAGGTAGGAGGAAAAGGATCATTCACGATTTTAAAACGCGGATCAGATTTGTGGTTACTAAAAATCCACTGGCTGCAGCATGAAGAATGGAATTGGGTGCGTGGCCGGTAGGGTGGGGAAAGGGTGAATATGGAGAAACTTTTTTTTTAAAACCAATTTTAAAAAAACATTTAATGATGCACTCCAGAGAGCACCTAACTGAACAGTTTGCAGGTACTTACTTCTAAATCGTGTGTGTGTGTGTGTGCCTGTGTGTATATCCCACCCAATACTATAAAATTATATTCATTTTTCTGTGATTTGATTTTTCACTTATAAATTTTGTTAGTACCATATAGCATATGGTACTAACAATGCATATGGTACTAACGGTGGTACCATATACCATTATATTTATAATATAAATATATTTATATATATTATATACTTATATATAATATATAAATATATTTATTTGTATTATATACTTATATATAATATATAAATATATATATAATATAAATATATGTAATATAAAAATATATATATACCATATACCATAGCTTGTTTAACTGTTTGCATGTTGATGGACGTATTTCAATTTTTCTTAAGCAGTTATGCTCTGCAAAATCCTTGTTCTTACAACTTAGAGCACGTGTGTGACTATTTCTTTAGTCTATCCTACCAGAAATAGAATTGCTGAGTGAAAGCATATGGACTTTAAAAATTTTAATAGTGGGGTTAAATCCCCCTCCAAAGTGGATAGTGTATGAGGGTTATAGTTTTCCTCATATCCTTTTTAATACTGACTATCTTGGGTCTTTTAAATGACAAATGATACCTTATGTTATTTATTTATTTTATTTTTTGGCAGTTGGTGAGTATGGTACAGGGATCCGAACCTATGACCTTAGTGTTACCAGCACCATGCTCTCCCAAATGAGCTAGACTGCCAGCCACAATGACAAATATTTTATTTTTAATTTGGATTTTCTTGACTACTGTTGAATACCTTTTTTATGAACATCTCTTTATGAATCTTTTGTTATTTTTTAGTACTTGTTTCTTCATATTTTGCCTATTTTGGGAGTGGCTGTTTAATCTTAATTATTTGTAATAGTTGTTTATTAAACTGCATATTAATCCTTCAAAAAGATTTCTTTGCAGATAATCGTTTAAAAGCCCTTCACCCTAATATACTTACTGTTTCCTTGTAGTACCTTCTCATTTCTTTTTCACATTAAATCTTTACTCCGTCTACAATTGATTTTCATGTAAGGTGCTTTCGTATTTTTGTAAAAAGAGCTTGTCTCTGAAAGAAAGCTGCGTTTTTCTTTAACAGGTTAACACTACTTGTATAGTGAGTGTGTTTTTTAAGGTGTCAGGATAAGGTAGAAGTCAGAAAAATCATTTTCTAATTAATTTGCTCCCTAAGAACCACAAAGTTGTAGTGCATTTTGAACATTTTTTCCTTAAAAAATTTTTTTGTTATGGAAAAATTCAACCTATACAAAAATAGTCAGAAGACTGTAATTAATAAAGTATTATAAAGTATTCATAACACAGTTTCAGTAGTTATTGGCCAGTTATCTGGCCAATTTGTTTCACTGCTGTCTCCAGTAAACTCCCTTGTGTTATTTTGACGCAAATACCAGACATCATTTCTTTCATGAATATTTTAGCATGTATCACTAAGAGAGGGGGACTTTTTTTTTTTGAACATAACTTTAATATCACTATTTTATCTACAAGAAAAATAGCAGTAGTTTCTTGGTTATCATAACCCAGGCAGTGTTCAAATGTGTGCCTGTATGATTTATTTCCATGGGAAGTTGAAATGACAGCTGTGATGGCTTTGCCAGTTTACCTAATTACACAGAGTATGCATACTTGTAAAATGAGGATGATAGTCTTCAGTGCATGGCTATTAAAATTTTTTAATATGTTGGTATTTTAATATTTTAGCTTTTATTTTTATTAGGTTTATAAATGCATTTAGAGAGTCAACTTGTTGTGTAAGGCTCCTTATAAACTACATACATAAAAACAGATGTATGACTTTTTAACTTTTTATTTTGAAATAATTTGAGACTATGTAGAAATTATAGCAATAGTACAGAAAGTTCCCATGTACCTTTCATTTAACTTCCTCCAATGATAGCATCTGACAACTTAAAAATAATTTGAATAAGGATCAGAAGTAGGTCCAAATATTGTGATTGACTGATATGTATTTTAAGTCTCCTTTATTTATTTTTATTTGTTGTTTTGTTTTGGCAGCTGACTGGTACAGGGATGGGACCCTGGCTCTTGGTGTTATCAGTGCCACACTCTAACCAAGCCAGCCCTTAAATCTCTTTTAATATCTAGTTCCCTCTTCACCTTTCTTTCCCTTTGCAATTTGAATAAGGTGAATTAAGTTTTAAAAACCAAAATCATCTTATATGTTTTTGTTTGTGTTTCATTCAGCTCCTTCTTAGCTGTGTTGTTTTAAAATTTCTTATCTCTAAAATGTGAGTTTTGTATGAATGGTTCTGTGGTGTGGTAAAAAGAGAGACCAAGATTCAGAAACTCAGAGTTTTGAGCCCCTATGCTCACCATTTACTAAATAATGGACTTGGCCAATTGTTTAATTTTTCTGACCCTTAGTTTACTCATCAAAATAAGACAATGCCTGTGGAGTTTTTCTGAGGACAAGATAAGATTATTTACAAAACATTTGTTGTTCAGGATTAAGAATTGTGCTGGGTGGCTAGCTATTCAGAGTAGGGATTGTGTTCTTTAATTGCTTAGAGTAAAGAAGATAGACTTGTAAATGAATAATTATAATCTGATTGGTGAGTTAATAAATATTTTATTTTATTTTACTTATTTATTTATTTTTTAAAAGATGACTGACTGTAAGGGGATCTTAACCCTTGACTTGGTGTTGTCAGCACCACGCTCTCCCAAGCAAGCTAACCGGCTGTCCCTATATAGGGATCCGAACCCGTGCCTTGGTTTTACCAACACCACACTCTCCCAAGTGAGTCACAGGCCTGCCCTAATAAAATATTTTAAAGGTTCATTGGAAATGTGATGATGGCAGTAGCTAACTTTTTGGATATCAGAAAATGTTTATCAGGAGAGATTGGTAGAGTTGGGTTAAAAGGAATAAGCAGGAGTGCTTTGACATAAGGGCTTGAGCCTCAGATATAACAAGTACGAGTTTACATAGACAGCTGAGATGAAACTGAATAGCAAGGTGCAAAAGAAGCAATGCCTGAAAAAGAAAACCTGGAGAGAGGGACTAGGTCCAGGTATTATGTATGAGCGCTCTGTAAACTTGAGAGCTGCCTGAAATTTACTTATTGCCCTGGGATTTGTTTACCTCATTACGCAGGAGTATACATACTTGTAAAATTTATATGATCGTCAGTTTATAGACACTTACATTTTAATATGGTAGTAATTTTTTATCTTAAAATTACCTTTTATGTTTATCAGGTTTATAAATATATCTAGTTGAAAGAGTCATCTAATCTTAAGGCTTCTATTAAAAAATAGCACTCTTCTGAACTCCAGGGCCTCCTCTCCCAGGCAACCACTTTTACATTTTAAGTCACATGCTCTTATTTCTACTTCTTGATTTTTTTAATTTTAGGAATTATCTGTTGAGTTGGTACTAGGCAAGCTGAGGAAATAACTCTCCACACCTCTACCCCTACCTCTATTATATATCTCCTCTCAGTGATAGTTACTTTATGATTAGATCAATATTTAGTGTTTATAGTGTTAATGGTTATTTAAATTATTAGCAGCTGAATCATGTAGTGATTACTTTTCCTTTTCAGCACAACTTCTTTTCTCCAGAATTAATAATTATCTTTTAAATTTATTTGTTGTGGGCCGACCCCGTGGCTCACTCGGGACAGTGTGGCGGTGGGGCTCCCGCCGCGGGTTCGGATCCTACATAGGGCTGGCGGGTGCACTCACTGGCTGAGTGCGGTGTGGATGACACCAAGCCAAGGGTTACGATCCCCTTACCGGTCACAAAAAAAAAAAAATTATTTATTGCCTTAGTTATATGTACTTGTACTAGTTTGAGAATTCAGACTCTTAGTTGTGAAAGTTAAACACATTAGGTTAGCAAGATAACTTTGTTTTTATGGTGTTTTAATTTTAGTGTGCTATATTTTTAAAATTACTAGTACTTGTCTTGACTACAGTATTTATATTAACTTTAGTTTTCTCAATAGAGATAGGAAAATGAATAGCATTATAGTAGTTTCACATGAAGGTTTATGTTAAATAGTAATTTAAATTTTGTAAATAATAGAATATTTGATAAAATGATATTTGAGTTATATTTGTATTTTAACTGAAATGGGTTATAATTATTTTTACATTTTTAATATGAATGCTCAGAAAAGAAATAGAATGTCTCAGGACTGTTATGATCATCAAAGGATACCTTAGTGTCAGACATCGTCTTCTAATGTTTGTAGGGATATACAACTATTTTACATATAATTTATTGATACAAAAGACCCGATGAGCTTCATAAATGTGTGTCACCTCCTCTACCAGACCACCTCATTATAAAATGGTCCAGTAAGTTTAGAAAGCTACAAGCCATGACTCTGTCTTATATGTGTCTTTAAAAACTTTTAATTCAAGTAACCAGTTTTTAAAATTATTTTTAGTTGACAAAAGTTGTACATATTTATTGTGTACAATATGATGTTTTGAAATATGTATGAAAAGTAGCTGTTTTTTTTTTTTCCTTAAAATTTACTTAACCAGGAGTCCTTTTTAATAGCATACCTACTAAGTTACACAGGACTTTACTAAATATTACCATTTATCTGACTACAAATTGTGGTGAGGCTTTTTTTCCCCCTGATGTCATCTTTTTGTCTTTGGTTTTATAGTGGCAAAAAATGCTGAGCTTCTTCCGGAGAACACTTGGGCGTCGGTCAATGCGTAAACATGCTGAGAAGGAAAGACTTCGAGAGGCACAACGAGCTGCCACACACATTCCTGCAGCTGGAGATTCTAAGTCTATCATCACATGTCGGGTGTCCCTTCTGGATGGTACTGATGTTAGTGTGGACTTGCCGGTATGTAGGTCTTGCTGAGGGCAAATTCTGTATGCTGTTACTGTCTGTCTTCATTTTAGCTTTGTACTGATAACTTCCTGGAGTAATTTAGGGATGGGTCTGGCACTGTAACATTCAGGTACATGGATCAGGTTATGTTAGACCAAAGTACCTGGGATGATACTGGAATTATCAGTATTATTATTATTTCTCTCTAGAATTAGTGGTAATTACCTGAAACATTTAAATGATAGGGCATTTATTGGCATGAGTCATCTTTGTTTTTGTTTATGGGTGTTCTTTAAAATGATGAACATAGTGTACATAGTGTGGGCTAGTGGGTTTCTCAACAGTCTTTGTTGAGCGATCATTAGAGCAATGAGAATCTTTGGGAACCATAATGATACTATAAGACTTCTAGTTCTTTCAGCTTTTCTGTATTTTTCAAAATTCCCCTACTTTCCTCAACAAAACAAATCCATTCTCCACAGTTGGTGTGCTTGCAGAAATTTTAATAAAATGAAACAAGAATAAGGACTTTCTTCATGCCCCTCAGCTCTGACTGCTACCTCTTTGCCCCCAAAGTAGTTTGCATTGTAGGTTTTTTTCATGCACCATAGTCTTTATTTCAAGATGGGATATTGTAATTATATTTGTATTTCGGGGTTTTTTTTCCCCAGCTACAAATGCGTAATCATAACTCACAGTGTGAAACAATCCAATATGTTTAAAAGGGGTTAGCTTATTCCTTCGGGCCCTTGTTAGGCAGGGGACAAGTTGAGTTTCTTTCTGAGCTATTTGCTAATACCAAATCTGTTTCCATGTCTTTGTTCTGCATTCAGAGACTTACTGTAAATTGTTTGATTTTGATGTAAGTTTCACTGGATGTTTTTCGATATCTTCTTTCTCCACAAACTCTTTTTAGTACATGTTCATTTATCCAAAATTTAATTTTAAAAATCTCTTTGGGCAAGGTGATAGGCTAGATGCTACTACAATGTATAGTTGAATAAGGTCTAGAAGGCCTTAAACTCACAAGAGTGAGAGTTTAAAGAATTGGATAATTTGTTTAAGTGAATGTTCTGATTAATTGAATGATTGGGAATGTACTAGATGTGTATCTTATACAGTTTAAAATATTGGAATATGATAAAATTAATCAAAAGACTCAGGACTTCCTGAAGTGTTTTGAAGTTAATCATTATGTATATTTGTTACCTTGGTACATTAGACTACACACTTCACAGTTCCTGATTCTGGGGAGCTTTAAGGTATCTAAATTTCTTCCTATAAGGGCTTCTTGAGGGTTTGTCAGACATTCCAACATGAGATACTTTGTTAGGTTAGTTTTCATGTTTGTTTCTTATTTGATAAGAATCTTAAGAGTTCTGTGTAGTATTCCATTAAAATATCATTAAATATGTGGTGAAAAGCCCAAGATTGTTATGTAAGAGACTGGAAAGAAGTTTCTTATTACTTAATGTTTGAAGTATGAATTCTCAGAGTTCTTGATGGGTAGGCTGATACTAGGAGAGTAGAATTTGTAAAGAAGCTTTTGAAAAAGGTAGTGTAGTATGGAGGAAAAACAGCACTAGGTTTTAAAGTAAAGGAACAAATGGCCAGTGACTGGTCTAGAATAGTTTCTTAAGCTTGGTATGCTCAGTAGGGTGTATGTGATGCTTGATCAAGTCCAAAAATGCTAGCTTACCTTTCATGGGGTAAGCAATTACAGTGAAACAGCCAGAGTTTTAGATTTAACTCTTTGTAGGACAAGAATAATTGCCTTTTCAGCTCTACATGTCAAATCTTAGAGTTAGTAACCTAACTCTAGATACTTGCATTGATGTAAAATGGGCATTGGTCTGTCAGCTAAACTGTCTCACTAAAGGAAAGAACAGAGGGGAATATTAATTTCTGAAAAACCAAAAAAGTTTCCCTTTTTCTGATTTAGTTTCTCAAGTGGTCTGCTGTGATTCTCGAAGAAGATTTAGAATTGATTTGGGAAATTGAATGAAGCACATACTCATTTCCCATTAGGATTAGGGTCACTAGTGATTGTACCTAGCCAACATGAAACTAAGATGATTGCCCAGGCAATATATAGGGAATTATCTGTGATTAAATAGAGTAATTTAAATCTATGGACTTTAAATTAATATATACCAGTAATATCATTTTACTCTTGTTGTCCTTTCCTCTCAAAAATTGGGGGAGGGCTTTAAATACCTCCTTTTTTTTTTTTTTTTTTTTAAAGATGACCGGTAAGGGGATCTTAACCCTTGACTTGGTGTTGTCAGCACCACACTCACCCAGTGAGCCAACCGGCCATCCCTATATGGGATCCGAACCCATGGCCTTGGTGTTATCAGCACCACACTCTCCCGAGTGAGCCACGGGCCGGCCCCTCCTCCTTTTTTTTTAACAGTTAAATACAGTGAGAATGCCATTTAGTGCATGATAAAGGCATTAGGTATAAATTTCTAACTATCTGATTTTAAAATTTTCTCTTTGAAAATGCTACAGTAAACTCTTTTGATTGATTTAAGAGCTTGGTATGACTTAGTAAATAGCCTGTCTGAATCTTCTAAGTTTTAAATTAATAGAAAATACTTGATTAATTAAGAGATAATTTTTATATACTTATAGATGCTAAAGGCTTTAAATTATATAGACCATTTAAAGTTGTACTTTTATTTATTTATTTATTTTTGTCTTTTTTGTGACCGCTCAGCCAGTGAGCGCACCGGCCATCCCTATATAGGATCCAAACCCGCAGCGGGAGCGCTGCTGCACTCCCAGCGCTGCACTCTCCCGAGTGCGCCACAGGGTCCGTCCTAAAGTTGTACTTTTAAATAAAGGAAAACCATCCCATGTTCATGAATTTGAAGACTTAAAGTTGTTAGGGTAGCAGTACACCCTATGCTAATCTACAAATTCAATGCAAGCCCCACCAGAATCCCAGCTAACAAGCTGATTCTAAAATTTATATGGAATTGCAAGGGACCCTGAATAGCCAAAACAATACTGAAAAAGTAAAACTAAGTAGGAGGACTCACCTCCCAATTTTAAGACTTACTACAAAGCACCAGTAGTCATGATGAGGTTCTCCTGGCACAAGTATAAACACATTAGATCAGTGGAACAGAATAGGAAACCCAGAAATAAACCAATATATCTGTGGTCAAATGATTTTTGACAGAGGTGCCAAGACCGTTCAGTGGGGGAAGAAATAGTCTTTCAACAGATGATAGAACTGGATAGCCACATGGAAAAAAATGAAGTTGTACCTTTACCCCATACCATATGTATATAAAAATTAACTCAGATTGAAGACCTAAACCTAAGAGCTAAAACTATAAAACTCTTAGAATAAAACATAGAGGTAAATTTTTATGACCTTGGTTTTGGCACCAGTTTCTTAGATATGACACTAAAAGCACAAGCAACAAAAGAAACAAATAGATGAATTGGACTTCATGAGAATTGAAAACTTTTGCCCTTTAAAGGATACCATCAAGAAAGTTAAAAGACTTGCACAGAATAAGAGAAAGTATTTGGAAAGTATATACGGATAAGTGATTTGTATTTTGAGTATATAAACAACCGTTACAATCCAGTAATAAAAAGATAACTGGGCTGGCTGGTTAGCTCACTTGGTTAGAGCGTGGTGCTGATAACGCCAGGGTCAAGGGTTTAGATACCCATACCGGCAGCCACCAAAAAACCCCCCCAAAAACCAACAAAAAAAGACAACCCAATTTAAAAATGAGCAAAGGATCTGAATAGACATTTCTCCAAATAGGATATACAGATAGCCAATAAGCATGTGAAAAGAAGCTTGACATAGTCATCATAGAAATGCAAATTAAAACCGAAATGAGATACTACTGTATACCAACCAGGAAAGCTGAAATCAAAAAGTCAGATAATAGCAAGGGTTGGTGAGGATGTGGAGAAATCAGAACCCTTTAACATTGCTGGTAGGAATGTAAAATGGTGCAGCTGCTTTGGAAAACAGTCTGGCAGTTACTCAAATGATTAAACATAGTTACTGTGCGTCCCAATTCCACTTCTTAGGTATAAGTCCAATAGAATTGAAAACATGTTTACACAAGAAGTTGTACAGCATTATTCATAATAGCCAAAAGATAGAAACAACCTAGATGTCCACAAACAGATGAATGGATAAATAAAACGTGTTATATTAATATAATAGAATGTTATTTAGCCATAAAGGAAGTGAAGTACTAACACCTACTATGACATAGCTGAATTTTGAAAACATTATACTAGGGAAAGAAGCCAGTCACAAAAGACCACATATTATGATTCCATTCATCTGAAAGTCCATAACAGGGAAATCTGTAGGGAAAAAAAGTAGATTAATGGTTGCTTTTAGGACAGGTGAGTGGGTGGGACAGAGAGGAAGTAGGGGGTGTTAGCTAGTAGGGTATGGCATTTCTTTTTGAGATGATGAAAATGTTCTAAAATTGATTTTGATAATGGTTGTGCATATCTGTGAATATACTAAAATCCATTTAATTGTATACATCTAATGGGTGAGTGGTATGTGAATTACATCTCAATAAAGCTGTTTAAGAAAGAGAATGCACGGGCTTTTATATATTTGGGTTTTTTTTAGTCTGCTTAGGTTTTTTTAGTAGTCAAGAAACATGATGGCTGGCCAGTTAGCTCAGTTAGAGCACAGCTTTATAACACCGAGGTCATAGGTTCTGATTCTCGTACTGGCAAGCCACCGAAAAAAAAAAACAAAGAGGAAAAAAAAAGACATAAAAGTGACCTAGGTTTAATTTAGAGGTGATGTACTTGATTCATTACAGATAAGAAAAAAAAGCAAGCCGGGAGACTGCTATAGATAGGCACAAGGTGATGGGGCTGCAGACTAATAGTGGCAGTGAGATTGCAGAGGAAGGAATGCTTAGAACATGGATATGGTCAGGGGAGGGAATAAAGATTAGACATGAGTAAAATATAGTTCTGTCTCTGGTGGGGTCATATCATTGTGTGGAAGATCGCAAGAGGGTAGTCAGCTGTCATGAGAAGGATAGGAGAATGGAAGTGGAGAAAAGCACTCAGTGGAATGATGTGTTTGGAAGCTGGATTTCAGAGGGTTAAAGGAATTATTGGGGGCAGTCATATTTTTTGGACCGTTCATAGTCCCTTGCACATAGTAGGTATCTAATAAATATTCATTAGTTGTTTGAGGAAGTGCATGAAAGGAAAATGGGGAATTATCATGAGATTTGGCAGTAAAAAGAAGGAAGGAAATAGCATAGCAGCTAGAGAGTTACTGGGTTGGGAAGGTCTGAATTTGTTTTAATGAGTAGGGAAAATGTTCCTCAGGAATTGGTTTTATATACACAGGTAGAGATGGGAGGAGGACCATTCTAGGAGGAATACTTTCTTCTGCTGAGAAAGATGGGAGGGCTGATGAAAAGATATCTTGATGGTAGTATTCTTCACAAAAGTGTGTGTGAAGTAAGGACTGGGTCTGAAAGAAGTTGTGACCTGGGATAATTTGTTAGGGGGGAAAAAAGAACAACATAAATAGCAGGTGCTGGTGTAAATGCAGCTGAAAAATTTTTGTGGGCCAGAGTTGTGTGGTCTGTATTTTCACTTTTCTTTTTCTACTTGGTTCATTTTAAATAGCTGCAAGGTAAAAGGGTATACATAAATATGTAAGACAGACATTGACCCTAGAATCAGGGATCTCACATCCATATTCCACGTATGCTGTCTGTACTGTACCCTCTTACGATTGCCTAAACATGCTGGACAATTTTACAACTCCATGCCTTTGCATAGGCTTTATACTAACTAGAATTACAGGTACGAGGCAGTACAGAGGAATGAGGACTTATTCTCTCAGGGATAATTGGAAGGCAACATAGATGTACTGATTTTTGAGAAGCCAGAGTCAGGAGTTCATTAGAGGCATGAAGGACATTCTAAGCAGAAAGAAATGTATTTTGCTAAGTCTTAGAGGCATGACTTATTGGGAAATTATTATCAGATAAAAATGCTGGACTGACAGGAGATAAAGTTGTAATAGTGAGCAAGGAACACGTGGGAAAGATTATTTTGTGCCCTGGAATTTGCACTTTATTTTGTAGATGATGAGGAATAATTAAAGGATTTTAAAGAGCAGAGTAACATCGTTTTGCAATTTTAGGAAGATTATGTTGGCAGCTTCTACCACTTTGTCTTCTGACTGTCGCCTGTCTCCAGTCTCTTTCCTCAACTCCACTATAGGCTGTCAAGATTTCATATTTTTATTCATTTTGTTTTTATTTAGGGTGGCAGAGTTCTGTTTACTCTTACAGGCCCAATTTCAAATATAAAATCCTCCAAAACCAATACTTTCAGGCAGAAGTAACAACTGATCCTCATTTCTTTAACATTTTGTTTATACTGCAAGAATAACACATTTATTGTGTTTAAACCAGCTGTGTGTAAATTTGTTCTTAGCTAAGAACCTTGTGATTGCTTGAGGGCAAGAAGTATGAACATTTCCATCTGTAACTCTAGCATCTAACACGTGATAGGTGTCTGTTTAGTAACTGATGAATTGAGTGATATATTATTTCAAAAATGTATTTTTCCTGTAAGCTATTAAGTATAGAATGAAATTAAAAACTCTTAAAATATAGACTGGGACAAAGTCAGTTTGATTTAAGACACCATTTCCAAGTGTGATACTAACAGATTGATAATTATTTTTCAAAATTATGATTGTCAGGTATTTACTCACCCAGAATAATATTTTCAAGACCATGCTTTTTCACCTTTCAATCAGTGATAACACATTTTATTTCCTGGTTAGGATCAGAAATCTTTTTGAAACCAATATGCTACAGTTACTGCATTTACTTCTTGTCTGTGACTCATTTTCATGAAGTGTTATATAGTTCTTTGTTTTTGCAGACTAGTCTCTGAATGAAGGTTTTAAAAATATTCATGCTATCCCTAAAAATCAGATTAAGATGTTTTGAGAGATTATTTTTTGGGATGTCACATTTTTGTTAGATTGTGCATTATTAACTTCAGGAACCTGCAAATGCCTTGTGTTCACTACTGGTTGGCCTAGAATTGGCCTCTATTAATGAGTGGTCAGTACATTACCTTGAAAAGTTTTTTGTTCTGAGGAGGTAGCTGTCCAGCTGGCAGAAGCTCATTCTGTCTCTTCTTAGAACATAGGTGTCGTATTTCAAGAGGCTGGCAAATGATGCATTGGCAGAATAAGGAGAGTCATTTTTTAAGCCATGCTTCCCTTTGCTCTTTGAAGCACATATAGAATGTTGGTAGAATATGATATTGATTCTAGAAATGCGCCTTAGGATTAAGGTAATGGAAGCATGAAAGATTGGTACTATATAAGTGAATTCTGCACAAAGACTTCTGTGGCTTTCTTGCTGTAGTTTAGATATATTTTGTGTTCCTTTTAGGATGATTGCCATTAGCAAATTTCATAATTGCTATTTTCTATTTAAATTTGTTAGCAATGCTTTGGGACTTTCTATTTAAGTTTGTTAGCAGTGCTTTTTTGTTATACATATGTTTTAAAACCAACAGTTCTCTTTGTCATTTCTGGTAATGACTATCTCCTTCCTTTTCTTCATGTTGATAAAACATTATTCCAATATTCTGTTGTTCAAATATTTAATTAGTTTGTATTATTATTTGTCTATGTGGGTTTAAGTTTTCACGGTCTTTTGCAAATTTCTGTCACATTATTGACCATTCTTTTGTTCACTTTGCTTTAGCCATACTGGACTTGCTGTTGCTGGAATATGCCACAACTCCTTCCCTACCCCAAGTTGGGGACTCTGTATTTGCTGTTATTTCTTCCCAGGATACATTTTCTCTAGATAATTATGTATTTCACTCTCTTATTTCATTTAATCGCTCTTTAAATCTCCTTTATTAAAAGGGTCTTCCTATTCAAATATTATTTCCTATCCTTTATTTCCTTACCTTGTTCTCTATAACCTTTATTACTAACTAGCATAATATATTTTCTTCCCTTGAACGTAAGCTTCTTAAAGGCAGGGGCTTACCTGTTTTGTTTCCCTGTTTAGTTGCCTAGAATAGTGCCTGGCGCGTAGTAAGTGTTCTATTATTTGTTGAATAAATCAAAGAAATTAGGAATAATATTTGAAACAGACTTTTAACTTTAATGTAGAATAGACTCATCTCCAAAGGAAGTAAAGAAGCATAGAAAAAGCAAAGGACAAGTTGAAATAATAAATTTATCAGTTAAAAGGCAGAAATTGATGATATGACTTTTAAAAATCCAACTATATGTTTATTTTTTTTAATAGGAAATACTGTAAATCACAATTTATAATTCTATAGGTGGGAGAGGCATAAATGGGGGATATATGAAAATTGAGGATCCCAACAATGTTTTCACTTATGTGGGTTATATCTATCAATATTTCCCATATTAGAAATTAAAACTGAAAAAATTTTAAAATATTTATCTATTGGTTAATTTAAAATAGCAACATACCCCTTGTATGTTAATATAAGTATGTTTTTATGAAAAATAACTATTTTTCAAAGCAACAAGGAACTTAGTGAGAAGAGTGGCATTGTTTATGTATTTTTGCAAATCTCTTTAATGTCTGGTTTAATAGAAGGTATTTGGATTCTCTTATCGTCTGCTTCTGCATGTACTGTGTTACAGTATGTTATTTTGATTGAGGTATATTAGAAGAATCCTAGAACATTGTGGATCTTTTGAAAGAGTCTCAGGAACCCTCCGTGGTCCTAAGACCACACTTTGAGAACTGCTTTTTCTTTACAAGTTTCTTTGCTATTCTCTCTACTATTCAGTGTTCTCTGCATCGTCACAGTGGTTTCTCATTATCTCATATTCTTGTCCACCTTCCATTTTCATTTTTGCTACCTTACGTTCTGTTGCAGTTTAAGGCTGATTTTTATCCATCAAGACCTTCACTGATTATTCTAGTGACTGTGACCATCTCTTCTCTAAAATCTATTTGTAAGTGTAGTTAGTTCCATATGATTTGTACTTAAGTGTTCTAAGTTTTCTTGTTTTTCTTTCCAGTTACATTATGGGATCCTTTAAAGAACAGACTCTAAAAATTGAGAAGACCAATTTCCCCTTACACACACACAGCATTAGGTACAGATATTGTCCCTAAAAATAAGTAATATTTGTTGGTTGATAAGAAATAACAGATTCTCTTATGGCCTTAAGTGGTTTATTAGAAAATGACAGTATCTTGCCCATCATCTGCTATATGGTAATATTTTTGATATTGTAAGTAGTAGTGCTTTCTTTAAGAGATCTTGTATAACTAAAACCATCTTCTGTTTAGGCTTGTTGATCTTATAAGCCATTTATTATTTTCTTGCCATTTCAGAAAAAAGCCAAAGGACAAGAGCTGTTTGATCAGATTATGTACCACCTGGATCTTATTGAAAGCGACTATTTTGGTCTGAGATTTATGGATTCGGCACAAGTAGCAGTGAGTAACTGTTTTTTGGAGGTTCCAAATATGGGGGCAGAAATGGAAATTTTCAGACAATGTACTAAGTGCTAGAAGTCTACTTAATCTTAATGCATTCATTCTTTCCTGTGACTTCCTGTGATCTGAAGCTTGGACCCCTTGCTTAAGAATCACCTGAAGTGATTATTAAAAGATGTGAGTTCTGGTCCTAACCTGAATTACTAGAACAAAATCTTTGAGAATGGGGCTTGGGAATCTGTGTTTTCACTGACTTGACTGTTGGGCATACCAGAGTTTGAGAACCACAGTATAATGGAAAGAATTCTAGAATGGGAATTTTGTGGGCTCTTGGGTAAGTGGTAAAAGTTTCTAATTTGCAAATTAAAGTGAGTAAACTAGGATATCTCTAAGGTCCCTTTCAGAGCTGTGGTTCTGTAGCTATAAATAATTGTTCCTTGACATGCATTTCAGATGAGAGAATAGTATATGTAATAGAAAGTTGGAGACTGTTCAGAGAACTGAGTACTGTATTAGGATTTCACTGTGGGGTGTTTGCAAGAAAGTAGGGGGTAAAATTGGGAGGTGAATTAGTGGCCATATCATCCAAACTGGATGCCAAAAGTATTAAATAATAAATTGGTAATATTTATTCTGTAATAATTAGGATTAGGTGTTTTTTAAGCAGAGAGGTTATGTTTTGCTTCAGGAGGTTTTATGTAGAAATATTGTGTAGGATTATTAAAAGTAATAAGGCCTGGACAATAGCAGGCAGAGGGAGAGAGGAGAGATGATAAAAATATCAAGACATAAAACCTTGTTTTATGGAATTCTGTGGTATTTTGTGTGTGTGTGTGTGTGTGTGTGTGTGTGTGTGTGTGTGTGTGTGTGTGTGTGTGTGTGTGTGTGTATGTTTGGAGATGAACTCATTAGTTGGCTTTATTAGAGCGTCTTGGCCAAGTTTATAGCTGTTAATTTTAGCTGTCATTTTTTCCTGATTAAAAAAATTAAGCATGATCATTTAGCAACACGGTATTGGTTAGGTAAATTTTGATACATCCCTCCAATAAATACTATGTAGCTCATTAAAAATGGTGATTTTTTGTAAAGCTTACTAATTGACATGGAAGGATAGAGCTAATCGAAAGGATTACAAAGCACTATATTGAATTTTTCTATTTTAAAAAATATCTGGATATATGCACACATGTATACATGAAAAAATTTGCAGAGCTATTCCCACAGAGTTCTAATCTCTTGGTAGTGTTAGTATGTTTCTCTTGTTTTTCTTTTTAATGTTTTTAATTCTGTTCTATTAGACAAAATTCACTATAGACAGGGAATGAGTCATGAGTCTTAATTCTGTTGTCCAGCATGCTGTAGGCATACAAAACATTTATTTAATTCAACTCTGGACTGCCACTTAGTTTGGTAAAAGTTCAGTTGGTTAAGTTTAATATCATTGATCTTTCACTTCTAGAATGACTGGGTAAAGTTTTTGTATTAGTCCGATTCTGTTGCTTATAACAAAATACATGGAACTGGGTGATTTATAAAGAAAACAAAATTTATTGCTTAAAGTTTTGGAGGCTAGGAAGTCCAAAGTCCTGGGAACACATCTGTTGAATGCTTTCTTTCGTGACTTCAGTGATGGCTGGGTATCACATTGCACAAATGGTGGAGCAGAGAGAGCAAGAAAGACAGACTCTCCTCTTCTTTTAAAGTCCTTGGAACCACGCCCCTGACCACCATTTTTAATCCATCCACTACTGCATGGTCCTATAATCCAATCACCTCTTCAGGGCTCCACCTTTCAGTTACTGTAATAGGATTTCCCACCCTCTTAACAGTCACGGTGGGGGCTAAGTTTCTTTTTTTTTTTTTAACCCCCTGCTCTTCTATTTATTTACTTATTTATTAGCATATTCATTGTTACAAATCATACTTATTCTTTATGCCCCTTCTCCAATCTCCCCCACTCCCGTCACTTTCCCTCCTCTAATAACCATAGGTTTGTTTTCTCCATCTGATAAATTAACTGTTCCTCTGTTGGTTTGTTGCCTAGATGATCTGTCCAGTACTGAGACAGGTGTGATCAAGTCCTCTCCTATTATTGTAAATCAGATGCTTCTTCTATTACTCTGGAATATCCTTTGTGGAGAAAGAGGAGAGGACTTCTTTTTTTGGGGGGGGGAAGGGTCTCCACTGGTGCCTCTCCTTGTGTCAATGCAGTTGAGAGTCTGGCATGCCATCTGCATGGTGGCTGTGACTGCTGCTATAGAGACTAGTCATTTTTGTGGCAGCCATGGCAATACAGGTGGCTTTGTTGGGATACCTGTGTGGAAATGGTGTTTTTGGTGTGCTCTTTACCTTGTTACAGCTGGGTTCAGCTTCCCCTGGCTCCATGCATCAGGACCCCAGTGGGGCCCCACAGCAGTGGTGGCAGCTTGCCTACTTGTGGCTGTGTTTGTGTTCCCCTGGCTCCATGCCTCATTCTAAGATGTTGTGAAACAATTGCGGGGAGGGGGAGAAAGGAAGGGAGAGAGAAGTAGGATGGGAGGAGGAGGAAGGGGGTGTGTGTGACCGAGGCCTGTGACACACCCCTCATTCCAGCCAGGCTGACCAGGGGGCTTCTGGTGGCAGCTTGATCATTGCTGGGTTAGTTGCAGATGTTGGGAGGGTGTGGCTAAGGCTCTTTGCCCCCCACCACTCTGGCTTGGGAGCCTGGGGCACTTCCTGCAGCGGCTCTGTGGTTGTTCCTGGGCTGGTTGTGGATATCGGGTGAGCATGGCTGAGGCCCTTAGCCCACCCGGGGTGCTTCCTGTGGTGGCTCAGTGGTCATTCCTGGGCTGGTTGCGGAGGCCGGTGGGGGGAGGGGTGCATGGCTGAGGCCCTCAGCCCTTCCCCTTTCCTGGCTTGCAAGTCCTGAGGGCTTCTGGTCCTTCTAGGTTTTATAGGTGTTCGGTGGTAGTGTTAGACCTTCACTAGTTAATTTCAAACTTTGTCTCTGATCTGTGGGTATTTTGTTTTTTCTTTCAATTCTGTGTTGTATTGTTCACTGTTCCTACCACTTAAACTTTGCACTGGAACTAAATTTGTTTGCTTACTTCTAAAATGGAGGAACTTTCTGTAGGGACCAGCACTGGAGACCTGTAGTAGAGCTAAGCTAAATTGATTCATTGCTGCTGATTCCCTAGGGAAGGCTTTTTGTGCACCTAAGGTTTAATTGTTGACCTTGTATGGACTTGTGGGTCTCATGAGGTCTGGTATACTTGGGTTGTAGGGAAACTCTGGTCTGGCCTGAGTCTTTTCAGCAAACTGCACCACTTGCAGTTCGATATTCCTGACAGTCTCCACTGAGTGGTCCTGTGCCATTTGGGGGACAGATCAGCTGTCCATGCTGTACCCCAGTGTTCCCTCGGTGGGCCCATCTCTCCCACCCCCTGCACTCCAAACACTTCCCATGGGGCAGGCCATGCACCATTCCCTTGCAATGACTCACCAGCCTCTGAGTGGCTCCTTTATTCTGCTCTCTGTGGCTCCTCGCTCCTATGTGGGTCCACGGGAACCCTGTTAATGGTCTTGCTGGTCTGGGGGCCACTAAGACCCTCTTTTCCCCTGCCACCTCACCTCCAGGCAACTTCATACAAAAGGCACAGCTGTGTCTTTTGCCACCTCTTGCTTCATGTGCTCACCAGCTCCAGCCTTGAAGTGGCCTGGGCTCGAAATGGTGGGAGTGATGTTTTCTCTCATTGTGGCTTTTCCTGCCTTCATGGACTCTGTAGGTCTCTCCTCCTCTTCCCCTGAGCTCTAGTGGCCCAAGCTTGGCTGTTGTTGCTTTTTAATAGTCGTAAGTTGGTTGATGTGTGGGAGAGAGTGATGCTGGGGACCGTTTATTCTGCCATCTTGACTGCTAAGTTTCTAATACATAAAACTTGGGAGACCCAATTCAAGCTTCAATGAGTTTTGGAGAGACATAATTCAATCCACTACATAGATGATATTGGGGATAGACAATTCATGACTTCCTGTTTTCTGAGGGACTGTGGGGGAAAGAGGCAAAAATATACCAATGTTAGTTTTCAGATACTTTCTTTCTATTTTGTAAATGTTTACATTATTGTGGAAAGAAGTAGACATGCAACCGTTACTAAGTTGTATTATTAGCTCTTTGCTAATATCAGTAATTAATGAATTACTGGGTTTCACAGTGATATTTTTTCCCTCATTTGATACACATAAAGTGCCTTTCTTCTGATCATAACAAGTTTTGGGTAAAGCCAGAATTAAAGTTTTTAATCCCTACTCTTTTTAATCCATCCCAATAACCAGAAATCTAGGCATTAAGATTTAATTTATAAGCTTACTTTTACTTCATTTTATTTTTGCCATCACTAAAATACTCTAATCTATATGAGTTGATCTAGAAGAGTATTGGTAGATGAAAGATACTAAAAAATGAACAGTAGATAACACTTAAAAGCTTGCTTTTTTTTTTTCTGGCCCGTACAGAAATCAAAGCCCAGACCTTGGTGTTATCACTACCAGACTCTAACCAACTGATTTAACCGGCCAGCTTACACTTAAAAACTTGTTAAGTTCTAACTCACTTGATTCCATAAGTCTTATGACCTAAGCAAACATAGAGAAGACTTTCAGTTACTTGTTGTGTGGCCAGATTCAACCCCAGAGTGAAACAAAATTGATATTTGACAAAAACAGTTCAGTTCATTAGAGAAGTTAAGTCAACTTGATTGATCAAGTGGAATTTTTTTGGCCAAGAATTTATTAAACTAAGTTAACCCAATGATTTCCATATCTCTTCATCATATCTACTGTGTTGACATAACTATAGAATCTGGCAAGTGGGGGTGGGGTGGGGATAGACTATAAAAAGTGACAAAAGGGCCGAGCCTGTGGCGCACTCGGGAGGGTGCTGCGCTGGGAGCGCGGCGATGCTCCCAGCGGCCGCAGGTTCGGATCCTATATAGGAATGGCCGGTACACTCACTGGCTGAGTGCCGGTCACGAAAAAGAAAAAAAAAAAAAAAAAAAAAAAAAAGTGACAAAAGAATTACGTGCTACAATTTAACCTTGAACATATGGCATGTCCATATGTGTAGAATTAATGTGGCAAAGTTTAGTTTGCTGGTCACTTTAGATCAGTCCAAAATAATATATGACTATAAAATTATGCAGTCTTCACAGAGATAACCAAAATTAGTAAATTGATGAAGTCAAAGTTTACTTTTCTTCCTGTACATACATATATTCTGAGTTCTGTTTTTTAAATAGTTTACTTTTGATTACACTAGGTCATTTTATGTTCAGGTACGCATTTAATTTCATAGTTGAAACAGTGCCACATTTACAGAAAAGTTGCAAGAGTGGTGT
The DNA here is from genome assembly GCF_027409185.1 of Cynocephalus volans. Lineage (NCBI taxonomy): Eukaryota > Metazoa > Chordata > Mammalia > Dermoptera > Cynocephalidae > Cynocephalus > Cynocephalus volans. The sequence goes on along the minus strand of NC_084460.1, from coordinate 197,633,981 downwards.
AAATAACCGTTTTTGGGGGAACCATTTGAGAGAGAGTTGCAAATAAGATGTCTCATCATGGCTGAATTCTTTAGTTTGTGTTTCCTACAAACAAGCATGCTTCATAACTCATTATAACCATTAAAACCAGGAAATTAACATTGTGACTTTACCACCATCTAATCCTCAAACTCTCTTTAGGTTATGCCAGTTAAAGGATCCCAAAGGGTCCAGTTCAGAATCATGCTTTCAGATTAGTTGTCATGTCTTTTTAGTTGCCTTCAGCCTGGGATACTGTGGTTCCTCATCTTTCTTTGAATTTCATGACTTTGAAAGTTTTGAAAAAAGGCCAGTTATTTTGTAGACTGTCCCTCAGATTGGGGTTATCTGATGTTTCCTCATTGTATTAGTCCATTTCTGTTGCCCATAACAAAATACACAGAACTGGGTAATTTATAAGAAAACATTTTTTGCTTACAGTTTTTGAGGCAGGGAAGTCCAAAGTCAAGGAACACATCTGGTGGTGGTGACAGTGACCCAGAGGTCTCACATAGCGAGATGGTGGAAGTAAAGAGAGACTAACCTTATTCACTCTCCTCTTAAAGCCCTCCAAACCACACCCACAACACCCATGACCTTCCTTAATCCATTCACTAGGGCATGGTTCCACAATCTAATCACTTCTTCAAGACCCCAGCCTTCAGTCACCACAATAGGACTTCCCACCCTCAACAGTTACAGTGGAGATTAAGTTTTGGGGAGACATTCAACCCACAGCACTCATGAAGTAGGTTAATCTCAGGAACTTTTGGCAGGAAAATAACAGAAGTGATCTTGTGTTCTCATTCTGTCCTGTTGGGTGTCATGTAATTTCATTTTGTCCCATTGCTGGTGATACTAGCTTTGATCCCTTGATTAAGGTGGTGTCTTGCAGTCCTCATCACTATGAAGTTACTCTTTTCCATTTGTAATTAACGATTTTGTGGGCAGTTACTTTAAGACTGTTCCTCATCAAACTCTATTTATTTATGAACTAATAGATCCCTGTTAAAGTCAGTAGTTGATCTGGTACTGTAATTTATTTGTTGCTCAAATTTTTCCAAATTTGGCCAATGGAAGATGCTTCAAGATGGCTTCTGTGTTCATTTAATATTCTTTGAGCACATCTTTACACTCTGGCTCAAGAAGATGTTCCATATTCAACTTGTATTTCCCTGCTTCAGTCCTGTAATTAGCCATTGAACTTCTAATGAGCCTTGTTGCCAGATTTAGGGAATATATGTTTACATTTATTTCTACATATATACAGATACAGAACACCATGAGTTTACACTCATAACTCCAATTCTAGTCTAATGTTACAGGGCTTATTGTAGTTTTTTCCCTTTCTATATTTGTAGTTCCCTTCTTCTATAGAAACCAGGCTCTGTTGTGCCCTGCTGCCCCAGAGGCCCCAAGGGAGCAGGAACCCAGCCAGGTGAGACCCTACCCCTGAGAAGCCCACCCTGCCAAAGCAATCCTGAGCAAAAAAAATAAAGCTGGAGGCATAACACTGCCTGACTTTATACTGTAAAGCTGAAGTAACCAAAACATCATGGTACTGGCGTAAAAATAGACACACAGACCAGTGGAACAGAATAGAGAATCCAGAAGTCAACCCATACACCTGCAGCCATCTGATCTTTAACAAAGGCACCAAGACTGCACGCTGGGGAAGAGACTGCCTCTTCAGTAAATGGTGCTGGGAAAATTAGACATCCATATGTAGGAGGATGAAACTAGACCTATACCTCTCGTCATATACCAAAATCAATTCAAAATGGATTAAAGAATTAAATTTACGTTCTGAAACAATAAAACTCCTTAAAGAAAACATAGGGGAAACACTTCAGGTAGTAGGATTGGGCATAGACTTTATGAATACAAACCCAGAAGCACAGGCAACCAAAGGAAAAATAAACAAATGGGATTATATCAAACTAAGAAGCTTCTGCACAGTAAAAGAAATAGTTAAAAGAGCAAAAAGACAACCAACAGAGTGGGAGAAAATATTTGCAAAATATACATCTGAGAAAGGGTTAATATCCAGAATATATAAGGAAGTCAAACAACTTAACAGCAAAAAAACAAGTAACTCAATTAAAAAATGGGTGAAGTAGTTGAATAGGCATTTCTCAAAAGAAGATGTACGAATGGCCAACAGACACATGAAAAAATGCTCAACATCACTTAGCATTTGGGAAATGCAAATTAAAACCACTTTGAGATACCATATCACTCCAGTTAGGATGGCTAATATCCAAAAGACTGAGAATGATAAATGCTGGCAAGGATGCAGAGAAAAAGGAACCCTCCTAACTGTTGGTGGAGCTGCAAAATGGTTCAGCCTTTGTGGAAAATGGTATGGAGGTTCCTCAAACAATTACAGATATATCTACCATATGACTCAGCTATCCCATGGCTGGGTATATACCCAGAGGAATGGAAATCATCATGTTGAAGGGATACCTGTACTCCCATGTTTATTGCAGTGCTACTTACAATAGCCAAGAGTTGGAACCAACCCTAAATGCCCAACACTGGATGAGTGTGTAAGGAAAATGTGGTATATCTGCACAAGAGAATACTACTGTGCTGTAAAAAATAAAATAAAATAAAATGAAATACTACCATTAGCAGCAACATGGATGGACTTAGAGAAAATTATATTAAGTGGAATAATCCAGGCAAAGAAAGAGAGATACCACATGTTCTCACTTATATGTGGGATCTAATAAAAATAAATAAGTATACAAACAAGTAAATGGGGTGGGGAGAAGACACAACAATCACAGTAATTCCTTGAACTTGTTAAGATGAGTGAACAGATATGATGGTGGTGGTGGGAGGGTAGAGGGGAAAAAGGAGAAATTGGCAAAGGGACACAAAAACCAGCAATTAAATGAATGAATGAATGAATGAATGAATAAATGAAACCGGGCTCTGATTATCATCAGTATGCTTGCTTGGTTAATCACCTACTCTGTATGGAACCAATCTCTAGCCTCTCCCCATGCAGATGCTGGTTTTGCTCAGACCACCTAATTACTTCAGACTGAGTTATTTGGGAGAAAGAAGGGCTTATGAAACGGGTAACATTCTAGTTACCCTAGAAATACACATTGGGGGGTCTCGGAATATATCCCCCACAGGTAAAGGGGACTATTGTATATAGTTACTGTAATTAAGACTGCGTGGTACTGGCGGACTGATAGACACACAGACCACTGGAACAGAGGAGAGAACCTAGAAATAGCCGTATAGCCGCTGATTTTTTGACAAAGCTGCTGAGTAAAGTAATTCAGTGGAAGAACAACAGTCTCTGGTGCTAGAGCAGTTGGATATCGTAGGCAAAAAAATGAACCTTGACCTAAACCTTATACCTGTACAAAAATTAACTCAAAATGGACAATGGACATAAATATAAGATATGAAACTATGAAACTTAGAGAAAAATACACAGGAGAAAATTTGTGGGATTTAGGGTTTAGAGAAGAGTATTTAGACATGACGCCAAAAGCATGGTCCATTTAAACAAAATTGATAAAATAGACTTCATCAAAATTAAAAACTTTTTTTCTGGGAAGGACCCTGTTAAGAGGATGAAAGCCAAGCTACAGATTGGGAGAAAATATTTTCGTAGCACATATCTGACAAGGAACTCATATCTAGCATATCTAAAGAACTCCTAAACTCAATAGTTAAAAAGCAAAGAGTCCAATTAGAAAATGGATAGAGGACATGAACAGACATTTCACCAAAGAGGGTATACAGAAGGCAAATAAACACATGAAAAGATGTTGAATATCACTAGTCATCAAGAAAATGTGAATTAAGGCTTCAATGAGATGTCATCACTATATATTAGAACAGCTAAGATAAAAAATAATGGCAACTCCAAATTCTGGTGAGGATGCAGAGAAACTGGATCTCATATATTGGTGTTGGGAATGTAAAATGGTGCAGCCAATCTGGAAAATAGTCTCACAGTTTCTTAAATTAAAAATACATTTAACCATATTAGTCAGCAGTTGTAAGTCTGGTCATTTACCCCTGAAAAATGAAGACTTACTTCCACACAAAAACCTGTGTGCAATTGTTCATAGCAGTTTTATCTATAATAGCAAAAATTTTGAAACAACCAAAGTGTCTTATAGTAGGTGAATAATTAAGCACACAGTGGTATAACCATACCATGTAATACTACTCATCAACAGAAAAAAAGAAATTATTGGTACACACAACAACTTGGATGGATTTCAAGAGCGCATTATGCTGAGTGAAAAAAGCCAATATCAAAATGTGAATGTCATTTCACATTCTTGAAATGACAAAAATTATAGAGATTGAGGTGTCAAATTAATGGTTGTCAAGGGCTTAGGAATATTGGATTGTTGGGGTGGTTGGTGACTTTAAAAGAGTAAATGAGAGAACTCTGTGATAATGGAATATTTCTGTATCTTTATTGTGTTGTTAGTTACAGGAATCTAAATGTGATAAAATGGCACAGAACTACATGTGTTGCTTAAGGATGGGGATATGTTCTGAGAACATGTTGCATAATTAGGCAGTTTCATTAATCTACAAAGGTCGTAGTGTGTACTAACACAAACCTAGATGGTATAGCCTGTTGCTGCAACCACTGTTGTATATGCACTCTGTCGTTGACGAAAACGTCATGTGGCTCATGATGGTATATATGCACATTGTATTAGTGTCAGTTTCCTGATTTTAATATTGTACTGTAGTTACTTAAGATGTAAGCATTGGGGGAAGGTGAGTGAAGGGTACACAGGACCTCTGACTACTATCATTGCAACTTTTTGTGAATCTCTAATTATTTCATAATAAAATTTAAAAAATAAAAATAGAAATATAGCATGGGCCAAACAAAACTTGTGTCAGGAAGAAAATTTAAACCTCTGATATATATATATATATATGAGTATTTGTGATCTCTGCTTGGAGAAATTTGAAAAAGTTATATTTAGAGCTTAGAATTTTAATGGGTCCAGTAAAATTTTTAAAGAAAAATGAGTGAGTTAGATGGTAGGTATCATGTATCATGTGTATCTTTTATAACATAACACTGTATATCATGCTTTCAGAAAAGGGAAACATAGGTGTAGCAAATAATAATAAATACTTAGAGAAGGAAAAGATAACTTTAAGATGTCAACATTAGTTAATTTTTACCTTTTTCTTAAATTGATTTGAGATCTTGTATAAGTTTGTTTTATAATTTTTTAAAAAACTTCTCTGATTCTTGATGTAAAAATCCTAAATAAAATATTGGGACACACTGTATTTAGCAGCCTATTAAAAGTGTAAAGAATACATTGTGATCAGGTAGTTTATTTTCAGAATGCAAGGATAGTTCAATATGAGTTGATATAATTTATCATTTGTGGTACATTGTGGTACTATTTCCTGTCCTTGCAGAAAAAAACTTAATACTTTCCTGCTTCATTGATACCAGGCTTGGCCATTTGACTTGCTTTGGACAATGAAATGTGAGTTGATGTGGTGTGTCCCAATTCTGAACAGTTTAACCTTTCATTTGTGCTGTTATTGCTCTATCATATACTTAAGTGGAACAACATTAAAAAAAGATTGAAGTCTTTACCACAAAAGAAAGTAAGATCAGTAACTTGATTAGTTGAAGGTTATGGCATTTAATTTAAAGATAGCACACATGGGAAACGGAGATGGAGATATTAAATCCAAACCCGAGGGCTAGAAAACATTTAATTGTGTAGTGGACATTGTGTAAATACTTTGTAAGTATGTATGTGGAGGCTGCAACAGTAGATCTTCATAGCAAATCCAAGGTCATTGAGCTATGAGAAGAGGCAGTTCTTTTTATTCCAGTTTTAAAATTTAGGTATGCCAGGCATAATCTGAGATGACAATTTGGCTTTCTGACCCTCGCTTATTTGAGGTCGGGCAGATAATACTGTACTCTAGAATTCTCATGAGGTTTGGTGGCCTGTTAAGTCCCTCTTTTTAGCTCCAGAATGCCTAGGATTATATAAGCAAACGTAAAGGACTTTAGTCCGTACAGAATTGATTTTCTTTCTATCTGTGCAGGTCTAGCTAAGCTTTGGAAGGTGTAACCATCTGGGAGTGGGGGAGGGGAGAGTGAGTGCTAGGTAGGCAGATGGCCCAACAGGCAGTACCTATGGAGAACAGATCTGGTGGTTGCTCAGTGGCTCTGTTCTTTATCTGTACAAAATTTTGATTATTTTTAAAAAAGAATCTATAAACTAATAGAGATACAATATAAGCATTTCACTAAAGACAGGAAGATGACAAGGATGCCCACTACATTGGTACTTAATTTTGTAATAAAAGTATTAGCAAACACAGTTATGGAAGAGAAAATTGTAAAGGTTAGAAGGAAGGACAAAAAATCATTGTTGGTAGATGATTGGATTGCATACTGGGATTCAACTGAGAACTTAATGCAACAATAGGAGTGGGGAGTGAAAAATATATAAATAACATGATCGATATATACATTAACATACATATGTTATTTATATATACATATTGTAACACACACAGATTTGCTAAACAAGGAGGAACTATAAAACGTTGAAGTAAGTCTAGAGAGGGATGACCTTGATGAAATTTTCAGGAAAACTCTTGATCTTCTTGATACCTAATAATGATTGTTTATAATTTATGACAAGTAATATTCTGAAGTTGATCATCTTTATAAATCCTTGTCGGTATTCTGGATTTTTAAAAATTTTCTTGAAACATATTCTAAGGAGTGGAATTATCAGGTCAAAGAGATAGATTTTTAAACTTTTTGCTTGGGTTGCCAGATTAAACTACTTCATTAGTCTGTGAGAGTAACAGTGTGTTTTCTTTTATCTAGATTGTTTATTGCTGTATTATAAAATGCTGTATTAGTAATAAGTGTTCTGTAATTCATTTTAAAAATGTAGATGTAATTCATTGTATTTCTGTTTAATAATTGTTGGGGGGGTGAAGGCAATACTTGTCTAATTTGATACTTGAAGAGTCTTCTGTGAAGAAACTAAGGTTTGTTAAGTGAGGTCTAGTGATTTCTAGAGATTAAATTTTAATTTAGGTATTTTGATTCTTAAGAATAGCACCGTTTCCACTATAGGTATTTGTGCTTTGTGGTGGTTTTGCATGTAATAGATTATTGGTTGTTGACTGACACTAAAAACCAACAAGAACAAACCTCAAGTAACGCAAAAATATTGAATGCAAAAGAGGATTCTGTTTAAAAATGATGGGTCTGAGAAATAAATTAGGATCACGTAAGGCTATAATGAACTTTTCCTGGGTTCTAAAAATGTACTTAGCTCTTTTGAGGTAAAGGGCATTTTGAAGTGGTCAGATTGTGAATGTTAAACTATATTGTCAATAGGTTCATGTTGTGTGGATGGCCATAAAAAATAGGTGAATTAAATATAAAACTGATCTCCAAAGATCTAGTGAGATACTATGCAGTTTTGGTAGCAGGCTCTCTCCTTTTTAAAGTATATTTCCAAAATAGATTATGTGATCCATTTCTGAAGATGGAATATATAACCTACCTAACTTACTTACATATATGTCTGTTATGAGTTTGACTTTTAAGAATCCTCAGAGTCAATACTAGTAATACATAGAAAGGCACAGTGGAAAAATACTCATATTTTATTGGCTGATCTGAATATTCATTTGGAATGCCTTGTAACACAGACTACTAACTCCATTAAAAGTAATCACTCAAGAAGAATTTATAGTGGATGCTAGACCGAATTGAAGTGTTTTCAATTAGATTATAGCAATGCAGTGTGTGAGGGGGTCTTCAAAAAGTTTGTGGAAAGATTCACATTATCTTTTAATTCCATTTTTCCACGAACTTTGAAAAATACCCTTGTATTGGTCCTTTTCTTAGCCTAGATTTTTAAAATTTTATTTAAATTGTTTAAAATGTTAAAATTGGTTGTAAAATAATTCTTTAATTTACAGCATAATCTTTTCTCAGAAGAAGTATTTTTTGCAGAGGCAGTTGTTGTGAAAGATGGTTAACATTTCTCTGCTTTAAGCTCTTTGCTCTTTGAGTAAGAATAATGGTGCTTTTCTTTATTAGAACCATACATGTGGTTGAAAGGCAGGAATTATCCTTGAAGAGCTGTTACAGACTATTTGGCTATAGGGCCTGGGATGAGGGTGTGTGTATTTTAGTGTTTTGAAAGCTCCCTAGGTGATTCTTTTTTTGGTTTAGTTGTGTCTTTTGTGTTTGTGATTATATTTTAAGACATGAAAATAAATAATTGTTCTTCCATGCCCGAGTCAATAGATGGAAAGAAATGTGGCTTTCTGCATCCTTTGATATCTAAGTTTTATCAGCTAAACTTTTATAAGAAGGGTGTTTGTTTCCTTTTAAGGTGCAATGAAGAAAGAGAAACTTATTAGTTTCACACTAAGCACTCAAGAATCATATATCTGCATGCTCTCAACTTTATCTTCTAAATGTAATTTAAACTAAACTCCTAAAGACGCTGATTCTAGGAAAACACTGTCAGTGCCTGTCTCTGAAATTTTCAGTTGTTGGTCTTGGAATGTGGAGGAGATGAAAGAAAACAGACTTGAGAATATACAAACATGAACTCAGACCTTCCCAAGAACGTCACCCTGGACTCTCCCAGCTCCTAAATCTCAACTTTAAATAAAATGTGTTTGATGCTTTATCTGAGTTTTGGCTCATCTTAAGGGAGTGCAGATATTAGAAGCTATTACATATAGGTAGAAAAGAGACTAAAATACCTGCTTGGAATATAATGCTGATCATTTTTCTCACTGGGATAATTTTATGTTTAATGTGCTTCTTAATTGGGATAAGAGAGTACCAATTAGAATAGAAAAGTGTATTTATGAGACTAGTTCTAAATAGTTCTAAACAGAAGAATTTAAGTTACAACTGTCTAAGAAAGGCTTTAGATTGTTCTTTAGTGATCTCTCATATTAATGTTTTCTTATATTCCTCAAAATTTATTCTGTTAAAACTTATATTTAGCCTGATTTTCAGCCCACTGTTAATGTTCTTCACGCTTTACCAACACATGCACACTCACATACAAATTTTTTTTCTTCCCTGTTTGAAGAAACTGAGAAATGTTTATAATATTTTGTAACCTGCCTTTTTAAATGTAACAGTACATTGTAAGTAATCTTCCAGATATTTAAGTATGTGCTTTGATTCTTCTTAATTGCTGTGTGATGTATGCATCATATTAAAATATGGTACATGTTAAAATATTAAAATATATGTATGGTATATGTATCGTATTAAAATACTTTATTTTAACCAGTTCACTATTGTTAGATATTTAGGTTGTCTTAACTTTCTCTGATGTCATTCCTTGTAGGTAAATCTACATATGCTTATAACGATTTCTAAATGTAGAATTTCTGGGTGAAGGATACATAGTTATTATTGAGGCATCAGCTACTGCCTAGTTAAATTACATCCTGGAAGTGTTGTGCTCATTTGCACCCATTGTGGTATATGAGCCAGTGCCCACGTGACCAACCATATACTTCTTTTTTCATTGCAGTATAATAGATAAAACTTGAAGATAGGTCCATGGTTCTGGGAGAAAACAATCTGGGGCATGAAAACTAGTTTTATCCCATACCAGGTATGTGATTCACATCAGGCTACAGTAGGTGTTTGGGACATTTAGGTCCGAAGTATTTGAATATTGGGTTTCTGGGCAGGGTAGTGTTGGATGGACTGTTTGTGGCAGTAGGTTAAATCTTTTCTAATAGATTGAATTGTTTTCTGCCTACTGGCAGGTCTAGTGTTCTGTTAATGGAGGGATGTTTAAAACTAAACATTTGCTAGATTGGAATATGCTTAAAGGTGGATGTCTAACTGAATTTATTAAAAGATAAGAGATGGCTAAGTAGCCTACACACTTGGAATCCAGAGAAAATATTGTACAGTATTTAGTTGTCTTCTGAAATATTTACTGTGTGTCTTATTTCAATATAGAAAGTTACTCTGTTGGCACACTGGTAGTTCTGTGAATTTCACTTTTTGGATCTTGGGAGAGAATGGAGAGAAGAGGCTAGGCAAATAATTGGCAAGAAAAGCAAACAGCTACAAGTCTGTTAACAATGCATCCTTGTTTACCCGCTCTTTCTATCTGGATTTCTGAAACTGGATTCCTTGGCTCTGTGAACTAGTTAGCACAAGAGTACTCCTTTGGTTTAGGGTGCTTGGAATTAAAAGCATGCTGGAGAGAACACAATCATATTTATTTTAGTTGGATGAGTGCATCCTGCCACTGTTAGGACTTGGTCGAATAAAGGGATTAATAATGAGAAGTGAGCTGGGAATGGTTTATCAGCAGAAGAATCTGGAATTGGCTTTTAGATCTGTTTGTGTTATGGGCATTTCAGAGCGAAGAGGTTACATAAATCATAAGGCTGTTATTCTTAAAACCAGAGAAGTTTGATAGTCCCAATGTTAACATTTTTTATTTGTAAAGCAAAGGAGCTTCATTTAGTAGATAGGGCCTCAGTTATGAGAAAGATCTGATTTTATCCTGCAGGCACTTTCAAAGAGTACTACTTCTGAGTGATATCTATTTTGTAAAATTTAGGTGACATTATTATTTCACCTAATTTTTGGTTTTGAACTGCTAATACAAGTTACATTTTTATTACAAGAATGAACCAGACACTGGAATATGAAGATATTTTTGTTTTTAATTTTAAAAGTTTTGAAAGATTCATTTAATTGAGAACAGTGAGGAAAGCTAAGGGCAAAATTTAGAATATCAACCTTATTATTGATAGAGCAAGGAAATGTTTTAAGTCACATATCAGGATTTAGGTCTTTTTTTACATGTGTCATAAGCTTGCTGTGGATATTGGGCAGATAACACCTCTCTCTCTTACTTACTCTGGTTTTTCCTTGTGGTTAGCAACAAAGACAAGTTGAAAAATAATTTTTAGTAATTAGAAATTTAAAGTCTGTCATCTGCTTAACTACTGCATTTTTGTTTCTGTTTTCAGCATTGGTTGGATGGTACTAAAAGTATCAAAAAGCAAGTAAAAAGTAAGTGTTGAAAAATTGTTTGAAGGAAATGGAAATCATGTATTAGAAACTCTGATTCCTAGTAGCAAGGATATAAAAATATCCTTACTAAATGTTTCAAATGAACTTTTTAGCATCTCCGCTTTCTAAAAATTATTTCATTCAGATATATTCACCCACCATTGAAGTTGTATAGGTTTGATACTAATCTAGATTCAAGTGCCTTGGTTTTTAAGTTTCCAGGGAAGAGCCTTGCAGCTTGCAAATTGGGTTTTCCCATGAAATGCTTAATTCTTATTTAGTAATTATGTGGGTTGGAATTTTCATGTTTGGCTTCTGTTTGGCATCTTCCCTGCTCTAGAAAATACTTTGAGACTTTAAGGCTGTAACATTTTGAATTAAGAATAATGAAATGAAACAATTAACATAAAATTTTAGTAGTGTTCCTAACAGTAGTCAGGATAAAATACCAGTGTCCATAATCCAGCTTGTCCTTTGTAGTATCAGAGTTTTCAGGGTAGCTCAAACCTTGTTTTTACAAAATAATGGGACATTGAGAATATGGGGTTAGTGAGCTAGCTGAAGTGAATTTGAAAGTGTGTGGGAAGACCACAAGCAATTAATAACATAGGCATTCCTCAGTGCTCTCAAGAAAATAGAGCTCCTCAAGTTTTTCACGGCTGTTAAATTGCATTGTCAAGACTTTTGTTTTATGCATTTGGCCCTGGACTGTTAGAATTAATCCAGAGCTATCCGTTCTTGGGATGAGGGATGATTGTGGTAGTACCATATGATGGTTGGTACATTTCAGAAAACCTACTGATTGATCTTTTTGTGTCAGATTTAGGCCTAAAATCTAACAATGCCATATAACCTGTTATCTTCTGTCTCACTTTAGTAGATTTTTGACAAATTGACTGGCTGAAAATTTTTACTATTAATAGTTAAATAGAAATGAAAGCTTTTTTTTCTTTTTTTTAATGGCAGTTGGTTCACCCTATTGTCTGCATCTTCGAGTTAAGTTTTATTCCTCAGAACCAAATAATCTTCGTGAAGAGTTAACCCGGTAAGACCACTATCTCGAATTGTGCAGGAGTATTTTGGTAGTTTTGGAAGATTGTCTTAAGAATTGTTTCTAATTTATGGACAGCTGATGAAATGGATTCCTTGCTCCTGGTTATGAGACCTCAGACAATAGAATTTTATTCTGGAACAGTGTTTTCTAAGTGTATAATTCTTTCCATTTATTTATCAGTTTTCAAAGTAGAGTTGGTTCCTTAGCATCCACCAAAGGTGAAGAGTGAGTTCTTTTTAAAATTATCATTATTAACTCATGAATTTGAAACAGGATTAATGTGTTTCCACATATTGCAATATTATGTTTATTGGTATTCAAAATAATTTATCTTTGGCTACGGGGAGTTTATTCAAGTTGGCTTCTGACTTACTTTACTCATTGAATGCCATTGATGAATGAAAAATATTAGATCCTGATTTGGTTTGAATAGTTTTGAATGAACTTTGTTATATACACTTGTTCTTATTTTTTCTTGCCTCCTTGGTATTTATTCATTGACTCTGTATTGCAAATCCATGACTCGATACACACATTAATTATTATGTGAAAAAGTCGCTAAGTCCCTTTAGAAGGGTTTCCTCTTAAACACCCTGACAGTGAGATGATAGCTACTATCCTTAGTTCTATCCATGCCTATATCCCCTCACTTATGAGGTGGATGTGTTATCAGAGTAAAGTTAAGTTAGATCACAGACCTCTATCTCAGTACTTTGCTTTAATCATTTTCTCTTAAGGTTGCTGTACTGTGTATACTCTGTGGCCTGCTGTTCCTTGCTGTTATCTTGTGATCATGCTTCCATCCACCTGATGCTTATTGCCTTTTTTCCCATTTTTTTCCCTTTATGTACTTTATTTTGGGTAAAATTCTATAATTAAGAATATTTCTTCTCAAACTAGAAGGGTAGGATTATTTTTTTTACAGTAGATTATTCTGTTTATTTAAATTTGTGCCTTTTATTTTTTTTAGGTATTTATTTGTTCTTCAGTTAAAACAAGATATTCTCAGTGGAAAGTGAGTATTAGTTATGTAAGGTAAACTAAACATTTTCTTGGGTGGTTGAAAAATTATTTTGAAAATAAGTTCATAGTTATGAAAAAGAAGTGGTCAATATAAAGTATGTATTATTTTCATTTACCTTAAAATGAAGGTTATGAAATTGACTTGCCTGACAGATTTGTGTTTTGGTCTCAGATTAGAATGTCCCTTTGATACAGCAGTTCAGTTAGCAGCTTATAATCTGCAAGGTAAGCAATTTTTAATGTTCACTGTTAAGAATAAAGTATAATTTTTGTGGGTGTGTGTTTTTAGTTAAAGAATTTCAAAAGATTCAAGTGATATGCAAAAAAAGAAACACTTTATTGTATAAACTTGTATCAGTGTCCAACTCTGACTTTTACTTTCACTTGTTTTAGAACATTGTCTTCTTTTTCTGCCCTTTTGTTTCATTATTCCCTTTCCATCTGTGGTGTTTTTAAACAAAAATTGCAGTCTACCTGATAATTGAATAGATGTTTTGATTGGGCCTTCAGCTAATTCTTTTTTTTTCTTAAAAAGAATGCAGTAATATACGAATAAGTTGTGGCTGTAGCTGTATGGTTTGCTTTCTAGAACAATTTCTTCTTTTTTTTTTTTTTTGGTCTTTTTCATGACCGGCCGGCCATTCCTATATAGGATCCGAACCCGCGGCGGGGGCGTCGCCACACTCCCAGTGCAGCACTCTCCCGAGTGCACCACGGGCTCGGTCGGCGTATGGTTTGCTTTCTTTAGTCTTATTCTTAAAATGAATCCATGAAGGAATTAATTAGAGCATATTTAAAAGTTCCTTTTGGTCATTTTAAAGTGTTTTCCAATAAAGGAGATTAATGAAAAACTCACTGTTGTACCTTGTTACATTGATCAGATACTGTAAAACTTAGAAGTTTTCTTCTAAAAGATCAACGTTATAAAGGAAAATAATAATTTCAGTCTCTGTTCACAGAAATGAAATATTCTGATGGGCACATCTGTGTATATACTAGAATAAAAATAATATTTAATAATTATCAAGGTGTTAATAATTTTATGCTTTTTTGGTGATTCAGTATTTATCCCGAGTTCCTCTAAGATGAATAGTATTTATTTGCCGTCGTATAGATGATAATAAGACAAACCTTTTATGTTTTATGGTAAGCCTAATATTTTTCTTACTTTGTGCTTCCACTATTGAAGAAAGCATATTTTCCATTTTCCTGTTGATATAGAGACTAGTGTCTGGAGGAAATTTCTGTATTTCAAAATTTGTCACAATGTAGATTTTTTTATTTGCCTGTCTCCATTTACTATAGTACTCTCCCCTTCTCATGGTTTCACACTCTGTGGTTTTGCTTTCCATGATCTCAGTTACCCACAGTATATAGTACAATAAGATATTTTGAAGGTAGGGGCATTCATATAACTTTTATTACAGTATATTGTTATAATTGCTTTATTTTATTAGTAGTTATTGTTAATCTCTTACTGTGCCTAATTATAAATTAAACTTTATCATAGGTATTGATATATAGGAAAATACAGTATATGAGGATACTTCAAAAGTTCATGGAAAGATTTATATTATCTTTTAATTCTGTTTTTCCACAAACTTTATGAAGTACCCTCATATATAGGGTTTGGTACTATCTGCTATTTTAGGCATCCATCCATTGGGGGTCTTGGAATGTATCCTGTGCACATAAGGGGGGACTACTGTATATGCTTCTTGAAAATAGGGTTTATACATTTTTACTTTTTGTGTATTTTAACAAAAGGTTGACTCACAGTAGTGCTTAATAAATACTTATGTGGCTCTCTTCTGTTCTCTATTACCCCTACTTATATTTTTTCCCATATAAAAACTCATTCATACTTTTTCTGCATTCATGGTCACCATTGTTTTTATGATTCCTCCAAACTTTTGTTATGTCTTCTACATCTCTGTCATGTCTGATAGTTTACCAAATCCTACTAATTCTTAAGATCCTTAAGAATAAATTTGCTAAAGTAATACTTCCGTTTTCATAAAATGAGCTGCCTGTTTCTCATTTACGTTTTTATATTTTATTAGAATAACTTTTCTTATTAGCTTTTTCACATTTTCAAGTTCAATTTTTCTTTATCATTTTAGTGAATATTCTGAACAAAATGATGTAGCAGGTTTGGTTTGGTACTTCTTAAAGACATTGTGGTCCAGACAAAAGAGCAATTTCTTAGTAATAAAGTGGGTGTGATAATACTATATATATTTTTCAAGGTTGTCTTGAAGTTAAATGATACTACGTCTGTAGCATGTCCAGTCTGTAGAGTTAGTTACTCAACAAATAATGAGTGATTACCATTATTACTATTGTTTATTATCTCAAGGTAGTTGTGCATTTTTTCTCTCCCCTCTGGATTTTTTAATTAAAATGAAAATATTTTAATTTAATACAAGTAAAATATTCTTTTAAAGGAAAAAAATTCATAAGTATAGAAAATTAGAATTTTTTCCTCACCAAACCACAGATGAGTACATAAATGTGCATTTTCCAGTTCTATACCTGCTGCCTCTTTCCCAAGTTCTTTTTAGTAATTTTCAGTTATTTCAATAGATGCTATCCAATTGTCTTTTAAGGATTGCTAAATTTTTCATTTATTCATTATATGGTTAAAAGGTATTTCTCTACGGAAGTCTAGAAAGTAGATTTCAAAAGCTAAGCACTAAGGTATGAATAATTGAGGAAGACATTTAATTTAGAAATACACTACCAACAACAAGTATGTGATTTATGTGTATAGACTGATAAATCATAAGTCGAAGCTAGATTTATTTTTGAGAATGGTCTGGGTGTTATGAATTCCTGTAGTTTAAGAAAGAATATTTCTAATCTTGTTAGCAATTTTTATTAATAAAATGGGTTTTGAAGAATTCAGCAGGAAATAAACTTATTAGAATTAACAATATAACTTTGTGAAACTTATGTTTGTAGCTGAACTTGGTGACTATGATCTTGCTGAGCATAGTGCTGAACTTGTCTCTGAGTTCAGGTTTGTGCCCATTCAGACTGAAGAGATGGAACTGGCTATTTTTGAGAAATGGAAAGAATACAGGTACTTGGCATTTGATCACACTTTCTTTAACATCACCACAGTAGTTATTTCATACTCATTTTCTTCTATTTCTATCCTTGGTATAGAAGTCATTTTATATTTATTATCTTTAAAATTATTATATTTTAAATTTCAGAGGTCAGACACCAGCACAAGCTGAAACCAATTATCTGAATAAAGCCAAGTGGCTAGAAATGTACGGGGTTGATATGCATGTGGTCAAGGTAAGCATTGTGTTGTGATGCTTTTTTAAAATTCATTCCTTTGGGACTCAAGGTGACTGTGGAATTTTTCAGTATTAGGGAGGGCATAGCATTTGCATAGGCTAGCACTGGGTACTTTGGATGTGTGTTTAAAGGGTTAAGATTAAATACTTAATGACTAGAATCTCGCTGCAAGGTTCATTATGAGAAAGAAGAGAAACAACCAAAATCCTCAAGAAGGTACATCAGTGCTTTTAAGCTGTTTCTTTTTTTTTTAGCAGTGAAAAAATATATATACTTTTTAGCTTTTAAGCCACTTTTTATTCTTTTCACTTTGTGTTACCTTATATCATTGAAGCTGAGTAAGCGCTGTTAAAATAATTAAGGAAGCAAAGTCGAAAATTTGTAGCTAGAGAGGGCTTGATAAACTGCAGAACAGCTTGTGTGGTGATTTAAGTTATTTCTAGTTTACCTAGCAACATATTTCCAGAAAGGCAATCTTTTTCAAAATTTGTGATTTAAGTGGTAAATAGAGTATGGGAAGAATCTGGAAAGAATTTTCTTTGTAGAGGGATTCTAACTACCCACTTTCAGTGAAGACGTACTTTAAAACCACAGTGTTTCAATGATTAGAAATAAAAATATATGCATAAATTTTCCTAAGAATGTTATTTTGGGTACTCTTAATTGTTGAAAACATTTTGTATATTAACATTAGCCTGAGTATAATTAATATAATTCAGTGTGAAAATAAAGTTAAACAGTTGTTTGCAAATGTGAAACCTGTCTTATACAAAAATAAAGCTAACACATTTTTCTCTCCTGAGTTAGGCTAGAGATGGGAATGACTATAGTTTGGGATTAACCCCAACAGGAGTCCTTGTTTTTGAAGGAGAGACCAAAATTGGCTTATTTTTTTGGTAAGCAGAGTTAATATTAAAGTTACTTACTGTTTTCTTTTTTAATGAATAAAAACATTTATATCACATTAATACATAGTTTGGAAATCAAATAGTTCTGAAAAGTTCGAAAATGAAAAGTAACTGTCTCCTGTTATATTCTTATTCATCTATAGTCTCCCTCCCCAGAGGCAATTTAAAAAATTCTTCTAGCTATACTTTCCTTTAGTTTCAAGGTATGTTAAAATTTATGTCTTAATATATGAATATTATATATTTCCATGTAATTAAGTGTTCACATAGGCATTCCCTGCCTTCATGTATAATGTCACTATTTTTAGTAGTTCTTGTTCCATAGACAATCTCTTTACTCCCTATTATGTAAGAGAAAGATATTAGTACTTTTATTACACCTTTTAAGTTGTATTCCTCTTTCTGTGTTCTGGCTTTTATCATCCATTCTTTTAAATTACATTTAAGTTTTACTTTTACATCAAGAATAGATTTTACTTGGATTTCATAATTTTCAAAACTGTAGTTTAGTTCTTAGGTTTTGTCTGGTGTTCTGAAAGCTAAGAATCAGGAAATAGTGTTTCCATTATTATATTTAAGTTAGAACCAGTACAGAGCTTAGAGTGTACTGGTGTTATAGACATGGGCCAAACATGGTCTCTATGTTGTTTACTTCTTCACAGCTGGCCAGTACTGTTAGTTCAAAGCCCTCTGACATCAAACTCAAATTCTTAAACATCCAGTTGCTTTAAATATAGCACAATAAGTATATTTTTAGCCATTTAGAGCCTGTCTGCTTTGCATATCCCATGAAACTGCACCCTAACATTTGCTAGCCCTGGATAAGGCAACACTGTTGTTATTAAAGACCTTAAACTTTCTCAGCTCTCTGACCCAGAGACTCCATACTTGCTGTTGAATGCCATCACAAGACACTGAGGTCTCCTCTCAGATTTCCCTCTCTCCTGGGAGTTCCCTTGCCTTCTACCCCTTCTTGGTGGTGGCCCTGCAGCTCCTGTCTCTGGAAGGTCACCTGCTGTGAAAGACTTGCCCTATCAGGCAACTCTGTCCAAACACTGCTCAATAAAGCATGTTATGTGGTACTGCTATATCTTGTCCCTGTGTTTTTCTTGATTAGCCCTGAAATCCTTGAACTCACAACTGGTATTACATTTCCTTTCTTTGTGTAGCTCTTTGTTTTTCCTAGATTTCTTTTTTTTTTTTTTTTTGGCTTTTTTATTTTTATTTTTATTTTTATTTATTTATTTATTTATTTATTTTTTTAAATTTTATTTTGTCGATATACATTGTAGCTGATTAATGCTCCCCATCACCAAAACCTCCCTCCCTTCTCCCTCCCCCCTCCCCCCCAACAATGTCCTTTCTGTTTGTTTGTTGTATCAACTTCAAATAATTGTGGTTGTTATATCTTCTTCCCCCCCCCCCCCCGGTTTGTGTGTGTATGTGTGTATGTGTGTGTGTGAATTTATATATTAATTTTTAGCTCCCTCCAATAAGTGAGAACATGTGGTATTTCTCTTTCTGTGCCTGACTTGTTTCACTTAATATAATTCTCTCGAGGTCCATCCATGTTGTTGCAAATGGCAGTATTTCATTCGTTTTTATAGCTGAGTAGTATTCCATTGTGTAGATGTACCACATTTTCCGTATCCACTCATCTGATGATGGGCATTTGGGCTGGTTCCAACTCTTGGCTATTGTAAAGAGTGCTGCGATGAACATTGGGGAACAGGTATACCTTCGACTTGATGATTTCCATTCCTCTGGGTATATTCCCAACAGTGGGATGGCTGGGTCGTATGGTAGATCTATTTGCAATTGTTTAAGGAACCTCCATACCATTTTCCATAGAGGCTGCACCATTTTGCAGTCCCACCAACAATGTATGAGAGTTCCTTTTTCTCCGCAGCCTCGCCAGCATTTATCGTTCATAGTCTTTTGGATTTTAGCCATCCTAACTGGGGTTAGATGGTATCTCAATGTGGTTTTGATTTGCATTTCCCGGATGCTGAGTGATGTTGAGCATTTTTTCATATGTCTGTTGGCCATCTGGATATCTTCCTTAGAGAAATGCCTACTTAGCTCTTTTGCCCATTTTTTAATTGGGTTGCTTGTTTTCTTCTTGTAAAGTTGTTTGAGTTCCTTATATATTCTGGATATTAATCCTTTGTCAGATGTATATTTTGCAAATATTTTCTCCCACTCTGTTGGTTGTCTTTTAACTCTTTTAATTGTTTCTTTTGCTGTGCAGAAGCTTTTTAGTTTGATATAATCCCATTTGTTTATTTTTCCTTTGGTTGCCCGTGCTTTGGGGGTCGTATTCATGAAGTCTGTGCCCAGTCCTATTTCCTGAAGTGTTTCCCCTATGTTTTCTTTAAGAATTTTTATTGTCTCAGGGTGTATATTTAAATCCTTAATCCATTTTGAGTTGATTTTAGTATACGGTTTTCCTAGATTTCTTTGCTTCTCCAATCTCATACACCCCACACATCCCTTTAAATTACCTGCCTTTGTCTCTTCTCCATAAGTTCTTCGAAATTCTTAAGGGTTGCGTTAAATGGTTCTTCTATTCTGATTGGAATTGTTTGCTCTTCAGGCTGCTGTCTAGTTTTTATCTCGAGACTTCCCCTTCTTGTTTTCTCAGCTAGGATCCCGTGTTATCCTCCCACGTTTTCCTCTTTGCTTTTTTTTTCTCTCTTGATATGTATTCTCAAGTAGCTGCCTGAGAAAAGGGAGGCAAATTGTTTAAATCCTTGGATGCCTTAAAATGATTTATTCTTCTCTTAGTCTTTCTTGATAATTAGGTTATGAATGGAATTTTAGATTGAAAATTATTTCCTTCTAAAAGTTGAAGAGAATATTTCATTTATTTTTGCATCCAGGTGTTCCTGCTAGGGACTCTCTGAGAGACTTGAGTGGAACACCTTTACAGTTGTCCCTTCATGGGTGAGGAAGATGGAGCATTTATTGACCTAGTTTTTGGGTGTTGATTCACTGGCACTTCTAGCTTGTCCTGTGGGCAGATGGAACTTGCTTCATAGGCCTGAGAATACTCTAGGCTGAGAGATAAAGAAAGCACCTTTTGTACCTCCTTATAAGGTTATTGTGAGAATTAATTGAGTTAATACTTGTAAAGCACCTAGAAGAGTATCTAGCACTTAGTAGGCATTTTTTACATAAATAAGTGCTGTCTTCTCACCTCCTCCTCCTGCTATTATTTTTTTATTCATTTATTTAGTTACTGTTTTAGTACAACTTTTGTAAATAAGTTATGTTTTACAGCTGTTTTATGTAAGTTATATTTAAAGATTAGTGAAAGTGTCACGTTTTGACACCCACAGTTCACATAAGTATAGAGTTCAAATGTGGTAGGTGGTGTAGAATTTTAGTACAGGTGGGGAGATAGAGTTAGAAAGAGGGCAAAAAGTGAGGTTTTAAAAAAAAAATTTTATGAAGATTTCCTCAAACCAAAATTGCTGTAGAAAATAGAGTTGAAGACCATAATCTATAATGTTTTCCTTTATCCCTTTTTATGAGCATTATAGTCTTTCCTATATCTAGTTCCTGTGCAGATGCTTTAATGCTTTAACACTTTAACATTTTCACCTAGGCCTTATACCATACTATAATTGGGGCCTATGAAGAATATGCATGTCTTCATTTTCTTTTTTCCCTAATATTTTTAATGTCTGATATATGTTAATGTCTGATATATGTTAATGTCTGATATATGATAATGTCTCAATTTTGTTAAGAGGCATTGCCTTTGAAATATGTATTTTTCTGTTATCCTGTATATTAGAGGCTTTTTTGATGACAATTCAGGTTACAATTTCTCTCTTCTTAATTTTCAATTCAGAAGTCAGATGATTAAATGTGCTTGAAGTAAAAGCAAAAAAAGTTTTTAGGAACATTTATTTATAATCTGGCTGCTGTTCTTATTATTATAGGCCCAAGATAACCAGACTGGATTTTAAGAAGAATAGATTAACCCTGGTTGTTGTAGAAGATGATGATCAGGTAGGAATTATATTGCTTTACTTTTTTAACTGACTATTTTATGTGGTAACTTGTGTCTCTAAAAGGAGGGATGGAATGTACCCCCAATGTTTTAAAGAGCCATAAACGGAGACTTAATGTAATTAATACTTTAAATATTTTCCTGACTTAGGTCACACCATCCTAAAAATATGGTTTTCTGCCCTTAAGATTAAAGATAATGTAAAAGTTTGTTCTTGTTTTTTCATTGATAATATATCTGAGGCATATAAAAATTACATTAAGTGATTTTATCCCTTTAGTGCCTGATTGAAAAGATTAATTGAAAAGATTTACCTAATGATATTCTTAATAAAGCCTTTTGAACTAAGGATTACCTTTTTATCAGTAAAAATGTGGTTCCTAATTGATACACATATAGACCTATCTCAGATACATTATGCTAAGTGAAAGAAGCCAGACTCAAAAGATTATGTACTGTATGATTCCTTTTATATGACATTCTGGGAAAGGCAAACCCATAGGAATGGAGAATAGATCACTGATTGCTTAGGATTAGAGGTAGTGAGGAGGTTTGACTACAAAAGGGACAGAGTGAGGGACATCTTCTGAGATGAAGGAACTGTTTTATATCCTGTTTTTGGTGTTGGTTGTATGACTCTATGTGTTTGTCAAAACTCACAGAATTGTACTGTATGCAAATTAATAAATTTTAGCACATATACATACGGATACCTACAGATAAAAACATTGGGAAAAATGTTAACAGTTGTTGAATCTAAATGGCATACATATCAATATTAAGTTTTTCTGTATCTTTAAACATTTTTATAATAAAATGTTAAGATTCAAATTTCCTATGTGATTTCACCTTTATACTACTCTCATTTTAGAAAGCTTTTTATGTTTCTCTTACAGCTTTTGTCATATGCAGGCATATCTTTACATGTTTCTAGTCTGTTTATAATTGATAATTCACCTTTTCCTCCTCCTCATTATTATTAGTAGTAGAGGTAATGTATTTTGGTTGTACCAGTGTAAAGTGTGACAAGCAGTAGGTGAATGTAAAGAAGTATGTACGTTTTGCTGAAACTTTGCCAGTATTGGATTTTACGTTAAAAATATATTTTGCTTATAATAATGGATCTTACTGTTTTAAATTTGATCTTTGAATAGGAATAGTTGTTAATGTTTGCTCATGTTTGTTTATTCTTGTATTTCTTTTTGGTGGGCATTTTCTGTTCATGTTCTTTTCTATTGGTCCCATAAAGGTGCTATAGGAAAACATCAGTATAAATTCCAACATAGATATTGATAAATAAAAAGCTGAGATCAGGTAAGTATTACCCTGCCTCATGGTTGTAGCTGTCTGATGATTTGCTGTGGTCATTGTGGACATATGTGGACCTATTAAATATAATAACTGGGAAAAAGAATACTGTAAAAATTTAAGTTAAAGATTCCTGTATACTTGGTATAATTTTTTTTTTTCAAATTGTTGAATATTGGTGTTGCACTCTAATAACACCTACACCTCTTTTGGAATGGTCTTTGAGTTTATACATGAAAAATCAGTAGATTTTGGTCAGTGTTAGTAACATAAAAAACAGAGTTGATCAGAAGCTTGGTTGTGTCAGATTGCTGCTGCTTAATGGGATGCACTGCTTTACAATCAGTAGATCTTGGTGGTCTATTTTGACTTTAAAGTTGTTCATATACAAAGTAAAGGTACTGAGTGCTTATGTGCTTGGTACAGTTTTAGGCTTTTTACTTATCACGTAAATGAAAAATATCCTATATTCTCAAGGAAATTTTAGTTCAGTGGAAGTGTCCAATAAGTGGATGAGCAACATGTACTCAAAAAATATGTACTCTTATTTTAAGTGGTAAAATAGGAGTACATAATAGATAAGTTTGCAAAAATATGTGGGCTTGTGTGTTTATGGTATCGTTTATAATACTGAGACACATTCATACAGTAAAATGCTGTGTAGCCAAGAAAATAATTATTAATGTGGGAAGAACTTTATGATGTAATAAGTGGATGTTTGGTGCAGTAGTATTTTTATGTCCGTGTTTTAAAAAATATGGCAGTACTTTTACATGAAGAAAAGTTTACATAGATTTCAAACTCCTGGGTGTGTTATTGCAGGGTGATTTCAGCTTTAGATGATTTTGATATCCTCCCCCCGTTTGTTTTTTTAAAGATATATTTCATATAAAGGACAGGGAATAGGAGATAAAAGTGCCCCTGGTACTGATTCATTAGGTGCCATTTTAAGTTTGCAGTTTGCTTAGGTCTTAAGAACATACAGAATCGTCTGTTATCTTTTGGTGAAGGTATGATGATCTTAGAGTTTTCTCTCGTCAGAAAGCATGCATTGCTTTACTCACTGCAGACTAGAGAGGGAAAGATAATTAAGCTTTTTTGAATGCTGCCCTCAGGGAGAACATTGACATTAAGCAATGTCAGAATAAAAGTATGTTTCTCATAATGTGGAATTTGACCTCTCCTCCTTCAGATTTTAAAAAATGGGCTGGAGGATTAGCTCAGTTGGCTAGAGCACACTGTTATAACACCAAGGTCAAGGATTCAAATTCCTGTACTGGCCAGCCACCCAAACAAACAAACAGACAAAAACACCTGTCATAGTTCAGTGTACAATAGCGTCATCTATGTATTCAAAAAAAAGCCTAAAAGCAGCTCAACTGAATTAGCTAATATTTCTGCATAGGTTTTAGTAACCTAATATACATTTATTTAGTACACTTAACAATTAAAAACATATGAAAAGTCATACAGGGAAAAAGTGTTTCTTCCATTCTAGCCACCCATTTCCTCATATGTAAGTCATCAGTGTTACTTCAACAGTTTTAAGCCACACCTTTTTGATTTTTTTTATCATCTGAAAAAATTGGGATGCATTTAACAATAGGTCATGGCTTAAGATCGTTGTCAGCCAGGCAACAGTTGTGATGTAGTTATCGTTGCCTGCATGTTTGTGAACTGGTTATACCAAATTCGGTTGAGCTTTGTTCATTGTTGGTACTGTAGGTGTTAAGTTCAGTAGCTATTTAAATGGCTTCAAAAAGATAACACTAGGATTCAACATTGAAATGAAAAGTTATTCTGAATGCAGAAAAAGCAAACAGATCTGTGGGATGTACATCAAGTGAAGTAAATATGCATTGTTGGAGAGTGACCTCAATTTTATGTTTCTTTTGCTATTCAGAGTATTTGGGTTCACCCACTCCACCCCAAATTATTTAATAATAAAAGAGCATATTAAATGGTCCCCAAGATTTGTGTGCACAGTGAAGTGTGAGAAGTACTATTTAGCAGAACCTAAGAAAGATGATTCTGAAAAGCAGGTGAAACAGTGATAAGTTTGAAAGTTTTAAGTTTTGGTACTGAGATTCATGCAAAGGATTGCCCTATCACAGCTTGGAAGAAAATCAGAGAAGTGATAATGGAGTATTTTAAAAAGAAATCTCTTGATGGCACAGAGGATGATCACTTTATCATCAATTTTCAAATGAGTTGAAAATGATTTAGAAGAGTCAGATTTTGAACCTGCATCTTTCTGAAAATAATCATTATGTTACTAATATTTCCATTTTTATGTAAGCATAGATGTAATTAAATATTTGTATCTAAATCTACAAGTGGTCTTTCAAGAAGAATTAAATATAATTCTGTGTAATAAGTGTGATCATAATTGGTGGCACTTATTCTTATTGGGGCATAAAATAGGGCATCTTATAATTGACATTTTAGATGTGATCAAATATAGTCATAGCTTTTTGGATATCTTTTCAAAGATGTTTTATACATACAAGCAAATGTGTGTATTAGTTCTTTTACACAGAAGTCAGCTTGTATTGTACACTGTTTTCTAATTATCGTTTTTAACTTTATGATATAGCCTGGAATCTTTTCTGTATCAGTACATAAACTGCTTCCTTATTCTTATTTAAAAAAATCAACTAAAACTGCATAATATTGTAGTATATTGATGTACCCTAATTTATTTAGTCAGTTCTCAACTAGCTGACATTTATATGTTATATATACATTAATTTGTACATTGGCAACTGTATTCATAGAATAATTTCCTGCAGGTGGATTTTTCTGATCAAATAGTTATGTGCATTTGTCCTGGATAGAGAGAGATCCTATCAAGTTTGTACTCTTATCAGTGTTCTAACCTGTTTCCTTAGAGAAAGTTATCAAACATTTTTATCTAAAAGGTGAAAAGCGGAATTTCATTGTAGGTTTAATTTTTTATTTCTGTTACACAGTGATATTGAACATCTTTTCATACATTTGAGCTGTTTGTTTTTCCTTTTCTCCTGTCTATTGACACCCTTTGCACATTTTTCTTTCATGTTGTCGGCCTTTTTTCTTATAGATTTAGCCTTTTGTGATAGAAATTATAAATATTTTATAATTGTTGTTTGTATTTTAACATTGCTTATGGTGGTTTTTGCCATGTACTTTCACATTTTTATGAAATGTAGATGAACTTATCAGTCTTTTATGGATGCTGAGTTTTGTTTATAGAAAAGTTTTCTGTACTTTGAAGTTGTATGTTTTTCCATTGTTCTTTTTCAATATATAGTTTTTGTTGGTACATTTCGTGGAAGTATAGCATACCTTCAGATAAGCGCACAATTAAATGTACAACTTATTGAATTTTCACATACACCTGTAAGACCAACACCCAGATCAAGAAACAGAATACAACCAGGATTTTAAAATCTCCCTTAATGTTTTCTACCAGGTACAGTCCTCCCAAGGGTAACAATTCTCCTTACTTTTAACACCATAGATTAGTTTTTGCCTGTCTCTTGAACTTTATGTAAATGGAATCTGACAGAATGTTCTCTTTGTGTCTGGCTTGTTTATTTCAACATTGTATTTGTGAGCTTCAGTCATGTAGAGAGTAGTTGTAGTTGGCTCATTCTTATTGATATATAGTTTTCCATTTTATGAATAGAGCACAATTATTTGTTCATTGTTGCTGGATATGTGCTTTGTTTTCAGTTAGCTACTAAAAAGAGTGCTGTTCTGAAAACTAGGGTGTGCATGTGTTTCACTTTTGTAGATACTGCCAAACTTTTTTCAAAGTGTTTATATAAGTTTGCACTCCCACCAGCAATGTATGAGAATTCCATCTGGTTTTTTTGGGTTTTTTGGTAATGTTTCGTATTCTGTCGTTTTCATTTTAGTCATTCTGGTGGATAGAAGAATCATTTTGTGGGTTAAATTTGCATTCCCCTGATGACTACTCTGGTTTAGCACTTATTTATCTATTTATTGGATGTTTGGATATTTTCTTTAATGAAATGCTTGTTCAAGTCTTTTGTTTATTTTTCTATTAGGTTGTGTGCCTTTTTCTCATTGAAAAATTTTGAAAAATATTCTGCATATTAGCTCTTTGTCAGATATATGTGTTGCAAGTATCTTCTGCTCCTTAACTTGCCTTTTGACTCTTATTAGTGTTCTTTTAATGAATAGAAGTTTTCAGTTTTAATGTAGTACAGATTATAAGTATTTTCCTCTAGGGTCAGTACTTTTTGTGTCTTAAAATTTAAGAATCTTTATCTATATTAAGGTAATGAAGAGAGTTAAAGATATTTTAAAATTATTTTAAATTATAAAACATTTCAAATAAACTGAGAAGTACAAAAAAATTAAGAAATTAAGACATACATTTTTTTACTTGTGATCTAGATTTAACGTTTCTTATATTTTGCTTCTGATCTTTTTTAGAACTAGATAAAATTATGTGTGCATGTGTGTGTGTGTGTGTGTATATACAGACACACACATATATAAAAATAAATAATACAGCTAAGGTCTAACGCCCCACCTAGTCTCTTTCTTCCTCATACCTGGCCACTATTTTTGGAGGGTATTATTTTCATTATATTTTATAACTTTTTCAAATGTAAACACATCATAATACATGGTAGAATTTAAAAATTTACATAAATTATATATATTTGCAGCTTGCTTGTTTTATCTAAACATGTATAGCTATGTAATTTAGCTATTCATTTTAACCTATATATGGTATACTGTAATGAATAAACAGTAGCTCATTGGGAAGGAGAAAGGAAAAGGCATGGAAAACCTGTTAAACGAAATAATAATGGAAAACTTTCCAGGTGTAGGGAGACATGGACCTTCAGATCCAGGAGGCTCAAAGATCCCCAAACATAGTCAACCCTTAAAGATGCTCTCCAAGTCACATTATAGTCAAACTGGCAAAGCTCAAAGACAAAAAGAGAATCTTAAAAGAAGCAAGAGAGAGGCATCAAGTCACCTGTGAGGGAGCCCCTATCAGACCAACATCAGACTTCTTAACAGAAACTCTATAGACCAGAAGAAAATGGGATGATATGCTCAAAGTACTAAAAGAAAAAAACTGCCAGCCAAGAAACCCAACAAGGCTATCCTTCAGAAATGAGAGAAAAACAGTGTATTTTCAGACAAGCAAAAACTGTGGGAGTTCACCACCACATGACTAGCCCTACAAGAAATCCCACATCAGGAATCTGCAAAACAATTATTACTACCATGAATACACAAGAAAGAACAAAATCCATTTTGACCCATAGATCAGAAATCCAAATGAGAAAGAGAAAGGAACTTAACACCACAAAAAACCATAATGACAATGTGATAATGCTCCTGCTTTATTTCTCATTTTAGTAATTTCAGTCTTCTCTCTTTTTTCCCTCTTGGTCAGTCTAGAGAAAGGTTTGCAAATTTTGTTAGTCTTTTTAAAGAATCAGTTTTGGTTTTGTCGATTTTCTCTATTGTTTTTAATCCCCTATTTCATATATTTCTGTTGTAATCTGTTATTTCCTGCTTATATTTGCTTTTGGTTTAATTTGCTCTTCTTTTTCTGTTTTCTTAAGGAAGAAGTTTACATTACTGATTTGACATTTTTCTCGTTTTTAATATAAGTGTTTACAAGTATCAATTTTCATCAAAGCACTGCATGAGCCCTGCATCCTATAAATTGTATGTTGTGCTTTGGTTTTTATCTCAAAGTACTCTAATTTCCCTGTGATTTTTTTTTTTTTTTTTTACCCATTGTTTAATTAGGAGAATGTTGTTTAATTTCCACACATTTATGAGTTTTCTAAATTTCCTTCTGCTATAGTGGTCAGAAAACATATTTTCTATGACCTTAGTCTTCACAGATGTATCAAGACTTGTTTTGTGGCCAAAAAAAAAAAACCCCAAAATAAAACAAAACTACATTTTACATTTTGTAATGATAAATATGCCGACTGTCCTCGTTTCGTCATCACATTGTAGACAAATACTGATAGTCAACTCTGTACCCCACAAATATGTATAATCAATTGTTTCAATTAAAAAAATTTTTTTAAATGAAAAATACAAAAAACCCCACAATAGCTCATTCATTCATTAATCTTTTACTCAGTTATCTCTCTGTATAGTTTTTAAATATGTTGTTATTTACTTGGCCATTTCTTTTTTTGACAGTTAGGGTTTGTGCCCATTTTTGCTATTACAAATGACACTGAAGAGAATATCTTTGTGTATAATTTTTGGTGTTTAAAAAATAATTTTCCCTAGAGAGGCTGTATAACTTAGTTGTTACATGTGTAGATTCTGGAGGCATACTGGCTAGTTTCGTTTCTGATTTTCTATCTTAACTAGTTTTGTGAACTTGGGCTTAATTTCTTTGAGCCTCAGTTTCCTTATCTATGAAATGGGAGTAATGATAGTAACTACTCAATGGGGTAATTATGTGAAATCCTTAGAAAAGTGCATAAGAATATTAACTATTATAATAATTAGACTCCTGGGAGTATAGTTATAGGACAAAAAAATAAGAACATTTTTAAGGCTGTTGATACATGTTGCCAGATCTTATATGATCTTTTAATTATAATTATGCACTTAGTCCAAAGAATGGCAGATTAAGCCTTATTTTGTGTGTCTCTGAAAAATGAGATCGTATAAATAGAGGGGCCAGTCTTAGGAATAATTTTATATCAGCTGAGAAAATGAGCAGCTTGATTTCAACTCTGCCATTATGTAGATAGAATAAAGAGTATCTGAATTTCAGGGAGCAAAGTAGATTATTATCTGCTTCTTGGTGTTGCTGTGGTTGTACAGTTGTGCACTGCATAATTACGTTTTGGTTATATATGATAGTGGTTGCAGTAATAGGCTATACTGTATAGGCTAGGTGTGTAGTAGGTTTGTATAAGTATACTCTATGATGTTTGCACAATAACAGAATTGCCTAACAATGCATTTCTCAGAACATTATCTCCATTGTTAAGTGACGCGTGACTGTATTTGTATCTCAAAAATGGGGGATGGGGCTGTCTGACCTAACAACCATCCCTTTTTTATGTTGTTTTCTTTTTCAGGGCAAAGAGCAGGAGCATACATTTGTCTTTAGACTGGATCATCCAAAAGCATGCAAGCATTTATGGAAATGTGCTGTGGAGCATCATGCCTTCTTCCGCCTCCGAGGCCCTGTCCAAAAGAGTTCACATCGATCAGGATTTATTCGACTAGGATCACGATTTAGATACAGGTTGATTTTAATAGGTGCTTTCTATATCTGTCATTCTTGAGTCGAGGTCAAAAACATTAGGCCATCCCTCTTATTTTACAGATGTGAAAAACTAAGTCCTGGAGAAATAAAGTGGTTTGTGAAAGTCTTCCATTGGCCAAAAGAAGAAAGAAAAAAATGATATTGTTATTGGTTTTAATTTCTTGAGTAGATGGGAAAACATAGTAATTGTGTAATGGATTTTATATCCCTTTTGACATTTACTTTATATATTGACCATCTCCCAGTTTAAATCCAAGCTTTATGGATTTTTTATCCAACAGCTGGATATCATACAGAGAAAGGCTATCTTGCCCTGACCGGGATAATCTGGGTAATATTTGTGGTCCTTTATAAACCTGAAGTTTCATTATTCTTATAGAATCCTTGTTGTTGGTCATAAGTTAGAAATGTTTTGGTTTATTGGAGAGTAATTATTGGTTGTGAGTTTTAAGCATGATGTGGAAATCAGTGTGATTTAAAAAGGGAATGGGTCGTACCAATAATGTGGCAAGTTGATTGTGTGGAGTTCATGCAAAAGAGCTTCTATTCTACCTACATTTGAAGTGGAGAGGCATTTTTTTTTTTTTTTTTTTTTACAGAATTTAAATGGAAATCAAGGAGAGCAGGACAATAATTTAAAAAAATATTTCAGGGAAATTATTCTGAAAAATATATCATAATCAGAAAAAGTAACTGAAAATCTTATTGTAATTACACACTTTACGTTGAGTGTGGGTAGGGAGTAGAAGGGAGTTCTGTAAAAGCATGGATACTCTGAACTTATATATGTTCTTAGGTGATAATGCATGCTTAAGGAAAAAAACCAGTATAACCTGTTGCTTATTTCACAAAAGGCTAAAGAGTGAAAGAAAGATATGGTAAAGAAAGACATCAAGACTAGTAGTAGTGGTTCTTTCAGGATGATTCTTTTAAGGAGAACCTTAAAAGAATTTCTCTGAATGTGTATCTGATTACTGTAGCCCTCAAATCTTCTTATTCCTGTATGCCTCATTTATTTTAGTGGGAAAACTGAGTATCAGACCACAAAAACCAATAAAGCAAGAAGATCAACATCCTTTGAAAGAAGGCCCAGCAAACGATATTCTCGACGAACTCTACAAATGAAAGGTGAAGTGCAGCCTTGTTTCAAAGGACTATTATTCCTTGACAACCAACCAAGTACTGGTATTTTTTTACTTGAGGGGAAGTTACCTGGATCTCTTTAGGTCTATTCCAGTCAACTAACGTACTTTTCTGGCGTAATCAGTTTCATAAGATACACAGGGGAAAATTGCCTATATTGTTAGCTGAGATTAAACTTTACATCCATCCCAGTTCAGATGGTATTCTGAAATTGTGTTCAGTTTTTGTATTGACTATTTTAGTGTTTTTGTGGAGCAACATTTTCTCTGCTTCACTTACAGATCTCGTTCATAATAAAACATCTCTTAAACCCCTTAGGAATTTTTAAAAAAACCATTGGCATGTGGTGAATAAATTTTAAGTTAAAATTATTTTTCCTTTTTCTAATTTATATTTATTTTTGTGGGGTACAGTGTGTTGTTTCAATATGTACATATAGGTAAAAATTATTTCATATTGTGTTATAATACTAAGGACTCTTGTTAAATGTAGTTTTTAAATTTAATCATCAATATGTATCATAAATAGACATTTCCAAATTCATAAATGTTACTTACTGTTTAAGATACTTCAATTATGTAAGAAAAAGCATGGTTTATTTTGACAGATAAATCAAAACTTGTCTTTGATTTCAAGTCTGAATTTGTATTAAAATACAGATTGAATTTTAAGTATATCCATAATGTCAGGGTTGTCAACAGTTGTCCATAAACAATTGCCATGATATGATATTTGGCAGTATTGTAAAAAACAAACAAAAACTTGATTTCTATTTATAGTTTTTGGTGTGGCTATAAATTAAATGATATATAGCTATAAATGAAACTGTTTCAATTTGTGATGGTTTAAAACCTTTAAGTTTCCTCTTGTTTTCCGCTGACAGCCATTCAGGATTGGTCATTTTACTCTAGGAGGTTTGCAGATGGTTCTGTTTTAAAGGAAGGGATGTATGCTTATTTAATTGCTTTATTTAAAAAATGCAAATAATTGCTGTTATTGACTTTAATAGTGTGAGCCCCAGAACACTTTTGTGAACTGAAGGTTTTTAAATCTATGGTTAGGAAACATGGCTTATAAAGCAATTAGTCAAGGTTTTACTTTGATGAATAATGAAACAATTTATCATGTAAGATGAGACTAATGAGATGTTATCTTTTTTCTTCTGTCAGCAAGTATAACAAAACCTGAGGAACTCAGGTGAGTAATGTCTTGCAATTTAGGAATTGATATAGAATGTTTTTGAATTTATGTAGTTGCTGTCATTAATTTAAAAGATATATTTTTTTTGGGGGGGGGGGGTTTCGTGACCGGTAAGGGGATCGGAACCCTTGGCTTGGTGTCGCCCGCACTGCGCTCAGCCAGTGAGCGCACTGGCCATCCCTATATAGGATCTGAACCCGCGGTGGGAGTGCCGCTGCGCTCCCAGCGCCGCACTCTCCTGAGTGAGCCACAGGGTCAGACCAAAAAAATATTTTTTGAAGACATGTCAGAGTATCAAGTTGAACCTAGCTATTGGGGATGCAGCAGGGAACAAATAAACATGTGTAATAACTGATAAAACTGACATGAAGAAAAATAACACAATTTAAAGAAACAGTGGGATGAGGGTGGATATGCTATTCATAATGAGAATGACTGACATTTGTTATTTTCAAGTGACAGGATATAAAGATGAATAAATTATGGTTCTTGTGCACAAGGAGCTCAAAGAACAAAGGCTGATTTGTAAATAAGCAATTTTATTCCTGGGATAAATCCCACCTGGTCATGGTGTGTTATATCCTTCTTTATTTTATGTTGCTGGATTTGATTTGCTAGTATTTTGTTTTGGATTTGTTTGTCTATATTTATCAGAGATATTGGTCTGTAGTTTTCTGGTAATGTCTTTGTCTGGTTTTGGTATCAGGGTGATATTGGCTTCACAGAATGAGTTGGTAAATGTTCCTTTTCTGTTTTTTGGGAAAATTTGTAAAGAATCATATGAATTCTTCTTTAAATGTATGGTCAGTTTTACCATTAAAGCCATCTGGCCTGGACTTTCTCGATATGAAGTTTTAAAATTTTTAATTCAGTCTTGTTATAGATCTATTCAGATTTTTTTTCATCTTGAATCACTTTGAGATTTTGTCTTTCTAGAATTTGTCCATTTTATGTAAGTGATCTAATTTGTTGGTGTATAGTTTGTATTGGTCCCCTTTCCTTTTTATTTCTATAAGGTTAGTAGTGATGTACGCTTATTCGTTTCTGATTTTAGTGATTTGAATTTTTTTTTCCACTTGCTCAGTCTAGCTAAAGGTGTGTCAGTTTATTGGCCTTTTCAAATAGAACCAGCTTTTGCTTTCATTGATTTTTCTATTTTTTGATTTTATTAATTTTTGCTCTCATCTATGTTATTACCTTCCTTCTACTTGCTTTAGGTTTGGTTTGCTCGTTTTCTGGTATCTTAAGGTGGAAGATTAGGTTATTTACTTGAGATCTTTATTTTATTTTTTGGTGGCCCGCTGGTACAGGGATCCAAACCTTTGACCTTGGTGTTATAATACCACTCTTTAACCAACTGATCTAACTGCTGGTCTTAGATCTTTATTCTATTTTAACATTGTATTTACAGCTGTAAATTTCCTTTCAAGCACTGCTTTAGTTACATTCAAAAGGTTTTGGTATGTTGTGTTTTTATTTTTTGTTCATCACAAATTATTTTCTGATTTCTCTTGTGATTTCTTCTTTGACCTGTTGGTTACTTAGGAGTGTGTTGCTGAATATTTTATTCTTTCTTCTGTGTTCTTCTAATTTTGTTCCATGATAGTTGTGGAACATACTTTGTATGACTTTGATTCCTTTAAATTTATTGAGAATTGTTTTGTGGCCTACCATGTGATTCATCCTGGAAAATGGTCTGTGTGTACTTGAAAAAAATGTATTCTGCTGTTTTTGAGTGGAGTGTTCTATAGATGTTCTGTTAGGTCTAGTTAGTTCAAGTCTTCTATTTCACTGTTCATCTTTTTCCTAGTTTTATCTATTATTAACAGTAGGCTATTGGAGTCTACAAGTATTATTATTCAGTTTTCTATTTCTTCAGTTCTTCAAGTTTTTGTTTCATGTATGTTGGGGATTTTTATGTAAAAATATGTTTATAATTGTTTTGTTTTGTGTGTATGTCTGGCTGGTTTCAGGATTCGAACCTGTGACCTTGCTGTTACAAGGCTGTGCTCTTACCAGCTGAGCTAACTGGCCAGCCCCTGTAATTGTTGTATTATCCATTTATCGTGATAAAATGTTCTTCTTTATCTCTAGTAACTTTTTTGTTTTAAAGTCTATTTTGTGTGATATAAGTATTGCTAGCCCAATTTTCTTATGGTTGTTTTTCCATGTTATAACTTTTTTAAAAATCAAATTTGGGAAGTTTCTTCAAATACTCTATGCCCCTTTCTTTTGTTCTCTCCTTGTGCAACTCCCATTACATGTTGTTACACTTGATGGTGTCCCACAGGTCTCTTGAGTCTCTGTTCATTTTCCTTCCTTCCTTCCTTCCTTCCCTCCCTCCCTCCCCCCTAATTTTTCTCAGACTAAATAATCTCACTTGATCTATTTTCAAGTTTACTGATTCTTTTTCCTGCTCAGATCTGCTGTGGAACCCGTAGAGAATTTTTCGTTTTAGTTACTATATTTTCAACTCCAGAATTTCTACTTGATTCTTTTTTATAATTTCTGTCTGTGTAATGATGCTCTCTATTTGGTGAGATATTGTTCGCATACTTTCCTTTATTTCTTTAGCTATGGTTTCCTTAGTTCTTGAACATGTTTAAAATAGCTGATTTAGCCTGGCCAGTTAGCTCAGTTGGTTAGAGTGCAGTCTTTTAATACCAAGGTCATGGGTTTGGAACCCCTTGCCGGCCCGCCACCAAGAAAAAAAAAAAAAAGAATCAAAATAGCTGATTTAAAGTCTAGAGAGCTGGAGGAGTATTAGCTCCATTTTCTTGGCTTCACCAACCAGTAGAGCTGCTACCACCATATTAAGTTTGGGCAGAGAAGAACAGGGGAGCAGATTAAGGCTCAGATGCCACAGACTCAGCTCTTACTAAGATTTAGTAAAAGTTTTTGAATAAATGTTTCTGTACTTGATGTATGCCTCTGTGATAATTTCAGAGACTTTTAATGATTTTTTAACAGTAATTTTCACCAGATAAGTGTTTCTTTTGCTGGGGAGAAGGTCTGCTTTTGTCTTCAAGTGACCATATTGAAAATCTTGCTTCTTTTTTTTTTTTTTTTTTTTGTCGTTTTTTCGTGACCGGCACTCAGCCAGTGAGTGCACTGGTCAGTCCTATATAGGATCCGAACACGTGGCGGGAGCGTCGCCGCGCTGCCAGCGCAGCACTCTACCAAGTGCACCACGGGCTCGGCCCTGAAAATCTTGCTTCTGATGACTCCATTAATTTTAATGCTTCACAGCAATTGGCATATATTAGAGTCTTCTGGAATACCTGTTAAAGAATCAGATTCAGATCATACCCACAAATCTAGTTTTTTAAAAAATTTGTGTGTACTCCTATATGGCAGATGTATGACTAAAGCTTTTTCAAAAGAAGTTGGTCTCAAGTGACAGAACTATTGCATAAAGGAAAAAAAAAAGGAGTTGTTTTTAGGTACTGAGTATGGTGAGCCTCACCTTGAGATGTCCTATTCAGTTTTTTTCACTTGGAAAGCTATTAAAGCCAGGATGTGATTAGTGATTCACTGCAAAAGCATCTGCTTTTTGAACAAGGACTTTCCACAAGTTTCTATAGCTGTCAGTAGAGCAAATGAACAGAGCAGGGAGAAAATGAGGGATTCTCTCCATCATGAAATTTTCATTAGGTGAAAAACAAAATTACGTACCTTTTCTGGGCTGTACAGCTTTATTTTCCTTGCAGTTATTTATAAGAAAAATTTTGGAGAAATATTAGAGGTGTTCTGTGTTTTTTAAGCTATTATGTTTATTTAATGGATCATGTCTTGCTTTCCTGAAAGGGAGACTGGGACAGAATACTAGAGCTTAAAATCAGGAATGAGTACCTGGTGAAGTTAGCAAAAATGTAAATTAAGTATTCAAGCAGTGATGTGTAGTTGAAAAATACAGCTTCTATAAAAAGTTCTCCTTTAAGATATTCTAAAATACACATTTCTGAACAAAAAGTAGATATGAATATATAGTTTTTTTCCTTAGAATTAAGATAATTTAACTTTAATGGCTAAATTTCATTGTGTCTTCATTAGTAATGCTTCTGGGTCTGGAAAACACAGCAGAAATGGGATACTTAAGAAATGATACTTTTTTGTTGTTGAAGAATAGGCTTTTAGAAATGCAATGCAGAGCAGAACCCAACTCTCCTGAAGGTTATTGAGTGCCCCTCATAACAGTGCATGAGAGAATCTGAGCTTGGACCAGCATGTGTACCCTTTCACTCTTGCCCTTGCAGTTCTCTTTGCATGAACGATTTTGTTCCAGTGAACCGTTTGAAAGGGCACAACTATTTGACCTAAGAAGACTCTTGACTTTGTACTTTGCAGTTTTGTAAAATGCCTATTTGAGTAAGAGGTTTTTAAATGACTGATGTCAGTCATTTTCTTTGTACTATTTTGTCTCCTAACTACTTCCTTGTAAGTCTTGACTAATATAAAATATCTTAAGAAGAGGTGACATTTTAAAGAATAGTTGTCATTTCAGTACTAGTATATTTTATACAGGCTCAATGGGCAGTCTTGAAGACAGGAAAGAGAGGAATAGAAGAAAAGCAAAAGGGGGATCAGTTATTGCATTTAGTCCCTTAAAGGGGAAAACTTGGACTAGGTCAGTAATGAGAAGTAATTCTTTCAATAATTCATATTTGTGGAGGTGAAACAATATGTATAATCACAA
The DNA here is from genome assembly GCF_027409185.1 of Cynocephalus volans. Lineage (NCBI taxonomy): Eukaryota > Metazoa > Chordata > Mammalia > Dermoptera > Cynocephalidae > Cynocephalus > Cynocephalus volans. The sequence goes on along the minus strand of NC_084460.1, from coordinate 197,596,912 downwards.
GAAAATAGTGCTTTCTAGTTTGTTTAGTACCTGAAATCTAATGAGTTTCTGTGGCGATGTCAACGTTTTGGTCAGTTTTCTGTGTAAGCAATTCTTTCTTCATGGTGGTGGGTCAAGAGTGATTGGTGATCATTTTCAGTCTTTGCTGTATATTTCAAATTATTGAAAATAAGAAGTTATGAGTCAATATCACTTATTTAAGTACTTTTTCTCATGTTATTCATATTGTATTCATCACCTACTAAAGTTATTCTTAGTTAAAAGAAGAGCTTCAGAGAGTAACCAAGGGACCATAGACCAGTGAGCCTAACTTTTGTACCAAGCAGGCTGGATGAGATTTCACTAATGTTTAAGATTGTGGGTTACTTAAACCAATATAATGTATTCTGGAAAGAATAGTATGGTTAATAAAAGGAAATCGTGCTTGACAAGTACATTCTTTGCAATTGCCTTGGCAATTTATCTATACTAAACAGTATTTTTTTTTAAAGTTTTTTTATTGATTTTATTTATCACTCTTCTTTGTACTTTGCTAATATTAATTCATTTAATCCTCCTAACAGTCTCATGCAAAGGAAGAACCTGAGGTGCAGAGAGCAGAGCTAGTAGCACAGCTTGGGTTTGAACCCAGACAGTGGTAGTGCCAGTTCTGATTTAACTTGTAACTGAGATGTAGTTCATAAAAAATAGGATCTAAAATGGGTTCACTCCTCATCACCCAGCCTTTTAGAAACGCCTCTTAATTCTTGAGTTCTTTTTTTGATTCTTTACTTGTTTATCTGGTTGGCTTTTATCATCTGGTAGTTTTTGTTTTGCTGCCACCCTCCCTTAGAAAAGCTTCTGAATGCTGCATTCAGAGTTTGTGTTTGAGAAGCTTTGTCTGTTTCCTTTTACAAGGATGATATCTTGGTTGGAATATTGCTATCGGGAAGTCTGTGTCAACCTGATACTGGCAGTGATTTGCTTTTAAATTTCCTTGAGGTACCTGAAGTATTTTTCCCTTGTTTTTGAAGATCAGTAACTTAACCATAAGAGATTGAATGTGTTTAAATCTGTATCTCATTTTCCTGGAACACAGTGCTGCCATTAAATCTGTAGATTATTTTCTGACTTTTAAGGAATTTTCTTCTTATCACTTTGAATACATTTTCTTTTACATGAGTTGAATTCTTAACTACAGGGATGCCAATTAGTCTTATGTTCGAATGAAGTTAGCAAACTTTTATTTTTCTCATTTTGTTGTGGTAATATCTCATCTTTTTTTTTTTTTTTTTGCTGCTCTGTAGTTTTATTATAGGTTTTTTTCATTTGTTTGTTTTAAGTGCTTTTTGGGGTGGGGTGGGAGGGCAGTGGGTACAGCCTAAATGAAAACATATTTATAAATCATTTGGAGGGGACGGTATGCACAGAAGTTTCAAATATACTAAGGCCTTGAGTTTTAAAATGCTGAGCTATTGCTGACATTGGAAAATATTGAGAGGGTGGTAATATCCAAAAAAAAAACGACAGGTAAGCTTATGTGGGTATTTGTGCTAGATGTCTTGAATTTAAGGAGTCATTTATGCTGTTATCTTTGTTTTGCCATCTTCAACAGATATTGTCCAATGAATAAACAAGATTAGTAGAGAAGAATATGTCTAAGGCACAGTTGAAATATAGGTATATGGAAACATCAAATGAGCAGACTATAGAAAAGCAGGTATTTGCCTATAAGAGCAAACGTTTTCTGGGCTTCTGACATTCTTAATTTTAGGTACCAACAGTAGATTTTTTCTTTATTTGAAACAAAACATCGATGTTTTTAAAACAAAGTTGCTTTCATTGGTATATGTATTATCTTACAAAGTGAAGCCCTACAACTGTACATAGAGATTTTAATGTATTTTTTTCCTCTACTACAGTGTTCACAGTAATGTTTCAACACAGAGTAATGGCTCCCAACAGGTAAGTCAGTATTAAGCTTCTAAAACACTAGAACACTGTAGTATTATTAATTAGATTTTCACAGTGGTGTAACCTTGCTGAAGTTTTGCTCATTTTCTTTTCCTTGTGACCTAAGAGGCTCAGTAATGTCTAATTCCCTGTTATTCTGTAAACAGAACAGGTACTCTGGAAAACATTTCTGTCCCCGTAAATCCAGGGAAATGAATGAAATATTCAATTAGATTATTATCTATCTCAAAGGTGGTTTATGAAATTCAAGCTTTTGTTTATATTTGTTCACTATGTAGATAATATTCCATTTTAGTATTCTGTTTGCTGGTGAAGAGATCTTTTATCTAGGCAAAATTGGTGATTTTTATAATTTTTGTCCAAAGGCTTGGGGTGTGAGATCTACTCTTCCTGTGATTCCTTCCATTTCCTCTGGTCCTGTGCTGGTGGAGATAGAGAATCTTCCACGGAGTCCTGGAACAGACCAGCATGACAGGAAATGGTTTGTTAACTCCTTAAATCAAAATAAAATATTGCTTGCTTAATTGTATTCTAAATTCCAAGATAAAATCTTAGAGTGCTTTAAATATGATTGAAAGCAAATTATTCATATTTGTGAGCTCAAAAGAAGCATATTATTGAGCATTCGGATTGGGATGGGGAAAATAAGGGATGTGGATGAAGAAGGGAGTGCAGTGGCCTAAATGAAGAAGATCAGACAGCTGTCCTTATTTTGATTAGCATGATCTGGGAGTAGTCGGTGGTTCTCTATAGAAAAAAAAAAAACTTCCCTGCTAGTCAGTAGAACTTCTTCTCAGACCCATAAGGAAAATATGTCTGTTACATGTATTCCATACAGCATGATGTTAGTGTTTTGGATATATTTTCTTCATTAAAGACTGAAGATAAAACCAAAAGGGAAACATTATTATTATTGAAGTCTAAAAAAAAAAAGCATGAAATATTCTTTTCTTTGGAGATTGAGAGATAATCTGATGACTCTTATGGCTGGAAAGATATTTCATTTATTTTGATTTCCAGGGTCTTTTTCTCAGTTAATAGTAAATACACAGATAAATGCTGATAATACAAAATCACAGGTTTGGATACCTGTACCAGCCAAATACCCCCCACCCCCCAAAAAAGTAAATACACAAATATGGATACTTTGTGGCTTATTGGGATTAATCAGTTGGGTTCATCCTTTCCCAAATAAATGTTTGTGGCTTGGAGGGGCTCCTTGGAAATTATTTGATTGAATGGTCATATTGGGTATATCATCTGTTCAAGTTTTGTTTGTACTTATGAAATGAACATTGATAATTCATAGGATTTTTCTCTTTTTCTCTTGCTCTTAGCTTGTTTAGTACCTGAAATCTAATGAGTTTCTGTGGTGATGTCAAGGTTTTGGTCAGCTTTCTGTGCAACCAGTTCTTTCTTCATGGTGGTGGGTCAACAGTGGTTGGTGATTTTTTTTTTCGGTCTTCGCTGTATAGTTGTTCCCCCCCCACCCCCCCACTGTTATTTTGGCTTAACTAACTGCAATGTGCTTTGCTCTGGATGGTTGGGCAAATTTTTGCTTCAGTTCCAAATAACTTGTGATTAGTTTAAAAGTTTAAGGGGATCCCTTCTCCATTTTCTTTTCTTTTTCTTTTTTTTTTTTCTACTTGGGAATGTGGTGGGTATACTTTGTGTGTGTGAGTGCATGTAGCCACACACTTAAAAGTATAATGAGTGAGGCTTCTAAATGTCAAGTTTTAGTCTTTATTTTTTTAAGCCATTAAAAAAAGTTCCTTCAATTTCTTACTGAATACACAACTCCAGTTATGTTTTATGTCCTTGATGTTACCACTAAGTCTTATTGGCAAGGAAAAATCGTACTGAGACTTCATCTATAAAAGAACTATCTTAATCTCTGTTTGCCTTTTATATTAATATGGAATGAGAGTCTGATTAGTTTGCATCTCGTATATGACACTAAATCTTTATTGAGTTTCTCCATTTTAATGGGTACATATTTAAATATATTAAATTTGATTTGTTAGGCACTGCTCAGTTCCTTTGCAGCTTTTAGAAAGAGTATTGAATTTGGTTGAATTTGAAGAAAAATGAAAAATTTGGAGATGTGTGTCCTCCTTCCATTATGTGGTTGTGCTGAGATCTCCTTTACTGAAATGAAGTAAAGCAGTGATTCTTAGAACCTAATGAACCTCACTCAGAGTATGTCAACAAGGGCATGGAACTGACTATAGAGCTGACAATGTCTTGGAGCTAATGTATTCTTCAGCCTTAATTTAAAATGCATCCTGCATTTCATTCTTTGTTTCTGCATGCTTTGATTCTTGTTAATATTTTTAAAATAATATAAAACGGTCCTCCTTTAGAAAGTGATAATAAAATTTGGAAATGCCCCCTAAGTTTGAACAATTGGTCAGAATAATAGCCCATTCTATTTCTGGCAGATAACTTTTAACCAATTTAATCCAAACCTACTCCCTATTCAAGCCTTCACCTTTCTCTTGCTGCTATTTTTTAAATGACACCATTATGTGGGGGAATGATTTGGTATATCAGTATCTTAGAATTATCAAATACATAAAGTATTACCTTTTAAGAAACAATTCATATGTTTTAAGTCCATAAATCGTTCATAAACAACAATAAAAACAATAGTATTTAGAAAGTCTTGGATCTATAGGAGAGAACATAAACCTAATTTAACTTTCTAAGTTTTTAGAGACCCTAAATTCAAAGTTGTGAATTTTGTTGGTTAGGTCTGATGAACAAGTATTTCAGTTGAAGGAAAGAAGATGATTTTATTGTTTGTTTTAAAAAAATTTTTTTTAAAGCTTTCCAAGTTTGTTCTGAAAATTACCCCTAAGGATAAAAAGGTGAAGATTAATGTTTTGGTTGAGTTAGAAAGATAGCACTATATCTAAAAATCTGTTTTTAGACATATTTTATGTTTGGGGTGATTTTTCCTTTGTAGTTATTTTAAATATGTGTTGCCCTTTTAGCCATGCCACAGAACTTTGATTTGTTGAACCTTGGCAAATGTTTTCTTTCTACTGGAGGACTCTGATCAGTTCTAACCAGGAATTGCATATTCTAGAGGCCTGTTCTATAGCACTGTAAAAAAAGGAATCTAATATGCTTATTAAATTATTTCTTAGAGGGAGCTTATAAAATCTTCACATTATCTGTACCTGTTGAATTTCATTTTGAGGTCCTGTGAACTATGATTATAGAAGGAGCAGTGGTTCTCTGCTCCTTCCCAATTTTTAATTGAGAACATTGATGTAAAATTACATGGCCTTTGAGGGTAAAATATTTTTTTCATGCTCTTCCTGAATTTTGTTTCCTAAATTTCAGTTTTGTGAAATCACTTAAATTGGAAGACAGTTTTTATAATTGTCCTTTACCACATATGCATTTGTCCTTATGTAGATGTCTCCTTTCAAATATTCGAATTAGCATATTATTAATATTTTTTTTCTTCTCCTTAGAACCCCAAACAACATTTCTGCCTTTGATTTTAGTAGCAACATCAGGGACAGATCCATTGTGTCTTGCTCTTTGTGAAATTTCCTCTTTAATCAATTCACTTAACTGATTCTGGTTATTTACATGTATTTCCATATTGACATTTTCCTTTACATGTAACTTTGTGGATTTTCCTCTCTCTGTTACTCTTGACTGTTATCCTTGCATGGAATAGATGTTGGTAACTACTCATAGCAGTGGTGCATGCTGGTCACATTACCTTTCTTCTTTGTTACCTCTGTCACATCCATTTACTCCTTTTGACTAACTGTGCTCCCCTCCCACCCCCAACCATCCAGGCTCTCTGCTGCCAGTGACTGCTGTCAACGTGGTGGAAACCAGTGGAACACAAGGGCCTTGCCCCCACCCCAGACCGCACATAGAAACTACACTGACTTTGTCCATGAGCACAATGTGAAGAATGCAGGATTCCATCATGATGTTTATTTTCCTGGCCATGCCGCCATGACTGAGATATGAGTGTTAAGCCTCTTAGGCATTGGGACTGTCATGCAAGTTGGTGGTATACATTTTCTGGTATTTTTAAAGGACTGATCACATTAGGAGTATTTGGGAGAATTTATTTTATACTGAGTCACTAGTTGTATAGTGCTGTTTGTAATTGAATTCTTCTGTGAAAGGGAAAAGGACCTGAAGAAGCTGTGTGCCATCAATGATAATGACAAATGTTTTTGTGTTGAAAAGATCATGTATACCATTGTGATTTTAGAAAGGTTTTTCATGATTATAGCATGTTAATACATAACTCACAGTGTATCTCAGGAGAAGGTTTGTGTTTGTGAACAAGCTGGTCATTTATCACCCTATCACATGACATCCAAATAGATTGAGGTTAAAAGAATCAGACACACTAAAAGCACACCCAAAAAGAAGCATGTTCAGGCGTGATATATCAGCCTTTTATGATATTTTTATAAAACTTGTTCTTCTATACTATTTTAATACTTCTACAGTGACCCGTGCCGTAATTTCAGTAAAGTGCCTCAGATTTTAATTAATGTAATTTTTAACTTAAAACACTTTTACTTTTTAATATAAAAACACAAATATTTTAAGTTACCAAAATGTCTGGAAATTCTGTTAATGAGGTGATTCATGGTAAGAGAGAAATCTGAATGATTACTTTTGAATGGTTAACTGGTTAACCAGTGGTTAACTGAATGGTTACATTACTGCTAAATGGCTATATAGAATGGAAAATGTATTTAATTTTGTCTTTTCACTTTATTCTCTTTTCTCCTTCATCTCATATGCATGACAAATTACCCAAGTTTGCAACAGCCTCATAATCTGGCCTTGTACGACCTTTACAATAAAATCCTGAAACCAAAATCATATCATTTTTAGACAGATTAGATATGTTTTACTAATTTTGTTCATTTCTGAATTTCAGAATGTATTATCCAAGCTCTTTGGTCTAATTTATAGAGGCAAATTATCTGGAAAAGGTCTATTTCTGATGAGATGGCAAGTGATGTAGGGGAAGCATTTCTTCTGTCTTTTACAGTTTTTTCAAATTTTAGAAAAAATTTCAGACCCTTAAACTGTGTATGTAGAAATTTGAGGATATTTTATATTCTGAGAATTTATAATAAATTCAGGATAATAAGTAACCCATTTAACCCATCCTGCTCACCTCTTATGTTGGTTTTACCCCTTAAATTCTCTCTTTTAGACAAAGATAATGGTTTCAGAGGGCTTTAATACTGGACTTTTGGTTGTAAATATAAAACATCAACAGGAGACATAAGTAAGCAGAAGCAAGTAATATTTAGGGAATGAAATGTTTAGGAAGGTTTCAATATGTGAGTTTATGAGGTGATGGACAATCACAGTATTCTTTAGCACATCCTCCAAATATGAACAGATCCATATCTTCAGTAGCCTAGCTCCTTCCTCTATAAGGCCATCATCATTTAGTGTACTTAAAAGTGGCCACTAATGTGTAATCTTAATAGTTGTTTTAAACTTTACATATTTCAGATTGTAATTGTTAAGTATTGTCCATGGTAATTTTTTTTTCTTAAAAGAAAGGAATTTGGATCTTAACATTTTAAGTACAGAAGTTCTGGTCTGTACCATTCAAGAAAAGATTTCATGGGTATGAATATGCTTGAAAAACCTACTATTTCTGTAATGGATACCGACGAGGCATACTGAATAACAAAGCTTTCCTCATCTTTTACAAGATCCCAAGATTTGACTTCTCTTGGTTTAAAATTAATCTTGAACTCTGCAGGTCAGACACTGATGCAATGCCTTATATGGAAGGACTGTAACTGAAGAGTAACATCTTCAATTTATATTGAAAGTGGCCGTTTCTATACTTAGAATTTGAGTTGATCAGTACTGTTACATTTAAGTGATGGAGGAATCACATCATGGTTTTTCTTCTTTGAAATCTTATTATAGAATAATTCATTTGTGAATTCCTAATGAGAGAAACTGGGTTGGAGGGGTTGTGGGGAGTGAGGTAGCAAAGGGGGAGGGGGAAGTAAAGGACTAAGGCTGGATGGTGGTAGACTCAAATTTGTCTATTTTATAGAAGTTCCCATAAGCTTCAGAATTTCATGTCGAGTATTGTGAATATTTGTTCTTGCTTCTGTTATTTTTAAGATGGATAAACATGTTGTTTTCAGAACTGTGAGGAATTTACAGGTAGCTCAAGCTAAATTAAATTGTCACCAACCTATTTATACTCTGCATATTATTATACCTGAAGGATCAGGGATCATACATCCTAGATTAGGCAAATAATACCCTTCAGAAGCACCTTACTGGGCGTTTATCCCTTTGATCAAAGGTAGTCATCAGCACAGAACTCCAGGATCATGTCATTCAACCTAGAGTGCTTTGGCTAGTTTTATTTAGCATAATTAATTTTAACATCTTGAATTAGGTTGGTTATGTTTTAACTGCGTTTTATAGACAGGGAAACTTGCAGAAACATAGTGAAGCTAGTGACCTTCACACTTTCATACATGAAAATAAATGAGATCGTTATTTCTTTTTATGGCAAAAACATTTCAAAGGCATTAACAATCTCTGAGTATGATCTAACCTTTCTGACCTTGATAGGGTAATCATAGCTATACTTTTAATGAGTTTATAGTAGAAAAACAAAGTTTATTTGTCCTACTATGTATGTATGTTTGTATTTGGAAAAGCAGCTACTGTACAAACATTCTGATATTGTAATATCATCAGTATAACTCAAATCATCTTTTTTTGGGAGGAAGGTTTATTAAAAGTATTGAACAAAAAATGTTATTTGTAACACTTGGGTGGATCTTTATTGTTAAAATTGTCCAGGATGTAAAAGACACTGTGTAAGCATGTCAAGATACAAAGTGGAGTGTCTCCTAAATGGAGGATAGGGAAGCAGCTTGTTTCATAGGATAGTGTAATTCACCGAGCCTTATTTGTGGTAGTTTATTTTATTTACCAAATTTTAACGTATTTACTTGTTTGATGTGCTAATAATCATTTTGATTTGTTGACCTTACTTGATCACTTAGTATGCCCTGGTGTCACACATTTCATCTTTTTATCTTGCCAAAACAGTGAAATAGATGAGGGAAGAAGGGAGTGGAGAGAGAGAGCATGTCATTAGGTTTCAAGAGGAAGAAGAATATTGTGAAGGTGACTGACTTCACAGGCATAAGAGGACTAATCTTTCAACTTTGGTCTCTTTTACTTCCCTTTGTATTCACAAATGTAAACTGAAAAAGTTGGGAGATGATTGTCCCATATTAGTGCAGCATGCCTTGATGACAGGAGCAATAGTTGTTTGAACCATGGTAGCTTAAATGTTTTGATCTGAGCAAACTCTACATCTAAACCACAGATCATTTCTTTGAGAGGCTATTATTTTGTGTGTGTTGGGCTTTAAACATTGGGTTTGAAAATAATAATACTAAGTTGTATTAATGCATTAGTCCGTTTCTGTTGCTTATAACAAAATATCTGGAAACTGGGTGTTTATAAGAAAACAAAATTCATTGTTTACAGTTTCAGAGGCTGGGAAGTGCAAAGTCCAGGGAACACAGCTGGTGAGGGCCTTGGTGGTGGTGACAGTGACCCAGGGGCCTCACATGGCAGAAAACGGCAGAGTAGAGAGAGAGAACTTGTCATGTGCTCTTCTTTTAAAGCCCTCAGAACCATGCCCCAACCACCATTTTTAATCCATTCACTATGGTGGCATGGTCCTACAATCTAATCACCTCTTCAGGTCCCCACCTTTCAATTACCATCATAGGACTTACCACCCTCTTTACACTGTCACAGGGGGACTAAGTTTTGGGGGGACATTCAACCCAAGTGAGCTAATTTATTTTTTATCCTTGGTATTAAGGCTTGTCTTATGGATTTGCAAAAAAAAAAAATCATCTTACGCCAGTAACAAGGTCTTTCCCACCACATATTTCCTCCCTGTATTTTAATGTAAATCATACCACATCAACAATTATATTTTGTTTATTGTTGTGAATGCTTGCATATAAGATGCTTTTACATAAGGCCTAGAATTTGAAGATATTTCTGTGGTGGGGAAACTACTCTCTCACAGACACATATGTAGAAAATGTGATTTATTGGATCCTTTCTAGATAGTATAAATCATGTGGATTTAGATAGAGTATTCTTCCTCAGCTCCCTGTTTGTAGAATATAAAAACGTCTCATTTGCTGTTCATATAAATTTTTACTTTAGTCACATGAAATCACTTTGAGAATTCAGTCTTGCTTAGTTAACATTAACCTTGGTGGTCTAGAGATTAGGATATGAAGCATGTCACTTTCAGTGTAAAAGTATGTTAAGTGACTTCATTTCTTTCGTCAATTCTTGACCATTGCTAATGTAGTAATACGCTTTAGCTGTTTTGAGCTCTTTGGGCTGGTGAAGGAAAAAACTTTTCTGTAGTTTTTTTATTGATACCTTTTATTTTTATACAGAGGTAGAAAAACAAGTGTTCCAGTTCTTCCTGAGGAATTGTTCTCACAAATTTTTTTTTATTAGGTAATTATTTAAGTCTCTGTGTTCCTAACAACAGGCTGTGGCCTCATTTCTAGGTGGTGGTGTTTGAGTGAACATTTTGCATTTTGTTCCTGACATTTGGCCAGCATTGTGTTTATATTGGCATGAAGAAGAGGTATCTGACTTGGAGAACGACATTCTCTAAGGATTGTGACTGAAGACTCCTTCAATGGTGTAATAAACTTATACCTCCTCCTTTTAAAAACAGGTTCAACAGTTGTTGCTCTTTTTTTGTTGTTGAAGGAAGTTTTGTTTTGTTTTTAATTAATTTAAATAAAGAAGAATTGAGATATACCAGTTTAGGGTTAGGATTTGTAAGAAATTACAGATTCCTTTATAAAGTTCTCATCTACAGAGCTGGTTGGTTAGCTCATTTGGTTAGAACATGGTGCTGATAAAATTTTTGTCTACAGACATGACCGATCATTATTAATAATAAATGAAAAATATTATAAATTAGGGGTAGAGTAAAAGAAAAGAATGAATATAGATGATGATAGGCAATTGATGTCTTGATTTATTTTGTGGAACTAGTTAGAGGAGTATTCAGAGAAATTGTAGAAAAAAACCCCACTAGAATATAGATATCATTACACTGAAGAGTTTATTATAACAAAGCTGTGTTTGTAGCCCAGACATTAGCTTCAGGGATTATTTAATTGTAAATTCTCTAGGAGTTTGGAAATAAGTCCTGTGTTTAACAACTTACATTAATTATTTCTGGAGACACCATCAGTAAAACCCTTAGAAGTCTTTAGAAAGACTTGGGAAGATATAGGTACTCGAATATCCAGGTTATTACTCTGGAATTTCACCATCATGTTGGAACAATAGCCGTTAAAAGTTTTTGAGTAGATTGGAAAGGCATTGACCATCAGTCTGAGGAGTCTGGATTTGGTAAGGAGGCCTGGAGCATTCCTTGTAAGTTAAGTGAAAGATTTTAGGAGTCTTGTATTGATATCTCTTTTTAATATTCACATTATTGTTAATATTTAATAATGTTTACCTCATTATTTGTGAACACCTATCAGAGTACCTCCTTGGTCCTCACTTCCTTATACACAGTCACTTGTAAGTACTCCTTTGCATACACCCTCAAATTTCTTGACCCTTCCCTTATTATAGACATCTGGTTAAATCCTGAATTTAATCCTGGTTAAATCCCACTCTGTATACTGTGCATGTAGATGGTCAATGTGAAATATACACAACATTATCGAATGGTCTTTAAGTTTGACTACTAAACTCAAGTGAACCTTTAGTGCTACCTGCTAGCCTATCACATTTCCTTAGTCTTCGTTTTCCCACTCTACTGGGCAGTATTTCTCCTCTTTTAAACCTCCACCACCTCCTTACTTCTTACTCTTTATTCTCAGCTGATGACCTTTCTTCCTATTTTGAGAAAATAAGCATTCAGAAGAGATCCTTCATGCACTCTCACCATCTTATCAATGGTTGGATGTACATTTGGGTATATGTTATATCCTTTGCTTTCCCTGCTGTTGCTGTAGGTGGACCATCTGTACTCTGTTTAAGGCCCACCTCTCCACTGGTCTGCTAGATCCTGGCCTTTAGTTACTCAAGAATGTAATTTCAGCAATTCTCCTTTCTGTTCTGTATTATCAGTTTTTCCTTCTACTGGAATATTCTCATCAGCACAAAAAGTTCCTGTGATATCTCACATCATTAAAAAAGAAACCCTCCCTTGAATCCACCTCCCCTTTTGGCTGTTTCCCTATTTCTTTTTCCCACTGATAGCAAAACTCTTTGCCTTGAAAGAATTGTGTATACTCACTATCTCTTCTTTCTCTTCTTTCTCTTATTCTCTTTTGAGCCTGTTCTAATCAGACTTTGTCACTTACACAAAAGGACTGGGTATGATCATGCAGGTTGTGTCCTGCACAAGAGTGCCACATTCAAGAGGATGATGTTTATGACAATGGTTTTCCAGCAGATGGCACTAAATGTCTTGTCTTATTCTAATAAGATTAGCATATTATATGACTGTTCTAGAGATAGAAATAAAGTCTTCAGGAGGAGCATTGTTTAAATCCGTACAAAGGTGCTGTATGGGCTAATAGTGTTATGCCACCACTCCATCAAAATGGCTTTTGTTAGGTCACGAATGACCTCCACATTTCTAATCCCACAATCAGTTTCAATCAACTTATTAGCATTTAAAACAGTTGCTTAGTTCCTTCTTCATGAAATGCTTTCTTCACTTAGCTTAGGGACACTACTCTCTTGTTGTCTTCTGACTTCCCTAGCCAATGTTTTTAGTTCCCTTTGCTAGTTCCTCCTTATCTCCCTATAACAACCTAAACCGTCTTAGGATCTTTTCTGTAACAATTTATTCCCTTGGTAGTTTCATCTATTGTTATGGTTTAAGTGCCATCTATATATTGACGATTTCTTGGTGTATGTCATGAGCCTGGACTTCTTTATTTCCAGACATACATATCCAGCTGCCTATTTGACAACTCTACTTAGGTATCTAACATAGGCATCTCATGTTTTAAAGACTTTTAAAATTATTTTATCAATATACAGTGTAGTTGATTTTCGTGTCCCTTTACCAATTCCTCTTTCCCACTTCCCTCTCTCCCTCCCCCACATCAACATCATATCTGTTCACTTGTCTTAACAAGTTCAAGGAATTGTTCTGATAGTTGTGTCTTCTTCCCCCCCACCCAAAGACTTTTTGTTTTGAAATAATTTTAGGCTTACAGAACAGTTGCAGACATAGTGAAGAGCGTTCCCACACTCCACTGCCCTAGCTTCCCCTAATGTTAACATCCCACATGACAATGGTACAATGGTACTATTATCAAAACTAAGAAATTAACATTGGTATAATACCATTAGCTAAATTATGCATCTTATTTAAGTTTCACTAGTCTTTTCAAATGCTGCAGGATCTGATCCAAGGTTCCATGTTGCATTTAGTCCCCTTCAGTCTGTGACATCTAGCCATGCCATGTCTTTGATGGCATTTTGAAGAGTACTAGTCACAGATACCTTGTAGAATGTCCCTCAGTTTGGGTTTGTGGGATATTTTCACATGATTAGATTGAGGCCACGAATTTGGGGGAAAATACTGCGGAGGTGATATTGGACCATCCCAAATTTAATGTGTCTAAAATTGAACAACTGGTATTTCTTGACAGCTGCAGATTTTCTCATCTTTGCAGTTTTTCCTAGCTCAGTAAATGGCAGTTCTGTTTTCCCTGTTGCTAGGCCAGTGTCTCAGGCTCCACTCTAGACCTGAACAGAAACATTGGAGGTGAGGCCCAATAATCTCTTTTAACATGTTTTTCTGGAGATTCTGATGCATACTAAAGTTTGAGAAGCACTGGCTTAGAATATAGCACCTTACAGTCACCTTGACTTCTCTTTGACTCATACTCATCAATCATTAAATTGTCAGTCTGTCTTCAGAATGTTTCCAGAATCCACCACTTGTTACTGTCTCTGCTGCTTCCACCCTGTTTCAGTTTCCTTAGCCCTTACCTTCTTACCTGTCTCCCAGCCATTACCCTCGCTCCTCTACTGTCTGATACTCCCTCAGAAGACATAGTGATTGTAACTTAGATCACAGTGTTCCTTTGCTCAAACCTTCCAGTGTCCTCGTCTCACTCAGACTGAGACCTCAAATCCTCACATTGACAAAAACATGATTTTTCCCACCTTTTATCTTCTACTAATCCTAACAGTGCTCACTTGTCTTCAAAGACTTATCTCCTTATACTCATACTAACATACCAAGCATGTTCCCTCTCAGAATCTGTACTTTTTCTGCTGCCTGAATATTCCTCCCTTGCTTCATTCTGACACCTTCAGGTTTTCTATCAGAGAAGCCTTTCCTGACCACTCTGTAAAATAATCATGTGCTCCCCTTCCCCCAGTCTTCTTGGTATTCCCTATCCCCCTTACCCTGCTTTTTTTCTCTCTCACTTCTTACGTATTGTATGTTTACTTGTTTGTCATCTCTGTATTCTTCAATAGAGTGTAAGCTCCACGAAGGGAGAGAATTTATTTTGTTTACTACTCTGTCCTCAGAATAGGCACTGCATACATACTGTTTGATCAAATGAATGAGTGCCATGCACATCTTGGCACTCTTGGTGATGCAGAAATAGTCAAAATGCTGTCCTTGGCTTCACGAAATTTACACTCAGACTGGAGAAAGACAGTTTTACAAATAACTGATAAAAGTGCTAAATCATTAAGCAAGCAAGGTCCTACAAGAGTAAAAGAGGTGGAAATGAAGCATGCTTCCTGGCATTTGCGTCAGATTGAGTGATACATAGAATCAGGAGCATTTGGATGGATAAATCATTACTAGGCCAAGAGACCCGTAACAAAAGAAAAACTTAAAAGCAAAGTGTGAGGTATAGTTAAGAATGATGAGTTGGTTTTGAGTAAAGAGTAGAGAATTTGTGGAGGGGAAGTGTAGTAATAATGATATCTGACACTTGAGTGCATCTGTGCCTGGCATTGTTCAGGAGGTACAGCAGTAAATATTTACTCTAGCAAAGTATTTAATCCTTATGGGAATCTGTAAGGTATTAAGCTAGTGAAGAGATTCAGGTACAGAAAGTGTATGTAACTTGTTCAAAGTTGTATTGTTTGTACATGGTAAGGCTGGGCTTAAACTCAGACAGCTTGGTCCTAGAACCCAGATTTAGCTTCTAAGATCTGCCTCCATAACAACATAAAGCTTGATTTATGCTGTTGTTAGATTGTGGAGAGTAAGAAGGAATGTAATAACAGTATTGCTTTAAAAAGATAATTTTGGAGGCAATGTGAAGGATGAATGTCAATTAGTAGAAGACTGGATAGTAACAATATACTGCATCCATTGTACGTAATTGTTAAATGATGGAAATCTGCATATGCTGTTGGAGGATGTTATTAACCCATTGTTGAGTTAAAAACTCAAGTTGTTAGTGTCTGAGGTATGTTGCCATTTTTGGGAAAACAACTAAACCATGTAAATATTGTAAGTGCACAAAAGACCTATAGATAAACCGTGGATTGTGAGAGAGTTGAGGGTAAGCGAGACATTACTTTTCTTAGCTAGCACATACTACTTTAAATATGTAAAAACAAATTAGAATATCCCAAAGTTTAGAGGGAGACAGGACTGCTTCAGTATGTATAGGTGAGTGTCCCTGGAGAGGAAGGAGATGGATAGAAGAGAGAATGTCCTTACATGTATTTGTTTTCTTATTTTTCAGAAACGGGTGTGTATTGGGACAATGCTAACAGCAACAGATTGAAAATATGCCTAACTATTTTGTTTTTTACTTTTTAAGTGTGCAACTTATTGGTTTTTAGTGTATTCACAAAGATGTACAAACTATCACCATTATCTAATTCGAGAACAGTTTCATCATCCCCAAAAGAAACTTCTTACCTGATAGCAGTTACTCTCCATTCTCCTCTCCCCCCAACAAACCCTAATTTACTCTCTGTTTCTACAGATTTGCACATTCTGGAAATTTTCTATGAACAGAATTATACAATATGTGTAGCCTTCAAATAGAATAATATGTAGTCTGTAAATAGAATTACATGGTATGTAGCTTCTTTCACTTAGCTTGCAATGTTTTCAAAGGTCACCCATGTTGTACCATTTATCAGTATTTGATTCCTTTTAATATCTTAATAAATTCACTTGTACGATGTACAACATTTTATTTACTCATTCACTAGTCAATGGACATTTGGGTTTCTACTTTTTGCCTTTTGTGAGTAATGCTCCTATGAACATTTATTTACAGGTTTTTGTGTTAACGAGTGTTTTTTAAAAAATTAATTTATTTATTTTTAAATTATTTTTTAAATTTTACTTCTTAATATACATTGTGGTTGATTCTCATGCCCCTTTACCTGTTCCTCTCCACTCCCTCCCCTGCCCCCCCATCATATCTGTTCACTTGACTTAAATAATTCAAGGAATTTTTGTGGTTATTCTGTCTTCTCCCCCCCCCCATTTGTTTGTATGTTTATTTATTTATTTATTTTTAGCTCCCACAAATAAGTGAGAACATGTGGTATTTCTCTTTCTGTGCCTGACTTGTTTCACTTAATATAATTTTCTCTAAGTCCATCCATGTTGTTGTGAATGGTAGTATTTCGTTCTTTTTTATACCAGAGTAGTATTCCATTGTGTAGATATACCACAGTTACCTTGTCCACTCATCAGATGAGGGACATTTGGGCTGGTTCCAACTCTTGGCTATTGTAAATAGAGCTGTGATAAACACTGGAGTACAGGTATCCCTTCGGCACGATGATGTCCATTCCTCTGGGTATATTCCCAGCAGTGGAATAGCTGGGTCATATGGTAGATCTATCTGTAAATGTTTGAGGAACCTCCATACCATTTTCCATAAAGGCTGCACCATTTTGCAGCCCCACCAGCGGTGTATGAGAGTTTTTTTTTCTCCACAACTTCTCCAGCACTTACCATTCTCAGTCTTTTGGATGTTAGCCGTCCTAACTGGAGTGAGATGGTATCTCAAAGTGGTCTTGATTTGCATTTCCCAGATGCTGAGTGAGGTTGAGCATTTTTTCAAGTGTCTGTTGGCCATTTGTATATTTTCCTTCAAGAAATGCCTATTCAGCTCCTTTGCCCATTTTTTAATTGGTTTTTTGCTGTAAAGTTGTTTGAGTTCCTTGTATATTCTGGATATTAGTCCTTTGACAGATGTATATTTTGGAAATATTTTCTTCCACTCTCATTTTTTTACTCTGTTGATTGTTTCTTTTGCTGTGCAGAAGCTTTTTAGTTTTATATAATCCCATTTGTTTATTTTTCCTTTAGTTGCCTGCGCTTTTGGGGTCCTATGCATGAAGCCTGTACCCACTCCTACTTCCTGGAGTGTTTCTCCTATGTTTTCTTTAAGGAGTTTTATTGTTTCAGGATGTATATTTAATTCTTTAATTCATTTTGAGTTGATTTTGGTATATGGTGAAAGGTATGGGTCTAGTTACATTCTTCTACATATGAGTATCCAGTTTTCCCAGCACCAATTGTTGAAAAGGCAGTCTCTTCCCCAGTATGTAGATTTGCTGCCTTTGTCAAAGATCAGATGGCTGTAGGTGTGTGGACTGATTTCTGGGTTCTCTATTCTATTCCGTGATCCATATGTCTGTTTTTATGCCAGTACCATGCTGTTTTGGTTACTGTAGCTTTGTAATATAGTTTAAAATCAGGTAGTGTTATGCCTCCAGCTTTAATTTTTTTGCTCAGATTGCTTTGGCTATGTGTGGTCTTTTGTTGTTCCATATAAATGTCTGGATAGCTTTTTCTGTCTCAGAGAAAAATATCATTGGAATTTTGATGGGGATTGCATTGAATCTGTAGATCACTTTGGGTAATACGGACATTTTCACAGTGTTAATTCTTCCAATCCAAGAGCATGGGATATCTTTCCATCTTCTTGTGTCCTCTTTAATTTCTCTCAACAATGCTTTATAGTTCTCTTCATAGAGATTTTTCACATCCTTGGTCAGCTTTATTCCTAAGTATTTTATTTTTTTTGGTGGCTATTGTAAATGGGCTAGCTTTCTTGATTTCTTTTTCTGCATGTTCACTGTTGGAATACAGAAATGCTACTGATTTTTGTGTGTTGATTTTGTATCCTGCAACTTTGCTGAAATCATTTATCAACTCTAGGAGTTTTTTTTATAGAGGCTCTAGGCCGTTCAATATATAGGATCATATCAGCTGCAGAAAGGGACAGATTGACTTTATCCTTTACAATCTGGGTGCCCTTTATATCCGTCTGTTCTCTGATTGCTCTGGCTAGTATTTCAAACACTATGTTGAATAGGAGTGGGAGAGTGGGCATCCTTGTCTAGTTCCTGTTTTTAAGGGAAAAGCTGAAAGCTTTTCCCCATTCAGGATGATAGTGGCAGTGGGTTTCTCGTATATGGCTTTAGTTATGTTGAGATACTTTCCATCTGTATCTAACTTGTAGAGAGTCTTTGTCATGAAAGAATGTTGAATTTTGTCAAATGCTTTTTCAGCATCTGTAGAGATGATCATATGGTTTTTATCTTTGCTTTTATTGATGTGATATATCACATTTATTGATTTGCGTATGTTGAACCAACCTTGCATCCCTGGGATGAATCCCACTTCATTATGCTGTATAATTTTGTGTATGTGTTGCTGTATTCTGTTAGCTAGTATTTTATTGAGGATTTTTGCATCTGTATTCATCAAGGATATTGGCCTGTAGTTTTCTATCTTTGATGCGTATTTGTTTGGTTTTGGTATCAGGGTGATGTTTGCCTCATAGAGTGAGTTTGGGAGAATGGCCTCTGTTTCAATCTTTTGGAACAGTTTGTAGCGAATTTGTATCGGTTCCTCTTAGAAGGTTTGGTCGAACTCTGCAGTGAACCCATCCGGTCCTGGGCTTTTCTTTGTTGGGAGCCTTCTGATAACAGCTTCAGTCTCTTTTACTGTTATTGGTCTGTTCAGATTTTCTGTATCTTCTTGGCTCAGTTTTGTTAGTTTGTGTGTGTCCAGAAATGTATCCATTTCCTCCAGAGTTTCAAATTTGTTGGCATATAGTTGTTTATAGTAGTCTCTAATGATTCCTTTCATTTCTGAGGTGTCAGTTGTAATATCACCTTTTTCATTTCTAATTTTGTTATTTGGGTCTTCTCTCTTAGTTAATCTTGCTAAAGGTGTGTTGATTTTACTTATCTTTTCAAAAAACCAACCTTTTGTTTCATTGATCTTTTGTATTGTTTTTTGAGTTTCTATTTCATTTAGTTCTGCTCTAATCTTAATTATTTCTTTCCGTCTAAAACTTTAGGTTTGGGTTGTTCTTGTTTTTCTAGATCTTTAAGGTGAGGTGTTAGGTTATTTATTTGCCATCTTTCCATTCTTCTGAAGTAAGCATTTAATGTGATAAATTTCCCCCTTAATACTGCTTTTGCAGTATCCCACAGGGTTTGGTATAATGTGTCATTATTTTCATTAGTTTCAAGAAATTTTTTGATTTCCTGTTTAATTTCTTCTTGGACCCATATGTCATTAAATAGAATGTTGTTTAATTTCCATGTGTTTGTATAGTGTCCACAGTTTCGTTTATTATTGATTTCTATTTTTAATCCGTTGTGATCAGAAAAAATACAGGGAATAATTCCAAATTTTTTGAATTTGTTGAGACTTGCTTTGTGACCTCACTGTGGTCTATCCTGGAGAATGTTCCATGTGCTGTTGAGAAGAATGAATATTCTGAGGTTGTTGGATGGAATGTTCTGTAGATATCTGCCAAGTCCAGTTGGTCTAAAGTATTGTTTAGATCTTGTGTTTATTGGTTTTTTTGCCCAGATGATCTGTCCAATGATGAAAGTGGGGTGTTCAGGTCCCCCACTATTATGGTGTTAGTGTCTATCTCTTTCTTTACATCTAATAGTGTTTGCTTTGTAAATGTGGCTGCTCCAACATTGGGTCTGTATATATTTATGATATGTCTTCTTGATGGATAGATCCTCTTATAATTATATAGTGGCCTTCTTTATCTCTTTTTATGGTTTTTGCTTTAAAGTCTATTTTATCTGATAAAAGAATAGCTACTCTAGCTCGTTTTTAATTTCTGTTTGCATAATATATCTTTTTCCATCCTTTTAGTCTATGTGTGTCTTTACGGGTCAAGTGAGTCTATTGAAGACAGCATATTGTTGGGTCCATCTTTTTGATCCAGTCAGTCAGTCTGTGTCTTTTGAATGGGGAATTTAATCCTTTACATTTAGAATTATTATTGAATGGTGTTGATTTACTCCTAACATTTTACGGATTTTTATTTAGATGTCTTAAGTACCTTTTGTTCCTTTCTTTCTAATTTTCTCTTTGTCTTCTGTATTTGTTGGTTTGTTGGGGTGATAGATAAACTATTTCTTTTCTCTTTTGTTAGCATTTTTGTTTTGCTGGTAGGTATTGTTCTTTCTTGAATATTCATGGCAGTGATGGTTGTCTTTGTGGTGTCAAACCCAGTACTTTCTTGAGAATTTCTTGTAGGGCTGGCCGTGTGGTAGTGAACTCCCTCAATATTTGTTTGTCTGAGAAATATACTATTTGTCCTTCATTTCAGAAGGATAGCCTTGCTGGGAAAAGTATTCTTGGCTGGCAATTTTTGTCCTTTAGTGTCCTTTGAATATATCATCCCATTCTTTTCTGACTTTTAGGGTTTCTGATGAAAAGTCTGATGTTCTGACTGGGTCTCCCTTATAGATGACTTGGCAGCTTCTCTCTTGCAGCTTTTAAGATTCTCTCTTTGTCTTTGAGTTTTACCAGTTTGATTATCACATGTCTTGGAGAGGACCTTTTTGGGTTGAATGTTTTTTGGGATCTTGGGCTTCCTGAATCTGGAGATCTGTGGCTTTCCCTATACCTGGGACATTTTTTTGCTATTTTTTCATTGAATATGTTTTCAATGCCATTTCCTTTTTCCTCCCCTTCTGGAATACCCGTGATTCAGATATTTGAGCACTTAAGGTTGTCTGTTGTCTCTCTTAGATTGTCTTCAATTTCTTTTTTTCTTTTTTCTTTTTTTGGTCTGCCTGTGTTAATTCAAACAGCCTGTCTTCAAGGTCATAAATTCTCTCTTCCGCTTCTTCAAGTCTGCTGGTTGAACTCTCTGTTGTTTTTTATTTTGTTGAATGAATCCTTCAGCTCCGCAAGCTCAGCTACATTCTTTTTCAAGGCATTGATTTCTTTGTACATTTCTTCTTTCAGATCCATTATAGTTTTCCTCATTTCATTGTGTTGTCTAACTGAATTTTCTTGTATCTCATTTACTTTCCTTAGAATTGTTACTTTAAATTTCTTGTCTATCATTTCAAAGACTTCTTGTTCTATAGGATGTAACACTTGAGAGTTATTGTTTTCCTTTGGTGGCGATATATTTTCTTGTTTTTTCATATTTCTGGTATCTTTCCTTTGGTGTTTTGTCACTGTGGCCGTTGATATCACAGTGCACTTGTTTCACCTTGATGTCTGGCTTGGATCGTGAATGGACTGCCACTTCTGGGCAGCACTAACTACCCTGGGCTGGGGGTTCCACTGTGCCTGCCTGTTCTGGGGCAGCTGGCGCAGGGTTTGGGGGCCCTGAGGCTCTTAAGTCTCTCCCAGTGGTGGGGACCTGCCTGGGCCAGAAGTCCTGCCCCACCTACCTTCTCTGGCCTGCAGGCTCGGGGTGTATGGGCCCAGAAGCTCTAAAGTCTCTCTGTGCAGTGGGTAGCAACCTGAACTGAGGTCCCATGGCATGCGGCTCCCACTTACTTTAGCGCAGATCTTGGGTCCTCCGTCACTGCTCTTCAATAGCTGCAAATTGGTTGCTCTGTGGGAGAGCGACATCAGGAACCAACTACTCCACCATCTTGACCAGAACTCGGGTTTTGAACAATTCTAATGCCTCTCTCAATCTCTGAATGTGTGTTTTGAATTCTCTTGGCAATATACATAGAAGTGGAATTACTGGGTCATATAAGTCTATTTTAAATCTCTTGAGAAATTGCCAAATTATTTTCCAAAGTGGTCACAACATTTTACATTCCTGCGAGCAGTGTATGAGTTTATTTTTTTCACATCTTTGCCAACACTTACTATTATCTTTTCCATTATAGCCAGCCTAGTTGTTGTGAAACAAAGCACAGTGACAATTAAGTTAAATAAATCTTCAACTTGTGAACAGCTGTTGTGACAGAATGATTAGTTATTTCTTTGTTTTAGATATATAAAATAAGAAGATAAAATAAAAAGTTAAAAGCATATGTTTTGTAGTTCACATGTAAGATGGAATGTTTAGGGATGAATTACTTGCTCTTACTAGATTATGCTTTTTTATTTTCCCTTTTGAGTATTTGCTTATTTGTAGATTGTAAGCCCTTATCAGTTTGCAAGTTTCAGTGAGACAGTTAAATAAATCTTTCTGGATGAAGGGTAAATAACAGTGCATCATTTAAATAACATATATGTTTCCCTAAGGAAGAAAAGAGTGGATGCAGTAATGCTTTTTAAACAATTACTGAGCACTGTGTGCGAAGTTCAGTGGTGCTTTAGTTTTCTATCCCTGTGTGACAAATTACCAGAAAATACAGAGATAAATCCTGAAATGCTTTTTGCAGATGAGCTTCCGTCAGGAGAGGTGTTTTATCTGATGTTACCCAAGAAAATTTCAGTAACATTGGAACACTTGGAATGCAGGAACATGGAATAAGCGACCTTCAGATAAACAATAGCCTATTCTAAAATGTAAGGGTGTGATAGCAAGGAAAGATTTTTCACTCTTTGAATCTTTATGACTCAGATGTATCAACTGCAGTTTTAAACAGAAGATGAGAAATAAATCCTTTTTTCCCCTACTTTGTTTTGAGAGAAAAAGTGGTTGGAAGAGAAAACCTTGCTGATATCCACCATAGTAGATGCTCGTGTCTTCATACTTCTCCCCTTGTTTACACATTCCGTGCACACACACTCTCTTGGCTTAGTTTAAGCTTGAAAAGAAACAGATTAAGAATGTCAGAGGGAGTAAATGGAATAAATTGTGTCTTTTGGCCTAGTGATAGTGTTTTTACACTATAACGGTTACCTCCCTCCTTTTTTCTTTTTTTTCCTCTCCAGCACTAAGCATTTAAAGTTGTACTGTTTTGAGTAGCTCCTAAATGAACATTTGAAATTTCACAAGGATTTTCATCATGCTTAAATGGTAGACTCCACACTGGGCACATATCAAAATTAGTAACCCAGCAGTTCAGTGACTAGTTGTTGAGTGTCTGCTGTGTACAGGCACTGTCCTGGGTTCTGGAAATACAACAGTGACCAAGACAAAGTGCCTACAACTTCCATGACATCCATTCAGTTGAGGGAGACTGAGAATACACACGTAATAAAAGTGCTGTGATTTCAAATTGTAATAGGTGTATGAAGGTAATGTCACTGTGAATGACTTCAGGGTGAGGGGTGGTCTTTGAAGAGAGATTTCAGTTGAAATAAGGAGTCAGCTATAGAAGAGGGAAGAATATTTCAGGCAGAAATAACAGCAAATACAGAGGTCTTTGAGATGGAGTGTGTTATTTGAAGAATAGAAAGAAGACTGGTGGGGATGGAGCTTAGTTAAGGAAGAAGATAATGGTATAATAAGGGTTCTGAGGGTGCTAGGCAGGGGCTCAATCATGTAGGGCCTTGTATGCCAGGGAAATGAACTTGGATTTTTTTTTTGCAAGCATGGTGGGGAACTTGAGGTGGATTTTAAGTACGGGAATGCTATGCTCTGATACACTCTTTTAAAAGATGGCTTTGTTGTATGAGAAATATAAGGCAAGAGTGGATTTTTTCCCCCTATCAACCAGTTGAGAGTAATCATGAGCTTTCACATTCAAATTCTTTACGTATCTTTTAAGAAAAATAACAGTCTCTTATGTATCCACAAGGCAGTTCTCACATACATTCAGGAAATCAAATATATCCTTTTATCTAATACCGTCCATATTCAGAGTTCCTGATTGTCCCAATACAACTTTTTTTTAAAAATAGCAACTTCTTTGATCCATTCAGGATTATACTTTGTTGCATTTCTTGAGTATCTTAATCTGCAGCAATTCCTCAGCCTCTTTTTGTCATTTATGATATTTGTATCCTTGAATAGTGTAAGTTTGTTTCATAGAATGTCCCTAATTTGGACATTCAGTAACAATATCCCTGGTTGTTTCCTCATGATTCAGTTCAGGTTATGCATTATTGGAAGAACATGTGATGTATCTGTGGTACATCACATCACAGGGTACTTAATGTCAGTTTGTCCCATTACCAGTAGTGTTAACTTTAGATTGCTTGGTTAAAGTGATGTCTGTCAGATTTTTGCACTCTGAAGTTACCTTTTTTTTTGTAATTGGTAAGTTATCAGATACTTTGTGTAAATGTTCTGTCTTTCAAAAACTTTGACCTCATACCGGCCAGCCAAAAAAAAAAAAAAAAAAACCCACAAAAAACAAACTTACACCTAATGGTGAAAATTAGTTTTCACTTATGAAAGTGGCAAACTGGTGATTGACTAATTATTGTTCTACACTGATTGAGAACTTTTTAAAAAATCTGTCTACTAAAACATGGATTGATTTTTTAATTCAATGTGTTATATGGTCCATGACTATTGTTATTCATTTTGATAGTCAAACTGTCCCAGGTCTGGCCAGTGGGAACCCTGTCAAACTGCATCCTGTGCTACTTAACCTGTCCTTCACCTTTTTGAGCACCTTTTTACTTTTGGTACAAGAGATTTCATACTCACCTTGTACTTTCCTTGCCTTACTCCTGAGATTAGCCCTTTCTTTAAGAACCCTGATTCCTTTTAGTTAAAATGGTATTTAGGAGCCATGACCTGAGCACTAGGTATGTTCATTGCTACTGTGAATGTCGTTGCTCCTCGTCTCAGGGAAGAGTTAAAAAATAGTTTTGTATGTTTAAATTACAAATTCGTGCTGATACTCTGGTTCCAAGCCAATACCCACAGTTGTTCTTTGCCTTCCCTAATTCCTTCTTTCTATCTCACGTCTCTCCTAGTGAGAAACCTAGCTTCCAACAGTACCAACATCTCCATATTTTCCCACTTGTACAATGTATGCTAAATAGTTCCAGAATTGCTACACCTCTATCACTATCAACAACAAATCTACTAAGTAAATTTTAGTATTTCTTCACAGTTCACCTTTTAGACTGAGTAAATAAAGCACCATGCTTAAAATTTACTTGGATTAGTTCCCCTTTTTTCCTTATCTAATTATGGTATTCATTTGGTAGTAAATGCATTTTAATTTTACCAGATATTGCCAAACCCTCCTTCACTGGGGATTCTACATTCGACCAGCAGAGTATGGGTGTGCTCATAATTCTCATAACCTCACAACAAAATATCATCAAACATTGGGATTTTTGCCAGTCTGAAAAACAGGAAATGATATCTCAGTGGTTTTATTGAGGTACACTTGATGCATAATAAAGTGCATTTTTAAAAAGTGTTTGACTTTGGGCACATATGCACCTGTGAAACCAGCACTATAATCAGTATATGTGATGGGTATGTTCAGTTATGTTTTTATTTAATTCCTCTTATTACAAGCATGCAAGTGTACTTTTAAAAGTTCTTGGAAAAATGGAATTAAAAGATTGTACAAATCCTTATATGAATTTTCTGAAAACCTTTTATTTTTTGTTTGTGGATTTAAAAGTTTTTTTTTTTAATTTTATTTTTAGTGACTGGCTGGTAACAGGGATCAAACCCTGGGCCTTGGTGTTATCAACACCACACTCTGACCAACTGCGCTAACCAGCCAGACTTGCCTCTTATTTTTGTATGTTTGAGTGACTTTTGCACTTTTTCTATAAATTCTTGTTCTTGGGCTGACCCTGTGGCGCACTCGGGAGAGTGCGGCGCTGGGAGCGCGGCAGTGCTCCCGCCACGGGTTCGGATCCTATATAGGGATGGCCGGTTCGCTCGCTGGCTGAGCGCGGTGCGGCCGGTCACAAAAAGACAAAATAAATAAATAAATAAATAAATAAATTCTTGTTCTTTTATCTATAAAACCCCACTTAAAAAACAAACAAACAAACAACAGGGCCGTTGGCCTTATTCCCTATTTTTAAGAATCTTTTCATGTGTATTAGGGATATTAACTCTATATAAATTGCAAATATATTTTCAATTTCTCATTTGCCTTTTTAAAATTATTTTTATACATATTTATGGGGGATAGAGTTGACTGTCAGTATTTGTGTACAGTATGTGGTGATCAAGTCAATATTATTAGCATGTTAACTACAAATCATATTTACTCTTTGTGTCCCTCACCCAATTACTTCCTATCCGCTCTCCACCTCCCCCTTTCCCACCTCTAGTAACTAACTATAGGTCTGTTCTCTCCTTCTGGAAGTTCAACGTTTTATTATGGACTTTTTTCTTTCTTTGTTTCTTAGCTTCCACTTATGAGTGAGGACTTGTCATGTTTCTGTTTCTGTTTCTGTGCCTGGCTTATTTCACTTAACACAATTTCCTCCAAGCTCATTTGTGTTGCTGCAAATGGCAGAATTTCCTTCTTTTTTCTGGCTGGGTAGTATTCCATTGTGTATATACACCACATTTTCTTTACCCAGTCACCTGTTGATGGACATTTAGGTTGGTTCCATATTTTGGCTATTGTAAATCGAGCTATGGTGAACGTGGCAGTGCAGGTGTCCCTTCGACATGATGATTTCCATTCCTTTAGGTATCTTTTTACTTGTATTTTTTACCATGCAGAGTTTTTTATTTTTATATAAGCAAATTGATCCAACTTTTTCTTTAATAGTTTCTGGATTTTAATAGGAGGATTTTCCTCACTTTCACATTTTATCTTTTTTTTTTAATTTTAATTTTATTTTTTAACTTTATTTATTTTTGGCAGCTGGCCAGTACAGGGATCAAATCCTGGACCTTGGTGTTATCAGCACCATGCTGTAACCAACTGAGCTAATCAGCCAGCCCCCCTCACGGCCACATTTTAGAGGAATTCAGCTGTGTTTGCTTCTAGAATTTGTATGGTTTAATTTTCTTACGTTTGAATCTCAGATCCATTTAGAATTATCTTGGGATAAAGGTACAAGTAAAGAAGCCTAATTTTATTTTTTTCCACATGGTTCTCCAGTTATTTCAACCCCACTTTTTAAGGAATCCATCATGGTGCTGGAACAACTGGATATTCACATAGAAAAGAATAAAATTGGACCCCTATTTCACACCATATAAAAAATTAACTCCAAATGGATAATAGATCTAAATTTAGTAGTTAGAACTGTAAAAGTCTTAGAGGAAAACATAGGTGTAAATCTTTGTGGCCATGGACCAGGCACTGTTTTTTTTAAGATAGGTCCCTAAACACATATGTGACTAAAGAAAAAAATATATAAATTGGAATTTATCAAATATTAGAACTTTTTTATTTCAGAGGTTATCAAGAAAGTGAAAAGACAACCCACAGAATGGGAGAAAAATATTTGCAACTCTTCTTGAGTTCTTTGGAGCTTTCCTTACTCTTAGATTAGGTTTTAGGTTTCTTTGGTGTTTCTAATCAATGGCTCATCTGTTTCACTACCTTCCAAAGTTTTTAAAATCTCTCTCCACTTTTTATTTGTTTCTTATGAGCGAATGTGGTTTTGTGTCCTTACGTTGTCACTTTAGAGTAGTTTAATGAGAAAGTAAAAGTAAAACGTGTTTGGTAGTCAATGTTTAATTCCTCATGAATGTCTTCTCTTTTGGAAAATTTACAGCCATTGACTTCTCCAATATTGCTCCTCTTCCATGATCTCTTTTTACTTCTGGAATTTCTGTTAAATGTATGTTGCAGCTTTCAATCTATATCAATCTCTTTATCTCTTTCATATTTACTATGTCCTTATTTCTATTACTTTCTTGGTGATTTTTCTAATTTTTATCTTTTAATTCAATAGTTTTTTCTTTGTCTAGTCTACTATGTCTCTTCTTTGAATACTTAAATTAATGACTCATTTAATGTCTCATTTCTCAGAATCTGCTGCTCTAGTTTCGTAGCCTCCTTTCCTATTTTATTGATTTTATCCCTTTATATCTTTTAGCACATTTAATATACTTAATTTAAATTCCTTTTTAGATGGTATTATCCTCTCTGCTTCCTTAGCCGTAAATGCTCCTGTTTCTTCTGTTTGTTGGTTGTCTGTCTTAGTATTGGACTTCTTTATGTGCTTTGTAATTTTTTGTTTGTGAGTTCAACTTGCTTTGTTTTAAACAGATTGGTTTATTTTCTCTCCTTCTTGCCATGCTCTTTCTTCCCTATAAGGCAGTTTTGAAATTACCCCAGCCTCACTTTTTTAAATCCTCAGCTCTGCAGAAGGTCTTATAGTGCGATCTTTCAGAGAAATTGCCTTCAGTCCTTGAGCCAGGATATGGCGATCTGATTGTTGATTGCACAAATATTTCTAATTCTTCCTTTCATTGCAGGCAAGCAGGAAACTCTGGACTTGTGAATAGAGCTTTTTCAGCCTCTTCCTATTTAGAAGATACAACCCCCTGGTTTCAAGTAGTGAGTCTAACTCTTGTTCACTGCCTTCCATGAGCTGTCTTGGATCTCATTTCCCCCAGGGCGTTGGATTTTTGACCTCAGTGCCTATTTCCACCCCTACGCCCTTGAATGCCCCCTGGCTTGAGCCCCAATTCATTACTGGAAATTTGTCACTAGTTTTTGTAAAGGGCTGAATGTTCCACTTAATTTTTCTCTTTATTACCTGTATTCCTCTGTAAAAGGTCAACTCTTCACCCCCCTTTCTAGCCCGTCATTTTTTTTATTGTTTTTGTTGGCTGGCCAGTATAGGGATCTGAACCCATGACCTTGATGATATAGGGCTGTGTTCTAATCAGCTGTGCTGACCAGCCAGCCCCCCATCCCATCATTTTATAGATATAAGAGCCATCTTAATTTTAGTAACTGAAACATACTTTAAGTTACAAAAAGTCCAGTTCTAATCTTGTGTTTAAAGACTCCCTCTTCTCCCGTTCCCAAACTTACAGTGGGGAATGAGGGTGGGGTTGTTCAGTTTTTAATCTTCTCTTTCTTCCCTTATTCTTGTGGTGCTTATTTTCAGGGTTGAAGAAGAAGGAAGAGGAAAGGGGACAGAGACTTACCGGAATGACACTCTTGTAATCACAGTAGAGTGTCATGGCATAGGTGCAAATTCGAGTACTTGAGTGCGTTTTCTCAGAGGCCCTCACAGAACCTATTACTTTCCAAACATAGGCAATATACTTCATATTTCACCTCTTCACACCCTTCTCTCTCCCCTCATACCTGGCTCAGCCCATGCCCACAAGTGATATTTTTATCACTTGAGTCATCTGACCTTGGTACATTTTGGAGTTCCATTGAACGGGCTTAAAGCTGGGCTTACACTTGGCTCAAGCAAAGCACATGCATTCTTTTTTTTCTCCCGACTTTTTATTTTGGAAAACTTTAAACCTACAGAAAAGTTGAAAGAATGATAGATGAATATTCATTCATATGCCCTTCCCCTGGATTCACCAACTGTTAATACATTGCCGTATTTGTTGGCATTTATTTTATTTTTTTGGTTGAACTAATTGAGAATTATAATGTAGATATTATATTACTTTGCCAGGCACCAGCTCCAGTCGAGTTGTGGGTACCCAAAAAGGGAGAGGGAGGGTCGGCGAAAATAACAAACACAGACAGAGACCTCAATGCATCAGTATGCACGTTCTCTCTCTGCGGGCTGTCAGTGTGTTGCAGCTGGAGCCCAGTAGAGCATGAGACAATGCCTTTTATTTAGATTTTTCTCTGCAGGGGGGGTTTGGGTATTATTTTTATTGTATCAGCAAGCTTAAATCAATAGTCCAAAAATCAGGGAGGAAACTTTTTTAGAGGTCAGCACGTCTTAGGTGATCAACTCGTGCTTCTTTTTCCTGGAATCAGGTTTATCAGATTCAAGCCATCCCTTCATTGTCTTGAAGTTATCTTGTGACCTTTTTCTGTTAGCAAGCTGTGGTTAATATCCACCCTGTTAACAGGGTGGGAGCCAAATGTAAAAACAACAGTGGATATTTGAGCAGCATTATCATGCACATTTTAAGGTTATGCATTGGCTATGGCCCTGTAATCTTGATCTAAATGTTAAAGTGTCATTGTGCACAGCACCATCCCTCACAAAACCAGTTACATTTATCTCTTAGGTCTAATTTTGCAGGTTTAATAATTTTACAGCATATATTTTTATCCCAACACCTGATTCTTAACGGTTTATTTAAAACTGGACACCAACAAGTAAAGGGAGTTCTACAGTTTCGTTCCCATATACTTAATTTATCCCAATCATATAATTTCTCATTAATGCCAACCATTCTCTTGCCATTAATATAATCTCCAGTAAATGATGTTTGCCAGCTTACATTAGGCTGCAGCTCATATTTAGTCATGAGCAGTGCTTTTGGAACATATGTTGGTGTGGTCAATTTATCATAAGGGGATAATTTTAAATTGTCCAATTTACTTGGATCCTTTGTGGGAATGTTTAGTTCAATGACCACATAATTATTTGTGTTATTTTTATAATCTTTTGGGAATTCAGAGAACTGCCACGTTAACCAAAATATTGAAAGAGAGAAAGTGAAACAGTACCACTATGCCAAAGCAGAGATCCTTACAGTTGTAGCAAGTGCTCATAGCTGTGGCCTTGCCAACTCAGAGAGGGCAGCCCAAGCTGACTCCTTTAGGATCCTGCCATGGCGTGGACCACGCCATTACTTCATCCCTAAATACTTTTGCATAAATCTCCAAAAATGAAAGACATTCTTATACATAATAAATTTATCCAACTCAGAAAATTTAACATTAATATATAATACTGTTACCTAATACAAGGGTACTTCAAAAAGTTCATGGAAAGATTTGTGTTATCTTTCCTTTTTTGTTGTTTTTTGAGGGCAGCTGGCATGTAAGGGGAATCCAAACCCTTGACCTTAGTGTTACCAGCACCATGTTCTAACCAAGTGAGCTAACTAGCCAGCCAAGATTCATATTATCTTTCTATCTTTCTATGAACTTTTTGAAGAACCCTTATTTATAGTCTATGTTTCAGATTTTCCCAAATGTTTCAAAAATGCCCTTTGTGTTGTCTTTCCTCCTGATTCAAGATCCAGTAAGGATTTCAGTTAGTTTTTCATGTGTTTTTTTGTTTGTTTGTTGTGTGTGTGGCTGGTAAAGGGATCTGAACCTGTTTTTCATGTTTTTTTAATTATGAACAATTCCCTAGCCTTTTTTATCTTTTTGAAAGAGCCTATGCCAGATCTTTGCAGAATGCCTCTCAACTTAGATATATATGATTGTTTTCTCACGATTAGATTGAAGTTAAACATTTTTACTCATGATTTTGTTAAGGTGATATTCACCAGATTTCTCTGAAATACTTTTTCCTTTTGTACTCTATAATTTTGAGACTGAGTGG
Organism: Cynocephalus volans; assembly: GCF_027409185.1. Classification (NCBI taxonomy): domain Eukaryota; kingdom Metazoa; phylum Chordata; class Mammalia; order Dermoptera; family Cynocephalidae; genus Cynocephalus; species Cynocephalus volans. The sequence continues at coordinate 197,565,336 of NC_084460.1, read as the reverse complement.
ATTTCCTATTCCCTAACAGTATTTCACCCCGTGGTTTTAGTATCCATTGATAATTTTTACCTGGGTCTGTAATTATTAATTTGATATTTGTAATATGGCGATTTTCTAAAGCTGTCGTTCTTTCTATAAATGAGTTGACTGTCTTCTGTAAAGAAGAGCTTTCCTTCTCTCTCTCCACCTTTAAAGGAAATAATTTGTTAACAGCAGCTTGTCCAACTGCTGACCTTCCCCCCCGCCCTGTTGTTAAGATTGGCTCTAGTCGACTTACTGAGTTTGATCCTCTCTATGCTGAAGGAGGAGCTTCCCTACATGGGAAATATTTTTACGTATGCTCCCAAATTTGTAGATTCATACATCAAATTTTTCTAAGCACTCTCCTTGTGCCACACCTGACACAGGCCTGGTAGTTTCTGTTGCTCAGCAGTCCTGCACCACAGAATAAGATGCCATTCTCCTTTCACAGTTTTTTAGGGCTTCCGTTTACTTGATGTGTTTTTACAAGGTCCTATTCTCCTGGGGAGGGGAGGAGAAAAGTCGGAGTGCTCTCTAGCCCTTTGAATTCCCTTGCACAACTTTTGGGATTTCTTGACTTTTCTTTTTTTTTTTTCGTGACCGGCACTCAGCCAGTGAGTGCACCAGCCATTCCTATATAGGATCCGAACCCGCGGCCGCTGGGAGCGTCGCCGTGCTCCCAGCGCCGCACCCTCCCGAGTGCGCCACAGGCTCGGCCCCTTGACTTTTCTTTTATGGCCTGGTTGATGTGGGGCTCTCAGGTTCTCTTTTAGTAAGTCTTGCGCAGATTTTTACAAAGAGGAATGTATTGGTTTGCTAAGACTGCTGTTATGAGGTACCACAAACTGAGTGGCTTAACAGAAATTTTGTCTCACAGTTTGAGAGGCGATAAGACCAAGATCAAGGTGTCAGCATGATTGTGTCCTGTGAAGGCTATGAGTAAGAATCTGTTCCATGCTTTTTGCATAGCTGCTGGTGATTTGCTGGCAATTTTTGGTGTTCCTTGGCTTGTAGACACAGCACCTCGATCTCTGCCTTCATCTTCATGAAGCGTTCTCCCTGTGTTGATCTATGTTCAAATTTCCTCTTTTTATAAGGTCATTAAGTCACATTAGATTAGCCACTTACCCTACTCCAGTATGACCTCATCCTAACTTAACTAATTATATATGCAGTAATCCTATTTCCATTTTAAGGTATTGGGGGTTAGGACTTTAGCATTTGAATTTTGGGGTACACAATTCAGCCCATATACTGGAGTACTTTTTAACCATTGTTCTTACATTTGGAGCTTTAGCAGAGATTCTCAAACAATTAAACATTCTTTTACATATAAGTTGCCATTTAGTTTTTGATTTATGATGTTTTTTGTCTTATTTTTGAACACAATGTGTAGTTAAAAAATATTTTTTGTCATGTGGCAATGTTAGGACCACAGAAGATGAACTCCCACCAGTTCTCACATCCTTTGTCCAAAAATAATTGGTATCCATATTTTTTAAAATTTATAGTGAAAATGTCAAAAATATATAGAACGTATGAACCCCAATGTGCTGATACTCAGCTTCAGCAAATTCCAGTAATCTTCCATTTTTGTTTCGTGTGTTCTCACCATCACCATTTCTTGATATCCTTATTTTTTCAAAAAAGCCCCACAGGTGACACTGATTCACACTTAAGATGGATAACAATTTTGGACTAGTAGATAGACTTGAAAATGAACTGATGAGATGGTTTAACATTAATAGATTTTTACAGTGCTAAAGGTGGAAAGAGCCTGAAGTGCCTTTACTCCTTCCTGTGGATTCCAAATGAGGTTTCGCCAAGAAACCTTTTTAAATATTTTATTTATTTGTTTATTTTTGCCTACCACTTATGAGTGAGGACTTGCTGTATTTCTCTCTCTGTGCCTGGCTTATTTCACTTAACATAGTTTTCTCTAAGTCCATCCATGTTGCTCTGAATGGTCAATTTTCATTCTTTTTTATGGCAGAGTAGTAATCCATTGGGTATGTATATACCACATTCTCCTTATCCTCTTGTTCATTGATGGACATTTACGTTGGTTCCAACTCTTGGCTACTGTAAATAGAGCTGCAATAAACATGGGGGTGCAGGTATCCCTTTGACATTATAATTTCTATTCCTTTGAGAGTATATACCCAGCAGTGGCATTGCTGGATTGTATGGCATTTCTGTCTGTAGTTGTTTAAGGAAGCTCCATACTGTTTTCCTTAAAGCCTACACTAATTTACAGTCCCACCAACACTGCAGGAGAGTTCCCCATTCTCTGCATCCTTGTCAGCATTTGTTATTCTTTGTCTTTTTGATAATAGCCAGTCTAACTGGGGTGAGATGATATCCCAGTGTAGTTTTGATTTGCATTTCCCTGATGCTTAGTGATGTTGACCATGTTGTCATGTGTCTGTGGGCCATTTGTATATCTTTCCTTAAGAAATGCTTATTCAACTCCTTTGCCCATTTTTTTAACTGGGTTACTTATTTTTTTTTTTACTGTTGAGTTCCTTGTATATTCTGGAAATTAATCCCTTATCTGATGCATATTTGGAAATATTTTCTCCCATTCTGTAGGTTGTCTTTTTGCTCTGTTAATTATTTCTTTTGCTGTGTAGAAAGCTTTTTAATTTGATATAATCACATTTATTTTTTCTTTTGTTGCATGTGCTTTTGAGGTCTTATTCATAAAGTCTTTGCCTAGTTCTACATCCTAAAGTCTTTCCCCTATGTTTTATTCTAGGAGTTTTATAGTTTCAGGTCTTATATGTTAGTTTTTAAACCATTTTGAGTTGATTTTGGTATATGGTGAGAGGTATGGGTCTAGTTTCACTCTTCTGTGTATGGATGTCCAGTTTTATCAGCACCATCTATTGAAGAGGAAGTCTTTTCCCCAATGTATGTTTCTGTTGCCTTTGAAGACCAGTTAACTATAAGTATGTGGGTTGGTTTCTGTGTTCTCTGTTCTGTTCAGTTGGTCAGTGTCTTTTTATGCCAGTACCATGTTTTGTTACTGTAGCTTCATAGTATACTTTGAAGTCAGGTAGTGATATGTCTCTGGCTTTATTTTTTTTGCTCAGGATTGTTTTGGCTATTCAGGGTCTTTTGTTGTTCCATATGGATGTTAGCATTGTGTTTTCTGTTTCTGTGAAGACTGGTATTTTGATGGGGATTGCACTGAATCTGTAGATCGCTTTGGGTAGTGTGGACATTTTCACATATTAATTCTTCAAATCCAAGAACATGGAATGTCTTACAATTTTTTTGTGTCCTCTTTAATTTCTTTCAGCAGTGATTTGTAGTTCTCATCGGTAAAGCCATCTGGTCCTGATCCTTCTTTTTTGGGAGACTGTTTATTACCGCTTCAATCTTGTTGTTTGTTACTGGTCTATTCAGATTTTCTATTTCTTCTTGGTAGTTTGTGTATGTCCAGAAATTTATGTTTCCTCCAGGTTTTCAAATTTGTTGGTATATAGTTGTTTATAATAATCTCTAATGATTCTTTATATTTCTTTGGTATCAGTTGTAATGTCTCCTTTTTCATTTCTGATTTTTGTTATTTGGGTCTTCTCTCTTCTGTTTTAGTTAGCCTAGCTAATGGTTTGTCTGTTTTATCTTCTCAAAAAACAACTTTTTCTTTCATTGATCTTTTGTATCAGTTTTGAGTCTCTGTTCATTTAGTTCTGCTCTGATCTTAATTATTTCTTTCTACTAATTTTGGGATAGGATTGTTCTTGTTTTTCTAGTTCTTTGAGGTGTACTGTTATGTTGTTTATTTGAAATCTTTATTTCCTTAATGTAAGCATTTATTGCTTCCCTCTTAGTACTTCCCTCTTAGTACTGCTTTTGCAGTATCCCACAGGTTTTGGTATGATATGTCTTTGTTTTCATTAGTTTCAAGAAATTTTTCGATTTCCTGTTTAATATCTTCTTGATCCATAGGTCATTCAGGAGCATGTTGTTTAATTTCCAGGTACTTGTATAGTTTCTAGACTTTCACTTGTTATTGATTTCTAGTTTTAATCCATTGTGGTCTGAAAAGATACTCAAAGATTTCAGTTTTTAAAATATTTGTTGAGACTTGATTTGTGACCTAACATGGTCTTGTCCTGGAGTATGTTCCATGTGCTGATGAGAAGAATGTGCATTCGGTAGTTGTTGGATGAAATGTTCTGTAGATATCTACCAAGTCCAGTTGGTCTAAAATGCAGTTTAAGTCCTGTGTTTCTCTGTTACTTTGTTGCCTAGATGATTTGTCCAGTGCTGAGAGATGGGTATTCAGGTCCTCAATTATTATCTTATTGGGGTCTATCTCTTTCTTTAATTTAATATTGTTTGCTTTATATATTTGGGTTCTCCAGTGTTGGGTACATATATATTTATGATTGTTATGTCTTCTTGGTGGATAGATCCATTTATCATTATGTAGTGGCCTTCTTTGTCTGTTTTTATGGTTTTTGGTTTAAAGTCTATTTTATCTGATATAAGAATAGCTACTCCTGCTTGTTTTTGGTTTCCATTTGTGTGGTGTATCCTTTTCCATCCCTTCACTGTTAGTCTGTGTGTCTCTTAAAAGGTGAGGTGAGGCTCTTGTAGACAGCATGCAGTTGGGTCTAGCTTTTTAATCCAGTCCATCAGTCTGTGTATTTCTGATGGGGAATTTAATCCACTTACTTTTATGGTTGTAATTTAAAGGTATTGTCTTACTCCTGGTATTTCATCTATTTTTGTTTGGATGTTTTAAATATCTTTTGTTCCTTTACCTTTTATTGTCTTTGGTATTTGTTGTTTTTTTTGAGGTGGTAATATATAGTTTCTTTCTCTTTCTCATTCGCATTTTTGTTCTGCCTGTGGGTTTTGTTGTTATATTCATGGTAGTGATTATCATTTTACAGATTCCAGATACAGGGACTCCCTTAAGGATTTCTTGTAGGGCTGGTAATGTGGTGGTGAACTCCTGCAGTTTTTGTTTGTCTGGGAAATATACAGTTTCTCCTTAATTTCTGAAGGATAACCTTGTTGGGTATAGTATGCTGGGGTGGCAGTTTTTTCTTTTAGTATTTTGAATATATCATCACATTTTCTTCTGACCTGTAGAATTTCTGTTGAGAAGTCTGCAGTTAGTCCGATGGGGACTCCTGTATAGGTAAGTTTATGCTTTTCTCTTGCTGTTTTTAGGATTCTGTCACTGTCTTTGAGTTTTGCCAGTTTGAGTATAATGTGTCTCACTGATTACCTTTTAGAATTGAATCGGTTTGGGGATCTTTTGAGCCTCCTGGATCTGAAAGTTCATGTCTCCCCCTTAAATGGGAAGTTTTCTGCTATTATTTCGTCAAGTATGTTTTCAGTGCCTTTTCCTTTCTCCTCCCCTTCTGGAACACCCATGATTTGGATGTTTGTGCACCTAAGGTTGTCTTTTTGCTCTCTTAGATTTTCTTCATTTTTTAAAATTCTTTTTTCGTTTTTTTGTCCCACCTGGGTTATTTTGAAAAGACTCTCTTCAAGATCAGAAATTCCTTCTTCCACTGCTGTAGCCTGCTGTGTAAACTTCTAATCTCTTTGTAAATTTCCTATTTCATATCCTGGATAGTTTTTCTCATTTCTTTGTGTCATCTAAGTCATCTTGTATCTCACTGAGTTTCCTTAAGATTGTTGCTTGGAATTCCTTTTCAGTCATTTCAGAGTTTCCCTGCTCTATGGGCCTGGTACTTGAGAATTATAGCTTTCCTTTGGTAGTATCATATTTTCTTGTGTTTCATATTTCTAGTATCTCTATGTTGATGTCTGGTCATCTGGTGGAGCAGTTGCTTCTTTTGTTACTCTGGAGTGGGCTTTGAAGAGAGAGACTTCTTCCTGTAGATGTGTTTTATATTGACTGTTGAGTAGGGCATTTTAGTATTAGATGTGGGTTCAATGCCATTTTAATGTGGTCTCTGTATGGGTACTTTGGCTGTATTCAGTGTCAGAGTTGTGTGTGGGTACTTCTGTGGCCTAGGCACTGGAGCAGTTAGAGATTCCTTGCTGAGGTTAGTGGTGACACTGTGTTGGGTTGTTGAAGAAATGGGCAAGCTCTCAAGTTCTTAGGAGAAGTACCTGGGTGCCCTGTTCTTTGGCTGGGGCGGGTGACCTTGGGCAGGCTTGTTGGCACCCCGGCTAGCATCTTGTGAACCTGATGGGTGCACTGGGGTATACTGGAGCTCCTCATTTTGAATGGGTGATGCTGGTTGGGGTTGATCTTTCTTCTTTCCTATAGGCTGAGGCTCCTCCTGGGTCCTTGCTTACCCCACTTGGGAGATGGGTTGGTGGTGGTTGGGAATTTTCTTCTGTGTTCTATTGGCTATCCTGAGTTTCTGTACTCTCCAGGGGTTTTGCATGTGTCTCTCCCTGGCTCAGGGCAGTCATGTGGGCTGTGCCTGTACCTTGCACGCCCAGGTGTGTTACTGCAGAGGGCAGTGTAATTCCCCCTGTGGGTTGGGCCACTAGGTTGTGGGTCTGTGCTTGCTCACCTCTTTCCCCAGGCTCTGCATGTGGCTGCTTGTGTCAGTGGAGTCGAGTGGTTGGTGGGCTGCCTGCATAGTAGCTATGCCTGCTGCTGTGACATTGGTCCACCCTTGTGGCTGTGGTGGCTTTGGTGGTGCCTGTGGTGGATCATCTGCACTGTGGCAATCTCTGTGGCAGCAGCAGGCCGCCTGTGTGACAGCACTCTGTACTCCTGCTGTCTGTTGGTGGGGGCTGCCCTCAGCTTCTGAGGATCCCTGCACTCCTGCCATATGTCAGCAGGGGCTTCCCTTTCAAGAAAACTTTTTGATTAATTCTGCCTGAGAAATACAAATAAAAGTCCATTTAAAAAAGTCACTGCGGGAAGAACAGAACTCCACCACCTTTTTCCTGTCTGTACTTAAGTTGCTCATACATGTCCATAGTAAAGTGACTTGTCCAAAGTTGTACAAATAGATGGTTTCAGGGGCAGGACTGGGAAACAGATCTCTTGACTTGCACCAAAATTCTTCTTTCTTGCTATCTCTTTTAACAGTTTTCAAAAGAGTTCTTTAAAAAAAAATTTTTTTTTAACTTGGGTTCCAGACATACTGTGTATAACTGAAACAAGGTCTTCATTCTTCAGGAACGTTCCAAACTGTGGCAGTTCCTTTGCTGTGACTCAGTATTAGATTAACAAAATTAAATGTCTCTCACCTTTGAATTTTCCTATAACAGATGAATTGGGTTCAGTCTTGTTCTTTAAGAAACTGTTCAAGTAGAATTCTTGGGTTTCTAAATTCAGAGAGAATTATTTTTTAAAAAACTTTATTGAGGTATATTTTACATTCATAAAATTCACTTATTGGGGCCGACCCCATGGCTCACTCGGGAGAGTGCGGCACTGGGAGCGCAGTGGCGCTCCCACCGTGGGTTCGGATCCTATGTGGGGATGGCTGGTGTGCTCACTGGCTGAGTGCGGTGCGGGCAACACCAAGCCACGAGTTGCAATCCCCTTACCAGTCACAAAAAAGACAAAAAAAAAAAAAATTCACTTATTGTGTCTACAATTCCAATTTTTATAATAAGGAATGTGTGATCACCACAGTACAGTTTTAGAACATTTTTGTCTCAAAAAGTTCCCACGTGCAGGTTTACACTTAGTCATGCTCCTACTTTTCCACCCCCTTAGGCAGCTATTGATCTTCTTTCTGTTTTATATATTTGCCTTTTCTTGACATTCCATATAAATTGAATCATACAGTAATAGGCTTTTTGTCTGGTTTCTTTCACCTAGCATAATGTTTCTGAGGTTCACCCATGTGTGCTAATTTGTTCCTTTTAATTGCTGAATAGGCTGATCTGAACATAGTTATTGCAATTGATTTTTTTTTTTCTTTAAAAGATAACTGGTAAGGGGATCTTAACCTTGAATTTTGGTGGTGTTAGCACCACGCTCAGCCAGTGAGCAAACCGGCCATCCCTATATAGGATCTGAACCCATGGCCTTGGTGTTATCAGCACCACACTCTCCCTAGTGAGCCACGGGCTGGCCCCATTGCAGTTGATTTTTTATAGTCAATTACAGATCAAACTTGATTTTTTATAGTTAATTACAGATCAAACTCTGGTGGAGTTTGGATGTGTTGTCCCCTCCAAAACTCATGTGGAAACTTGATCCCCAGTGTGGCAGCATTGGAAGCTGTTTGAGTCATGGGGGCGGATCCCTCATGAATGGATTAATCCTCTCCTTGGGGGAGGAGGGGTAGTGAGTGAGTTCTCACTCTATTAGTTCCCGTGAAAGCTGGTTGTTTAAAGGACCCTGGCACCTCCTCTCTCTCTCTCTCTCTCTCTCTCTTGCTTCCTCTCTTGCCATGTGATCTGCTTGTGCCCGCCATCTGCCTGCCACTTTCTGCCATGAGTAGAAGTAGCCTGAGGCCTGTGCCAGATGCAGCTGTCCCAGAATCGTAAGCCAAATAAACCTCTGTTCTTTATAAATTATCCAATCTCAGGTATTTCTGTTATAGCAACACAAAATGGACTAATACAAACTCTTAGTTCTACTCTTTCTGCCCTTCTCACTACTGTGCTTGACTAGTCTTTAAAAAAAAAAAATTAATTGCCTAATACTAGTCCATTGTATGGATATATCATGTTTTGCCATCCACTCACCAGTTGGTGGGAATTTGGATTGTTTTCATGTTTTGGGTATTATGAGTAATGTTATGAACATTCTTGTGCACATTTTTATGTAGTCATAAATTATCATTTGTCTTGGATAGACTCCTAGGAGGAAAATTGCTGTATTGTATGATAAATTTATATTTAACTTTTCAAGAAATTGGCAAACAGTTTTCCAGGGTGGAAGTGCATGAGGGTTCCGGGGTCTCCACATCCACTTGTTATTGTCTGTCTGTTTTTATTATAGCCATTGTAGGGATGTATAGTGGTATCTCACTGCAGTGTTTTATTTATTTATTTATTTATTTATCTATCTATCTATCTATCTATCTATCTATCTATCTATCTATCTATCTATTTTTATTTATTTATTTTCAACTGGCCAGTATGGAATCCACACCCTTCACCTTGGTGTTATAATGCTGCACTTTAAACAAATGAGCTAACCATCCAGCCCTGACTGTGGTTTTAACATTTTCCTAAGGGCTAATAATGTTGAACATCTTTCCATGTGCTTATTAGCTATTTGTATATTGTCTCTGGAGAAATAAATATTTCATATTTTTTCCCATTTTGTTTGCGTTATTTCTCTTTTTATTATTGTTTTAAGAGTTCTTAGTGTATTTTGGATACTAGTGCCTTAACATTTGCAAAAATTACTCCTAATTTGTGGATTCTTTTAAAAAATTTTTATAGTGACCTTTTGAAGCTAAAACATTTTTAATTGTGATGAAGTCCAGATTACCAAGTTTTTCTTTTATGGATGGTACCTTTTGTGTTATATCTAAGAATACTTTACCCAACCCAGTGTCACAAAGATTTTTTCCTCTGTGTTTTGTTCTAACGTTTTACAGTTTTAGCTTTTATATTTAGGTCTCCTATCCATTTTGATTAAATTATTGTGTAGAATGTGAGGTACAGTCTAAATTCATAATTCTGCATGTGTATATTTAGTTGTCCTGACACCATTTGTTGAAAAGTTTATCTTTTCTCCCATTTATTTAGCTTGCTGAGAGTCAGCCATAAGTATAAGAAATGATGGACTTTATTCTGTTCTATTGATTTACATGCCTGTCTTTGTACCGGTACCACACTGTGGTATTGATTTCTGTGACTTTATAGTAAGGTTTTAAATTGGGTTGTGTACATCTTCCAGTTTTGCTTTTCTTTTTTGAAATTGTTTTGCCTCTTCTGGATCTTTGAATTTCTTTATAAATTCTAGGATCAGCTTGGTCAGTTATACAGAAAGTCCTGCTGGGATTTTGATAATGAATGCATTGAATTACAGATCAGTTTGGGGAGAATTGCCATCTTGACAATATTAAGTGTTCCAATTCATGAATTAAATGTCTTTCCATTTATTTAGATCTCCTTTATACTTTTCAGTGTACTAAGTCCTTCATATCTTTTATTAAATTCATTCCTGAGTTTTTATTCCTTTTGATGCTTCTATGATTGGAATTATTTTCTTAATTTTAGTTTCCTGTTGTTCATTGCTAGTGTAATCGATATACAGTTGATTTTTGTACATTGATCTTATGTCCTTGCTGAACTCATTTATTACTTTCGATAAAAAAAGTTTTTGTGGATTACCATTGGATTTTCTACATATAGGATTTTGTTATTTGCGTATAAAAACCTCTTTGTTTTTTACATCTTCCTTTCCAATCTGGATGCCTCTGATTTACTATTCTTTTCTCCTTATTGCACAAGATAGAACTTTGGGTACAACGTTGAGTACACAGACATAGCAAGAGTGGACATCCTTGTCTTATTTCTGACTTAAGGGAGAAAGCAGTCAGTCTTCCACTGTTAAATGTGATGTTAGCTCTTGGTTTTTGTAGATGCTTTTTATCAGATTGAGGAAACATTTTCTACTAGTCCTAGTTTGTTGAAAGTTATTGTCATGAATGGTGTTGGCTTTTGTCAAATGTTTTTTCTGCATCTACTGAGATGATTGTGTGGTTTTGTTCCATCAGTAAGGCATATTAACTGATTTTGAATGTTAAACCAACTTTACATTCCTGGGATAAATCCCACTTGGTCACGGTGGGCAATTCTTTTTATTTCTTGCTTGATTTCTTACTGTGTCTTTGGTATGGCTTCAGTATCAGTGTAAAAATGGCCTCATTGAATGAATTTAGGGAGTGTTGCCTACTCTTCTATTTTAAAAATAGTTTGATTAAATTTCTTTACTTTTATGTGTTTATTCAGATTTTCTTTTTTTCTAGAGTGATAGTTTGTCTGTCAAGGAATATTTTATTTGATTTAAGTTGCTAAATTTGTTGGCATAAAGTTCCTAATATTCCCTTAGATCATTTTTAATATCTGTAGGATCAGTAGTGATGTTGGTAAATATGTATTCTGATATTAGTAAATATCTATTCTCTTTTTTTCCCTTGATGTGTCTAGCTAGAAGTTGTCGATTAAATTCAGCTTCTCGAAGAACTAGCTTTTGGTTTAGTTTATTTTCTCTATTTTTTCCCTTTGATTTTTGTTATTTCCTATCTTCTCACTTGGGGGTTAATTTGTTCTTTTTCTGGTTTATCAAGATGCAGTTTTAGGTCATTGATGGAGAACTTCCTACTTTTTGAATATAGGTGTTTTAGTGCTATAAGTTGTCTTCTAAGTACTGCTTTAGTGACATCTCACAAATTTGGATATTTTGTGCTTTCATTTTCATTTAGTTCAAAATATTTTTCTAATTTTTCTTCTGTTTGTTTTGGTTCATACATTATTTAGAAGTAGGTTACATAGTCTCCAAATATTAGAGGATTTTTTCAAGGATCCTTCTGTTTTGGATTTATAATTTAATTCTCTTCTGGGCAAAGTACATATTTTGTACAACTTGAATCCTTTTGAATTGAGACTTGTTTTATGGCCCAGAATATAATATATCTTAGTGATTAATTATCCTGTATGCACTTTAGAAGAACATGTATTGTATTGTTTTTGTGTGGAGTGTTCTATAAAAGTCAGTTAAGTAAAGCTGGTTATTCGTGTTATTAAAGTTAACTGTATCCTTGCTTATTTTGTCAATTAACGAGAGAGATATTGAAATCCCCAGCTGTAATTATGGATTTGTGTGTTTCTCTGAAGTTCTGTCAGTTTTTGGCATCATGCATTTTGAAGTTCTGTCATCAGGTTGATAAATATTTAGGATTGTTATGTTTTCTTGATTAATTCACCCCTTTATTTTTATTAAATGATCATCTTCATTTTGGGTAATATTCTTTGCTCTGAGCTGGACTTTGATATCAACATATCTACTCTACCTTTCTTTTGACTACTGTTATCATAGTATATCTTTTTCTGTCTTTTTGTTTTTAATCTTTTGTTTCTTTATATTTAAATAGTGTTTCATGTAGGTGGTATATAATTGCAACTTAACTGACAATCTCTGCATTTTAATGTTTAGACCATTTCCATTTAATGTGATTATTAATATGATTAAGTTTGCATCTTTCATCTTGCCATCATACATTTTCCATTTGTCCCATATGTTTCTTTTTCATTAATCAAGTATTGTTTTTTCCACTTACATCCATTTTTCACTCCTGAGCTATAACTCTTTGTTTTCTCATTTTAATGTTTGCTTTAGATTGTATATTTGTATCACAGTCTACTTTGAAGTGATAGATATCATACCATTTCATGTATACTGTAAGAACCTTAGAGTAGTGTGCTTTTCATCTCTCTCCTCCTAACCTCTGCGTTATCATTTGTCAAGCATTTTCCTTTTACATATGTTACAAACCTGTAATACATTGTTCTTACTTTTGTTTAAACAATCAGTTATGTCTTCATACGTTTTAGCTAATAAGGAAAAACCCTTACATATGTTACCTTTGTAGTTACCCTTTCCATTGTTCTTCATTCCTTTATTTAGACCCACATTTCCATCTTGTATCATTTCTGCCAGAAGGTCTTCTTTTAACTTTTTTTTTTTTTTTAATGGTGGCTAGCCAGTAAGGGTACCTGAACCCTTGGCCTTGGTGTTACCAGCACCACACTCTAACCAAGTGACCTAATCAGACAGTTCCCTTTAACGTTTTTTTTTTTAAAGTGTGGGTTTTTTTGGTCATGAATTCTTCTGTACATCTGACAGTGTCTTTATTTTGCCTTTTTTAGCTGCTTTGTTGAGATGAGACCTAATTCACATACCATTTCGTTCATTCATTGAAAGTAGACAATTCATTATTTTTAGTATATTCATAGGATTCTGCAGCCATCACCACAGTCTCATTTTAGAACATTTTTGTTCCTCCTAGTGAAACCCCATACCCATTAGCAGTTGTTTTGATTACCTCCTATTCACCCATTTGGTGAAGGAGGGATCCCCTGCCCTAAATATTATGAAATGGCTGAACACACAACACCCAACACTGGACAGGTGAGATGGACAGTAATTTACTAGTCACATATACCAACAGCCCAGGGGAGGAGGAAACCTTATATCCTACAGGGGCACACAGCAGTTGCACTTGTGAACAATGTAAACATACGTGGGCTGTGGGAGGCTGGCTTTATAGTAAAAAGAAGGGGAGGTGAACCCCAGTTCCCACCAGAGGATATTATTGGCTTGTTTGAATAATTTTGCAGGCTGGCAGAGAAGTGAAATTAGATTGAGGACTGGGTGGAGTGCAGCTGACGCAGTTGAAAGTGGACCTAGCCAGATAGGGAGCATTTTCCAGTGAGTGAGGGGCATATCTCATGAGAGCAGGGAAACTTGTGGTTAGGCCTTTGGGGCTCTGCAAGGCTCACAGATGTCGAAGTAGCACTTATTGAATCTACTTTCAGGCCTTATATCACAGCAGTCAATCTCCATTCCTTTCTGACCCTCCTCCAGCCCGTGGCAACCACAGATCTACTTTCTGTCTCTGGATTTGCCTATTCTGGACATTTCATTTAAATGGAATTATACAGTATGTGGTATTTTCTGACAGCCTTTTTTCCTCTTAACATTGTATTTTCAGGGGTCATCCATGTCATAACATGTATTAGTACTTCATTCCTTTTCATTGCTGACTAATATTCTACTCTATGGCTATCCCACATTTTATTTATCCATTCAGCAGTTGATGGGCATTTAGGTTGTTTTCACTTTGGGGCTATTATGAATAATGCTGCTATGAACATTCATGTGCACGTTTTTGTGTGGATGTATGTCTCATTTCTCCTGGGTGTATACCTAAGTTTGCGTTTGTTTTTGTTTTTGGTAGTTTTTTTTTTTTTTTTTTTTTTCAGTGCTTTCAAGATGTTCCTCACCATCCTTGAAACACATTTATCTTGTTCTTTGGAACATGTAATGACTCTGGCTGCTTTCAAGATTTTACTTTTATCATTGGTTTTAATCAGTTTGATTATGATGTGCTTTGGTGTAGTTTTTTTTTTATATTTCTTGTGTTTGGGATTTGCTGAGATTGTTAGATCTGTGGGTTTTCACCAAATTCAGAAAATTTTCAGCCATTATTTATTCAGATTCTGTCCCACCTCCACTTTTGGGACTCCAGTTATCCATATAGTAGGCTGCTTGAACTTGTCCCATAGCTAACTGATAATTTTTCTTTCTTATTTTTGGATTCTTTTTTTCTCTTTTATTTTGTATAGTTTTTGTTGCTATGCTTTGAGTTCAGTATTTTTTCTAATGTCTAATCTGCTGTTAACCCTATTCAATATGTTTTTCACCTCAGATTTTGTAGTTTTCATCTCTAGAAGTTTGATTTGGGTCTTTTTAAATGTCTTCTATGTTTCTGTTTCACTTCTAGAGCATATGGAATATAGTTATAATATCTTTCTCTAATTCTAACATCTGGGTCAGTTTCAATTGATTTTCAATGGATTGATCATTTGCTTTAGTAGGAGATTTTTTTTCTTCATTGCTGGTAATCTAGACTGGATGTCTAACATTGTGAATTTTACTTTGTTGGGTGCTGGATATTTTTGTATTTTTCTAAATCTTTTTGAGTTTTGGGGGGGATATAGTTAAATTACTTGGAAGCAGTTTGATTCTTTCAGGTCTCGCTCTTATGATTTCTTGGGTGGGTTTGTTGCAGTGCTCAGTGTAGGGTAATCGTTCTCTACTACTGAGGCAAGACCTTCCTGAATACTCAGTGCCCTGTGAATTATATGTTTTTACAGTCTGCTTGTGGAAACAAGCACTGTGGGCCAGTGTAAGTGCCACTAGTTCTCTCTAATCCACTCAGGTAGTTCATTCTTGAGGCTTAGGGAGTTTTGTCACATACATGCTCTCATTAGTACTCTGCCAAATACCTCCAGGCTACTCTCTTTGTTGCTCTCTCCTCTTTGGCACTCTGTCCTGTGACCTCTAGCTGCCTTGGTCTCCCTGGACTCTCAGATGCATCTTTTCAAACAAGGGAGTCCTCTGTGCTCTGCCTCATTTCCCCCTCCTCTGCACCACAAATTGCACATTCTCTCAGGGCACTCATAGGGCTCACCTTATTTGTTCCCTGAATCATAGAATGACTGTCTTTTCTTGCCTGGTGTCTAGTGTCTTGAAAATGGTTTATTTTTCCACTCAGGTTATTTCAGGTGGGAGGGTAGATCAATCCCTTTTACTCTATATTTGCTAGAAGGAGAAGTCTGCCCAAAGGGTTTTGAGGGATGAATAAAAAAGCCAGCTGGAATACAAACTCTTTCATGAATCTGTTTTCAACAGAGATTTTTGTTAATATTTAAAATTCTTTTCATGATAAAGTTCTTTGTCTAAATAAGCTTTCTTATTATCTTTACAGCCTCCCTCCGAATATTGATTTGCTAGATAGCCCAGACTTATTGGAAACAAGTATTGGTGATGTAATTGGGCCACCTGACACTATGGAAACATACCAAGTGGCTGATGAAGTTAATGTAGCCACCAGGCAAACTGGATTAGAGGAACCTGAAATTGAATGTAGGAGTAAGTAAATGTTCTATATACATCAGTGACACCTTTTTATTTTGTCTCCCTTTGAAATGAGATATTTAAATCAGTTACTCCAAGAATGTTGTGTGTAATAGTTTAATTTTTAAATTTAATTCAAAATTGTTATGACTTCTTGCCTTTTTTTTGACTTAGGGGAACATTGAAATATTTACGATAACATAAATGAGGCCATTAAACGTGTGTCATTTATAACTCATTAAACATTTATGAGTTTTCAAACTTGCTTTTTGCTTTGTTTCTTGAGAAGGAAAAACAGTTTCCTTCTCTTGCAAATTGAGAAGGAAAAAACAGTTTCCTTGAAGATTTTCTAGGGCACAGGATTGAATGAATGGATGAACATTCCATTAGTTTCTAAAAAGTATTTTGTTATTAATGAAGATTATTGTTGTGTAGTCCCACAAAAAGAAATAATACAGAAAGAATGCTGCTTTTCTTAACCTTTTCAAAGGTTAAAAAGAGAAAGTAAATTGCTCATTGAAAATCTCTATGTATCTGTGAGTTTGGTTTGATATTAAAGCATAAATTATTTTTAAATAGAAGTTTCCTGTTGAGTCTCAGTATAGCAGCTTGTACTTATGTGGCTCTTGCCAATTTTGATTTCTGTTGCAGGCTAAAATTAGAAACCATCTTTAAACAACTCATAAAAATTGCCTGTGAGTACGCTGTTGTCTCTGAAGAGTGTAGAATACAGAATAGTATTTAGTAATTTAGAAATAAGAAGTGTTAGTGGAAAGTTACATTACACAGTGATTCTGGTGTTAAGAATTTGTTCTTTTGTTTCGTAAGTAACCATTACAATTAGATAGCTAAACAAATGTTCTGGTACATCAGTTTTTGTTTTTATTGACATCTACCATGTTTAAATTGTGCTTGTTAGTCTGAGGTTAGGGAAACAAGAATTAACTTTGATTTATTGTGTTGGTAATTTCAGAATAATGTTCTAACTTGATTTTACAAAGGTAGTAGTCAATTATTGGATTAAGAAAACATCTTTCATTACTATTTCTCCTGTACCTTCTCTGCAGTAATTTCTTTTTATTAGTCCAGTTTTGACAGCCCCGTGCTGGACTCTGTCCACCTCTTATTAGAAATCCTTGCTTTTAGCAAACCAAATTCATTAGGGTTTAGATTTAGCCAGAAGCAGGACTAGCTAAATGCAAAGTATTTCCAAGGTTAAAAAAAAATAGTTTCCTTTATAGAGATGTCATTCATGACTTCATTTATATTTCATTTTATGTCCATTATATGAATTCAAAAAGTTTAATTCCTTCAGTGCTGTAATAATGTTGTATTAGCAAACATTTATTGAGTAATACTTTTTAGCAAATTGTATTAGGTTAAGGCAACATGGTAGAATGAACTAGGGATGCCTAGAAAAGATCAAATGAAATATGATAACTCTCCTAATATTTAAAAGTCTGGTACATCAGAGAATTTATTTTATGGTGCTTTATTGGTGAATGTTGGGCAAGCAATTTGCAAGTATAAGGAAGCACATTTTGCATTAGTATAGGAAATAATTTTTTTTAACTTTTCTGCCTTATAATAAAAATAGATACCTAAGAGTTTGTGAGCTCCTCATTACAGAAAGTATTCAAGCAGAGCTTGACTGCTGTTGAGGTTGTGCCAGAAGAAATTCTTGCATAGTGTGGGGGTTTCATTAATGACTTCTTCAGTTCAGATTTATAACATTTGTTCAAAGTCAATCAATGAGAATAATTAGAGCATTTTTATTTTAAGAGTTAAGATCTTATCAATCTTTATATCCAGTTTATTCTGTATTTCATTTTGGTTGTAATGTCAAAATCCTGATTCACATGGGTAAGTCATTATAGATAGTAACTTTTTTTTTAACAGCTTATTTTATATCTTGGGATGTTCTTCAGCCAAACAGAAGTAAGCAGATGCTTTATTTCAATCAAAGGAAAAAAGTATTAATTTAGCATAAGCTAAAGCATTTGTGGTCTCAGCATCATCATGTTAAAATTTAGTATAAAATTTGAAGCATAAGAAAACCGGGAAATTGCAGTTAGTAAATATGTAGGGAAGGTTTTGAGAAGACCATTGTTGAATTAGTGATTCTCAGCTTTGGTTGTACATTAACATCAACTGGAGAGTTTTAAAAACTACCAGTCCTCGGATCCTACCTACCTCCTGAGAGTCTGACATAATTATTCTAGGATGAGCCTTGGGAATCAGTATTTCATAAAAGCACCCCATTTGATCCTAATGTGCAGCCAGGGAGAGGATCCACTGGATTAATTGATGGACACTTTTAGAAGATCCCTTTGACCCAGAAGACGTGATTTCATAGTTTTCCCCTCCTTTCTTCTATCTGGTTATATAGAAATTATTAGGCATTCAACAATTTTTTTTGTGAAGTGACCATGTAAAAATTTAAACTCACACCAAATTATTCCCTGCAAAATAAGATTATTTCAGGGTGGTTAATTCAGTTGTTGTTTTTGCTGCTAGCCAGTATGAGAATCCAAACCGTTGAGCTTGGTGTTATGAACACCGTGCTGCAACCAACTGAGCTAACCAGCCAGCCCCAGAGTGGTTAATTTAAATAAAGTTCATTTAAAGATGGATTGTGTTTAATGTATTATCTTTTCATTGGTTAGAGGACTTTATTTGTAATGTATTTTGCAGCTAGGAAGAACACTATGAAGATTAAGATGCTTGTCCTGCATCATACCTGATAGTACTAATATATAATATGTTGTATAAGTAAATGAATAAATATATATTCTTCATCAATTTGTGCTGCATGATTTTAGTTTTAGGTAGTATGTAGTCAGGGCCAAGGAACAAATACAGCAAAGTACTGGGGTTGGACCTGAGCTTGGAGTTGTCGTTAGACAGAACAGGATTATATTACAAGTGTTCTCTCCCCTTTGAGTCTTTTGGCTGGGTAAGCCCTTTTAACCACACTACTATTGATACTTCATATTCAGTTGCTTTTTAGGAGTGGTGCAGATATAGGGCAGTGTTCCTGCTTAGGATTATCTCTTAATCAAATTAATGGAGAGGTACCTGGTTATGAAAATATATTTATTTTGTGCTCATCTGGACTGTACTTTTAATTGATGGTAACACACAACTATGACAGCCTGGAAGACTGAGGGGCTATTTTTTTTTTTCCCCCAGCATTGAAAGATGCCTCAGAGAAGCTAAAAGAACTTGAGATGGAGAACAGTCCTTTGTCGTCACCTCTATCCAATATCAATGTTAATGTCAACAGCCAGGTATTCAGATTTCCTCTGTGTTGATCTGTTGCATATCTCCAGAGCTCCCAAGAATCTTTTTTTTCTGAAGATAATACTTTTTCTTTTCTTTTGCTGGGAAATCTGTCTGTGCTGAACTCTTATAAACCTGTTTTTTCGTTAAAAAAGATGGAATTTGTGCGTGTTTGGGAGGGAAGGAGGAAACTTGCGCGGCAACGTTAAGAATTGTAAAGTTATCTCATGATTTTTTTTAAACATACAGTCAAAAGTGCTATTGGCTATTAAACCTTTTATTTTGATTTAGCCTGTCCTGTTGAAGAACTTGCTGAAAGTCTTTTGAGATTTTAGGATTTGTTTGAAAGAGAGCTGCTCCGTAATGTAAATAAGGAATGGAATAGAATTTCAGATGTTTCAGCTTCATCTTTTATTACTTTTTCCACCTTGTCCCTTTGCGTTTGTTTTTTCTTTAGCATGATTTGAGGGATTCATACCAAACTTCAGTTGTTTATAATTTTTAGAAATTTCCTTATTTCTACTTTAAAAACTTGTAGAGATAACTAAAATAGATTGAATGAGGTAGAAATTTTATTACTAACCTTATCAGCTACCAGAATCTTATCACTAAATGGAACAGTGAATTTTAGGTTGTGATCTGGAGAAACCTTTTTTTTCCTCTGTATAAACAACTGATAACAAAGCCAAGATGAATTTTACTTTTACTTTGTTTTGCTTTTAAAGAGGAAAGGGGAACAGGAGATTTGTAGTATTCTTTCATCCTTGTATAACTAACTAGAATTTCTTCAGAGACCAGTATGGAGAGTGATTTTCTTCTTTCTTGCATAGTCATTATTAAAACTGTCCTGGATCCGTGTCTTTTTTTTTTTCTAATATGTTTCTTCTTAGGTACATCTTTTAGAAGCTGATGAAATTTCAGAGAGGCTTTTCATTTTCTTGATCCTCCAATATTTTTCTATTACATTTGTCTATTTGCTTTCACAGTGTCAGTTTTTTTACTATCTATGTAAGGTAGGGGAAATGCAGGACTAGAGACAGAAGGGTAGGGTGAAAACTTTAGATGAAAACTTTAGATGATTAGTAATTAATTTGACAAAAACTTAGTGAAAGACTGGAATGAACCTAAAGAAGAATGAAGCCTGGTGAATCTTGAGGGGAAGGAAGACAGGATATTTTGCTTCACTAGAAGGACTTCATGGAAATCTGTTGAACAGTTACTTGTTTCTTTTATAAAATTATCTGTATATCTTGATATATTGTAACTGAACCTTTGAGGCAAAGGATCTATTAAATTAGTCTGTTGTTTAGAGTGCAGTGTTATAACACCAAAGCCAAGAGTTCAAATCCCCATGCCAGCCAGCTGCCAATAAATAAATAAATAAATGTCTTGAAGCCTTGAAAGAATGAGGAGGAGTGTGGGTTCAGAATAGGAAAGGGAGTAAAAAAGTGGGCTTAGGTGAAGGACAGTGTGCCATCAAGGAACATCTGAAGGATCACATAGCTAGGAAAAATAACGGCTAATATTTAGTAAGGACTTACTCTGTGCCAGGCAAGAATAGAAGGAAGAATTCAGTATTGTAAAGGACATCTGACTACCTTACCTTGACTTAACTCTAGTCAACTTGAGTATTGTGAAAAGTTGATTCATGTTTTATTATGACACATTTTAAAAAATTTTAATTTATCAATATCCAATATAGTTGATTTTCATATCCCTTTACCAATTCCTCCTTTTCCTCTCTCCCTCCCCCCACCCCCATGAGCATCATATCTGTTCACTTGTCTTAACAAAATCAAGGAATTATTGTTATTATGACACATTTTTAAGCGACAAGTCTCTCTTTTTTTTTTTTTTTTGGTGGCTGGCCGGTGTGGGGAACTGAGCCCTTGACCTTGGTGTTACAAGGTTGTGCTCTAACCATCTGAGCTAACCGGCCAACCCATATTATGACACATTTTAAATCCAGGCTAATTTCTCTACCTCTACCATCAACAGCTGATGTTTGCTTAAGGCGTGCAAATTAATCTTAACGTCAGCATTACTAGCTAAAGTAATTTTAGGAAGAAAACCTGTAAATACATTATTCTAAAGTAATGTATCAGTTGTTGAATGACTAGCTCTAAGAACTATGTAACTGAAAAGATCTGAGGCAAGTCACACAGTCTTAAGGCTTAGAATAGCACTTCTGACCACAGAGTTGACTGTTATAGGAACCCATTTTAGAGGTACTCATGCCACATCAGACCTGCATTACAAGATATTGATACAGTCACTGAGATTCCTTATATACTGTTGATTCAGTTCTATAAACATATTCATTGTCTACTTTTTGTAAGCTATAGTAATAAGGATTGTGTGGAATTCACAAGGTCTTGGCCCTCAGGTAACTTTAGACCTGTCCCACCAAGCCCCATAGAAGTTGGTAGGGTAAATGGCTCCAGTGACTACTTCCTGTCCAAGTTCTCTTATGCTAATGAAATTTTCAAATGACAATAGCTGGGAAGTACAGTTTTTGAGAGGCAAAATTGGGATCCGTGAAGACTGTGACAGGCTGGAATGGTGGACTGGATTTAAGAAAATATGTTATGACAGATCCTCACAAGTACAGTATTAGAGTATGTGACTAGAATATAATAACAGTATGTATAGAAAAATTTTAAGAATATGTTAATGCAGTATGAATCAGCTACAAAATAGCTATGTTGTATTAATTGAAAGGGTTTGAAAAGGGAGGTCCAACCATAGTATTTTATTTATTTCTGGGTACCATTCTTTAAAAATGATACAGAAAAACTAAAATAGTTTCAGTACAGAAGGCTAAAATAGTTTTAGAATGGTGAAGGGCCTTGAAACTAAGTTAAAACTGGGAATTGTTAGCTTGATGATCACCATATAGAATTCTCAGGAGAGAACACTTTAGCCATCTTTAGATAATTGAAGAGCCACTTTGTGAAGGAGGAATTACTGTGACTTGTTTTTAATAGCCTCAGAGAAGAGTTAAAAACAGTGAGTATGTGAGAGGTATGCAAATTTCACCTTAATGTAAGAAAGCGTTTTCTAATAGTCATCTGCAGATTGAATGTGCTGACCAAGGAAGCAGCACGTTCTCCAGCATGAGCGGCTCCTCAGGTGAAGACTAAAATCAAACCATATTTTGGAGTATTTTGGTGGTTGGATGGACTGATCCTTCCAACTTTGAGATGCCATGTTGGGATTCTTCCTTCTTGGTGCCTCGTCCTTTCTGCAACTTAGTCACAGCCTCTGTGCTTTCTCTTGATCTGTGTCTTTGAAATCCTTAGTTTATGCCATGTCAAGACCTATAGAATTTTTCAATTACTTTCCTCCCCTTTATTTCCTGAGGAAATCCAGAGTTTTCTTTATCTCCAAATTTGATTT
This sequence comes from Cynocephalus volans, assembly GCF_027409185.1. Classification (NCBI taxonomy): domain Eukaryota; kingdom Metazoa; phylum Chordata; class Mammalia; order Dermoptera; family Cynocephalidae; genus Cynocephalus; species Cynocephalus volans. The sequence goes on along the minus strand of NC_084460.1, from coordinate 197,543,066 downwards.
CAGGAATCACTTTTTTCTTGCTCTTTGATGAGAGGCAATCAAATAAAAAAATGCTTAAAGTAGCAAAACCTAAACTGCATTTATTAGCAGGGACAGTGGGCAAAATTAAGGCATGCATGACCTTTAGCAACCAATCTTCTTAGGCTGAAAGATTAAAAGTAGGGCATGAAGACTGTATTCTCTTGACCAGAGGTTGGCAGACTATTTCAGTAAAGGGCCACATAGTAAATATTTCAGATTTTGCCAACTGTGCAGTCTCTGTCACAGCTACTCAACCCTGCCATCGTAGCACGAAAGCAGCATAGAGAATGAGCATGGCTGTGTTCTAGTAAACAACTTACAGCAAGTGGTGGGCCAGATCCGCCTTGCAGGTTGAGTTTGCTGGTCCGTTCTCTTGATTGTTAGGAATTGAATCCAGAAGTAGGTTGCCACCTCATATTGATTTGGGATTATCTTTGTCACTTTTACGCTTTTAATTTACTTTCTATCCAAATGTTAAAAGAGTTACTTTCTTTCCCTTCAACCCACTTGGGCACAGAAGGTATGATAATAGTTCTAACTTTTCTTTGGGAAGTAGAGGCAATCTTCAGATATTAGCCAGCAAAGGAAGGCCACACTTCAGAGCAGTGAGCTGATGCATACCATTTAATTAGTAAATAGAAATAATACATTTTAAGACGTAAAGGTAAATATTTCCTAATTGGCAGTAATTGCCTTGACTTTTTCAGCTTGAAGAATAGTTACTAATAGTATATTAATATTGTTTTGGTTTTAAAATAATTTTAAAAGTCATTCTTTGTTTCTGGAAATCAGGATGTTATGCTCTTGGAATCTTACTATTTTTTTAGTTATATAATGGGCTGGCTCTAAAAGTTCATATCTCGTTTGTCTCAGGCACTCTTATATCTTCATTTAGACACATTAAATAGTTTAATGGGAAGAAATAGTTATGAATAATTGTGAAGAGGGGCTTAAGCCCCATGAAATTTAATGCACATTCTTTGATTCATTTGTACATTTCTGAGGAAAGTGGATCCAAATATTGTCAAATTCTCAACGGGGTCCATGACTCAAAAAAAGTTAACCATAACCAACCATAAAATAACTCCTTGCATCTCTCTAAGTTTAGAGAATATCACTTGCGCTAAGAGGTTTGTATAATTTTTTTTAGTTTAATAATTTAGTGTGTCTGAAGCATTTAAATAAAGAGCTCTCAGAATTAAGACCTCTGTGTTAAAAAGTACTGTTTCTTTTGAGTTTTACTGTTTACACTCATTGTTCACCTTAGTTTTTTGCATAAGTGCCCTGCTGAAAGACGTTCATGTTTCCTAGCCTAGATAGTTTCAAGAGTGAGTTCAGGTATAAATCTGAGTAATTTCTGAGGGCACTTGGACCTGTCAGGAAGGGTGAGTGTCATTCTGGTTGAGAACTTAAGCAGCTTTGGATCTACTTAACCCCTGACATAAGCTCATAACTAAGTTGACTGACAGCCAAGTAGTTTCAATTTCACAGTCTCTTCAGATCAGGTCTGATTTGGGATGTTTAGGAATCAGAGTATCCTTTTAATTCTTTTGGTCTTCTGTTTGCCAGCCACATTTTGGCCATACAAGGCAGATATAACAGCAGCATAGTAACTGGGTACCATTGGAGTTATATGCTATAATAAAATAATTCAAAATATTTTAAGGCTATTACATTCATTTTATAGTCAGTATTTTTTTTTATTGTACCCATATATGATAATTGTAGAAAAAACAGAATTAAAAGATCAGAAAATTAAAATCATTCATTATCTCACTACTAAGAAATAACTATGGTTAACTTTTTTTTTCTTTTTTACTATGGTTAACATTTTAAAGATATATACCTCGAAATATGTAAATGTGATGTATATATTTCACAAATAAAAATGAAATGACACTGCTTTTTAAAACTAAAAAATTATTGGTATCTTTCAGCAACGCATTATAAACAATAATTAAATTGCATGAAGTGTCATCAGTGTGTTTATTTGATCCGCTGTTGGACATTTAGATTGTTGCTAATTTTCACTGTCATAATAAATGCTGTGGTAAACAGTCTTATAAGTAAATATTTGTAGTCATCTTTCCTTATTTCCTTGGGATAATACCCAAAAAGTGGAAGTGTGGGTCAAAGGACAGGCATAATTTTAAAGTTTTTAGTACTTCTGCAAAATGGACTTCTAGAAACTTGGTAACAATTTCTACTCTTACAGTGTTAAGTGTGTTGAATTATTGTTTTTGCTCATAATATAGGCAGAAAAAGAAATATCTGCCTATGTCAGAGGCAGGTTGCTCTGAGAATCCTATAATGTGCAAATATCAGTGATTAACAAGTCATCTCAAGTTTGCAACATAATTGTCTCTGGGAAAAAAAAATGAAAGGATTGTAACCAGCCGTGATTGAAAAAGGACATAAAGATTTCTTTTAACTAATAGGAACCATTCTGAAGACTAGGAGGTCACAGGCTTAAATAGTCTAGTCTACAGTAGTGATTCTCAGACTTTTATATATATCAGAATCACATGAGGAAGCTTGTTAAATTTTCAGGTTTTGAGGTTGCACTAAAGGCAGATGTGTGGAGACCACACTGAGAAACACCAAATTAGAGTAAACACATTAATTAAATCTTTTCAAACCTTAAAGAGTGGTACAGTATATAATCCTATATCTGGCAGCTGGCCTGTTTTACAGAAGAAAAGCCCAGAGTATTTGACACTAAGAAAATATTTAGAGTGAATTTGTTATTTAGACCACTGTGATAATAATGATAATAGTTGTTGTTGTTATAGTTAATGATTGTTATTCATTTTAAGTAAAATATCAGTTGTAGTGCAATTTGCATTTCTTTTAAACTTATTTATTAATCTGCTTCCTCCCATTTATTTTTTTTTCATAATCATTAATTTATATTGTTTTAATTATGGTCTTCATTGACTGGATTTGTGCTTTATTCTATCTTTTTCATAAGTCTATAACTGAGGATGATCTGTTTGTATCTATTTTACATATATTCCCAGACACATCATTATCCTGGTGACAGGTCCAGAGTTACAAACATGAAATATGAATTGGTAGGGACCTCTAGAAATCGCTGAGTCCAATGTTCTATCTTTAAGCAACTGAATAACTGACTGTACCACCTGGGACAAATGCCTGAATTAAACCACACACGGAGAATGTGCGACATTTGCTGTAATTAATTTTGGCTGGATTTTAAGTTAGGCCATATAGAAGCAATCCCCTGTAATTCTGGAGCTGTGTGCAGGTAGATGATTGTAGGAGTTGACTATGCTTGGAATAGGATATGGCTGCTTAAGACATAAGATTTCTTGGTTGTCTGAATATGAACTTTCATTAATCCTTTTTCTATTTTCACGTAACTATATTTGATTACAGTATATTTTTAACATCTAGGAAGAAGTGGTGAAGTTAACTGAGAAATATCTTAATAATGCCATTGAGAGCCCAGGTTTGAATGCCATGAGAGTTCCTCCTGACTTTAAGAGTAACATTTTGAAGGCTCAAGTGGAAGCAGTGCACAAGGTAAATTTTTTTTTTTTTTTTTTAACAGAGATAGGCCTGGTGAGGTGAAAAGGGTATGGAACTTCGCAACTGATTAGAGATAGGTGTAGTACCAAGACACAGGCTCAGGATGTGAAATGCCTTCCCCAACTCTAAATTCTAATCAAGCTCGAGGGGACAGTCATGGGGCAAAAAGTGAGAGTGGAGACGCTCTGGGGTGTAAGAAACTAAAAAAAAAAAAACAAACCCCAAAACAGCCAAATTCCTTTAAAAGTGAGTCCCTAAGTTTTGCTACTTTTATAGCCAGAAAACCTAGTGAATTTTTTAGGTTCCTTTCAATATTAAGTCTATGATTTTAGGTCTTTCTTTATCCATCCACTACTCCCCCTCACTCATGTACCTTCAATTTGGCAAAATTTTGAAGTTAATTAGCAACAAGAGTGAGCATTTAAAAAGTGTTGACTCTTGATAGTTGTAGCAGTAATAGTAGTAGTAATTATTTGTTATGGTCTTAATATTTGTATTCCCTGAAAATTCATATGTTGAAACCTAAAGCAATAATATTAATGGTTGGGGCCTTTGGAAAGTGATAGGGCAGAGCCCTCATAAATGGAATTAGTACTCTTATGAAAGAGCCCTCAGGGAACGTGTTTGCCCCTTGTGAAGATGCAGCAGGAAGGCAGCATCTGTAAGGAACAGGTCCTCACCAGACACTGAATCTGCCATTGCCTTTATCTTGGACTTCCCAGTCTCCAGAACTGTGAGAAATAAATATTTGTTATTTATAGGCCACCTAATTTACTATATATTTTACTACATATAATATATAATTTTACTGTATATATAATTGCGTATTAATAATAATATATAATAATATATTATATAATTATATATTAATTACTATCTATATAATTTTATATATAATTTACTTCATAGCAGCTCAAATGGGCTAAGACATCATTACCTTATATTTTAGTTATACTTTTGAATCTTAACTTGAAGAAGAGAGAAATAACCTGAATAGCTCTAAATTAAAGGGATTTGATTTTATAGTCAAAAAACCTTCTCATGAAGAAAAATCCAGGACCGGATTCCTTCATTGTCGAAATCTACCAAACATTTAAGAAAGAAATATTAACAGTTCTACACAAACTCTCTCAGGAAATAGAAGAGGAAGGAGCATTTCCCAATTCATTTTATGAGACTAGTGTTATCTCAACACCAAAACCAGAAAAAAATATTAGAAGAAACTACAAACCAATACTCCTACTGAATATAGACATAAAAGTCCTTAACAAAATATAATCATACCATACTCGACAGTTTATGAATAGGATTGTACATCATGATCAAGTAGGATTTATTTCAGGAAAAAAGTTGGTTTGTCATTCAAACCAGTATAGTTCACAATATGAAAAAATACATAAAAATCATGGTGCTGATAACACCAGGATGTCCAGGGTTCGGATCCCCTTAAACATTCAGCCACAAAAATAAACAAATGAACAACAAATACATAAAACTGTCTCTATTCATGCCGAAAAGGCATTTCACAAAATTCAACACCTGTTCATGATAAAAACTCTCAGCAAACTAGGAATAGCATGGAATTTCTTCAGCTTGGTAATGGGCATCTGTGAAAGAAAATCCACAACTAACATAATACTTCATGGTGAAAGACACATCCACTGAAATAGTTAAAATAAAAGACTGACTATCTCTGTGTTGGTGATGATGGAGCTCCTGCAGTGAACATACATTGCTGGTAAGAATATAAAATGGTGTAAGCACTTTAGAAAAGGGTTTACCAGTGTATTAAACATATGCTTACCATTTGACCCAGCAATTAAACTCTTAGGAATTTACCTAAGAAAAATGAAAACTTAGGTTCACACAGATATTAGTACACAACCCAAGTGTCCGTCAACATGTAAGCAGATAAGTGGATACTGTGGTATGTCCATATAATGGAATACTACTTGGTAAATTAGAAGGAATGAATTAGTGATATATACAACAATGTGGATGAATCTCAACATGCTGCTCTAAAGAGGCAGACACAAAAGATAGGTAGTATATGATTCCAATTACATGAAACTGTAGAAAGTAGCGATCATTGTTTGCCACAAATAAGGCTTTTTGATGGGATGACATGGGAAGCCTCGGGAATATTTGGGGGGTGTGAGTAGTAGAAATGTACATATGTTGGTTCCGCACCTATATATGTTTTTCAAAATTTTTTGAACTGTATATTTAAAATGGGTGCATTTTACTGTATGTAAATAATTCCTCAGTAAAGTTGAAGGAAAAGCTGGCTTCTTTAGAAATATTTTTTGGAATTTTTTCCTAAAATATTTTTTGCATTCAGGGAAAAATGAAAGCCAAGTACACAGTTTAACATGTTTCTCCTTTTTATCATGTAAATTCTAGAATTTCCGACATTGAATTTTTGTGGATTCTGTATATAGTGGGTAACACACTGTGGTGTCTTAATTAACTGAGAACTGTCTGGTGAGAGCATGTGAATTTGTATAGCAAACTTATTGAAGTTTAATCTTGGATCATTATTTCGGGTGTGGGGTAGGCTTGTACTAGGGGCAGTATTAATATTTCCATAGGTAGGGTATGATTACCTCTTATTTGAACTGAAAGAAATTTATAATTTTATTTTTACTGGAAAGGAATGTAAATTTCTTGTATCCTTAACAAAGTTTTAATTTTTTTATTATTTCATTTTCTTAGGTTATGAGAGAAGATAGCTTATTAAGTCATAAAAATGCCAATTTTGAGGATACTGCCACAAACAGGTACAGATCTGGGTAGACTGAATTAAATTGACGTGTTTTCATCATTTCCTGTTAACGCCCCTCCCCCCTTTTTTCATCTTTTCCCCCTGTTCCGGGATATCTATTTCAAAGATAGCTTGAATTCACTATTTTTTATTTGTCGCAGAGCTGCCCAGTACCTAGTTTTAGATTATTTGAAGATAGTTGTAATTTGTCTCCCTACATTCCCATTCATCTTCAACTGATTCAAACTGCAGAGCAAAAACCATCTTTAATGACATTTTTAATCTAATAAGGTACCTGATGAGGAATGTATATTATTTGTCTTGGATATTGTAGTTAACATTAGTGTCATCCTGTTGTCACAGTGGCCTTGTTCTTATTAACTTACTTACCATGGTTTTTCACATTAATTGAGTAAATTTCATTGCTGCTTCCTCCAAGTCTCTTCTGCCTCTCTTCTCTTTAATTTGTCTTGTTAGGCTTTTATTCCTTGGTCTATGCCAGTTTGTTTTGTTGTTCAATGTTTTGTGCTTAGTTGGTGCTAAAAAATGTTGAGCAAATGAGGACTATTTCTATTCCCATTATTCAAAACTTATTCAGTAGAAGGTGTTCTGATTAATCATATTCAGCTCCAGATGCTATTATTAACATAGCATTTAAGCACACAGCATGCTTTTTATATAAGACTTTACAGGTAGTACTCAACAAATGTACTACTTGGTGATCAGGGTAAAACTGGAATTACAACTTAACCTTTCAATTAATTTCAATAAACATCAATACTAACATTTTTAGTACTATTATTATTGTAATCTTTTAGAATAACCTCATCAAACTTTTTTTTTGCCAAGAAGGTAATAGGGGCAGGACTACCTCATGTTCATGAGAAGTTTCATTGAACTCTTGAAATTGGAAAGAGCCTAGAATGCATCCCAACTTACTTCCAGGTTTATTTTTCTAAATGGCTGTTTATATTTTGAATAATTTTTCCCCTAGGATTTGACATGCATCCTTTGAGATATGATAAGTTCTTACATAAACTTGGGTCTATTTCTGGATCTTTTCTGTTAATCTGTTTTTCCTCCATGTCATACCAAACTGTTTTTGTTACTGTACCTCCTTCTTAAAAGTGAAATGTTTTAGGCATAGAGAAAACTGTGGAGAGTTATATAATACGTACCGTTATACCAAATATCAAGCTTGTCATATCTTAACATTTTACTATAGTAGCTTTAGAGCATTTTTCTTTTATCTTTTTAAATTTAAATGTAATTCACATAGCACAAAATTCCCCCTTTAAAAGTATACAATTCTGTGGTTTTTAATGTATTCAGAAAGTTACACAACCATTACCACTGTCCAATTTCAGAACATTGCCATCATCCCTAAAAAAAAACACCTTTCCCGTTAGCAGTCACTACCCATTTCTCCTCCACCCCTAGCACCTGGCAACCGCTAATCTTTCTGTCTCTGTGGATATACGTACTCTGGACAGTTCATGTAAATGGCCTCGTACTTATGGCCTTTTGTATCTGGCTTCTTTTATTCAACATGTTTTCAAGGTTTATCTGTATTGTGGCATGTATTGGTACTTCACCCCTCCTTATGACTGAATAATATTCCATTGTATAGATATAAGACATTTATTTATCTGCATATCAGTTGATGTATATTTAGGTTGTTTCTACTTTTTGTCCATTATGAATAAAGCTGCTATGAACATTCACATACAAGAGTTTTTGTAGACATGCTTTCAGCTATGTTTAGTATACACCTGGGAGTAATATCACTCCTCAGTCATGTGGTAACTCTGTATTCCACTTTTTTTAAGAACTGCCAAACTATCTTCCCAAATGACTGCAACATTTACCATTCACACCAGCTATGTATGAAGATTCCAATTTCTCTATATCCTTGCCAACACTTACTATTCTCTCTCTCTCTCTTTTTTTTTTTTTCCATTTTACCTATCCTAGTGAGTATGAGGTAGTATCTGGTTTTGATTTGCATTTACCTAAGGACTAAAGGTGTTAAACATCTTTTCATGTATATGTCTTCTTTGGAGAAATGTCTATTCAGATCATTTGCTTTTGTAGTAACAGCTTTATTGATATATAATTCAAATACGATACAGTGAACTAAAGAATAAATGTACACCATGTAAAGTATACAATTCAATGGTTTTTGTATCTTTCACCATTTAAAAAGTGTATAATCAATAATTTTTACTATATACACAGATAATAGTATGTGCAAGCATCATCAGTATTTAATTCCAGAATATTTTCATCAATTCAAAAAGAAATCCCATACGCTTTAACTACTCTACTCCCCCTCTACTCCACTCTTTAACCCCCTCTACTCCCACCACCATTCCTGCCCCCCCCCCCCAACTTTGAGGAACCATACATTTACTTTTTGTCTCTAAAGATTTACCTATTCTGGAATTAAATGGAATATAAATGAAATTCTGTAATAAGAGGTTTCTTGGAGTCTTACTTCTTTCACTTAGCGTAATGTTTCAGGGGTCATCCACATTGTAGTATATATCAGGAGTATATTCCTTTTTATGGTTGCATAATACTCCATTATATGGCTATACCACATTTGTTTATCTGTTCATCTGTTGGTAGATATTTAGTTTGTTTCCACACCTTGGCTCTTATGAATAGGGCTCCTATAAATAGATATGTATAAATTTTTCTTTGAACATCTGTTTTCAATTATTTCAGGTATACATCTGGAGTAGAATTGCTGAGTCATATGGTAATTCTGTGTTTAACTTTTTAAGGAACTGCCAAACTGTTTTCCATAGCAGCTGAGCCATTTTCTATTCCTTCCAGCAGTATGTACGGGTTTCAATTTTTTCCACATCCTTTATTTTCCACTTTTGAAGTGGTATCTAATTGTGGTTTCGATGTACATTTCCCTAATGACTAAGGATGTTGGGCATTTTTTCATGTGTTTATTGGCCATTTGTATATTTTCTTTAGAGAAAAATGTCTATTCAAGTCCTTTGCCCATTTTTAATTGGGTTGTTTATCTTTTTGTTATTGAGTTGTAAGAGTCCTTTGTTTATTCTTGCTACTAGACCCTTATCAGATATATGATATGCAGATATTTTCTCCCATTCTGTGGATTGTATTTTCACTTTCTTAATGGTGTCCTTCAACACATAAAAATTGTTACTTTTAATGAAGTTCACTTTTTCTATTTTTTTCTTTGGTTGCTTGTGCTTTTGACATTTTATCCAAGCAACCATTGCCAAATCCAAGGTCATGAAGATTTATCCTTATATTTTCTTTTAATGGTTGCATAGTTTTAGCTCTTACATTCAGTTCTTTTGTCCATTTTTGAGTTAATTTTTGTATATGATGTGAGGTAGGTGTCCAACTTTATTCTTTTGGTGGTGCATATCCAGTTGTCCCTATCCCATTTGTTGAAGAGACTGCTGTTTCCCCATCTAATGGTGTTGGAAGCACTATCTAAATCAATTGGCCATAAAAGGTTCTGTACTGTCAGTTCTATTCTGTTGACCAATATGTCTATCCTTATTCCAATACCACACTGTTTTGATTAGTGTGGCTTTATATTAAGTTTTGAAATTCGGATGTGTGAATCCTCCAACTTTGTTCTTTTTGAAGATTGTTTTGGCCATTCAGGATCTTTTGTAATTCTGTATGAATTTTAGAATCAGCTTTTTTATTTATACAAAACAGCATACTGGGATTTTGATAGGGATTGCATTGAACTTGTAGATTGATTTGGTTAGTCTTGTCATCTTGAGTCTTCCAATACATACACAAGATGTCTTTCCATTTATTTAGGTGTTCTTTAATCTCTCTCAGCAGCGTTTTATAGTTTTTAGTGTACATTCACTACCTTGGTTAAATTGTTTCCTAAGTGTCTTATTCTTTTTGATGCTATTGTAAATGTAACTATTTTCTTAATGTCATTTTCAAATTGTTTGTTGCCAGCGTATAGAAATACAACTGATTTTTGTGTGTTCATCTTCTATCCTGCAACTGTGATGATTTTTTTTATTAGATCTAATAAATTTTTGTGGATTCTGTAGAATTTTTTATATATATAATATTACATCATCTGTGAATAGTGATAGTTTTACTTCTTTATTTCCCGTTTAAATGCTTTTTATTTCTTTTTCTTGCCTGATTGCTTCGACTAGAAATTTCAGTACAGTATTGACTAGAAGAAGCAAAACATGCCATCCTTTTCTTGTTTCTGATCTCATTAAAGGGAAAGCTCTCAGTCTTTCACCATTGACTGTTACATTGGTATACATTTTGCATATATGCCCTTTACCATATTGTGGAAGTTCCCTTCTATTCCTAGCTTGTTGAGTGTTTTTTTTTTTTTTTTTTAAACATGAAAGGGTGTTGGATTTTTGTCAAATGCTTTTTCCGCATCAGTTAAGATACTCAATATGTGGGTTTTTTCCTTCATTGTATTGATGTGGTGTATCATATTGATTTTCCTGATGTTGAACCACACTTGCATTCCTGGAGTAAATCCTACTTGGTCATGGTGCATAATCGTTTTAATATTCTTCTGGATTCTGTTTGCTAGTATTTTTGAGAATTTTTGCATCTATATTCATGAGGGATATTAGTTTGTAATTTTCTTTTCTTGTAATGTCTTTGACTTTGGTGAAAGGGTAAAGGTGGCCTCATAGAATGAAGTCATGAGAGAGTGTCCTCTTCTCTTATATGTTTTAGAAGAGTTTGAGAAGAATTATTGTTAATTTTTAAATGTTTGGTAGAATTCACCAGAGAAGCTGTCTGGTCCTGTGCTTTTCTTTATTGGGAGGTTTTTGATTACTGGTTAAGTCTCTTTACTTATAGGTCTATTCAGGTTTTCTATTTTTTCTTGAGTCAGTTTTGGTAGTTTGCTTGTTTTTAGGAATTTTTCCATTTAACCTAGGTGATTTAATTTGTTGGAATACAATTCCTCATGGCATTTTCTTATAGTTCTTCTTGTTTTCAACCATAAGATTCACACATTCATTTCTCATATTAAGTTGAATCTTCTCTCTTTTTTACTTCATAGGTGTAGCTAAATGTTTGTCAATGGTGTTAATCTTTCAACAGACCAACTTTTGGGTTTGTTCATTTTCTCTGTTGTTTTTCTGTTTTCTATTTTATTTTCTCTGCTGTGATCTTTTTTATTTATTTTTTATTTTTATTTTTTGCATAGTACTTTTTTATTGGTTATGAATATTCATGAGATACAAGCTGATTGTCACCACTCTCTCTGCTGTGATTTTTATTATTTCCTTCCTTCTGCTAGATTTGAGTTTTTTGTTTTTCTAGTTCTTAAAGGTATAAAGTTGGGTTACTGATTTTGAGATCTTTCATGTTTTTAAATGTAGGGATTTAAAGCTATACATCTCATAAAGATGGTTCTCACCCCTGAGACCTGGGACATGCTCCCTGCTGAGCTTCATGGCCTGGGCATCCCAGGAGTAGATCCTCCTGTGAGGGTCTGATGGGGTCCTGGCCACCCATGGCTGTTTCCCAAGTCCCTCTTCTTAGGTGAAACCAAGCAAGGGCAGGGACTCTGGGTCTACTGAGAGAGTTCATAGGTGGCAATGTTTGTCTGACATGTAGCAAGCCTGCTAGGGACCACGAGCTGGGCGATGGTGTCATGACTGGGTTTCCTTATTCCCTCCCAGCCTCCTTTCAGGTGAAGCCAGGACACCTGAACCGTCAAGGTCCTGTCTGCCTGCCTCTGGAGACTATTCTGTATGGCCCAGCTCCCATCCCCTTGTCACATACTCACATGCAGCCACCCCAGTCCTTCTCACCCTCTGGCTCTGCCTCCAGGGGCCCCAAGGTAGCAGTGAGGCAAGGAGGAGTTGGGTATGAAGCTGCAGATCCACACCAGGCATGTTCAGCTGGGTGTAGTTTACCTGCATCTGGAGGCAGGGGAACTCGGGTCACACAAAAACCTTCCAGGTCCTGGTCTAGCCAGGCACCCAGAACGAAGAAGATGGAGTTGGGGGAGGTGAGTGGGCAGCAAAGTCAGAGTCCTAGACTCTCCTTCCCCATGGCGCCCCACCACAGCCTCGCAGGGGCTGGGCTCCTGTGCCTGCCCTTGTCCATCCACAGGCCAGACCCTCTCCCTAGTCCATGGGGCTGTCTAGGCAGTGACAGTGCTGGCCACTGAGCAGGGACTGGCAGAGAGCCTCCATCGGAGGGAGCCCTCCATCAATGGCTACCTCTCTGAGTCATCAGGGAAGCCTGACACATTCCTTTGTCTCCTGGGTAGGGAGGGGTGGTGTCCACTCTGTTCCTTGCACTGGCTGCATATAGTACATGCTCTAACAGTCTCTGACGGGGAGAACAAGTGGAGTCTGTCCCCTGTCCAGCGTTCACAGGGACTCCAAGGCACCCCAGCCTGTAGCTCATGAGCTGATGTGCTGACCTATTCTCATCTTCCTGTTGACGCTGTTCTTAGGAACAGTGGGTGCAGCCAGCCCCAGCCTCACATGCAGCTGGGCACGGAGAACTGAGGTGCACAGCTGATGTGTGAGCAGGTGGCTCACTATTCCCCTGTTTTGGGCCCTACGTCACATGGGGTGGACTCTCACAGGGCCTGGGGATGCCTGCAACCCCATCTACAGCTCTGTGGCTCTTCTCCTGAGGGGGAGCCCCAGACCTTGGCCCTCCAACAGGAATCTTAGGGTATATGGGGACCAAGATTCTGCACGGCCCCTCCCCCTTGACCCACAATCCATTCACATTTCCAGCTGGTCCTGGGGTCTGCCATCCCTGTCATAACAGAGGAGGGTGCATCCATATCTACAGGGGCACGTCTGTGCTCTGGACAGGATCTGGTACAATCTCTATTGAGACTGGCTGACTTTTCACTAGAGTGGAAGCCCAGGAGGGAAGGAATTTTTTTTCTGTTCTGTTCAATGAATTATGCTAAGTGCCAAGAAAAGTGACTGTAAACAGTAGGTGTTTCATATATGTTTGTTGAATGCATAAACCCCAACCAGCAAAAATAAATATATAAAGCTATAAATTTTATTCTGAGCACTGTTTTTGCTGTAATTCAAGGTATTTTTTAATTTGCCTTGTGATTTTTTTTCTTTGATCTGTTGGTTGTTTGAGAGTGTTTTGTTTAATTTCCAAATATTTGTGCATTTTCCAGTTTTCCTTATGTTTTTAATTTCTAGTTCCATTTCATTGTGGTAAGAGAAGATACTCTGTATGACTTTAGTCTCTTTAAATTTATTGAGACTGGTTTCGTGGCCTAGCGTGCTCTCTGCTGGAGAATGTTCCATGTGTTGTTAAGAAGAATGCATTCTGCTTTTGTTGGGTGGAATGTTCTATATATGTTCATTAGGTCTAATTGGTTTATAGTGTTCTTCAATGCTTCTATTTCCTTATTAATCTTTTCTCTGGTTGTTCTATCTATTACTGGAAGTGGAGTATTGAAATATCCAACCATTACTGTGGGACTGTCTACTTCTTCCCTCAATTCTTCATATATTGTTACATATGTTTTGTGGCCCTGTCAATAGGTGTGTATGTGTCTGTAATTGTCATATTTTCTTGAGGGATTGAACCCTTTTATCATGAAATGTCTTTCTTTGTCTTTTGTCCTTCTGTGTCTTTTATTTAAAGTCTGTTTTTATGATATTAGTACGGTAGCCCCACGTTATCTGTGATTTTGCTTTCTGCAGTTTGTTACCTGTGGTGTAGTACAATAAAATGTTGAGAGACCATATTCACATAACTTTTACTACATTATGTTGTTATAATTGCTATATTTTAGTATTAGTTATAGTTAATCTCTTACTATGCATAACTTATAAATTAAACTTTATAATAGTTATGTGTACATATAGGAAAAAACATAATATGTATAGGGTTCAGTACTGTTCGGACTTTCAGGCATCCATTGGGGGTCTTGGAACATATCCTCCTTGAATAAGGGGGGGTGTATTAGTCCGTTTCTGTTGTTTATAATGAAATACACAGAACTGGTATTTTTTAAAGAAAACGAAATTTATTGCTTACAATTTCTGAGGCTGGGAAGTCCAAAGTCCAGAGAACTCAGCTAGTGAAAGTCTTGATGGGTAACAGTGATGGCAGGGTATTACATTGCGAAAATGGCAGAGCAGAGAGAGAGAACTAACCTCCTAATTCACTCTCCTTTTAAAGCCCCCTGAACCATGACCACCATTTTTAGTCCATTCTCTATAGTATGGTCCAATAATCTAATCACCTCTCAAGGCCCCCCTTTCAGTTACCATGATAGGATTTCCTGCCTTCTTGATACTGTCACAGTGGGGGTCAAGTTTCAGGGGGACACTAAATCCACGGCAGGGGGACTGGTATATAGCAAAAACAGCTCTCTTTTGGTTACGATTTGCATTGAGTATTTTTTTCTATCCTTTCACTTTCAGTCTATGTATGTGTTTGGATCTAAAGTAAGTCTTGTAGGTAACATATAGATGGATCATTTAAAAAGATCCATGATGCCAGTCTCCACCTTTGTAATTGGAGACTTTAATCCACTTACTACTGATAAGGAAGGATTTTTACCATTTTACTATTTGTTTTCTGTATATGTCTTTTGTCTTTTTTTCCCTCAGTTCTTCCATTACTGTCTTCTTTTGTGTTTAATCAATTTTTGTAGCATACCCTTTGATTCCTTTTGCATTTCCTTATCTATATTTTTAAATTTTACTTTCTTACTGGTTACTTTGGAGTAAAATTAATCTTAAACTTTTAACAACCTAGTTCTAATTAATACTAAGCTGAGCTTCAATAAAGTACAAAATCTGCTTCTATATGTCCCTACCTCTTCATGTTGTAATCATAAATTACATGTTAATACATTGTGTGCCTACTAACATTAATTTGTAATTATTGCTTTATGCATTTGTCTTTTAAATCATAAAGGAATAAAAGAGGAGTTACAAACAAAAATTACAAGATACTGGCTTTTATAGCTACCTCTGTAGTTACTTTTTACCAGTGTTCTCTCTGTTTTTCCTTATATGGTTTCAAGTTATGGGTAGTATTCCCTTTAGCATTTTATGTAGGGCCTATCTACTCATAACAAACTCCCTCTGCTTTTCTTTATCTGGGAATGTTTTAATTTCTCCTTCATTCTTGCGTGATAGTTTTACCCAATATAGAATTCTCCGTTGACAGGTTTTTTTGTTTTGTTTTGTTTTTTCGAGCACTTTTAAATGCTGAAATTGTGTGTTTAAAAGTCACCCCACTGCCTTCTGGTCTCTAAGGTCTCTGATGAGAAATTGGTTATTTATCTTATGAGGATCCCTTGTATGTGATGAGTTACTTCTCTCTTTGTACTTGCAAGAGTCTCTCCTTGTTTTAGTCTTTTAATAGTTTGATTAGTATGTCTGGTGTGGATCTCTTTGAATTTATCCTGTGGAGTTCCTTGAACAACTTGGATGTGTAGATTAATATGTTTTAATCATATTTGTTGAGTTTTTAATTATTTATTCAAATAGTCTTTCTGCCTCTTTCTCCTCTCCATCTAAGACTTCCATATTAATATATTTGATTATGTCCCACACGTTTCTCAGCCTCTGTTAATTTATTATTTTTTGTCATTATTTTTTCTTTTTTGGCAGCTAGCCACTACAGGGGTCTGAACCCTTTACCTTGGTGTTACCAACAACATGCTCTCCCAAGTGAGCTAACCAGCCAGCTCTGTCATTATTTTTTCCTTTAGTTGACTTATCTTTTAAGTTCACTGATTCTTCTGCCTGCTTGAATCTGCTGTTGAAACTCCCTAGTGAATTTTTTACTAAGAAAATGAAAAGTTATTAAAGTTATTGTACTTTACAGCTCTAGTATTTTCATTTGATTCTTTTTTATAATTTCTCTCTTATTTATTAATATTCTATATTTGTTGACACATTATTTTTCTGGTTTCCTTTAGTTCTTTGTCTGTAGTTTCCTTTAGCTTTCTGAAAATATTTAATACAGTTGATTAATTTGTCCATAATCTTGAAACCATCTTCTTCTACGGTGTATCTTTCAGGATTTCCTAAAAGTTTCTGAACTACCACTGGCAGTCTTTAATGGTTTTTAGGTGTTATGAAATTTTCCTTTTGTTAAAGATAAATTCTTTCCACTATTTTAGTGAGATTTTAGGAGGGAAGCAAGATAGTGCGCCATTTGGATCCGTCTGTGAATGAGTGTGATGTGGACATGAAAGCTGCTCTGTGAAGGGTGGGGAGGGCTGTACAAAGGCACATGAATGCAGTGCTGACTGCCATCATGCTCCTCACCAGCTGTGATTTCTTCTTCTCTTACATGAATTTGTTATGCTTCCTTTCTAAACGCTTTCTTTGAAAATACTGCCTATACCTGTACAGGTCCTCCATGACATGGATTTATCTTTTTCTTCCCAGTGCTGTATTAAATGAGAATAATGTGCCCTTTTCCAAAGATTCTCTTACTCTGATGCATACAACACCTGCAGACAGTGGTTCTGTTCTAAAGGTAAGAATATTTTTATTCTTAAAGTTTCTCCAGAGACAACATTGTGTTGAATCTTGTAATATAACCAGGGACATCTGGTGATTTGCGATTGACAGC
Source organism: Cynocephalus volans (assembly GCF_027409185.1). Lineage (NCBI taxonomy): Eukaryota > Metazoa > Chordata > Mammalia > Dermoptera > Cynocephalidae > Cynocephalus > Cynocephalus volans. The sequence continues at coordinate 197,526,121 of NC_084460.1, read as the reverse complement.
TTGGTCATAAGCTGTGAGAAAAGTATTCAGCCTCAATTCTCTAGGGAGAATCCTATCGCCACATCCCTCACAAAAGTATCTCAGGATTTCTCCTCCAGTTTTTGTGTTGTTTGCTAGTATTTTTGTTTTTTGGGTGGTCTTAGATGCTGGCTGTGCTTCCACTCATTTTTCCTTTTAAGGAAATACAATTTTTTTCATGCAAATAGGCACTTTTGGGGAGCAATAATCAGCCACAATGTATATTGACAAAATAAAATTTAAAAAAAAAAATAAATAAATAAATAAATAAAATAAAACCACCTGGGAGCCTGGACCAGTGGCTGCATTAGGATGTTCATGGGTCCTAGGTGTGTTTGCCTTTGTGGGCCTTTCCTCCACAAAAAAAATTAAAATTGTATTTTATGACTGCTTTGGTATCAAAACCGATATAATGTAGGCTGGGCTCATTTTTGTGTAGTCATTACCATTATATTCATTTTTTCCTTTCAGTTTTAAAAGAAATGAAAATTAAAACATATCCATGGGGGGGAAAAAAAAAAAACAGGCACTTTTTAAGTGATTATTAGATGAAAGAGTTAGGGCTATATCTCTAACGCAGAGGTGATTTTGCTGAAATTCATAGTCTGATTTACTCTAGAGAATGTAAGTTGTGTGAGTGACAGTCTTGTTCATTGTTGTTCACTAGTGTCTCAAACAGTACATGGTACAGTATAGGCACTAAATAAATGTTTGGAATGACAGTGAAATTTTTGAAATAACAGGGACCTATCATTGATTTTGTTGCAACATAACCAGTCATCCCAACTTCTGCTTTTCCTATATCCACCTGCCATATATCCACTTTCCAATTCAGAAATCATAGAAAACTGGTTGTGTTACCCATGAATGTTTTAATTTGCAAGTTAAATTAAAAATTGTCCTTGCAAATGAACACTTACATTTTGTTTATTTCATAATGTCCATTTATTGTAGAAACTTACCAAATATTCCACCAAAAGGAAAAATTAGAAATCACCTGTATTCTCACCACCCAAAGACAGTAGTACTAATATTTAGGTATATAATCTTTCAGATTTGGGGGCTTAAAGAAAAAACTCAACCTAAATTACCTTCAATTAGGGGTTCTGTTTCTGCTAATTAAAATTCTAAAAAGATACGTTGACATCTTTGACTATTCAAAGAGAAATGAAAATTAAGTAGAACCTGAGATGTTTTAAGAACAGAGAAGGCTATTTAGTTCAAAGATATATTGCATATGTAAAATGTACCAGACAGCATGCTAGGCATTAAAGATTCAAAAATGAATGAAATGTGGTGTCTGCTTTCAAACTGCTTATCATCCAGTGGGAGAGAGAATTATAATACATTGTGGTAGAGACATGTACAAGCTCTTATGGTGCACTTAAGTCAGGCAGTGGGGTGGGAAGAAGGAGATATGAGAGAAGAAAGAACAATTTTTTCAGGTATGTGATTAAAATTAAGTTGTATGTTGAAATACGAATAGGAGATTCACCAAGGCCTGAAGGCAAATAGATAGAAATGTACAAGTTAAGGGCCTTTTTTGTTATGTATTATACCCTAGGTTCCTATTTGTCTTATTGATAGATGATAATTTTATCTTTTTAAATTCTCTCTACCCCACCCCACTGCAGTATAGAATCGTGGCCTCAATAATGTGCTTCAGGGCTGAGCCCATGGCGCACTCGGGAGAGTGCGGCGCTGGGAGCGCGGCGACGCTCCTGCCGCGGGTTCGGATCCTATATAGGAATGGCCAGTGCACTCACTGGCTGAGTGCCGGTCACGAAAAAGACAAAAAAAAATAATAATAATAATGTGCTTCAAATATTAATTAAACAAAAAGTGTTAATTAACATGTATGGAGGGAGAGTTCATATTGTATTCTTTTACAAACAGTGAAGCACACATACATCTAAATAAAGAAGCATTTGGAATCCAGGCGTCTCTTTTATTCACTGTCTCCTGTGCTGAATCTTTACCATTCTCATCTAGTCTTAAAAGTTAAGAACCAGAACAGTCTTAACCTTACCCAAGTTTTGTCTCTCCAAAAGGAATAGCTGTATAAAATTTACGTAACATTTTAGCTTTTTCAAGTTCCAATTATAGTCTAGGTTTCTCTCCATTTATAAGTAGAATCAGTAATAACTGTGATTCCTCAGTGTCCCTGTTTGTTTAAAGGATTAACACTAACCAGGCCTGGGTCAAAATTCTAAATTGAGAAGATATGGAAGAAACTTAGTCTGATGATTCAGTCATTTAACAATTCTAGATGCCTTGTCTTCCATAGGATACCACAGAGGAACTGGATGCCTTGCTCTTGTCACTCACAGAGCATCTGATGGACCACACAGTCACACCTCAGGTGAACGTGCTTTAAAACAGCAAGTGGGAAAGGAATTTCTGTTTTGAAAAATGTTCCTACTAGATTCCAATTTTTGCCTTTTTAACAATTTAGTAAAACTTTTCATTTAATAAGACTTTATACTTCAGTAACCTCTCAGCATTGCCTTTCTGTTCTAAAATTCTGCCAATTTGAATTCGTGTGTCACCGTATAGAAATTACATGTCACTATAAGCCTATTTGTAATTCAACATCACATTAAATAACATGAGAGAAAATGTGGGCTAAACCAGCTTGTTAAGACAATAAGGACATATTTAATTCTAAAAAAAATTTTACAGAAGGGTGGGAACATAAGAGTGATTGGCATTGAACATATCAATCATTATTATACGATTATATTATAACAGAAGATATTGTGTTAAGTACTGTGACCGTAATACAAATAAGAAGCAGTTTCTTCCCTCCAGGGACTTAGCATTTAGTAGGTGTGAAAGATACACAAATAACTAATTTTGTGCCTCATGAGTGATGTAAGAATTACTGTAGGAACTATATGGTATTCTGAAGGCTCAGAAGTCCAGATGGTCCTTTCTAGGTGCTGGATGTTTGCTTAGATCTTTAACTGTCAAATTTGGGTGTGTATCAGAATCACCTAGAGGGCATATTGAAACGCAGATTGCTGGGACCCACCTCAGAGTTTCAAATTTGGTATGTCTTGGGTGGGGCCTGGAAAGTTGTATTTCTGACATGTTCCCAGGTTATGCAGATGTGGTCTGGGAACCCACCCTATGGGAACTACCAGCTTAGATCAATAAACAAAAAGACTTTACGAAAGGGTAAGAATTAATTACAAGTCTGGAAAAGTCTGTCAAACCATTTTATGTTTACTATTTACCATATTTCTCTCTTTTTATTTCCTATTATTTAAGTGCATTTTCTTAATATTGGTAGGAAAGTCATACTTTGTATTTTTATTCTTTTGGTAGTTATCTAATTTATTAAGACCTGGACTTATAGTAATTTTTTTCTTATTGGTATCTAAGGCCACCAGCGCAAGGACTAGTCTAAATTTCCATAAAATAGAGAAGTTTCATTTGATTATAATTCTACACATAGAAGGAAGATCTAGAAAACTAAACATTAAAAAAAAGTAATAAAGTCCCTATGAATCAGGAGCAATATATTCAAATACTTCATGCATGTGTGAGAATAACCTTTGTATAAACAGGTTTTGTGTGTGTGTGTGTGTACATTCGTTGTGCTATTCATTTAGATCACTCGAAAGTCATTATTCAGGGTGCTGCCAATAAGGCTGTGATTATTTGTAATTAACTGACATTTCAGAAAATAAACTGTTACGCTGAATACTCGGTGTAGCATAAGGGGAAGTCCTAGTAAATGAACTGAAAGTGGTGGTACCATGCTTGAGTAGTAAATGTTTAGATTAAAGAGATTCTCAAAATTATGACAGTTTTTCAAGTAATGAAGTATAGCTTTTGTGTTGAAGAAAAAGGTCTTGGATACAGAAGTCCATGTCAGCTCAAGGAGGCCCATTAAGAATTGCCTCTTCCCCTACAATGTATTTCATAATAATAGACGAAGGTATGACTATATATGAAAATAAGTCAGTCTTCCCTAAAAGTAAATACAAATATAAAATTTATTTTAGGTGTCTTCAGCAACCATGATCACACCCCGATGGATTGTTCCAGTAAGTTCATGATATATGTGATTTTTCTTCTGGTTACCCTTTCAGAGTAAGTCCTAAAGGATCACCAGGTTTTGTTATTCCTTAAAATATGGGGGTCATTATCAAAGCTCTGTTTTTCCTTACACATATGAGAGTCATTATCAGAGCTCTGTTAACTGAACTTAATGGCTTCAAACTACTGGCATAGTCTTTCTGTTTATAAATGCTTAAGGATGCTGACAAAAACAAAAATAAAAATCTGAGGTGAAGGATGGTTAAAAGAAAAAATCAACCATGGTAATAAAATTTAGCTTTCTTACTGCCATAGCCATTAGTGAAGCTGATTTGGAGCTGAAGTGCTGACCAGGTAGGTATTGTCACTTCTGTATTCAGATGTGTTGTATATCTTCCACAGCAGAGTGGTGCCATTTCTAATGGACTTGCAGGGTATGGAACATTTTCGGCAGGGAAGGAAGGACATGGTAATAAGGATGGAGTCTCACTGATCTCTCCTCCAGCACCATTCTTGGTAGATGCTGTGATCAGGTGAGGAAATTATTTCTTAACTGCAGTTCTTAGGCTTCTGTTAGGAGGAAAAAAATAAAACCTATATCTATAGTAGCAATTGTTGACCTTTCTTTACTTGAACTTGTTGAAACAGGATAAATCTTTTCACTGTTTAATATTTAGTGTAGTGGTTTTTTTTTCTTGTCAGTAGCAATTTTCTACAAAGTTATAAAATAGACAATACTGGGTGTCTTTATGAAGATTTTGCTGTATAAAGATGTTAATAGGCTTATCTTTAAAATTTTATATTTGTTTTAAAATCAGTTTGTATCTTTTCCTTTCATGCTTTGTTACTGTGATCATGCCTACTGTAACAGTGATGAACACTGGTGCCCATCAATACAGGTGAAGAAGTGCAGTACAAAGGTGAGGTAGGAGATTCCCAGGGAAGTTCCCAAGATAGCTTTTACTGAAACCTGTTGTGAGTTCATTTCAACATATTGTTTGCCACAAACAGAAACTGTGCTCAAAAGAGCTTTTTGTTCAGCCTGTAGTTTCTCGACTTTTGATTGCTAGGACCATAATTGCTCCAGTTTTGCAAAAGATTTATAATTGCCTTCACTCTCTCCTCAGGCCTTTTTTCTGATTATGTGAGGGTACTTCAGAAAGTACATGGAAGATTTGTATTATCTTTTAGTTCTATTTTTTCCACAAACTTTGAAGTACCCTTTTGTTTGCCATTTCTCATATCCTCCTGATGTTGAGAATATGAGTCAATTGAAGTACAGTGGATGCTTTCCTAATTAGAGAGAGAGACGGAAAGTTATTTGGGATCATTAACTTGAAAGAAATTTATAGTTTTATTTTAAAATTGTTCTCTAATCTCCACAGTGTTTAAAGTAATGTTATTATTCACTTAGCAAACACTTATTGAATGTCTCTAATGTACCAGGCATTGATATTAAATGGCACTGAAGATAGCAGTGAATAAGACAGATGAGGGACCTGCCTTTGGGAAGCTTACATCTAGTCAAATAGCAGTTTATACAAATCGTATGAGTTATTTCTGTAAGCATGTATTTGCCTAGTGATTGCCACTTTAAGAATAGAGATTGCCTTCAGAGGATCAGGTGGTAATGATTTGTAATTGAATTTGTACAATAAAATGTGAGTTCTTAAGGACTTCCAAATTAAAAATGACAGGTGAGAGAAGAGCTTATATCTTCATTCCTTCCCAAAACTCATGCAAAGTCATAATAAAGGATTTAAAAAGATCAACAATGACAAGTAAATAGGAAGAACAGAATAGAGACCAGAAACAAACCCACACATATAGTTACCTGATATATGGAAAAGGCAGTGATCCAATGCTGTGAGGAAAGAATGGTTTTTCAGTAAATTAACTGGACAAGCTAGTTGCCCATGTAGGAAAAAATTAGTCTTGACCCAACCTCATATTATCCACAAAAATTCATTCTGGGTGGATTGCAGATCTAAATAATAAAGCTTTTAGAAGAAACTATAAGTGTACATCCTTTTGCCCCCAGAATAGGCAAAGATTTTTTAAATAGCTCACAAGATGCTTTAATCATACACAAAAAAATTGATAACTTGGATTATATCAACAAATTCCATTCATCAAAAGATATAATTTCTAGAGCATGGAAGGGGAAGCCACAGAGTGGGAGAAAACATTTGTGCTTCTTCTTTCTCTCCCTCTCTTGCCATCCAGCCTCTGTATGACAAAGGACTCATATGAGGAATATATAAAGATCTCTTCCAAATCAATGAGATAAAGATAGCTCAATAGAAAAAATGGCAAAAGACTTGAATAGGCAATTCACAAGAAGATATCCAAATGGCCAGTAAGCATACAGATGGTGTACAACTTGACCAGCCATTGGGGAATGACTACATGATACCACTACACACCACCAGAATAGGTGAAATGAAAAAGACACATAGTACCAGGTGTTGGTGACAATACGGGGCAACTGGTACTCTGTAACTTGGAATAACCACATTGGAAATAGATTTGGTGGTATTTACTAAAGCTGAGCATATCCAGTGATTCGGTGATTCTATTCTTATGTACATATGCAGTGGAAATATGTATACATGTCCATCAAAAGACATGTCCCAGAATGTTTACAGTAGCTGTATTCATAGTAGTGCAAACTGAAAACCTTCCAAATGCCCATTAGCAGTCAACTAGGTTAAATATTAGAATACAGCAGAGAATTAATGAACTACACCTGCAGTATAGCAACATAGATGAATCACATAAACCTGGTTGTATTAGTTATCTATTTCTGTGTAACAAAGTACCATAAATTTAGCAGCTTAAAACAGCATACATTTATAATCTCATTTTCTGTGGGTCAGAGGTCTGGATATGGCTGAGTTGGGTCCTTCGCTTCAGGATCTCTTACAGGCTGCAATCAGGTGTTGGCCAGAGTCAGGTTCTCATCTGAATGCTCAATCAGAGAAGTTTCCAGTGGTGGCTGGGTCCTGAGGAGATGTTAGACCAAGGGCCTCAGTTCCTAGCTGGCTGTTGGCAAGAGGCTACCCTTAGTCCTTGCCATGTGGGCCTCTCCACTGTGATTGCTTACTGCATCCAAGCGTGCAAACTGAGAAGGCAAGTAGAGAGTCTGCTAGCAAGTCAGAGGTCTCAGTCTCGTATAGTCTAATCACAGAAGTGACATGCTCTTACATCTGCTGTATTCTGTTGGTTAAAGCAAGTCACAGGTCCTGCCCAAACTCAAGGGGAGGGGATTACGTAAGAGTGGGAACACCAAGAAGTGGGGATCATTGGGGTTCACCTTAGAGTCTTCCATCCATAATAAGGGTAAGCAAAATCAAGCTCAAACAGAAGCACAACTCTATAAAGGTTACCTCTAAAGTGGTTAGTGACTGGATGGGAGCCCAAAAGAGTCTTTTGGAGTGTTGCTGATGTGCTGTTTCATGTTCTGCATGCTGATAACAATGGTGTGTTCAGTTTGCAAAAAGTCAACAGAACTGTAAACTCATGGTTTGTGCACTTTAATATATGTATGTTATACTTTTTTAAATGATGATTGAGTCCTATCTCCACTGATTCAGATTTACATTGGAATGCTTTCTGTGTGATATTTTATTTCAAATGCTTATAATCACAAGGACAAAGAAAGGAGAGGAGACAACAGCAGTTGAGAGACCTCAACAAGTTTTGGAAATAGCTAAATGATAAGTGGTAACAAATTTAGCAGAGTGGAGTAAACTAAAAACTAAGCCTGAATAGGGGAGGAAGTAGAAACAGAAAATAAAAAGCAAGTAGTTCACTTTGCAAAACCTTGAAAAGGCTCAGGAATTAGAGTTACCAGATATCTGTGAAAATAGGGCTACAAGATGGGGCTGAGAATGTGAGGATTGGTTGAAAATATTTATGCCCATTTAGACAATCCATAATCTCCCCACTCCTGCTCGAGTTGGCATAATTCTGAAGTTTTCTCTCTGGAGGAGCTGGGCCAGAGAGTCTCTGGATTTGGGAGTTTCCATTTGGAATAAGGCTCTAAACTGAAAACAGGGAGGTTAACTCAAAGTCTACACACTGAAGGGTGAAATTTCCAACCTTCCTTCTTTTCTCGCCTGAATGCTGTTGGCCAAGTGTAAATGTCTCAGTGAGAAAGTAAGAGGTTTATTCTCTGGAGAAACCAACCAACCAAAGGCCTGCACATACTAACTCACATTTGTTGATCTCTTGATGAAATTGTAAGAATCTGCCTAATAGCCACCCAGGAAACCATTAGTTGATGAGTTTTGCCTATGCATAAAGCTTCCAAACAACATTCCAGTGCTTCCCTCTTAAATATAGAAAGAGCTGGAGATGATCAGATATGTGGAAAGACCAAAACAGGTAAACTGAAAAAGAAACGAGGAAATAAAAGTAATGTGAATAGCAAAAGAAAACCTCACAAAATGATAGTATCTAAACTTATAGAGAAGATGCTGCATCCATGCAACAACAGGAAATTAAAAAACAAAACAAAACAAAAAAAAACCCAGAAAATCAGAATGTGTTTTTAGAAATTATTAATCATGTTAAAAATAAAATCCAGAGAATGTGTGGAAGATAAGATTGAGGCAGTTTTCCAAAAAGTAGAACAAAAAGATGAAAACTGGAAGAGAAAAGATGGAAAATTGGAGGGTTGGTCTAGGAAGTCCAATATATGAATCATAGGAAATCCAGAAAGAGGAGTCAGTAGAAGTGAGGAAATTATCAAAGGGAGGAATCAAGAGTTCCTGGAACAGAAGGACTTGAATTTCTACACTAAAGGGGCCTATTGAGTACCCAGCACTCAAGGAAAAGAGACCACACTGAAGAACATCATGAAACTTCAGAAGATCAAAGTTGAGAGGATATATGACTTCAGAAGGGGGAAGACTATATACAAAGGATTTGTGATCAGAATGGTAGCAGACTTTATTGAAATCTTAAAGATAATGGAGTAATGCCTTCAGAAGGAATTATGGAGGGAAATAGTTTTTCACCTAGAATATTTTATCCAGAAAAACTATCAGTGACGTGTGAGATTAAAATAAAGACATTTTAGACGTACAGTTTCTCTAAAATTTATAATTTCCATGTAGTCTCTTTCAGGAAGTTACTGGAAGATGTATTTTATCAAAATAAGATGATTATCCCAAAAAAAGGAAGACACAGGACCCAGGAAACAGTAGAGAGGTGCAAGGATTTATCTGGAGGAAGGCAGAGGGAAATTCCATGATGACAGCTGCCCAGCAGGTGTAGGAAGGATCCTGTCCAGATTCAAAAAGGAGGATTTAGAGTTCCAGGAAGGATTTTGCCAAGAATAAACTAACATATGCCTTTCCCCCTGCCCCCTACAGTTCTACCTGAGAAATTAGGGATAAATTAGAGATTAGTAGAAAACTTAGTAAACACTCACTACAAAAAATGAGGCAGTTATTCAGTCCAAGGAAAATTAAAAATTATATAAAAGAAATATAATACACTGATAGTTGTGGAAATATTTGCATAATTACAACAAACACTGAATATTAACGATCAAAATTGGTCATATAGCTGTGCTGAAAAGGTAAGACGGGGATAGTGGGGCTGGTGAAGGGAGTGTAAGAAAGTTAAACCTCCATAGTCCATTGTAGGAAGTCAGTATACACTCAGAACAGTTATTAGAACTTCTGCTCATTATGAGGCAAACTCTCTGGAGGAGGCTTATTAATAGACAGGCTGCTGGGTCTCCTCCTCAGAGTCTGATTCCCTGTGTCTGAAGTGGGTCCTAAGAATTGCATTTCTAACAAATTCTAGGGACCACACTTTGAGAACCAGGGATAAAGAAAAGAGAAGGAAAATACCAGAAAAAACCAGTTGAAAGTGTTTGTCTCTGTGCGGTAGGAATGGGGAGTGGTGGTACAGGTGACTGCTGTTTCATTTATGAATCTTTTTAGAGCTTTCAATGTTTTAAATTACATTCTTTGTACTATGCACTTTTATGTTGTTTTAAGTTTTTATGAAACCAAATTAAATGTCATTACATCCTTGCATCTAAGCTTATGCTGTTCACCTACAGCAGATACTTGTGGGCCTTCATGCAGAGCCCATGTCCTTTTATTTTTCACAGAGCTCTAACCAAGTGGATTAACTGGTATAGGAACCCAGACACTACATAAAGAAGCACAGAACAGCCCACTTCCTTTGGTATCTCCTGAGCATGTTTCTATCTCCTGAGCATATTGCTGTCATGCTCAGCACAGTACTATTCTTGATAATCATAATAACCCTGACTCATAAAGAAGTGGTTAAATGTATGTTTTGCATATTTTACATATCCATTTAGGTCTGTAATCTACTCTGTTCTCAACATGCTCCACATGGCACTGGAGGAGACGTGAATGCTCCCCGCTCCCCAACCACCCCAAATGGTTTCATTGATTAACCTAGTCTCTCTCTTTCAGCTCTGCTCCAACTTTGGTGGAAGAAGAAACCATCTTGAAGCAGAAGTCTTTACTGACAACTGAACTCTAAAGGAATGCCCATCCCCACCTGTAACTGGAATGCCTAGCACTCTCCAGCAGTCCGTCCTGGAGTCTATTCCAGCTGGAATGTGTTGGATTCAGGAACTTGTCCTTTACTTGTAGGTAAAAAACCTCTACCTAGCTTGACTTCAACTCCATAAAAAAAATAGCTACATTTTCCGTCCAACTGGAAGGGTTGAATCACACTGCATATCTACCCAAATGAAGCTATCTGGGTCTTTTACTTTCTATAATTTTGTTAAAGTTACACATTACTGAAATAAGGGAATTACTTTCCCTGTAGTTTCTTTCAAACACTTGGCTCCACCTAGTGGTTGTAATTTTTCATATTTATAACAAGACCCCTCTGGTAGTCAGCAGACCTTTGGATGCTATTTCCCTCTCTAGTGTCAGGGTGAGCACCCTTGATCTGAATGCCTGTTAGAGAAATTGCACTTTTTCATGCATTACCTGGAAATCAGGAACTTAGGAAGTTAATCTGGGTACTGTGTAGGTAGATTCAGAGCCAGCTGCTTTACATTTACTAAAATACTAAAAGAAAAGTTTAGAATACGGAGGGCTTTTAAATGTTTCTCATACTTCTGATTTCTTACTGGATTTACTATCCTAATACTGCAAATTTACAGCAAAGTAAGATAAACCTTGAGAAGAACTACAGAGAAATCAATTGCCCGTGATGTTTGTTTTAGCCCTGCCTTCCCACAGAAAGCACTCACATGTACCACACATGTATTGTATAACTTTCAGCCTGGAAAGGGGGTGGGTTACTGTTCAAGAGACCCTGGGGCACTTATCTCAGATATCCGCACCTCTTCCTGAGCCAGGTAGGGAATTCAGGCCCTTGTAGAGTCAGGTGATAAAGGCATAGCATAGCCCAGCAGTACTCCACATCAGTACCTATTTGGGCATATGCTCCGTTTCTTCTCAGTATAAGCTGAATAAATTTAGAGCTTGCAAACTGAAAAAAAAAAAAATGAAACAAAACACCAGGACAGAAATAGGGAATGGGGGCAGGGTAAGGGGATTTTGTTTCTTGATACCTGCCATGTATGAAACTATACACAGCATACTGAAAGAATTCACATTACATTAGAAATTTTGTATTATGTTTAGAAGTTTTCTAGAATCTCCCCATCCCTTTTGGCCTGAAAAAATTTTGGATGTTAAAGTAGTACATGCTTATCATAGAAAAATAGAGAAAAGTATAAAAATGTCCATCTGTATTCTCAACACCCAGAAGTAAAACTTGAGCATAAATAATTTCAACTTCAATTATTATGGGCAGTGAGAATGATCTGGAAATCATGTTGGTAAAGTCTTTGTTAATCCCATGTTATCAATGACTAATGTTAAGCTATACCTCCTGGAATTTGTTTTTTAGTTTTCTTCCCTGTGATGTGTGTATAATTGAGGATTAATTTGTACTGCTCAGCATAAAAGAATATCCAGTTTTATGGTGTTTAAAACTCCATGGTTGGGACTATCCCAAGTTCCCTGTGGCATAATTATTTGCTCAGGCAAACACATACTAGTGTCTGACTGGAAAGCTCAGGAATTTTAATCTTGCACTGTTTCCCAGGGAGCTATAGAGGTTGGAAACCACTTTTGCAGAAAACATTTTTGCTGAAGGAAAGAAAGTTGGCACTTCTTGCTGGCTGCCTCCCCTTGGACATTATGCTAATAAGCTTGTGAATTTCATTGGTGGAGCTCTTGCCAGCTCTTAGTTGTAAAACATATTTTCTCACAGCTCTAAGTGACACCTAGATTCAAGAGCCTGACCTAGGACATGTTGGACTGGGCATCAAATTTTCAGTGTCTTGACAGGTCTAGATGTCTTGCAAGGCTAAACTTATGCTGCTAAACACAGAGCAGCCATGGCGTTATGGCTTGGAAGGCCTAAATTTCCCATTCAGTTTCGGAGATAGCACCATCTTTATTTTAAACTTCCTAAAATTTAGGAATTAAGTAGTTGGAAATATTTTATAACTTTTGTGTCTTTGGGTACCTGTGTTCTTGCCAGTCAGAATATTGATATGGACTTTTTAAAAATTGAATCTCAAGCTAAAAGGAAATTTTGTCTCATGTCCTTGCCCGAAGTGGTAAGCATGGAAATTAATACTGGAATGCTGAATAGCCCTGACAGATTAGATACCTGTCAAATATAAGTTTTCTGTCATATCTTCTGCTCGTGCCATGCCCAGAGCTGCTGTAACAGCTCGTCCCATTCTGTTCCCGTGAGAAGTAGGGGTAGGGGGCAGAACTGAAGGAGGTGTGTGAATGTGGCAGGCAGGGAAGGGGAGAATTCTTTCTGTGAGAAGAGGGAAGCGTGAACCAGTGAAAGAGCTGGCAAAGGGAGGCTGGAGATGATACTGGGTAAGAAGGTAGGCTGATGACACTGGAGCTGAAGTGGGAGGAGGAGCAGCGAGGTACTCTGCAGGCTTTCCTGATGGTTTGCAATGTGTGCTGTGCTGGGAGCAGTGCTGCCTGCCCTAGGGGAGTGGACAGGAGAGGAACCTCAAATCAGTCCATTTTATAGCCCTGGTGGGGGGAAGGGGGAGTTGGCATGGTGGTTTAAAATAAGATGCGAAAGTTTCAGTTATCTGTCCTAGACTCTGCCTCGGAACTTGTAAAATAATCAGTGAGATTTTATTTCTGATTATTTGTTGGAAGCATCACGTTTGTCCACACAGGAAGGGCTCATGGTTATTCCATTTCTGCTCTTCAGGAGACACTGCTGAATAGAGGAATGGTTAGATCCTTTTGTGTTTATTTCCTTAATGTTTTTACATTGTTTTAAGAAAAATCGTTTTTAAAAATATTTCTTATAAGGATTTCTCTTTATCGGAGGGTTTTTTTTTTTTGTAGCACATCTTCATTCTTTTTATCTTTATATCTGGATACAATAGACTGTTATGAGAACCTCACTAACTATTTTGTGTTTACTTTTTATATGTGTAAAGCTTTGCAGTAGTTTTTAAAGTGTAATTTATTTTTCGATTGAGTGCACTATTCATTCAGTGTGTTCCAGTTTTATATGACTTGTATTAGAATCACTGCACTGAACTGTGAGTTGTTTATACACTGAAATGTGAACTCTAGATGTGACCCCATTCAAATAAAACTTCTGTGAGACATTCATGATTTTATAAGCTGTTTCATTTTCTTGGAAGTGTGATACCTACATGTTGGCCTCAACAGAATGATAGGCCAGAGCCATTTGTTGGACGGGAGTGTCCAGGAGGGAACGGAAGCAGCAGCACAGTTTTCAGGGTTCAGTGCAGTGTGTGGTGTAAACTTTTAGGAGTAGGGGCATTTTCAAAGGTTAAAAACCTTATTGGTCATAGCCAGCATGCCCTGGAAGGCACAATGGTCATTGCAAGGAGCAGCATGATACAGTAAAAACACAGCTTTGGGCATGGGATCTAGGATGTGCTACATAAAACGCGAGAGACCTTGAATAAATTATTGCACAAACCTGTGCCTCAGTTCCTTTGTCTGAAAGGACATATAAAGTGTATGTCACAGTATCTGAGAGTAGCAAGTAGGCAAGTGTCATCATCTCCTTCCCTCTGCCCCACCAGCCCCCAGCCTTCTGTAGGTTTGCACCACATCCTCTGTAGTGGATTGAATTGTGTCCCCCTAAAACTCATTGAAGCTTGAATTGTGTCCCTCAAGTTTTATGTATTAGAAACATAGCCCCCACTGTGACTGTTAAGAGAGTGGGAAATACTATTATGGTAATTGAAAGGTGAATCACCTTGAAGAGGTGATTGGATTGTAGGACCATGCAGGATTAAAAATGGTGGCCAGGGGTGTGGTTCTAAGGACTTTAAAAGAGGAGGAGAGTCTGTCTTTCTTTCTCTCTGCTCTCTCTGCTTCCATCATCTTGCAGCGTGAACCCCTGCATCACTGTCACCACCACCAGATGGACTTTGGACTTCCCAGCCTCAGAAACTGTAAGCAATAAATTTCATTTTCTTTATAAATTACCCAGTGTCAGGTATTCTGTTATAGCAACACAAAACAGACTAATACAGAAAATTGCTTATAACAGATACTTGAAAATGTGGAAACGGCTTTGGAACTGGGTGTTGAGGAGCGGTTGGAGGAGTTTGGAGGACTCAGAAGAAGACAGAGACGAGGGAAAGTTTGAAATGCCTTAGACACTTGTGAACAGAATGCTGATAGAAATATGGACTGTAAAGACCCTTCTAAGGAGGTCTCAGATAGAAATCAGGAGTTTTTCGGAAACTGGGGCAAAGATCATCCTTGCTGTGAACTGGCAAGGAATTTGGTTGCATTGTTTCCATGCCCTAGGAATTTGTGGAAGTTGAAACTTAGGAGTTGTGAACCAGCGTATCTGGCGGAAGAAATTTCTAAGCAAAGCATTAAGGAAGCTGCATGGCTACTTGCAACAGTCTAGGCTGAGTTATGGCGGTAAAGGCACAATGTAAAGCCAGAATTTAAAAGGGAAGCAGAGTGTAAAGATTTGGAAAGTTTGTAGCCTGGCCATGTGGTGGAGAAGCAGAGAGCATGCAGTGGTGCAGCCCATTGACCATTAGCTAAGAAATTAGTACAAAGAAAAGGGATTATCAAGAGAAGGGGAAAAAGGCCCTGAAGACATTGCAGAAGCCTCTGGGGCAAACCTTTCCATTACAGGCCCAGAGGCCTAGTGAGACAAAATGGTCTTGGTGAACAGGCCTGAGGAACCTTCCACAGACTTACTGCTCAGGACCACCTCGGGAAGCTGCTTCAAGCACCAGCACCCCAGCTGCTTTGACTACTCCAGCTGTGGCTAAATTGGCCCCAGGTGTGGCTGGACGGTGCAGCTTTGGAAAATATAAGCCAGAAGCCTTGGTGGCATCCATGTGGTGTTACGTCTGCAGGCTTGCAGAATGCTAGATGTGTGGAGGCTTGGGAGCCTCCACCCCAATTTCAAAGGATGTATGGAAAAATTGGGGGCCCAGGAAGAGATGTTGCAGGGATGGAGTCACCACAGACAACCTTCAGTAGAGCAATGATGAGTGGAAACGTGGGGTCAGAGTTGCAGCAGAGAAACCCCATCAGTGCCATGTGTAGTGGAGCCGTGAGAGTGGGGAAGCCATGGAGACCCCAGACCTGTGGAGCTACCAGTGTGCAATGCCAGCCTGCGAGAGCTAAAGCATCACCAGAGACCAGGAAAGCCATAGGAGCAGAGCTGCCAAAGGACTTGGGGACCCAATGCCCACACCAGCGTGCAGAGGAGATTGAACATGGAGTCAAGATACATGATTCACTAGCTTTGAGATTTAATGCCTGCCCTGCTGGGTTTCAGACTTGTATGGGACCTGTTACCCGCTTCTTTTGGCCTATTTCTCCCTTTTGGAACGGGAATATGTACCCTATGTTTGTCCCACCATTGTATCTTGGAAGTAGATAAGTTGTATTAGATTCACAGATGGGGCTTTGAACTTTGGACTTTTGAGTTGAAACAAGTTAAGACTTTGGGGATGAAATGAATGTGTTTGCATGTGAAAAGGACCTGAGTTTTGGGGGGGCAGGGGTGGGATGTAGTGGATTGAATTGTGTCACCCCGAAGCTGATTGAAGCTTGAATTGTGTTCCCCAAGTTTTGTGTGTTAGAAACTTGGTCCCCACTGTGACTGTTAAGAGGATGGGAAATCCTATTACGGTAATTGAAAGGTGGAGCCTTGAAGAGGTGATTGGATTGTAGGACCATGCAGTAGTGAATGGATTAAAAATGGTGGTCAGGGGTGTGGTTCTGTGGGCTTTAAAAGAAGAGGAGAGTCTGTCTGTCTCTCTCTTGCTCTTTCTGCTTCCACCGCCTTGCAGTGTGAGACCCCTGGGTCACTGTTCCCACCACCAGATGGACTTTGGACTTCTCAGCCTCAGAAACTGTAAGCAATAAATGTTGTTTTTCTTTACAAATCACCCAGTTTCAGGTATTCTGTTATAAGCAACACAAAATGGACTAACACACCCTCCCAGTGACGAACAGTGCAGCCAAGGACTTTAAGACTTCAGCACCGTATGGGGTCGGTGAAGCTTCTGAGAAAAGTTGGCAAAGTCTCCTTTCCCTCCTTTCTCCTCTGTCTTCTCTCTGGTGGAGAGACCATGTTAGGCCCTTGTACTTTTCTGTTCTCTTTGGCAATGTGCAGGGAAGGGCAGGAAACCGGGCTCTGTCGCCTGGAAGCTCGCCTAAAAGGAATTTTTTGACAATAAGTAACAAAAGCCATTCTAAGTTAAGCAAAGCAAGTCATGGTAAAGATACAGGTAAGGGATGGGCAGAAATGAAGAGGGAGGAGGTGTGGACAGCATCTCTGGCAGGCACAGCCTGGTGTTGGCTCCACTGCTTGCTGTCAGAAACTCTTACCGCCTGGGTTGGAGGACAGGTCACCTGACCAGGCCGTGGTTCCCTGAAAGGAAGGGAATGGATACCAGGCTAACAAAACAACTACAAAGTAAACCCAGCATGTTTCCCAGAAGAGGCTTTTGTGGTCAGTGCCAAGAAAACCCTGGAGGGGCCAAGAGGGTGTAGGTCTTAGGTCAGTAAGGTTAGTGGCACTGCCAGGCCTGAGAAAAGGAACTTGCCTTAGGTTTGGTCACAGTGTGGTGGCTCGAGTGATCTGTCTCTGTCTCCACCCCTGTCCTAGCAGACATTCATTTCACTGTGCTTAGATTCCAGGACTCCATCCTGAGGAGAGAAGAAGAGGGGAGGCAGAGCAGCCTTTCTCCCCTACAGCAGAGAAACCTCTGCCTGTGGCCCAGCCCTCCGCAGCCCACATAGTGTGTCCTTCACGCATCAAGTGCACCAGGCAAGGATAGCGGCTAGAGCATGTTCTCAAGCCAGCAAAGCAGGATGTAAGGGCAGAATTAGAGTTCAGACTTACCTGTCCCAGCCTCTAAGTGTGTAGATAAGGAAACAGGGCCAAAGAGGGACAGGAACTTGTCCTAGGTCATATGGCTAGGGACAGAATTCAGGTCTTTGGACTTCCAGGACACTGTCTTGCTGCTCTTTTTGTGGTCTGCTTCCCTCAGCACTGCCTGTCTCAGCTCCCTAAACCAGAGCTGCAGTAGAGTAGTCTCAGTTTGCTGCATCCCTGAGCCCCTTCCTGCCCGGGTCCCAAGTTTCCATAGGAGAAGCTTGTCAGTGCCAAGTCCGCATGGCTCCAAGCAGTGCCTTCCCAAGGTAAAGAAAACAACCACAACACGGATCTGGAGGGACCCACATACTTCTGCCATTCTTCAGGGTTCCTGGGGGACTGAAATAACCCCTACCTTGGAATGGTCTCTCCACATTCTCCCAAATCCCACTGTGCTGTCCCTTCAGGAGCTCTGAGTACCATCTAGCTGGCGAATCCACAGGTGTTCATGGGAAAGCCCCACCACCTCCCCAGGAGCTCTCACTTAGTGTGCTGCTGGTTCTCAATCTCGTTAAGTTAGGGACTCTTGCAAATCTGGACATGCAGACAGATTTGCCTACAGTTTCATTTGCTTATTGAGCCCCTAGGGATCCCCAGGTTGGAAGCCCTGCTCAGTGGATTAAAGATGGGAGTGTCAGGCCAGAGGAGATTGTGGGAGTGGAGTGGGCAGAGAAGGAGCAGCTGTACTAGGGCAGCTGTTGGCGCCTCTCACAGCTCTCTACAGCACTGGCAAGCAGTAGATGTAAACAAATGTGTGTTCAATGAAGCCTTCAAAGAATACGAAGTTGTCAGCCTAGAATATTAAAGCACACAACACTTTTAGGCCAGCTGTTTTGAATGAATTATTACTGAATTGCAGCATAAAAATATACCCTGTTGGAACCCTGTCCACCAGCCACTCTGCCTTGTCCTTGTAAAATGGGGAGGATAATAGTACTGCTTCGTAGTGTGGTGAAGATTAAATGAGCTAATCATTTAATTTTAATGCAAAATGCTTTAAAAAGTGCCACACAGGGAATGTTTAAGTTAATTGTTATTAATGGTGGTGGTGGTGTGTCCCTAGACAGTCTTCATTTCTGTTTCCTTCCCACCCATCTGGCGAGTCCTCATCATTGGGTGGATCCAGCCACCCTTTCTGAGGGCATGGTCTCAGCTGCAGGAGAAAAAGCACCTGCTTGAGTGGACTCTTGGTCACAACTCCCTGGGTCCACCTCATTCCCAGCTCTCAGTTGTCTGGTCTGTTTGTATTCAGGGCTCCACGGCAGCTATTTCGTAGTCCGCACTCTGCCTGTTTCTGACTCTCCCCTCCTCAGTGTCCTCTTGCACTCTTATCAGATGACCTCATGTCCACCTCATAGATAAAAGCAGAAAGCCAGGCAGGAGCGTTCTCAGCAGTCCTGCTTGGGTCTGCACCTGCCATTTCCTGCTTCCCTCCTGTTAAGATGGAAGTGCTCATCCCACAACCTGTGCCCCGGGTTCCTTGCCATCCTCCCTTCTGTGGGGACTTACTCTGATCTCTCCCCTCTCTCTCCTGTGTCTTTGCACTATGCCTCCCTAAACACTGCTTCACCTCAGCATGGAAACCCTTCCATATTTCTAACTTACATCTCCCTCTAGCTTCTTCCCCCATGTTCTCCACCTCCACAACCACACTTCTCAGACAAGTGTCTTCTGTGTCCTGAGTCCAGCAGCTCGCTTCAAGTTTTCCTGGCCTGGCCTCATGGCAGCATTTAATGTTCTCTTGTCAACTTCCCTTTTTTCCTTGGTTTATCAGTTAGGATAGGGTAAACTATACCACAGTAGATACCCAGAAAATCTCAGTGATTTACAAGGATCAGCTACATAATTTGCAGGGCATAGTGCAAAATGAAAATGCAGAACCCTATTCAAAAATTACTGAGAATTTGAAGATGACAACAGCAAAGCATTGAACCAAAGTACAGGGCCCTTTTAGTGAGGGGCCCTCAAGACTGGCTTTGCTTACAACAAAGTTTATTTTCTACTCATGGGGCATTTCTGTGGCAAGTGACAAGAGAGCTCGCCCCTCAAAGCTGCATAGGGACCGAGGCTGAGAGACTCAACACATGTTCTTATGATCTCATAAGCAAGGGAAAAGGAATTCAGGAACTGCGCTTGGGCTTGTCACATTTCTGCCTGGAAGTGACACATATCACTGTTGCTTACATTTTACTGGCTAGAACAAATCACAAGAGTGTGTCTGAGTTCCAAAAGGTGGGGCACAGGGCAGGGCACTGACTGGTAGTAGTGTTCCACATGTGGCTTAACATTAATTTTCCTGGTTCTCCTGCCAATCCAACCACTCCTTGGTCTCTTGTTACCAACTTTCCTCTTCTGCCCACTTTAAGACTGAGAACCCTCATTCTCTCCTAGCCCCGTTCTCATTCCCATGCTCTGCTCTGCTCTGGAGGCAGCTCCCATGGCTCCAAATCCATCCACATGCTAACACCTCCCTAACTCCTATCTCCAACCCAAATCTCTGCCTACACTCCCCCTCCTAGCTCCATTTGGATTTTACACAAGCCCCTCAGACTCAGCATATCTTAAACCAAAAGTAAAAGTGTTTTGCCAAAGCACCTCACCCCTTCATGCACTGAAATTGCTGCTGCTTCTCAGTGACCTGAGTTTGTCTCAGTTTGCTGCATCCCTGAGGCCCCTGGCTTGGGGCTCAGATGGGAAGGGGCTGCTGGGCCTCAGGAACCCCTGAGCTTCGTTCCCACAGGGAGAGCTCACGGACAACCCAGTGGCTTCAGTCCTTGCTTACCACGCTGCCTCTGGCAGATGACAAGTGTGACTGTAGTCACAAGGGTGAATTTTTTTAAATAGAGAGTTTTTAACTCTATCATGAAATATATCACACATACAAAGAAGTACACAGGCATAAGTACGCAGCTTTTTATCTCATTGCCTTATTGTCTTATTTCCTGATAATCAAGCAGACACTCCCACAACCACAGCCCAGGTCAAGAAACAGAACATTGGCAGATGTCCCCTGCCCAGGTCCCTTCCCAGCCTCCTCCAAATCCCCAGAGATAGCACAGTCTGTGCATCCCTAAGCAGCAGAGTTTAGTTTTGTCTACTTTTAACCTTCATATAAATAAAATCATACTGGATGTCTTCTTGTGAACTTCAAGTTTGTGTTCATGAATTCATTTTAACAGCTCTTTATTGATCAGCTATCATGTGCCAAGCTTGCTCCTAGATGCTTGGGACACAGCAGTGAGCAGACCCAACAACAATCCCACCTTCATGGAGCTTTTGCTAACAGTGCCCTTCCAAATAGTACCGGAGGCCACACTGCCCACGAGACTGACAGTGCTGCCACCAGATATTCTGGGGGCTTCTCTGGATTCTGCTGAGAATTTTGGAGCTCCTCACCACATGGTTCCCCTTCCTCCCTCTCCCTAGGCCTAAGTAAAATTGGTAACTACCCCGATTTTTGTCAACTCCAGTTTCTTACAGCTTGATCCCATGCTTTTACTCCCTGGATTTTTGCTCCAAATGATTTTGGTTGTTCCAGAAAATCAAATTCTCCCTCAAAGGACAGACATTTGCGACCCTGGCAATGTCCACAGACTGTGCTCCAGACACCAAAGGCAGATCCAGGTGGTGCTGCTAGGCCAAGCATGGGAGTGGACGCAGAGAAACTCCGTCTGCTGAGGGCTGACACCGTGTGGCCAGGGTGCAGTTCTGGAGTGTGGTAACACTGTCATTACATCATCTCCCTGTCATTTTACCAAGTATGTCACTGTCTGCAGGCTCAGTTCTCAAGTTTGTCCTTGCTGATCACCTGGGGCAGACCTCAGTGTTCTGCCTGAGAGAAGGTGCTCCAGCGTCCATCAGAGATCAAGAGCTTGACCAACTGAGATCAAGAGCTGGCCAAACTGCAAGTGCTGTGAGCACCAAAAAGTCAGACCCTGTTTGGAACTCGCTGCAACTCCCGACTTGTCTTCAGGAGGCCCTTGACAAACAGCTGCCAGTCCCCACTAACACGTGAGGTCATATGAGGCAGTCACTGGTGCTCAGCCCCCTGAGCTTTTATTACCGTTCTCTTTCCCTCCTGTCCTCCGTTCATTGCCCTGGAGATGCCTCAGCCTTGCCATTAGCACGGGTTCAGTGAGGAGACTATTGCACTCAAAACAGAGATTGTCCCTGGAGCAGAGTTGGAAAGCCGGATCTGATGCTGCCCTGTGTGGCCTGAGCTGCAGATGAAGCAGCTGAAGCCGCTGAAGCCTTCCTCACATTGATGGCCAGCATAACATGAGGTGGCAGACTGAACCCTCTAGATCTCTCCAACAGTCAGGGCCTCATCTTCCCCAGGGTTCCAGGGGGTCCAGAGCCATGTCAGGAGAGATGCAGATGAGCCCCCCAAGACCTAGACAGTTTTCCGTCTCAGACCTGTTTTTCTTGCTGCATTCCTGGGTTCCCGAGAGTAAAGCCCGTTGATCTGGTCAAGAAGTCAGGTGGGTAGAGCTTTGCTTCTCGGATCCCAAGCTGCAGTCGGCCTTTGAGTTGGGTGGTCAAGAGGCAATGATTGAGCATCTTCTCTGTGCCAGGTTAGGCTGTGCAAGGGTGTCACATAGCTCCACCAATTATGTGAAGTCTCCCCTGCCACTCAGCTGGGAGGGGATGAACTGACATGAGTAGAGCAAAACCAGAGCTCTTTCAAATCTAGGAATGGTGACCCAGCAGACACCTCCATGTAGACTGCACAGCAAACATAGAACATGAGCTGAGAGGGCTGGCTCCCCAGAGCTCTGACATCAGACCATGAGC
Organism: Cynocephalus volans; assembly: GCF_027409185.1. Lineage (NCBI taxonomy): Eukaryota > Metazoa > Chordata > Mammalia > Dermoptera > Cynocephalidae > Cynocephalus > Cynocephalus volans. The sequence continues at coordinate 197,503,792 of NC_084460.1, read as the reverse complement.
CCCAAGTCTGGGCTATCCTGTGACTAGGGCAGAGGGGAGGCTTGGGGTCATTTTTTGAGCCGTGTTGAAAAGCTGGGTTTCAGTGACCGCTCTGCAGAAATTGCACGAAGGTATGCCCCTATGTGGCTGCCACCCGAGGTCTGTGAGGTTGCTCCAGCATGAGTTTCCTTCCTCTGTGTCACTGAGTCACAGGAGCAAATGGATCTTGGAAGGATGTGTTTTCCTCTGTACCCACGAATTGTGGGACACCTATGTGATACAGAATGAGACACCGAGGCTGACCCTGTGTGTCCTGAGTCACTAAGGGAGAGAAATATGACAGGTTTTAGAAACACAAGGAGGTTTCTTTCATACCATTTGGCTATGGATCCAAAGGAAAACATGTTGGTAGGCCTCTTTCCTGGAGGCTTGGGCTCCCTGTAGTTCACTGTGCACAGAAGGAGCCCTAGGATCTCTCAGGGTTGGCCGAAGTCCCAGAGTCCAGGGGCCTGCATGGTCTAAGCAGAGGCTGAAGGGGATCTGAGGTTGCAAATGTCAGGGGACGGAGGCCAGGGGCAGGGAGTGATGCTCCCCCGAGTCCTGAGACAGTGGCCTGTTTGGCAGCAACACCGAGAAACAGATACGAGGTCACCTTTCTGAGGGAAAGCAGAGACTGTCCCACCTCTCAGTTTAGGACAGTCCACAAACAGGCCATCCTGGTGGCCCAGCTGGGACTCAGGTTTGGAGAGAATCTACATTAGCCCCACCTGCTGCAACCTCCTACCGTGGGCCAGGTAGGGCTGGACTGGGTCCCCAAGAGCAGGATGCTGGGCTCCTGTTCAAGGGGCACAGGGTATGGTTTTGGACAAATTTCTCTTCCTAAGAAGACTGAGACATGGATGTTCTCATGCCACAGAAAGAGTGCACAACAGCCTGAGCTGGGCATGGCTGGCAAGGACACAGTGGCAGTCAGTAGTGGGAGCAGGAAGAGGTGGCTCCATGAACTAGTGCTTAAAAAAAAAAAAAGGGAAACCTGAAGTGTGTGTCTAGTTAGTCCTTAAGTAGCCACACTTACTTCTCACTTTGAAAGCAAACCAGAGTGTATTTGCTCTTGCCTGCTTCCAAGGACACCCAAGGCTGTTGTGTAATCTCCACAAAGACTGCATTCCTGCATTTGTTTTAAGCTCTTCCCACTTGGGTAGCACATTTCAGGAACAGATGTATTATAACCATGTACAGTAACTCAGGCCAACCTTGTAGTGAAATGCTTTTGCTGCAAGGTGACACTGTTATAAGGAAAGCCACTGTGGTTTTCCAGAACAAAGAACCCCTCCTTCATGATCTCAGTCGTCAGGTCCAGTAGACAGTCCAGAGACTGTCATAGCCTTACCCAAGCCACAGAGCACAGTGGCCTCCTCCAAGAGCCAGGCCTGTGGGGCTAGGAGCTCTAGGGTTGTGGGTTCTGAGGAGGACACCAAGATGGATTATACATGTCACTAGCCACGTCCTGGGGCAGGAGGTGGGTCTCAGGAACCAGCTGCTAGGGTGGGAAGAGGTCAATCCTTCAGGCAGCCATGCTTTCTGGCTGCCCTTCAGAGTCTGTCCCCTACTCTCCAGAGAGTGAAGTGCATCGGTCCCACCCCTGCCCTTTGGCCCCAGGGGACTGCCTTCCCAAGTCACTGCTGTTCTCCCTAGTGGGGCAAAAGGAGCCCACAGTCTGAGTCATTCTAATTCTGCTCCCATGACCTACCCCGGGTCAGGCCAACCCAGCCCCAGGCACCCTCTGTCTAGGTATGGGGCTTGAGACCTGGATCCCGCAGGCTCTCAGTTCATCTGGAGCCTCTCTTGGGAGTGTTTCTGAGGTGGAAGGTGCCAGTGAGAACAATGCTGTTGCTGGTGCCTGGGGACTTTCAATTTCTATGCTTGTAGTTGTCCAATGCTTTCCAAGGAGCTCTTCTTAATTTTTTTTATTTAAAAATGTTTTTACTGTGGCAACATATACATAAAATTTATCATTTTAACCATTTCTAAGACAGTTTGGTGGCATTTAAGTATCACCACCATCCATCTCCAGAACTTTTTCGTCGTCCCAAACTGAAATTCTGTACCCATTAAACAATGACTTCCCATTCCTCCCTTCCCCAGCCCCTGTTTTTTTTTTTTTTTTTTTCCGTGACCGGCGCTCAGCCAGGGAGTGCACCGGTCATCCGTATATAGGATCCGAACCCGCGGCGGCGGGAGCGTCGCCGCGCTGCTAGCGCAGCACGCTACCGAGTGCGCCACGGGCTCAGCCCCCCAGCCCCTGTTAAACCACCATTCTACTTTCTGATTTTGATTAGGTACCTCTTATAAGTGAAATCATAGAGTATTTGTTCTTTTTTGTCTAGCTTATTTCACTTAACATAACACCTTCCAGGTTCATTCAAGCTGCATCATGTATCAAAATTTAATTTCCTTTTAAGGCTGAGTAATATTCCATTGCATGTGTATACTGCATTTTGTTTATCCATTAATTTGCTGATGAACGTTTGGGTCATTTCCACCTGTTGGCTTTTGGAATAATGCTGCTATGAACATTGATGTACAAATATCTTTTCATGTCTCTGCTTTCAATTCTTTTGGGTACAAATCCAGAACTGGAATTGTTGGGTCATATGGTAATTCTATGTTTAGTTTTTTGAGGAACTCCCAAACTGTTTTCCACAGCACTGCATCATCTTACATCCCCACCAGCAGTGCACAAGGGTTCCAGTTTCTCCACATCTTTTACCAATACTCGTTGTTTTCTGGGTTTTTTTGAAAATAGCCATCCTAACAAGTATGAAGTGATTTCTCATTGTGGTTTGCATTTACATTTCCATAATGATTAATGATGCTGGACATCTTTTTGTGTCTTATTGGCCACTGTACACCTTCTTGGGGTAAATATTCAAGTTCTTTGCCCATTTTTAATTGTTGAATTTTAAGAGTTCTTTATATACTCTAGATATTAATCTCTTATCAGATATATAATTTGCAAATATTTTCTCCCATTCTGTGGGATGCAGTTTTACTCTGTTGATAGTGTTCTTTGGTATACAAAAATGCTTAATTTTGATAGTCTGATTAATGTATTTTTTTCCTTTCTTGGCTGTAATTTTGGTATCATATCCAAGAAATCATTGCCAAATCCAAAGTTATGAGGTTTTCCCCTATGTTTATCCTGGGGGTTTTATAATTTTAGCTGTTAAATTTATATCTTTGATCCATTTTGAGTTCATTTTTATATATGGGGTAAGATAAGGGTCCAGCTTCATTCTTTTGCATATGGATATCTAGTTTTCCCAGCCATTTATTGAAGGTTGTTCTTTCCCCCATTGAATGGTCTTGGCACCCAGTTAAAAATCATTTGAAATACATGTGAGGGTTTATTTCTGGGCTGTTTTTTCTATTCCATTGGTCTGTATGTCTGTCTTAATGCCAGTACTGTTTTGATTATTGTAACTTTGTAATAAGTTTTGAAATCAAGAAGTATGAGTCCTTTAGCTTTTCCCCTTCTTTCAAGATTATTTTGGCTATTCAGGGTTCCTTGAAATTCCATATTATCCTTAGGATGGATCTTTCTATTTCTCCAAAAAAAGTCATTGGAACTAATAGAGATCGCATTGAATCTGTAGATTGCTTTGGATAGTATTGACATTTTAACAATTTATTCTTTCAATCCATGAACATGTGATATCTTTTTATTTATTTATGTCTTTAATTTCTTTCAGCATTGTGTTATAGTTTTCAGTGTCCAAGTCTTTGACATCTTTGGTTAAGTTTATTCCTAAGTATTTTATTCTTTTTGATGCTATTGTAAATGAAATTGTTTTCTTATTTTCCTTTTTGGATTGTTCATTGCTAATGCAACTGGTTTTTGTGTGTTAATTTTGTATTCTGTAATTTTGATGAATTCATTTATTCTAACATTTTTTGTGGAGTCTTCAGGGTTTTCTACATACAAAATCATGTCATCTGTGAACAGAGATAATTTTACTTCTTTCCAATTTGGATGCCTTTTATTTCTTTTTCTTGCCTAATTGCTCTCACTAGAACTTCCAGTACTATCTTGAATAGAAGTGGCTAAAGTGGGCATCCTTGTATTTTCCTGATCTTAGAGGGAAAGCTTTAAATCTTTCACCTTTGACTATGATGTTAGCTGTCGGTTTTTTGTATACAGACTTCCTTTTGTTGAGGTATTTTCCTTTTATCCCTAGTTTAATGTTTTTATGAAAGGGTGTTGAATTTTGTCAATGCTTTTTCTACATTGATTGAGATGTTCATTTTTTTTTTCATTTTATTAATGTGGTATATTACACTGATAGATTTTTGTAAGTTGAACTATCCTTGCATTCCAGAAATAAATCTCACTTGGTCATGGTGTATAATCCCTTTAATATGCTAAATTCAGTTTGACAGTATTTTGTTGAGGATTTTTGCATCAATATACATAAGTGATATTGGTCTGTAGTTTTCTTGTAGCATCTTTGTCTGGCTTTGTTGTCAGGCTCATCTCTTGACATTAACTTCCCAAATACCAAGCCTATGTCAATGCACTATTTGCTAAAATTTGCACCACAGAGATGCCAACCATTAAGCCAGTAACCATTTATTGCACTTTTGTTGGGGGTTCAAACCCACAGGGGCTTCAGAGACATGCTAAGAAGATATTGTGAGAACAATTCAGTCACCAGCTTTGAGATGCTTCGATCTAGAGGTTTTCAAAGATTAGTCCAGGGAACCTGGGTATCTGGGAGGTCAAAACTACTTGCATAATATCAAAATGTATTTTCCCTTCACTTTGTTGACATTTGCACTTATGGTACAAAAATAATGGTGGGGGCTGGCCAGTTAGTTCACTTGGTTAGAGCACAATTTTGTTAACACCAAGGTCAAGGGTGTTACCAGCCAGCCACAAAAAGCAAAAGAAAACAAACAAACAAACAAACAAAACAATGGTGAGTAAAACTGAGCACATGGGGCAAATCAAACTGTGGCACCAAAACTGTATGAGGGGTTCACTGCCACTTGGTGGGGATTTTGGGGAGCCCAAAGTGAGGGTTTAGAAGTGGATGAATGGAAACAGCTCTGAAAAGCAGAGTTTTTGGAAGTTGAGTCTGAAGGGGACAAAATAGCTGATCACAGAAATATGTGGAATTTCCACTCAGTTGTAATATTGCCTAAAGAGCCAGGAAGTTAAAGACTTACGTGGCTAACAAGGCTCCTCTTTTGTTAGTTATTTCCTGGAGGGTATGGGCTTAGTGTGACACACGAAGGTTCACTCCACTGGAGGAGTAAGGCTTTCCCTGGCCTGCGTGTGTTTGTGGGTATGCATAGAGGTGATCAGGCCTTGTTGAAGCCTGGTGTCTTATGGAGAGAGGGCGGACAGACTTTGATGGGGATACTGAGGGCCATAAAATAAAACAATTGAAGATGGGAAGACACCAAAAATAAACATAGGTTCACAGCAGCCCTATTCACAATAGCCAAGAGGTAGAAACAGTCCAGCTGTCTTTCAGTGGGCAAATGGATAAGAAAACTGTGATACAAGTATATCTGTATAATGGAATATTGCTATTCAGCCATAGAAAGGAATGAAGTACTGGTAAATAAACTGGTGGATAAACCTCAAAAACATTATGCTGTGTAAGACAAGCCAGACACAAGAGGACACATATTGTATAATTCTATCAACATGAAATATCTAGAGTAGGTAAATCCATAGAGAAAGAAAGCATATTCATAATGGCCGGGGGCTGGAGGGTGAGGGAATGTGGAGTGAGTGCTTAATGGGTCTCTTCTGAGGGTAATGAAAATGTGTTGGAACTAGATAGAAGTGATGGTTGACCAACATTGTGAATGTACTAAATGCCACTGAATCGTACACTTTAAAATGGTTTATTTTATGTTATGTGACTTTCACCTCAATAAAACAAAAAATACTGAAGTCAGAGCAAGGAAAATTACCAGGAATAAAGACAAATATTACATAATGATAAAAGTAAATTCACCAAGAAGACATAATAATCCTAAATAGGTATGCACTAAACAACAGAGCTTCAGAATACATGAAGCAAAAGCTGATAAAAGTGCAAAGAGAAATATACAAACTCACAATTATAGTCAGAGATTTCAACATCCCTCTCTCAATAATTAACAGAACAAGTATACAGAAAGTCTATAAGGGTATGACAACTTAAACAACACTATCAAATTAACCTGACCTAAGTGACATTTATAAAACACTTTGCCCAACAGCACTAGAATGAATTTCTAGTGCACACTGAAGATTTACCAAGGTATACCATGTTCTGGAGCATAAAACAAGTCTCATTAAATTTAAAAGATTCAGATTATACAAAGTATGTTATCTGACCATAATGGAATTAAACTAAAAAGCAGTGTTGGAAAGATAGTTGGAGCATCGTCAAGTATTTGGAAACTATATAACTTACTGGTCAAAGAAGAAATCAAAAGGGAAATAAGTATTTTGAACTGAATGAATCTAAAAACAACAGAATCTAAAAATTTGCTGGCTGCTGCAGCTAAAATAGTAACACAAAAAAATTTATAGCACTAAATGCTTATTAGAAAAAAGCTGGCTGGTTAGCTCAGTGGGCTAGAGTGTGGTGCTGATAACACCAAGGTCCAAGGTTCAGTCCCTGTACTCGTCAGCTGGAAAGAAAGTAAGTCTCAAATCAATGACTTCAGCTTTTACCTTACAAAAACAGAAGGAAGAGAAAGTAATAGAATCCAAAATAAGCAGAAGAAAAGACAGTATAAAGAGCAGAAATCAGTGAAAAAGGAAACAGAAAAGTTATATAGGAAATAAAGGAAACCAAAAAGTGGTTCTTTGAGAAAACCAATGAAATTGATAAACATCCCATGAGTTAGATTAGGAAAAAAAGGGAGAAGTCACAAACTACTAATATCAGGAATAAGAGAGGTGATATCACTACAGAATCAACAGACCTTATAAGGATAATAAGGGAATATTATGAATAATTCTATGCCAATAAATTTAACAACTTAGAATAAATGACAATTTCCTTGGAAGATAAAAACTACCAAAGCTCATTCTAGAAAAAATAAATAACCTAAGTAGTCCTATGTCTATGAAAAGAATTGAATTTGTAGTTAAAAACTTTCCCAGAAAGAAAACTCCAGGCCCAGATGGCCTCACTAGGAGATTTTAATTAATATTTAAGGAAGACATAATTCCCATTCTGCACAACTCTCCAAAAAGTGGAGAAGGGAATACTCCCCAATTCATTCTATGAGACCAGCATTTCCCTGATATCAAAACTAGACAAAGACTCTACAAGAAAAGAATGCAACCCAATGTCTTTCACAAACATGGATGCAAAATAATTTAACAAAATTTTATCAAATTGGGTACAACAATACATTAAAAAGTCTACAATGTAATGACTAAGTAAGCTTTGTCTTAGAATCTATGTCTGGCTCAACATTTGAAAATCAATCAATGTAATTCACCATTGCCAGTCAACTAAAGAAGAAAAACTGTATGATCATCTCAGGAGAAACAAGAAAAGCCTTAGTCAAAATTCAATATCAATTCATGAGAAAAAATCTCAGCAAACTAGGAAGAAGGAAACTTCCTTAACTGGTTATAGGATATTTATGGAATACCTATAGCCAACATCATACTTGCTGATGAAAAACTCAATATTTTCCCCATATGATGAGGAACATCTGCTCTTGCGACTACTATTCAGTATTGTACTGGAGGCATTCATATTGGAAGCAACATGACAAAACTGTATTTATTCATAGACAGGATGATCACCAAAGTAGGGAATTTATGGAATCTACAACAACAATAACAAAAAGCTATTAGATCTAATACATGTTAGCAAGGTTTCAGTATGCAAGATTGATACAAAAGCCAATTGTATTCCTATATATTACTAACAAAAAACACAAAGTAATACTATTTACAGTTGCATTAAAAAATTGAAATAAGTAGGGCCGGCCCCGTGGCTCACTCGGGAGAGTGCGGCGCTGGTAGCGCCAAGGCTGCAGGTTCGGATCTTGTATAGGGATGGCCACTGCGCTCACTGGCTGAGCGTGGTGCTGACCACACTGTGCCGAGGGTTGCGATCCCCTTACCGGTCAAAAAAAAAAATTGAAATAAGTAGGGATAAAAGTGATAAAAGATATGCAAAACTTAGATACTGAAAACTCCAAAACGTTGCTGAGAGAAATTAATAAAGACTCAAAGGAAGAACTGTTCACATAGTTCAATATCAGAAGACTCAATATTGTTAAGATGTCAGTTCTCCCCAAATTGATCTATGGGTTCAACACAATCCCAAACAAAATCGCAGTGGCTTTTTTGGAAAAATTGACAGTGTGAATCTAAAATTCTTATGGAAATGCAACAGACCCAGAAAGGGCAAAACAACTTAGAAAAAGAAACAAATTGGAAGACTTGCACTACCTGACTTTAAACTTGTTATAAAGCAATAGTAATCAAGACAGTATGGTGTTGATGTAAGATTAATAAATAGACTCATTTATGTGGTCAATTTATTAGTCCTCAAGGCAGCATCCAAGAACACCAGTGCCCAGGCTATCATCCCAGCCTCTAGCAGCTCTATTCATGTGCCTTGGGGTCAGTGATAATCTGAAATATATTATCAGGGTCTGTCAATGTCACATGTGAGGAAGGTTTGGAGGCCCCTTACATTCTACTTGTGCCTCCTTCCCACCTCCCTTGTGGTCTGCACTGGTTTGGTTCTGAGTGGAATGTTCCCCAGTGCTCTCTGCAATCTCTTGTGGATAGCGGAGTCCTGGCAACCTGAGGTGTCTGCACTTCAAAACAGTGGGAAACTTTTGTAGTGATTTTACTTGCCTTTGCCCCATCCTCCTCCCTGGTGTGATAGTGATATTGTCTTGAGGAGGTGACAGCCTGATTTCCTGGTGTGAGGCAATTTTCCCTGGTCTCAGAGCACAGCAGACCATATTTGCAAATTATTGTGTATGTCTAAACTGGGGGCTACCCGAAGGGCTTATGTAAGGTGCTCATCTCTGTTCACCTAACTTGGAACTCAGGCCAGTAAAGCAATGAGTATCACTCAAAAATGCTGCAAGCAGAACTAACAACCCTCAGACACCTAGGGCAAAAAATTACAATCAAAACATACAATAGATTGCTTACCTCAAAACTGGGAAGAATTTCTTTGGGAAACTAGGATATTCAAAAGCAGCAATGTATACTGGGGAATTTAGAAAGCTGCACAAATGCTGAGGGAAAGACCTATTCTCAGAAGACCTAAACTTTCACCTTGAGCTGATTTCTAAGCTCAGTGCAAGCCTGACTCAGTTGAAGGAGGGCCCTAGTATAGAGAAAATCCATAAGGCCTGGGAGAGGTGTTTTTATTTTCTCTTTTTTGTTCTTTGTTTTGTTTTAGGTCCTGGAATTTGAAGAAATTTTTGTCAAAATACTAGCTGAAAACAAGTGACAAAACCTAATAAGAAATACAGCCTAAACAATCAATAGTAGCTTAGGAAAGTCACTAAACAAATGGACTACTACAGCCTTCAACAATTAAAGACAAACAAACAGAAAACCCTGAGGAAGAGGGAGAATTTGATATCCAGAGTTACTATATTATAATATTCAAATATCCAGTTTTTAACAAAAAATCATAAGGCATACAAAGAAAGAGCAAAATATGGCTCATTCAAAGGAACAAAATATGTCAACAGAAATCTCTGAGGAAGTCTAGACATAAGACATACTAAACAAAGACTTGAAAACAACTGTCTTAAATATGTTCAAAGAGCTAAAGTAAAACATGGACAAAAAAGACAGGAAATCAGGAAAACTGTGTATGTATGAGAATATCAATGAAGAGGTGGAAATAATAAGAAGGAACCAAACAGAAATTCTGTGGCTGAAAGGTACAATAACTGAAATGAAAAATCTGTGAGAGGGGTTCAGCAGATTTGTGTAGACAGAGGAGAGAATCAGTGAACTTGAAGATAGAACAATTATTAGGTCTGAGAAACAGAAAAAAGAATGAACAAAAGGGAACAGATCCTAAGGGATGTATGGAACACCATCAAGCAGACCAACATATAAATGGGAGTTCTAGAAAGAAGAGAAAGAGAGTCAAAAAAAGTTACTTGAAGAAATAATGACCAAAATAACCCCAATTTGCATAAATCTGCAAACCCCAAAATTCAACAAACCCCAAGTAGGATAAACTCAATGAGACCCACACCAGACACATTATAATCAAACTACCAAAACCAAAGACAAATAGAGATTCTTGAATGCAGCCAGAGAGAAATGACTCCTCACATTCAAGGAATCATTAATAAGGTTAATGGCCACAAAACAAAACAAAACAAAAACAAAAGATTAATGGCCAATTTTTCATCAGAAATTATGGAGGCCATAAGAGAATGGGATGACATTTGAAATACTGAAAGTGCTAAAAGAAAAAACTCAACCAAGAATTCTATATCCAGCATGGCATGTAAAGGTACAGAGCGAAAAAGAGATAAAATAAAATAAATTTTAAAAAATTTCATATTCAGCAAAACTGCCCTTCAAAAATGAAGAAGAAACACCTTCCCAGATACACAAAATTTGAGGAAGTTTGTTGTCACTAGACCTGTCGTACAAGAAATGCAAAGGGGAGTCCTTTGGGTTAAAATGGAAAGATGCTGGGCCGGCCCCGTGGCGCACTCGGGAGAGTGCAGCGCTTGGGAGCGCAGCGGTGCTCCCACCACAGGTTCAGATCCTATATAGGAATGGCCGGTGCGCTCACTGGCTGAGCGCGGTGCGAACGACACCAAGCCAAGGGCCGGTCACAAAAAGACGAAAAAAAAAAAAAAAAAAAAGGAAAGATGCTATATCAAAACTTCACATTGTATACTGTAAATAATACAATTTTTATTTGTGAATTATACCTTGATAAAACTGGGGAAGGGGGAGAAAAATGCTAGACAGTAGCTCAAAGTCATATGAAGAAATAAAGATTTTCAGTAAAGGCAAATATATGAGCAAATATAAAAGCAAGTATTGTTACTAATGTTGTTTTATAACTATTTTTTATTTCTTACAGGATTTAAATGTATAAAAATAACTGAATAAATATTTGGCACACAATGTATAAACCTGTAAATTGTGACAACAGTAACATAAAGGAGGGTAGGATGGAGCTGTATGGGAACCAAGTTTTTGTATGCTATTAAAGTTAAGTTGGTGTCAACTTAAAATAGATTGCTATAAATTTGGGATGTTAAATATAATGCTCATGGGAACCACAAAGAAAATATCTAAAAACTATATGAGGAAAAAAAAAAAAAGGAAATGAGATGGGAATCAAATAATTCACTACAAATAGTCAGCTAAACACAAAAGAAGGCAGCAATGGAGTAAATTAAGGACAAAAAAAAAAATGTATCAGATATACCAAAGCCAAATAGCAAAATGGCATAAGAAATTCCTGTCTTATCAGTAAGTACTTTAAATATAAATAGTTTAAACTTTACAATCAAAAGGCAGAGATTGGCAGAATGGTTAAAAAAGAGATTCAACTATATGCTATCTGCAAAAGAGTCAATTTAGATCAAAAGACACAAAGAGAATGAAATTGAAATGATGGAAAAAGATACTCCATGCAAACAGTAACCAAAAGAAAGCAGGGGTGGCTATATGAATATAAAGAAAAATCGACTTTAAGTGAAAAATCTTACAAGACAAAGAAAGACATTATATATTGATAAAAGAGTCAATTAATCAAGAATATACAGCTATTAAACTCATATATGTACTAAATGACAGAGCCCCCCAAATATATAAACATTGACAGACTAAAAGGGAGAAAAAAGCCAACTCGACAATAATAGTTGGATACTTCAATACTCCACTTTCTGTGATGGATAGAATATCTGGAACAGAATATCATTAAGGAAATTAAGGACTTGACAAACACAATAGACCAATCGAACCTGACAATCATATACAGAACACTCCACCCAATAACAGCAGAAAACACATTCTCCTTAAGCTCACATGGTGTATTCTCTAGGGTAGACCATATATTAAGCCATGTAATTGACTGAATGTATCCCCCCAAAATTCATAGGTTCAAACTCTAATTCCAGTGTGGTGGTATTGGGAGATGGGATCTTTGGGAGGTAATTAGGTCATGAGGGTGGAGCCCTCATAAATAGATTTAGTGTCCTTATAAGAAGAGGCCAGAGAGCTAGCTACCTTTTTCTACCATGTGAGAACACAATGAGAAGTTGGCTAGCAGTTGGAAGAAGGCCCTCACCAGAATCCAATCATGCTGGTATCCTTATCTCATATTTCCAGCCTCCAGAACTGTGAGAATAAATTTCTGCTGTTTATAAGCTACCCATCTATGGTACTTTGTTATAGCAGTCCAAATTGACTAAGACAGGCAGGAAAATAGGTCTCAATAAATTTAAAGATTGAAATAATAGCTTCTCTGACCACAATGAAAGGAAGCTAAAATCAATAACAGAAACAAAAACTAGATAAATCAGAAATATGTAGAAATTAAATATAACACTCTTAAACAACCAATGGTCAAAGAAGAAATCACAAAGGGAATTAGAATTACTCAGAGCCGCCCTTGACAGCCCCAGGAGCCCACGCACCGCACCCAAACGCCCGGCCCAGTGCCGCCGAACCCACCAGCCCGCCGCGCTGCGGAGGTGGTGAGGTGGGTACCTGTTGACCGCCTCTGTCGCAGCAGTGTCCCACAGCTGCAGTAAGTTTCCAAGATGGCAGTCTGAAGGCAGCGACAGCGGTGGAAACTAAAGACTCAGGGGCCCCAGGGACTGGAAGAAATCACAGTGCCTACTTGGAAAGAAGAAAAGGTAGGGACTTGCCCCAGCCCAACCCCAGAGTGGGCCCCTAGAAAGGTTGGAGCCGCCGCTGCTTGTAGTTGGTGACCGCGCGACTCTGCGCCCGCCCGTGGAAGCGGCAGTGGCAGCAGCGGAGGAACCGGCGGCAGTGGCAGCAGTGGAGGAGCTGGCGGCAGCAACAGCAGCGGCAGCAGCAGAAGTGGCGCTAGCGGTAGTGGCGGCAGCAGCAGTAGTGGAGGAACCGGCAGCAGCGGCAGCAGCAGAGGAGCCAGCGGCAGCGGCGTAAGCGACACGGGTGGTAGCGGCGCCAGCAGCAGCAGTGGAGGAAGCGGCACCAGCGGTAGCGGCAGCAGTGGTGCCGGGGGCAGCGGCGTGAGTGGCAGCAGCGGGGGAAGCGGCAGTGGCAGGAGCAACACCCTGTGGTACCGCCCCATCACCCAGCAGCCCAGCAGAGTCCAAGCTGACCAGAGAGGAGGCTCTGCAGAGAGGCACAAGAACCAAGGCAACCACACACGCAAGGCACTAGTGGCCAACTGAGTAGTCACTGAGGTAGCCATACCGAATTGGCAACCACAGCAACATCTTAGTCAGTCAATAGTTTCAAACTGGTGGACTGTGAAACCCCCTGCCACAATGAATAAACATCAAAGAAAAGATACCAGAAATACCAAAAATCAAGAAAGTACACCACCCAAAGATAATAAACCTCAAGCTCTAGATCCTATAGAACAAGAAGCCCTTGAAATGACTGACAAGGAATTTCGAGTGATAATTCTAAGGAAACTGAATGAGACACAAGAAAACTCAGCTAGACATCATGATGAAAGGAGGAAAAGTATACAGGACCTGAAAGAGGAAATGTACAAGGAAATCAATGCCCTGAAAAAAATGTAGCAGAACTTGCTGAACTGAAGAAGTTATTCAGTGAAATAAAAAACACAACGGAGAGTTTAACCAGCAGGCTTGTGGAAGTTGAAGAGAGAACCTCTGAACTTGAAGATGGGCTGTTTGAAATAACACAAGCAGCCAAAAAAAAAAAAAAAAGAAAAAGAAAAAAGAATCAAAGGCATTGAAGAAAATCTGAGAGAGATATCAGACAACCTTAAGCACTCAAATATCCAAGTCATGGGTATTCCACAAGGGGAGGAAAAAGGAGATTGCATTGAAAACATATACAACAAAATAGTGGCAGAAAACTTCCCAGGTATAGGAAAAATCACAGATCTTCAGATCCAGGAAGCTCAACGATCTCCAAACGTATTCAACCCAAAAAGATCTCTTCAAGACATGTTATAGTCAAATTGGCAAAACTCAAAGACAAAGAGAGAATCTTAAAAGCTGCAAGAGAGAAGCATCAAATCACTTATAAGGGAGCCCCAATCAGGCTAACATCAGACTTTTCATCACAAACCCTAAAAGCCAGAAAGGAATGGGATGAAATATTCAAAATACTAAAAGACAGAGATTGTCAGCCAAGAATACTCTACCCTGCAAGGCTATCCTTCCGAAATGAAGGGCAAATAGTATCTTTCTCAGACAAACAAAAACTGTGGGAGTTCACCACCACACGACCACCCTTACAAGAAATTCTCAATGGAGTACTGGGTTTGGTTCCTGAAAAATAACTACTACTGCCATAAAACCCAAGAAAAACCTAAACCCACTAGTATAATAAAAATGGCATTCATGAAGAGAAAACAAACAAACAAAAACGCTATCTACAACCTAAGGAACCATCAAACACAGAAAACAAACAGTAAATCAGAAAGCAACGAACAGAAGACACCTAAGACAACCAAACAACAATCAATAAAATGCTAGGAATAAATCAACCCTTTTCAATAACAACTCTTAATGTAAAAGGCTTAAATTCCCCAATCAAAAGACACAGACTGGCTGACTGGATCAAAAAGGAGGACCCAACTATATGCTGCCTTCAAGAGACCCACCTCACCCATAAAGACTCACATAGACTAAGAGTGAAAGGATGGAAAAAGATTTACCATGTAAACAGAAAAGAAAGATGAGCTGGAGTAGCTATTCTTATATCTGACAAAGTAGACTTTAAACTAAAAACCATAAAAAGAGACAATGAGGAACACTACTTAATGATAAAAGGACTGATCCATCAAGAAGACATAACAATCATAAATATGTACGCACCCAATGTTGGAGCACCCAGATTTATAAAACAAACTCTATTAGACCTGAAGAAGGAAATAGACACTAATACCATAATAGCAGGGGACCTGAACACCCCACTGTCAATATTGGACAGATCATCTAGGCAAAGAATCAGCAGAGAAACACAAGATCTAAACAAGACTCTAGACCAATTGGACTTGGCAGATATCTACAGAACATTCCCTCCAACAACCTCAGAATATTCATTCTTCTCATCAGCACATGGATCATTCTCCAGGATAGATCACATATTAGGTCACAAATCAAGTCTCAACAAATTCAAAAAAATTGGAATTATCCCATGTAATTTCTCAGACCATAATGGATTAAAACTAGAAATCAATAACAAATGAAATTCTGGAAACTATACAAACACATGGAAATTAAACAGCATTCTACTTAATGACATATGGGTCCAAGAAGAAATCAAGCAGGAAATCAAAAAATTTATTGAAACTAATGAAAATAATGATACATCATACGAAAACCTGTGGGATACTGCAAAAGCAGTATTAAGGGGGAAATTTATTGCATTAAATACTCACCTCAAAAGAATGGAAAGATGGCAAGTGAACAACCTAACACTTCACCTTAAAGATCTAGAAAAACAAGAACAATCCAAACCTAAAGTTAACAGAGGGAAAGAAATCATTAAAATCAGAGCAGAACTTAATGAAATTGAAGCCCCCCGCAAAATACAAAAGATCAATGAATCAAAAAGTTGGTTTTTTGAAAAGATAAATAAAATTGACAAACCATTAGCATGGCTAACAAAAAACAGAAGAGAGAAGATTCAAATAACAAAAATTAGAAATGAAAAAAGCGATATTACAACTGATTCATCTGAAATACAAGGAATCATTCGAGACTACTATAAACAACTATATGCCAACAAATTTGAAAATCTGGAGGACATGGATAAATTTCTGGACACACACAAGCTCCCAAAACTGAGCCATGAAGACGTAGAAAATCTGAACAGACCAATAACAATAAAGGAGATTGAAGCTGTTATCAGAAAGCTCCCAACAAAGAAAAGCCCAGGACCAGATAGATTCACAGCAGAATTTTACCAAACATTCAAAGAGGAATTGATACTGATTCTTTACAAACTATTCCAAAAGATTGAAATGGACGCAAATCTCCCAAACTTATTCTATGAAGCAAACATCATCCTGATACCAAAACCAGGTAAAGATATAACCAAAAAAGAAAACTACAGGCCGATATCCTTGATGAATATAGATGCAAAAATCCTCACTAAAATACTAGCAAACAGAATACAGCAACATATACATAAAATTATTCACCACGATCAAGGGGGATTCATCCCAGGGATGCAAGGTTGGTTCAACATATGCAAATCAATAAATGTGATACACCATATTAATAAACTCAAACACAAGGACCATTTGATCATCTCTATAGATGCTGAAAAAGGATTTGATAAAACTCAACACTCATTCATGACAAAGACCCTTTATAAGTTAGGTATAGATGGAAAGTATCTCAACATAATTAAAGCCATAGATGATAAACCCACTACCAATATCATCCTGAATGGGGAAAAACTGAAAGCTTTTCCTTTAAGAACAGAAACTAGACAAGGATGCCCACTCTCACCACCCCTATTCAACATAGTGTTGGAAGTACTAGCCAGAGCAATCAGAAAAGAGAAGGAAATAAAGAGCATCCAGATTGGAAAAGATGAAGTCAAAATGTCCCTGTTTGCAGATGACATGATCGTATATATCGAACAGCCTAAAGCCTCTAGAGAAAAACTCTTGGAGGTGATAAATGATTTCAGCACAGTAGCAGGATACAAAATCAACACACAAAAATCAGTAGCATTTCTATTCTCCAATAGTGAACATGCAGAATGAGAAATCAAGAAAGCCGGGCCATTTACAATAGCCACCAAAAAAATAAAATACTTAGGAATTGAGTTAACCAAGGATGTGAAAATCTCTATAACGAGAACTACAAACCACTGCTGAGAGAAATTAGAGAGGATACAAGAAGACAGAAAGATATCCCATGCTCTTGGATTGGAAGAATCAACATAGTGAAAATGTCCATACTACCCAAAGTGATAAGCAAATTCAATGCAATCCCCATCAAAATTCCAAAGACATTTTTCTCAGAAATGGAAAGAACTATCCAGACATTTATATGGAATAACAAAAGACCACACATAGCCAAAGCAACGCTGAGCAAAAAAAAAATAAAGCTGGAGGCATAACACTACCTGACTTTAAACTATACTACAAAGCTATAATAACCAAAACAATATGGTACTGGCATAAAAACAGACACACTGATCAATGGAATAGAATAGAGAATCCAGAAATCAACTCACACACTTACTGCCATCTGATCTTTGACAAAGGCACCAAGCCTATACACTGGGGAAGAGACTGCCTCTTTAGCAAATGGTGCTGGGAGAACTGGATATCCATATGCAGGAGAATGAAACTAGACCCACACCTTTCACCATACACTAAACTCAACTCAAAATGGATTAAAGAATTAAATATACACCCTGAAACAATAAAACTTCTTAAAGAAAACATAGGAGAAACACTTCAGGAAATAGGACTGGACACAGACTTTATGAATATGACCCCAAAAGAACGGGCAACCAAAGGAAAAATAAACAAATGGGATTATATCAAACTAAAAAGCTTCTGCACAGCAAAAGAAACAATGAACAGAGTTAAAAGACAACCAACAGAGTGGGAGAAAATATTTGCAAAATATACATCTGACAAAGGATTAATGTCCAGAATCTACAAGGAACTCAAACAACTTTACAAGAAAAAAACAAGCAACCCAATTAAAAAATGAGCAAAAGAGCCAAATAGGCATTTCTCTAAGGAAGATATACAAATGGCCAACAGACATATGAAAAAATGCTCAACATCACTCAGCATCCGGGAAATGCAAATCAAAAGTACACTGAGATACCATCTCACCCCAGTTAGGATGGCTAAAATCCAAAAGACTCTGAACGATAAATGCTGGTGAGGTTGCAGAGAAAAAGGAATTCTCATACATTGTTGGTGGGACTGCAAAATGGTGCAGCCTCTATGGAAAATGGTATGGAGGTTCCTCAAACAATTGCAGATAGATCTGCCATATGACCCAGCTATCCCACTGTTGGGAATATACACAGAGGAATGGAAATCATCAAGTCGAAGGTATACCTGTTCCTCAATGGTCATCGCAGCACTCTTTACAATAGCCAAGAGTTGGAACCAGCCCAAATGTCCATCATCGGATGAGTGGATATGGAAAATGTGGTATATCTACACAGTGGAATACTACTCAGCTATAAAAACAAATGAAATACTGCCATTTGCAACAACATGGATGGACCTTGAGAGAATTATATTAAGTGAAACAAGTCAGGCACAGAAAGAGAAATACCACATGTTCTCACTTATTGGCGGGAGCTAAATATTAATATATAAATTCACACACACACACACACACACACACACACACACACACACACACACACACACCAAAAAAAAAAAAACCGGGGGGGGGAAGAAGATATAACAACCACAATTACTTGAAGTTGATACGATAAGCAAACAGAAAGGAAATTGTTGGGGGGGAGGGGGGGGAGGGAGGAGGGAGGGAGGTTTTGGCGATGGGGAGCAATAATCAGCCACAATGTATATCGACAAAAGAAAATTAAAAAAAAAAAAAAGTTCCCAGATAAAAAATAAATAAATAAATAAATAAATAAATAAAAACATTTGGGAATTAAAAAAAAAAAAAGAAAGGTCTGAAATCAATAACCTAACTGTACAGCTTGAGGCATGAGGAAAAGAAGAGAAAAATAAACCCAAACCTAGTAAAAGGTAGGAAATAATAAAGATTGTTATTAGAGCAGAGATAAATAAATTGGAGAATAGGAAAAAATAGAAACATCAAAACTAAAAGTTGGTTCTTTGAAAAGATCCACAAATTTTATAAACCTTTAACTAATTGACTAAGAAAAAAAAAAAGAAGACATGAATAACTAAAATCAGAAATGAAAGTGAGTACGTCACTACCAAACTATTGAAACAAAAAGGATAAGAAAATACTATGAACAACTGTGTTCCAACAAACTGGATAATCTATGTGAAATGAAGAAAATCTTAGAAATACAGTGTTTCAAAACTGAATCATAAAGAAAATCATGGAAAATCTGAATAGACCTACAAGTAGTAAAGAGATTGAATCAGTAATCAAAAATCTCCTAACATGGAAAAGTTCAGAATCACATGGCTTCACTGGTGAATTCTACCAAACACTTAAAGAATTAAAAGCAGTCCTTCTCAAAGTCTTCCAAAAAACAGAAGAGGCATAACACTTCCTAACTCATTCTATGAGGCCAGTATTACTTTGATACCCAAACCACATAAAGATATCACAAGAAAAAATTACAGACCAATATTCCTCATGAATGATGCAAAAATCCTCATCAAGGTACTAGCAACCTGAATTCAACAGCATATTAATAGGATTATATACAATGACCAAGTGGAATTTATCCCAGAATGTGAGGGTGGGTCACTATTAGTAAATCAATCAGTGTATTACATTACATTAATAGAATGAAAGAGAAAAACCCACAGGATCATTTCAATTAACACATAAAAGGCATTTGACAAAATCTTACACAATTTCATAATAAAAACACTCAGAAAACTAGGAGTATAAGGGAATTTCCTCAACATGATATAAGCCATATATGAAATAATCTCCATGTAACATCATACTCAATGGTGGGAGACTGAAAGATTTCCCCTTAGGATCAGGGACAAGACAAAGATGCCTGCTTCACCACTGCTATTCCACAATGTACTGGAATTTCTCACCAGAGCAATTAAACAAATTGTAAAAGAAATGAAGGGCATCCATATTGGAGAGGAATAGGTAAAACTATCCCTATTTGCAGATGACATGATCCGATATATAGAAAATCCCAAAGAATTTATTAAAAGCCACTATAGCTAATACATGAATTTGTCACAGTTGCAGGGTACAAGATCAACACACAAAAATCAGTTGTGATTCTATACATCTGCAATGAACAATCTGAAAAGGAAATTAAGAAAACAATTTCATTTACAATAGCATCTAAAAAAAATAAAATATCTAGGAATAAATTTTATTAAGATGAAATTTAACCAAGAAGATGAAAACTAAACAAACAAACAAAACGCTAAAAGAAATTAAGGCCTAAATAAGTGTAAAGACATCCCATGTTTATAGGTAGAAAGATTTAATATCGTTGTAATATTACCCAAAGCTATCTACAGATTCAATGCAATCTCTATCGAATTTCAACAGTGTTTTTGCAGAAATGGAAAAGCTGCTTCTCAAATTCATAAAAAACTGCAAGGGGTCTCAAATAGCCAAAAAAATCTTGAAAAAGAGCTGCAAAGTCATAGAACTCACACTTCCCAACTTCAAAACGTACTACAAAGCTACAGTAATAAAAACAGATTAGTACTGGCCATAAGGATAGACATATAGATCGATGGAATTGAATCGAGAGTCCAGAAATAACATGTATCTATGGCCAATAGACTTTTGACAAGAACATCAAGACCATTCAATGTGGAAAGAACAGTCTCTTCAACAAATTGTGTGGTGACAACTGGATTTCCACCTGCAAAAGGATTAAGTTGGATCTTTTCCTACATCATCCATAAAAATTAACTGAAAAGGGATCAACAACCTAAGTATAAGAGCCTAACCATAAAACTCCTAGAAGAAGGCATAGGGATAAATCATGTCCTTGGAGTTGGCAATAGTTTCTTCCATATGACAGCAAAAGTGTGAGCAACAAAAGAAAAAATGATAATGTGAACTTCATCAAAATTTAAAACTTTTGTGCATGAAAGGACATTATCAAGAAAGTTAAGACAATATACAAAATGGGATAAAATATTTGCAAATTATAAATCTGATAAAGGATTAATATCCAGAATGTACGAAGAACTAAAGCTCAACAACAAAAGACAGGCAACCCAATTAAAATGAGTAAAGGACTTGAATAGACATTTCTCCAAGGAATATATGCACATGGCCAATAAGCACATGAAAAGATGGTTGGCAACCTTAGTCATTAGGATAATACAAATCAAAATTATGAGATACCACTGTATATCTACTGGGATAGCTATAATTTTTAAAAAGGAGACTAAATGTTGATGAGGATATGGAGAAATTGGAAACTTTGTACTTTGCTGTTAGGAATGTAAAATGGTGCAATAACTGTGGAAAATAGTTTGCAGCGGTCCCTGTACCCTACCCCCCACCCCACCCACTGAATGACTCTGGGGGAAGTTGGGAGTTGCACAAGTGGTTATGGTAAAGTATTAGGCGAATTCCAGAAAGAGGACCTATGGGGCACCATGGGGGTTACATGCAATAATGTATCTTGCTGGCTGTTGCATCATGGCTCATGACAGGGAACCGAGCACTTGGACAGCGCCAAGAGGCTGTAGTGGTCTTGTTCCTCAAGTCTGTAGGAAGCTGCCCTGGAAGTGCTGCTGCTCAGTCCTCCACCCTGGGCTGGAGTGGGGAGGGCTGAGGTCAGCCCGCGGCCCCGTAGAGAACTTCCCGAGTGTCCAGCCCCTCCTGACTCCTGAGTTACAGGTGCCAGCAGGAGGGGAGCTCACGGACCCTGTAGTACTTCCTGCTTGGGCTTGTTCACTGGGGCAGGTGCAGCCTTTCCTTCCCCTTCAGGGTCCCCTGCCAACCCTTTCTCATGCTCTCCCTGTGCCTTTGACCTGAGCCCAACCTGGCCATATAAAAACACAGCAGGATGGTCTCTGAGCCAGAAGAGGGTGCACTGGGTCCCTTTGGGGTATCAAGAAGGCGGATGGGTGGGAAGGGGCTGCTGGGGTTGGTTCAGGTCCCCACACTCCTGCACTGAGGCCTAGGCAGATCCCGACCAACTGCTGAACCGGCCTCCCCGTGTTGCTAGGATGAGAGGACCCCTGGGAAATGAAGGCCCTAGGCCTGTGAGGGTGACAACTTGTGTCCTCTGTAGAGAGAGTGGAGGGCAGCCAGAATCCACTGCTGGGGGAAGCTGAGGAGCCTCAGGCCACCCTGGGCCTAGA
Organism: Cynocephalus volans; assembly: GCF_027409185.1. Classification (NCBI taxonomy): domain Eukaryota; kingdom Metazoa; phylum Chordata; class Mammalia; order Dermoptera; family Cynocephalidae; genus Cynocephalus; species Cynocephalus volans. Next base: position 197,481,599 of record NC_084460.1, on the reverse strand, counting down.
GAGCCACAGCGAACAGGTAGATGGGGCATTCAGGAGGCCAGGCTCACCCACTTCCAGAAGACTCCCACTGGTCAGAGGGCTGGCCAGGGCATTGGTCCCAACCACAGCTCCCTCTGTTTGAAAGAGTCTGTGTCCCTCTGGCAGAGACAACTCAGTCCAGGGAGACTGAAGGTCCAGGCCATGCTGAGAGGGCACTGGGCTTTGCTCAGCTGCTGTGGGCCTGGGACAGAAATTTCAGTTTCTGGCTGGCCTCTTCGGGGTGGAAGCAGTGAACCCCAGGTGTCTAGAACCATGCTTGCTGCAGCTCTGCACCCCTGACCCCCATGCTAAACACATGGTGAGGTCCCCTGGTTGTGCCTGGCACATATATGTCCACTGTGCAGAATGGTGGCTCTGGCTGGCCTTTGCCTATCTCCTCCCATGGCCTCAGAACTTTTGCCCTCCCACTGACACTCCTAATAGCTGTCCTTCCCCGGCTGCTGAGCCCAACTTCTCTGCCCAGGGGCTTCTGGGTGCTTCTCACCACCTTGCTCCCCGCCGACCTCCCTTCTCTCCATTCCAGCTTCTCACTCCTTATCCTCTCTGGATAATCCAGGAGTTGGCACAGACACGTTCATTCATCCATTTTTTCTTAAATTTACAATACACGTGCCCATCAGAGACCCAAGGACAACCAGCTGCAGCTCAGCCCTTGGGGAGAAAAGAGCCCTGCGAAGGAGTCAGACATAGAAACAGATCGTGTTAATACAGCAGGGTAAGTGCTGTGAGATGGAAACCAGAGACCACTCGCCCATCCCCGAGAGAGTGGGGTGTCAAGGAAGGCTTCCTGAAGGAGGCAGTGCTGCTACGATTTGAAGAAAGAGCAGGAATGTTACCATCCGCTGCAGACCTTCAGTAGGACCCAAAACAGAGCAGAGGGCTAGAGTGAGAACTGCAGGTTTGGCCTGTTCCTGGAAGGCATGGCCAGATTCTGGAAGATGCCACATTAACAAAGGGTGATGATCCATGGAGGGGGAGCTCAGAGAGCTCCTCCTCCATCTGCCAACTGAAGCTCCCACTGTCACCAGCACCGAATGGTGCTGGAAGTATGTGTGATGGGACTTTCTGTTCTGGTGCTTCTCGAGCTTCTGCAAACAAGCCGCAATCGATCACCGCTTCTTCGGGAAGGAAGTGGTTGTTTCCGGGCCAGCTGTGAATCCCTCTGGCAGGTGAGCACTCCTCCTCCTCAGTGTGCTCTGAGCAGGTGCTGCCCTGCAGGACTCCTGGTATTGAAGGACCCTGGTCACTGCAGAGCGGGCAGGGCAGCCCTGCCTCTCCTCCCCACACCTGCCCCAATGTCCGGGAGAGGAGTCCTAAAAAGGGAGCAGAGGGGCCTCCAGACAGCCTGGAGGGAGGTGGCTGTTCCAGGAGCAGAGAAAGTCTCCCCAAACTGGCAGGGATCCTGCTGCTTGGGGTTTAGCCCACTCATCACTGGCCGAGGTGGGGCTGAGGGGGGGCAGGTGCCAGGTGCAGCTGTCAAAAGACCCTTATTGTTGGGGTTGACTTGTGTCCTCCCAGAAGATATGTCCAAGTCCTAACCCCTGGTACCTGATTGTGACCTTATTGGAAATGAGGTCTTTGCAGATGTGATCAAGTTATGATGAGGTCCTACTGGGTTAAGGTGGGCCCTAATCCAGTGACTGGTGTCTTCATGAAAGAAAGGAGAAGGAGATTTGGACCCAGACACAGACACACAGGGGAGAAGGCCATGTGAGGACAGAGGCAGAGATAGGAGTGATGCAGCCACAAACCAACTAACGCCAAGAATCGCCAGAAGCTGCCAGAGCTGGGAGAGAGACAAGGAGGGATCCCCCAGAGTCCTCAGAGGGAGCATGGCCTGCTGACACCTTGATTTTGAACTTCCGGCCTCCAGAATTGTGGGAAAATAAATTTCTGTTATAAGTCACCCAGTGGTACTTTGTTATAAGTCACCCAGTGGTACTTTGTTATGGTCAACACGTGACACTAACACACTTATATCCCTAGGTGAGCAAGCTTTGGCTTTTGCCTCTGTCCCTTGTCCCGGCTGCCAGGGTTTGGGGTGTGTCTGTGGGTGAGTCACCTGGGGAGGCAGGGTGAGGGCCACACCCGAAGCTTCCTTCTCTCAATGAAGAAGTGTTTGTTGATCACCTGCTGGGCACCAGGCATAGTGGGTCATGGACATGAACAAGCATGGCCCAGCTGACATTCCAGGCCAGGGGAGGAGAGCATGAGAACCCATGAGGTTCATGGCCAGACCACAGCCAGCCTCTTGGGGATCCTGTAAGCAAAGTGCAGGGATGCTCTGACGCAGACTGCCAGAGCAGCTGTAGGTGACCCCCATGGGGCTGGCTGGGGGCGCTTGGTGGGCAATCCTCAGATATTCCAGCCCCACTCAGGAACACAGAGCCAGGCTGGCTCCTCTACATCTCAGGCTATCATTGCTCACAGTGGTGACCACAGTCATGACTTTACAAAGTTGATCCCCAAGGCTCAGAGAGGCCAGTGGCCTGTCCTGGGTCACATGGCTCACATGAGGGTGTTTAAATCAGGTCTCAGCCCCCTCACCAGAGCTCTTTTTCCCAGGATCCTTTGCTGCCAAAGTGTGTTTTGCATTTTGTCTCTAGGACAGAGCAGGTGAGTTCTGATAGCTGTAGCTCTGTGATTTCAAAGTGCTAACCTGAATGAAGGGGGACAAGCCAGCCTGCACCAGAGAACTGTCCCACCCCTGCGCATTCTGGAAGCCCTGATAACCTTCTCGGCCACTGCCTCCAGAACCTGCTGGAGACCTGGTGAACAATTTTTTTGGGGGTGGGACCGATGCCAACAAGGCTTGTGGGCATCTGGGGCTGCTCAGGGTGGGCTTGGGCTCCAGGTGACACCACATAGGAAGTGATGGGGCAAAAGGGGAGACCCTCTTTCAGCTATTGTACGTGGGCTGCCACCAGGGTGCTGGCTGTGCAGTGCAGGCGCCTCAATGTCCCTCCTGTCAGAGGAGAGGAAGGCCCGGCCAGGAGCAGAAAGGGAAGCCTGAGATAGGGACCAAAGGTCTGGTGGGGCCCTGTTGCCTCCCCCACCAAGAAATCTTCCTGAATTGTCCTCTCACCTCAGCACTTGGGTCACATGTCAAACTCAGCTTGTCCTAAATTCCTCATTCTTCCTACCCCACCCCTCCCAAGCTCTTACCAGACTTTCCCCTTCCTCTTAATTCACACTGTCCCTGGAGCAATCGTACTTTGTTAAAATTTGAAAGTATTCGCTTTCTGAATAGAAAAGACGTGCTCACTATAGAACTGGTTAAATAGGAAAAGTAGAAAGATCAAGTGGTGGTACCAGTTAGGTTTAGTCCCTTCCAGCCTTTCTCCTGCACACATGTTAACACGGCGTTCTCACCTTGTGTTTCCCTCCTTTCCCCCAGCTTAGTTTAATATCGAGTTTTTCTTGGGCTCTGAAAGTTGTTTGTAAAACACCTTTTTTTTTTTTTTTTTTTTTTGTAAAACTCCTTTTTAAAAGACTATATAGGGGCTGGCCGGTCAGCTTGGTTGGTTAGAACATGGTGCTGATAACACCAAGGGCCAGGGTTCAATCCCTATCACAGCCAGCTGCCAAAATAAAAATAAAAACAAGACTGTATAATCCAGCATATGTATGTACAATGTATTTAACCCCCAATTCTTGGGCATTTAGGTTCTTTCCAGTCTTTTTTGCTATGGTAGAATGATCTTTCAAGACATAAATCTGCTTAAATCCTTTGACAGTTTCCATGGCCTTCTGGATGTTAAAATTCATTACTCACCTCACGTGGCCAGTTATGACCGAACACCTGCTTCCGGTTCTCTCCTTATTCTCCCACCCACGTCCTGATACCCCCGAGTGGAAGGATGTGCTGGGGGCTGCCCCCTGCAGCGCCCCTCCACCTGCCATGCTGGCCCAGTGCTCTGCTCAGGGAGGCCATTCTCCACCCGCATCAGGCAGGTGCCCTCATGGCAGCTGCGTCCCCTGGCCAGTGCTTCAGTCTGTGCCCTGATCCTGGCCCAGGGGAATTTAGGAAGAGTCCCTTAGGATTCTCTCTGGAAAACCTCCCAGGTTTTCCTCCCCAATAAAAAGAGACACACATGGAAACCGCTGGCCATACCCTTGTCTGTAGGTGACACCTGCAGCTGTGTCTGGTGACCTGGAGACAGATATCAGCAACAGTTGAGGATAAGGATGGCACTACGAAGTCGAACAAGGGACCCTGTCCTCTGGCCACTCCTCTGCATTTCTGTAATGGTCCTTATTGTTTAAGTCACTATTAATGATCACCAAAGGCATCCCGACCCATACTTTCCTCCTCTGTCTTCACAGCCCTGGACCAGTCCAGGCAGTGACACCCCCATTTCAGTGTCAGGCTCACCCCATTTACTCTCAAGTACTGCTGCCGCCTCCTCGAGGCAGCCATTCTGGGGCCCTGCTTGGTTGAAGGTGGTCCTGCCCCCAGTGCCTGTGTCGCTGTACTTGTGTCACTGGAAGCTTGCAGGCCTGTGTGTCCCAGGAGGACTTTCTCTAGGACAGTGACCATGGCTCATTCATCATGGACCCACTGGGCCTGTACACAGTAGGTACTCAGGAGATATGACCTGAATGAATGTCGTGCTGGGTCCCTGCCTTCGGACCTTGTGTGCTTAGTGTGTGCTATGGACTGAATTGTGTTCCCCCCAATTCATATGTGGGGTCCTAACCCCCAATGTGATTGTATTTGGAGATAGGGCCTTGGGGTCTGATAAGGTTTAGATGAGGTCGTGAGGGTGGAGCCCTCCTGATGGGCCCTTTAAGAAGAGACCCCCACAGAACGTGTTCTTATTCTCTCTGCCATGTGGGGATGCAGTGAGAAGGTGGCAGTCTGCAAGCCAGGCAGAGATTCCTCGCCAGAACCCCCCTGTGCTGCACCCTGGTTTTGGACTTCCAGCCTCCAGAACTGTGAAAAATAAATGCCTGCCGTTTAAGGCACCCAGATTGCAGGATTTTGTCAAGACAGCCTGAGCTGACCAAGTGTGTCCTTGCCACGTGGCTGACTGTTGCTAGGCCTGGTGGTGTGGGACATGATCTCCTAGGCTGAGCTGCTTCCTCCCAAGGGCAGCTCCTGTACCTTCTTCCTTTCTGAGCCTCTCCTTCCCACACACCATCAGTGGAACACTGGGTGGCCTGCATGGCCTGCTCTTAAATGCCCCCTGCTCACCTGTCAGGGACCCTCGAACAGGCCCTTAGGGTTGGCAGTGCTGCAGGGACATCCCAGGCAAGACCATCCTCCCCACTGATGACTTCTGCCTAATGCCGCTTGGGAGGATGGTGGCTGTCAGGGACTATCCCAGACTGTATGCCCCAGCCCTGTCTGGACTGCTGAGGCTGGGGTGTGGAGTCTAGGTCAGTGCTGATCCCCCAGCTCTTGGGAGTGTGGCTGACATTTTCAGAGCCTCCGTGGGTCACAGCATGCCCTCCTGGGCTGCAGCAGAGTCCAGCCTGGTCCAGGCTCAGGTGTCACATCTAATGGGATGAGCCAGGCAGGGAACAAGGACGGATGGGAGGCTGAGCAGAGCTGCAACTCAGGGGAGGGTGAGGCAGGCCTTGAGCGGAGAAAGGGGCCTTAGATGGTGTTCAAGACAGCAAGGGCCCCAACCAGGGGGTCCTGTCCTTAAACACACTGGAGAGCGGGAGGTGGGGTGGCGGAGCAGCCTGCCTGGATACGGCACTGGCCTGTGGCAATTGCCGCAAACAGGAGGGGTTCCCAGACTGTGAGCTCACTGGTTACGGGTTACCAACCGGGTGGGGATGGCCCTGGGAAGGTCTCAGGCTGAAGGACGAGTCTGAACTGCCCACACTCCTCCCTGCCCTTGGTTGAAGGCTGGAAGGGCCAGTCAGAACGCTCGGTGGCCGCGGGTGTGCAGCTTCCACCATGAATGGGCAGTTGCTTGGGCCAAGAAGAGGCGAGAAGAGGAGGCTGCAGTGTGCAGAGAGGAAGGAGGCAGCCGCTTGTCCAGGAGGGCAGGTCCTGTGACAGGGATGTGAGGGGACCAGCAGGGGTCTGGGGGGATGAGATGGGAGACAGAGCGCAGTCCAGGATTCTGCCCCCGAGTGCTGCTGACACTCCCGCTTCTCCCTGCCTTGGCCACTCTGCAGGCCCTGGGTGTGGGGGATGATACACAGCGGAGGGGCACAGAGGGACTGGGAGGGAGCGAGAGAGCTCTGAGCTGCTGTAGTGCAGAAAGGTTTAAAACCCACTTCCCCTCTCCTGCCCCTCAGCGAAGCTACTTAACAAACAGGACATCCTGAAAACAGAGAGAAGGAGGCCTCTGTGCTTTGGGTGTGTCTGTCCAGCCCTATTTTCCCTTATAGTAGCTAGGATCAACTCTCCCAGCCAACTTGATAACCCCCTTTGAATGGATTATCAAGGGGAAATAGTGTTGATGCCACAAAATGGAGACAGAGGCTTATGGCCAGAATCCAGAAGATCCCCTAGATTCCTCTGAGTACCTCCACATCTAGCGGTGACATTAAATGAAAGACGTCAGCACAACCACAAAAGGCTCAGGTGCCCAGGAACAAAGATGGGAACTTCTCCCCTGGGTTAAGTAACCTGACTGACTGACCGCAGGACAAAGGGAAGGTGGAGACCAGCGAGGAGAAGCCATTCTGTAATTGCGACAGAAACAAGGACAGTGGCCTCTATTTTTCCTTTCCTGCTCTGTCATACAGATTTTATTTCACACAATTTTAATTTTCTTTCCTCTCTCTTTCCCCCACTCTAATCTAGAGCAGAAGTTTTCAAATGTTTTAGTCACAGGACACCTTTTATACTCTAAAAAATGATTGTGGGCCTCAAAGAACTTTTTTTTATGAGTTATACTAACATCTACCATGGTAGAAATTAAAGCCAGTAACTTTAAAAAATATTTATTCATTAGTTCTAAAACCATAAATCCATTACATACATATTTTTAGTGACAACTATATTTTCCAAACCAAAAAAATTGACTGAGTAGAAGAGTTGTATTGTTCTGCATTTCTGCAAACCTTTCATGTCTGGCTCAGCAGAAGGCAGCTGCGTTCCTCTAGCTGCTTCTGCATTCAGTCTGTTGCAGTATGGTATCTTGGGCAAGGACAATCAGCCTCCCCAAATGTGTAGTTGGGAAAGGGAGGACCCTGAAGACCGCCGGGGGTCCTTGGACCACACTTGGAGGGCAGCTGACTTTAACATTCTAGAATATAGAGAGAACCTGACAAAACTAGGGGAGAAAGAGACACCATTAAATATCCTAGATGGAGCTGGAAGAAGTAAATGATGAAGCAGCTTAGGGTTGCCTCCCTATTCCCTTAGGGGAAGGATGAGCTGCTGTTTTGTTAGAAGCACTGTTGTATTGTGTGAGATAGGAAACTTACTTTTGAGATGCACGCCCGGGAAGAAGAGTTATGTTAGACAGCTAAGGAGCATGGCGCAGTGGACTTGCCTCATTGTCTTGGCTACCAAGCATTGGAACTCCCTTCCTTTCCAGACAAATCCTCTATCGAGTGAGTTTGGGCAGAGTCCTGCCTCCTCCTACCAGAGCTAGAGGAGCCAATCTTTCTTCTTGAGTTTAGGAATCTATAGAATGAACACAGACCTGAGACTTACCCAATCGTATCCTCTCTCCCTTAAGGTAGAAGGTTGAGGGCTTACTCCTGACAGTGGGGTGTCACTGGTAGCAGTGTCATGAGGCCAGTGACATTGGAGGCACCAGCTGAGGCATCCTCATCAAATGGTCTCTGAAGTATGACCTTGACTGGGTTCCCAACAGCACAAAATGGAACCTGTGTGCTTGCTGGGCTCCCAGCCTTTCCGTCCATCTGTGAGCTGCCTGTATCCCCACAGCATCCTCTGCTGAGGGAGAGCCCTGGAGAGGGAGGGTGTGATGGGCTGCTGCTGCCCTGGCCCGGCTCCACTCTGCTGCTTCCTAGTCTCCCTGCACCCAGCCTTGACCTTTCCAAAGCACCCTGCATAGCCCACTGCAGAAATCCTCAGACTACAGCACTTTCATAAAACTGTCCTGTGTGGAGCCTCCAGGGCTTCACCACTGTTTACTGAGGGGTCTGAAGGCAGGGTCTTCCACAGGACACCTCAAATCCTCCTCACATTGCTTTTAATGGTAACAACTTTTAAAAATTAAGAGTTTTAAAACAGAGGGGAAAAAACAATCTACCATAAATTTTGTGATTCCTTTAGAATGATCTTGTAACATGGTAAATTCAGGGGCTGACAGCCCCCTATGCAGAGGCTACACGTGTGCTTGCATGGTCTGGCTCAGCTTCTGCTTCTGCCATCAGAAAGAACACAGCCCAGGGAATGCTGCTCCTTCAGCCAGAGACCCAGAATACAGGACAGTTGTGGAGCAGACCGGGACAGACCCGGCCTGGAGTGTAACGCAGAAGCCAACTTGTAGACCTCAGAATGAGAATTTGTAGTTGCAGTCCACTGAGATTTCTGCAGCAAAAGCTGACTGACCATTTTATAGGAGAAACTAGTTACAAAACTTGATACATGCTAAACATTGTGGACAGTGTTGCGTGGCAATTAGGTGAATCCCTAGGCACAGGTGAGGTTGTATCAACTTCACAGACAAACAACTTTCTACAGCCTGTCACTCATGCTGTTTTTGCCTAGTGGTTGAGGCAGGAGAGAGGCCTGACGAGATGGCCTACTGAGTGAGAAAGGTTGTTATATTCCAGATATTGGCCTTTCAACACCAGACACACACCTTGGGGCAGAACAGGTAAGGTGGGCTAGGTGGGTGTGAAGAACCCATCACAGTTAGGGGGAGTGCCCCAGGAGCCACCAAGCCCCTAGCCTGAAACTGTAAACAGGAGGGGCTAGTGATCCTAAACCTGCCTCCCAATTCCTCCAGCAGCTCCTGCTCCTCTACACTTTCTTACTGACGTGTACGCGATGCCTTCTGGATAGTCTCAGGGAGTGGAGGGGGTACTGGGGAGCATTGGGCTCCTGAGAACACAGATAGGACTGAAATTTTAGGGGACGGTCATCCTGAGGCCAGCAGCATCCTCTCATGCTTTTTGCACCACCACTCTTGGCTCATTCCCTCCCACAGTGCGCTGCTGTGACAAGCACTGTCTCTCTGTCACAAGGAGGTGCAGCACATGCTTCTCACTGTGTACTCTGCGTAGGCAGGGGCCACATTTGAATTTCTCCCCACTGTATCCCCACTGCCTAGCACCATGCCTTGGCTCAGGGTAGGTCCTCAATAAATATTTGTTGAGGAAATGAATGAATGAATCCTCGTTTATGAAATATTACATCCACTAACACTCAGGGCTGCTTCCCACAGTGCTGGCTGGTGTAAACCCACAGTGTGTGTGATAGAGAGAGACCTCAGCTTTGTCCCAGCCGACTAAACTAAGCTGAGCAATGGTCACCCTCAGGCCTTCAGGCACTCAGGTTCCCAGGGCTGGCTTTTGATGCTAGCATTTGTTGCTAGCACGTGCACTGAGTATATCATTGGAACATGTTCTACCTAGGGCAAAAATAGTGAATCTAGGTTTACCTTTTTCTCCAAACCAAAAAGGTTTGCCTCGTGGCCAGGGCAAAGGGTAGAGTTATTTATTTAATTCACATGGAACCCAATTTAGATCATTTTAAATAAGTTGCTAATAAAACTGGATCCCTCCAATATTCTCCCCAGTAATAACATCTATGCTCCTTTTTAGATTAACTTTTTTTTGAAAGTGTTTGTTCTCAGTCAGAAGAACATTTACTCTTGCAAGAGCTGGCTTTTGCCCTTCTGATTGCCTGGTGTACTGCCAGTACCTAAATAAACATTGTACTTACCTAAACAAACAAACAAAAAAACCCAACCAACCTGAATTGCTTACAGATCTGTTGCTGACAGATCAAAGTTTGGACCTTAAAATAACACCTGATCCTGCTGGCTATTTTTGGTTAAGACCACTCTCTCCAGCCTTCCATCGACAAGGAATGCTTTATATTATGGCCAACTAATATTCTCAGAGTCTTGGAAATGGACAAACCACTTGTTGCTTATATTGGTTGTGTCTAAAGAGATGTTACTACCAGTGGGGAAAAATCCAAGGTGCTATAACAGTGTCACACCAGGGCATGCCACTCGCTCCCAAAGAGCGATGGCTCCTCTCTTTACTAATGGGCACTAAGAGAGATCTTAAAACTGTGCAGACATCCATCATTTAACACCTTTATATTAAGATCCATGGGATTTTCAATTTCTACAGTCATGCCGAGTACTTTGATAAGATCCCACACTAGGTATATTAATGTTTTAGGCAGTCTTTAAGGACATCTGCAACAGACATGTATCTTCACATATAAACTTAAAAAAATACTTTAACATAATACATTGTACTGCAGAGAACCAGAATACAGCATATTACACTGCTAAAATATTCATATAAATACTATATATGTATGGATTCACTCCATTAGAAAAATTCACCTATTAGACTATTAAAGAGCAGTATCAGCAAAGCTCAAGAAAAACTATTCTAACAGTAGGAACACTGAAAGTAACAACTATGAGGTTTATAAACAAGTGGTGCGAAAGGGGATTTTTTTACACTTGCTATATTACAACAGGCACAAACTGAAATACATTTTTAGACTAGCAGTGTATAAAAATACTTCTTTAAACAATACTTTTCATAGGTATAGGAGCACTTAAAAAAAAACCAGCTGTGTAGTTACTCCTTTTGAGGACCTACTAAAACAATTCAGCTTACTGTCCCCAGCTAGCTCTTAAGAGCACCAACCTGGGAAGCAGTTTCTCCCACACATGTACACACTGCACACAACCATATATTAAAATAACCTCTATCTATGGTGCGTACTAATGAGTCACTGATAGGCATCAATCACGAACAAGGCATGAGATGACGGTGTTTGGAGCCCATTTTCAGTTCCAAGTTTGATGGATAAACAAAGGGGCCAAAGCAAGGTGGATATTTGGGTGTGCATATGGTTTCTATTCCACGATGGGCCCTCCCTAGAGGAAGATTTAGTCTGGCATATCGATATTTAACTTGGGAGGTGGGGGGACATATTTTCCAGGGCTCTGCGTTATAACTACCCTAGCCTTCTTTCCAAACATTGGAGCAATTTTTGGAACTTCTGGAATTGATGTTTCTTCAGCATCTTCACTATCTTCATGATGGAGATCATATGAAATGTTCCCATATTCTCTTAGAAATGGGAAAATTTCAAGCAGAAACTGACAGAAATCTCTGCGAATACCAAACCACCAATGATTACCCCCCTTTCGCCTAAATGTTGTGGCCATTAAAGTTATTAACGAAAGCCAGAGGGGGACAAATATGGAGATGTAAGAGAGTGCGTTGTGGCCATCCAATCTGTGAACCAGCAGGACCTCAAAAGTGAGCAGGGGCACGACAATCGTTATCCAGCTGATGGCCATGGTTACGTGCGTTCTTCGCTGCTCGGCAACCACATCCAAGGACCGCAGGAACAGGAGAGACCAGACGATGTAATACAGGACGACCAGGCAAAGGAACGACATAAGGATCCACAGGGGCACGAATACCACCAGCCACGGCCAGTGGATAATCCTGTCCAGCCTCAGGGCGATGAAGATGAACTGCAGGATATTGACCGAGCACAGGATCTCCAGCTCCAGCGACCTATCGTGCTGAAAGCCCCAGACGCAGGCGGCCACGGAAACAGGGGACACGAAGAAGAGTGGCATAAAGACCAGCAGCCAGAAGTGGGTCCCCCTCTCCACCCTGTCGCAGACCAGGACTTCGAACATGAGCAGCAGCAGGTGGATGCCCACGGCGATCAGCATGGCTTTGAACTCCACACAGGCCTCGCCCTCGGTGCGGTAGCGAGGGTTGCGGACCCAAACGCCTGCGCCCACCGAGGCGCCCGCGAGGACCAGGAGCTTCCACAGCCATATGGGGGCGAAGACGGCCCAGTAGCTCCACTGGATGATGCCGTCCAGGCGGAGGGGCAGCAGCACTGAGAAGAGCAGCAGGCAGGCGTAGATGAGGAACTTACTCGGGTTGAAGTCCTGGAACAGGCCTCTGGGGTTCATGGCGGAGGCCGCCGCCGGTCGCCCGGGCCTGCCCCTCCGCGTCGCTCGGCGCCCGCGTCTCCCCCGCTCTCTTGCCCGGCCTACGCCGGCTCCAGGTGGGCAGCGGCCGGGGGCGGGCCGGGAGGAGGCTGGGAGCCGCGGTGCGGGGGCCGGAACACGTGCGCACGCGGTCACGTGGCCCGGCCGGAAGCGCGTTGGGTGCGGCGTGCGCGGGGCGGCGCGGAGGCTACGAGAGGGGCGCTGCCTCGGCCCAGCCTCCGCCCGGCTGGGGGCCCGCGCCGTCCGCCTTCATTCCGTACCCATTAGGGAGGCTCCTACTGCGTGCGACGCCGGGAGGGGTCTGGCGAGCCGCCGACTTCCCGGCCAGCCCGTTGGCAGTGAACGGGCCGCGACCTCGGGCGGACACTTGAAGGCGGCGCCGGAGACACGGAGGCGGGAGTGAGCTCACATCCTCCCCGCCGGCCCGAGGCGGGGCGGGGGCGGGGCTTGGGCGGGCGGGGGCGCGGCTCCCCGCTCGGGCCTCGCCCTCCGCCGGCGTTCGCCTCGTCTTTCCAGGAACCGGCCGAGGGGCGCGGCGCCAGCGGTGAGGCTCCAGCGCCGGGTGCGCGGAGTGGGGAACGGCGTGTGCACGAGTGCGGGAGCCTGAGTGTGCACGGGCGACGGCGGGTGACCGGGCGGGTGTGCCGGTAACAGCGTGAGCACCGGGGTCCACGTACTTGTGTGAGTGCACCTGCGCGGGAGGTGTGTGCGCGCGCGCGCGGCGGTGCGCTTGTGTCTGCGCGGAGCGGGGCCCGCCTGTGGAGCCTTTGCATGGGGGTAGGGTGGGGGGCTTGCCTGGAACCAATGGCTCCCAGGGCGGAGCTCCGCCTAGGCGGCAGCGGTGGTTCTTCTCCCTAGAAGTGGACGGCAGGTGCTAGGGCGAATGCTAGACCCCCCAGGACCTGTAGACAGCGGCCAAGGGAGCAGGTGAGGAAATGACTCAGAGAGGGGTGCTTCCTGCCCCAGGCCACCCAGCAAGTTAGCAGCAGAATCGGAACTCAGATTCTGGACTCCCAGATCCTCATTTTGACTTATTTGGCCTGCCTCGGTCTAATTCTTGCAGAACAATTTTTGGGAAAAGGGCACTGGACTAGAAGTCAAGAAATTTGGGTTCTAGTCCAGACCTTGCCACTGACCAGCTGAAAAACCTAGGCAAATTCAGCTCTTTCTCTCTGGGCCTCAGTTTCCTGTTCTGTAAGTTTGAGGGCTGGCCTGAGTGGTCTCCAAGAGTCAGCAAAGCTCCAGCGGGTCTGTGATTCGGAGTGCGTCTCTCTGTCTCTGTCTCTGTCTCACATCTCCTAGGCAGACCCAGGAGGATTCCAGCCTCTCTTCTTCACTGACACTAGCTCAGCAGAGCTCTGGTTGCTTGTCCTTCCTGCCTTTCAGCCCTCACACAGGTCTGGTCCCCTGAAGTGTGTGTGGCATGCTGACGTGCAAGTCCTGGGCTTTGAAGGGGAAAGAAGCCATCATATGTCCAGGTTTTGATCCCTGTATGGGCCAGCCGCCAAAAGAGAAAAAAGAAATCCTCCTCAGTCTCCTCTGTAACCGGATGACCTCAGGGCCTCTGATGCCAAGCTTTGTGATAAAGACAGGAGTTTGGAGCATGTTTTCACGTCTCTAGAGCTCCTCATTTAGGACAAGCGGGTGGATCTCTCCATCCAGGAAGGAGGTCTTGAGGTGTGCTATCAGAGTGCTACCCTGCTCCTGAGGGAGGTCACAGCTGACTTCCTGGTTTGTGCCAAAGCAGCAGAGTGAGGGATGCCATTGCTGTCTGCCCCTAGCTGGCTTTCCCGGGCCCACAGGCCTGGGCACCACACTTGACCACGGTTCTGTACATGTGATACCCCTCTTTTGCTGTTTTATTTGTTGCGGCCATTCTTTCAGGGGCCTGCCTTTTTATTTTTATTTACCTTTAAAGGTAACACGGATTGTTTGCTACATGCCAGTTGCTGGATGGCACAACCACCTGCGAGGCTGGTACACAAACCAAAGTGTAAATTCATTTCCTCACAGAGGGCATGTGCGGGTGTGGTGTTCCAGGCCATCAGCGCAGGCCTGCCTTTTCCTGAGTCAGGGTGAGTGGGGGTTTGGGGAGTGTGAGCAGGGGCTGACATGATCTGAGGGTCACTGTCCTGAAGGATGGGGGCAGTCCTGAGATGTATCCCTAGCCCATAGACTCTCCACTGCTTGGCATCCTCAGTCCCAACTCTCCTGTCTGACCTGTAAGGCCCTCCTGAGCTTACCCTGGCCCACCTGCTGGCTAAAGCTCTTTCTTGAGGTCTGTGTGCCAGCCTGGCCCATCTGCTGCCATTTCCCTGAATGTGCCATGCATGGTCTCCCCGTTCCATGGTCCTGCAGTTCTCCTCTTGGAGTGGCCCACCACCATGGAGCCTATCTCTCCTTCCTGGACTGTCAAGACCCAAGGTGGCTTCACGCCTTGGGAAACCTTCTCGTTCCCTGGTGGACCAGTGGCCCTTCTCTGACCTCCCACAGCACTGGGACTTATTTCACTGGGTTGGGTCTGTTTGGCTATCTGTCCCACTCTGAGATTGGAGTTCTAGACGCACAGCTAGCTCTTTTGTCATAGCAAATGTCTGAGGAATGTTGGGTGAATGAGTAAGTTAACCCTGCTCATGACTGCGATGCTCCCGTCCCAGGTTTGGTGGTTTCCTTCCTCCCTCGTTCCTTTGGGCAGTGTGGAGCCAGCAGCGGAAACCATGTCCTCTTTCTACCAGCATCCCAGGCTCTGTGCTATGCTCTCCTGGCTGGGGTGATCCAATTACTGCCCTAACACAGACTTAGTGGTTTAAGACAACGCCCGTTGATTGTCTCAGTTTCCGTGAGTGGAAGTCTGGGCAGAGTGTGACTTAGCTGATGCGCTGCTTGAGTTTCTCAGGCCAGAACCTGGCTTTTCGCGCTCCGGTGGTGAATCTGCCTCCCAGTTCTGTGTTGGCAGACATCAGTTCCATGGAGTTGTAGGACTAAAGTCCATGTTTCCTTGCTTGCTGTTGGCCAGGCTCATTCTCAGCCCCCTGTATTCCTGGCTTGTGTCCCCCTTCAAAGCCACCAGTGGTGGGTCGAGTCCTCACCACTGGACTCTCCCGACTCTCCCACTGCATCTCTCTTCTGCCTTCCTCTTTTTAAAGTCTCCTGGATAACATTGGACCCCCCAGATAATCCAGGATCATCTCTCTATTTAAGGTCAGCCTTTAGTCACCTTACTTCCATCTTCAAGGTCTTCAGAACTTTGCTAGGGCCAGTGGCCAGGCCCAGTGCCCCTCTTCCTGCTCTGAGTGAGAAGACAGCCTGCCCCATGAGGGCCATTGCCCTGGGAGAGCCTGGGTCTGCAGGGAGAGTGAGCCCTTTCTGGTGTCCTGCACACACAGACCAGGGTGACAGTGCTGGGTTTCCAGACGCCCTTGGTGATACCTGGGTGTGCTTCCAGTCAGAGCAGCTGGAATATGGCAGGAGTCAGGATTCCTGCATGGCCCCCTGGCATCAGGAGACGGGATCCCTTTGCAGGAAGTCCTCTGAGGGGCTGGCTTGGGAGCAGGGGGATGACCTGTACAGGAAGCCCAGGGAGATTTTCCCTTTAAGGCTGATTGGCAGGTTTGCTCACATCAGCTTCTTCACAAGGAAGCCACAGCCCACCCGGCCTTTTGTGTCAGCCTTAGCGCCCACCATTACACCTCCAGCCCAGTCGCTAAATGCAGCATGCTCTCACCTCTACCTGCAGTAGCCTCCCAACTTCCCCTGGCTCCCCTACCTCCCCCCACCAGCACATACCCAGCCCTACTCATCAATGTGGTAGTGTGCCCGGGACATGGACTTCAGAGTTCCCCAGGCCAAGGTTCAATCCCAAGCTCTGTGACCTTGGCAAGTAACTGAGCCTCCAACCCCATCTGAGAAATGGAGATAACTTCCCCAAAGTGTGAGGGCAAAATGAAACAATGTGCAAAAACCTAGAATATGCTCCATTGTCTTGTACCCATGTTGGCTGTTGTTACTGCCTCTCTTGGCAGCAGATTAGGTGTTCCCTCTCTCCAAAACCACGGGATATTGTCATCCTGTTTGCTCATCTGGCTGTCCCGGCCCGCTGTGACTTTCCCAAAGGCAGGGACCCATCTCTCATCTTGTTATCTGTAGTTTGCAGCAGATGCCTGTACATAGTAACCGTATTGGGAAAGTGCATGTGGGCAGGAAGGTTGGAGCTGATGTGGCATCTTTTCCACAGACTGAGCAGCAGAACAGGTCAGCTTCCTGAACCAAAGTAGCTTGTCTAAAGCTAACAGGTCTCAGGTTTGCAAGGAGGTGTCATTGGGCTTGCACAAGGACTTGCTGGGGCTCCACAGCCTTTCATGCTCGCACTGGGCTCTATTTCAAAGCACTGTATCATCTGGAGCTAAGTTGGAGAGGCTGAGGTAGCAAAGCACTAACCTCATTTTACAGATTGGGAAACTGAGGCCCGAGACTAGGACTACATTCCTCTTATAAAGGCACAGCTGCAGACTTTCTATAGAGCCCTGCTGTTGGCCCAGCTGGTATCCTAGCCCTGTTCATCGGCTCAGTCCGGTGACAATGCCCTCCCCCCCGCCGCCCTAAGGAGCCAGACTCTGGTTAGGACCTCTTGAGATTTACGCTCATTTTTTAGCAGTTTTTCCTGAATATGTTTATTCCTTAACTCTTGTACTGATTGAACAAATATGTATCAGTATCTGCCCTGTGATCTGGGCTCAGACCTGAACACAGATGTGGCAGTGAACTCTTCCTATATCTTCTCCTGCTCCTTCTCAGTTTAGGCATCACCTCCTCTGAGATGTCCTCCCTGATCACCCCGCCTGAAGTTGCCTCCCTCCCTGCTTACATCATCCTGTTTTATCTCTCCTGTTTCATATATGGCTACTAAATACATGCTCACTTTAGAAAAATCTGGAAAATGCAGAGTCGTTTAAAGAAAAAAATTTTGTCTTATCACTTCTGTGTCTTTCCTTCCTATTGGTCTACTCTGCAAAGAGATGTCATTATCCAGTACCATTTTATTCTACTTTTTTGCTTAACATTAATTCTAAGATTTGCATATTTTCATATTTTAACATCTCTGGATCTTGCACTGTACAGTGGACAGTGTCTTATGGGCCCTGGCAGCCTGTGTTGAAATTCAACTTTTCCGAGGGGGGGCTTGCATTTGCTTCTGATAGTCACCTAGGGGCACTGCCAGCTTGAGAAAACTGTAAATGAAATTTAAACTCAGTTACAGTATTTGCTCGACGTGTTTTCAGACCATATCTTAGTACAAATTCAGGCTCAAACCAATGTGAGTGCTGGCTTGTGCACATTCTCAGGGGCAGTTTTGTTCCGTGCCTGCACCCAGGGCCGTGGTTGAGACACGGAGATTTCCTTGCTGACATTTTCTGCCTGACACGATTATTCAGAGAAGGAGTCCCGGCTTTATTTAGATGTCTCATTCGATAACTCATCCTGGGTTTTTACTTTGTTCGCGGTACATGAACTAGTGGTGTTGGTGTGCTTTGTAAGCAACAGTGTGCAGGCTGGAGGGTTGCTCAGTTGGTTAGAGCACCGTGTGGTAACACCAAGTTCAAGGTTCGGATCCCCTTACCAGCCAACCACCAAAAAGAACACCAAAAAGCAAAACAAACAAAAATAATCAATAGTGTCTTAAATGTGATGAAGTACCTAAGATAGAAACATCTCTTGGATTTACACCAACATGTGAGCATCTTCTTAATGGCCGCACAGTGTTACGTGACAGGGCTGGACGAGGCTTTGCTCACGGGATCCCTTGTCGCGTGTTTGGGTTATTTCTGTTCTTGTCTAGGATAAGGAGACTATGGTCTTTCTTACATGCAGCTTCTTTTGCATTCAGATTCTTTCTTTTTCTTCTTCTTCTTCTTTTTTTTTTTTTGGTGGCTGGCCGGTACGGGGATCTGAACCCTTGACAGATTATTTCTTTTGGGTAGATTCTCAGAAATGGAATTGCTGGGTTGAAGGGATAAATATCCTGAAGATCCTTGGTACATAAAACCTAATGCTTTTAGAGGTTGATTGTTTTTCTTTCTTCTGTGTTGTCTTTGCAGAAATGGAGTTGGTGCCACCTCAAGTTGGTGTGTGAATCTGCCTCTGTTGACAGTAGCTGGTAAAGCTCATGTGGCCTGAAAAACTCCACAGAGGTGAAGAATTAAAATTAATGAGGTAAAGAGGCTGAAGTCAAAGTAGGTTCAGGTATAGAGCTGGATAAGATTAAAAATCAACTAAAAATTTGGACCAGTTTTGATATGTTTGTGAGTGTGTACATGTGGAGTTAGTGGTTTATTCGGGGTCAGATTATCCTCCAAATAATAAAGTGAGCATTGTGATAATTTAGGCATTCAAATATAATTAAATAACATTAATTCAAACTATTTTTTTGTGGAGGTGGGTGGGGAGCTTCTTGAATTATGGAATATTGTTAAATGAATAATAGACAAAGTGTCAATTGTTTGTATTTATATTGGCACTACTAAAATATTTTAAACAGTTTGCATGTGCAATTTAAGCTTTCTTCCCCAGTCTTGTTGAACTATTAGTTTACTCAGCAAAAGATTTTTCTTGTACAGAGGTAAGAGGTAATCCTCAATCCTTCTCTCACTTGAATTTGTCATAAATTCTGAGATATTGTGATGTGGATGAATGATGTGTTTACTGGATCAGAAACAGACATTTGCAAAATTGTAACCCTAATTTCACTCTGGGTTGCCTTTTATTCTTTTATTGTCTGGTGCAAAGTAGCAAAAATAAACAAACAAATTAATTAATAAATGCTTCTGTATGCCACTCAGAGCCAGGTCCTTGAGGTACCTCATGAACAGTAGGGGGCTGTTACCTTTAAGGGGCTGTGTGGGACTGGCTGGTTAGCTCACTTGGTAGAGTGTGGTACTGATAACACCAGGGCCATAGGTTAAAAAAAAACAACAACAGAAGAAAGGGGCTGTCTAGCAGCACAGAAGACAGACAGCAGCACGTGGTGGCGTAGGGGCTGCCAGAGCAGGGCACACCCTGCATCAGAGCTGCAGTGGCCTCTCATGTCTCAGTACAAAACCCAAACACCTTGAAGGCCCTGGCTGACCAGCTCCGGCCTGTCTCTGGCCTCATCTCATTGCTTGCCAGGCTCCTGCAGCCACACCAGCTTTTTTCTGTTTCTCAAACCCCCAGACCAGATCCGTTGCTGCCTCAGGTCATCAACATGTGTGTTTGCACTGATGCCCTCACTCTTCACTCAGCTGTTAGAGCTGGACAGTGAGGACCCATGCCATGTAGTCCTTGTCCCCAAGTACTGGGTACACTGCCGTGCAAAGTGCACAAACACAAAATATCAAGTAGCCCTGAAAGAACCAAAGAGAACCAGAGGTCTTTGGGCTAAATGTGATTAAGTCAACGAGGCAGGTCCAAGTGCAGTGGTGTTTAATACTAATTGATCAAAGCCAGTTACAGATTTCTTTGTTCCTTCTCCACCCCACTGCTTCACTTGACTTGCTTAAAAAAAAAGTCAACCAAAAACTAGAAAAAAGAAGCATTGGAAATAAGGTGTACTGTGACACAAGGCTGGCTGGGAGATGGGGCAGCAGGTTGTGCTATTGGCTGTAACTGAACTAAACAAGAGCAGTGCCAAGGGGGTCCCCTGGTATATTTAAGCATGAACCAAAGAAGGGACCACCTGGATTCAAACCGTCACTCTGGCTGCTTAGCTCAGTTGGTGAGAACATGATGCAGATAACACCAAGGTCTGGAGTTTGACACCTGTACTGGCCAGCCAAAACAAAACAAAAAACCCAAACGTTTAGTAGCACTGTCATTTAACCAACTGCGTGATCTTGATCCAATGACTCAGCCTCTCTGAGTCTAGGTTTACTCATCTGTAAAATAGGGATAATAATATCTGTTTCACAAGACGCGAGATAAAAGAGATATCTGGCCTGGCACATTTCGAGGATGCTCAACGTTTGTGTACTGTCCCCTTCTCTCTTGCTCTCCCTCTGCTAGAGAGCAGAATGCTGGCAGGGAAGTAGGGAGATCTGTGTTAGAGTCAGGTGGGGTGTAACCAAAGGAAAAGTTAAATTATGTCATTTAAAGAAATCAGGTGACTGGCACCTAATTTGCTTCTCCACCTGTCCCTAGTTCTGCTTTATACATTAAGGGGGCTGGGGTGCACCAGATGCAGCTCTGAATGAAGTTCTCCTGGCTAACCGCAGGCAGATTCCTGGGCCTCCACCCACACTTGCCACGTCAGAATCCCAGGGGCTGGGGCCCAGAAGCCAATTTTTTTTTAAACCTCCCCAGATGATTCCGTTGTGTTGCCAGGTTTCAGAACTTTCAGCCAGGTGGGCCCTGAAAAGCCTTTTTAGTCTTTGCAGTTCAGGTTTTTGTCCCCATCAAATGCCCTGTGCCATGTGGGAGGTTTTACATAGTGTCTGGTCCAGGGTTCATCTGCTTTGTTATCAGAGATAGGAGGTCTTTCTGTTTACTTACTCACGGGATGAAACTACGACCTGAGACCACTAAATCTAGAAATAAACCTCTAGCAGCTGGCTGGTGCCCTGCTCTGGAGGTCGTCTGCAAGCAGGAGGAATAGCTAACCTCCCAGACCTGGGATGATCTAAACTGAAAATAAATCTGAGAGGGGAGATATGTTATAGGATTAAAACCTTGGCAAGCAATCCCTTCCTTCCCATGTGGGAGCTTCCCACCTAAGAAAGAAAATGAAACTCCCCAGAGTTCCTGCTTGTCTTAGATTTTTCTCTCTTAAGAATGTAAAAATTATTTACTGTTACTGAGATTATTTGCAGATTGCCCCAAACAGCCATAAACTTCCCAGCTTTACCTAGGGAGACTTTGAGGTGGTGAACTGCTGTTCACGTAATGAATTCCTACTCCAAGTTCAGTATTACCAGATTTCCCCCATGAAAACGGGTAATTTCTTGAACTCCCAGTGCTTTTACAGAGCAGGTAGTTGAGGAAAGAGGTTCTGCTTTATACTTTCTAAGTGGGTGACTCAGTAAAAATGGAAATGGCTTATGACTGTTGGTACCACAAGAACAGAAACATCAGCAAAAGAAAACTTCAAAAATGGCTGGATGTGTGTATTGGTATGTGGGGAGCAGAGGTACAAAGAGCACCTAGGATTTTTTTCTTTTAATTAACAAAAAAAACAGGAACCCCTTTAGAGGTAAATGGAGGGTCCAATTTTCCCCTTTCTCTGTCTGAGTGGGGCTTCTGAAGTGGAGGCACAATTGTTTAATAGAATAATGACAGCAGTAGCAAGGTGATAGAACCGCCACTTACTTAGCATGGTGTGCCTGCCGAGGGGGAGGTTTGCCCACATTCCAGGGGAGGAGACAAGGCTCAGAGGGGCCCCTTGCCCTACCGCCCCTCTCCGCGGCAGTTGGGATGAGACAGCGCGTGTTCATGTATGTCCAGGAGAAACCTGGACGGCCTCTGTCACACAACTGGTTAGAAGTTGTTTTTATAGAATCATTTCCTAAATGTCTTAGTCCATTCAGGCTACTGTAACAAAATATCATAGACTAGGTGGCTTAAACAACAACAACATTCATTTCTCACAGTCCTGGTGGCTGGAAGTCCAAGATCAAGGGGCTGGCAGATTGGGTGTCTGTTGAGGGCCCGTTTCTTGGTTCAGAAATGGCGCCTTCTCCTTCTGTCCTCACTTGGCGGAAGGAGTGGGCGAACTCTCCAGAATCTCTTTTGCAAGGGCACTAATTCCCTTCATGAAGGTGACGTCCTCATGACCTAGTCAATTCTCAAAGACCCCACTTCCAAATACCATCAGAGCGGGGGTTAGGATTTCAACTTACGGGTTTGGGAGTATACGACAGTCAGATCACAGCACTCAATAACCAATTTCTAACCATCGAACAAACATACTGGCTCTGGGTGAATAAAGATGTGAGGGATAAGAACTCTCTTGCTGAGGTAATAACTTAGGCAGTGCCGGGAAGTAGGAGTTTGGAAAGTGCTGGGAGAGAAGTTCGTTCTGGGTCACAGCATGAGGTTGCTGTGTCCTGTTGCACGCACGCACGCACATCAGTCACAGCTGCCAGGGCTAGCAAGCTGGGTGAGGTGAGTGGCCTGGATGGCAGGAAAATGATAGAGTGGTTTTACCTGAATGGCTGGTTTTTCTCCTTTTTTTGTGGCCTGTGTCAGGGCATTGATGTTAGCAGTCAGTCTGTCATGGACAGCGCCATGCCAGCCAGCAGGTTTTACCTCCCATGAGCAGGCTGTGCAATAGCTGCTGTGTCGTCCTCACCTTTCTGCATAGAAACCCGGATGTACTCATGGGTTCGTTTGCTTCTTTTGTCTTTCCACCTGAACACGGCACCAAGGGAGATGTAGTGGAGAGAACAGGAGTGTCAGACCCAGGCTGGGTCCTGCTCCCTGTGCATGTGTCTGAAGTCTGACTTCTGAGCACACACAGCAGGTATTGGCATCACTAAAAGCAAATACCCTGAGCAGGGCTGGCAAAGGGCATAGTGATAGGCCCTTTTTCTGTCTCCTTCGTACATTGCTGGGTGCCCCCAGTTTTATTGTCCTGCCTTCTGTCCCCTGGCCCATGAGGACCTGAGGCTCAGACAGCCAGCAAGCGACACCTCGGGTTAATAGGCAGGCTGATTCCTGAGTCCAGCTTTGGGCCAGCTGTACACAGCCTCTCACCACTTACTGAGGTAAAGCAGCATTTATTTAGCGCCTGCTGTGTTCCAACATAATGTAGGAATGTATAACTAAAACCCCTGATAGAATTTTTCTCGAGGAAAACTAGAGAGGGAGAGATGGAGAAGGAGAGGTGGCAGGCGCTTTTGCCTTCCTCTGACAGGACAAGGGGCTGTGGGGCCTGGCGGGGCTGCGCTGTCCCTGAGGACGACAGAGGCTGCAGAGCCCCAGGCAGCTTTGGGCTCCCGCCCAGGTGCAGCTGCCACTCGGGGCAGACATCCCAGAACACATCAGCTCATTAGCTGCCCATCCCTTAGGCCTCCCGAAGCTCAGAAGCTTGCCAGTCCAGGCACCTTGAGCACAGTCCCCAGAGCTGTTTCCCAGGCTCATTACACAGGCAGGTGCAGCCCAGGTGTCTGAAGCTTTGGCTTCAGAGTTATGGCTTCCACATATGAGCCTTTGTGGGACACCCAGGAGCTTGAGCTGTGCAATTTCGGTTGTAGATTCCAAAAACTAATTAACGTGGGGCTTGAGGGGAGTCTGTCTGACCGGTGGTTTGGCAAAATCTTCAATCACTTGTAAGAGGATGCAGGTTGTATGCTGTGGCTACAGCTCACGCTGGCTGCTGCCAAGTAGCAAGGGCCCCTGAGATCCTCTTCCCCCATTAGCCATGTCTTCCCTCCCAAGTGCAGTGGGGGTGTATTTTGGGTCAAGGGTATCTTTAGATAGCACCCCTCCTCCATGAGTCCCCCAGACCCCCTTTCCTTGATCACTGGCAACAGCCCCATTCGGCACACAGGTGAGAGGGCTGAGGTGTCAGTGAGGGGCAGAGCCAGGCACCTGGCAGAGCCTTGCAGGGCAAAACCTTGGTGGTTAATTACTTGAGCTATTTATAACTTGCATACTTAAAGTCTAAAGTTAGGAAATAATGTTACTCTTTTGCTGAATCATAAGATCTTATAAACTTTTCATTCTCAACCCTCCCTTTCAATTTGAATGCAGTTATTGTCCAGTATTTTAGTTCTGTCCCATTATAATTCTCATAAATTAGATATTATTATAATGATGAGCTTTCTGCCTTGGCCTCCTTAACAGACTCAGAGTCTGGGGTACCCAGGAGCCCCTGGGGCTGATCTGAGAGCCAGGGAGGCCAGAGCATGAATAGCTCTCCCTTCTGATCACTCGAACAAGTGCAGTGAACATGAGTTGGGGGTATCCCCAACAGTCTGGGTGTCCCACAGACTATAACCATCTGGAGCCTCCCTCTGTCTCTTTATCCTTTGAGTTGGTTTGGCAGTCAGCATGAGGCAGGTGCCCTTCGTCAGTCACTGGGCTCATTAATGGTCCTCATTTCCTGGGTGTTTCTGCCTAGTTCTCCAGATTCAACAGAGGCATGTGCCCCCTGCATGGACTGGTGGAGCTCCAGGTGCCTTTAGCTGCAGCCAATCAAGAAGCTGGGCTTGCTGAAGTCTCAGAGAAAGGGACAGATCCCATCTTTGGTTTGCTCCGGCTCGTGCATGTGAATACATGAGTACCTGTGTGTGCATGGACATACACACACACCTCACTGGGGAGCATTGACTCTAGCCACAGAGACCAGAGCACGGGCTGAGGGAGGCTGAGTGAAGGAGTACGTAGCCCTGGCGGGGCTCCTGGGAGAAAAAGTGAGTCATCAAAGGTGTTGATGTTGGGTTTGCCTCCCAGGGTGGTCTCTGGAGCCTGAGCTTGCAGGCTCCCTCACGTTGGCTCCTCAACCTTCCGGAAGGGCTTTCTGCACAGAGGGTGACCACAAGGGCTGTCCTCCCTGAAACACTGCCTTCTTTGCTCAGATGCTTTTCCCCACTGCAGGCCAGGTGTTCTTCCTGTCCTTCCAGGCTTTCCACTCCTGGTGGATTTTTCTAAATATATTCCCGATTCTCTGACAAACAGTCCTCTTTAGCTTTGCCAGTCACTTTGTGGGCTTCCCTGCCTCTGAGCTTTTGTTTATCTCAGTACCCCAACCTTGAATACCCTCCTTCTGTCTCCCACTTTTGTGTTTTTCAGAGTCCTCTTCATTTTTCAAGCCCAGTTCGTGCTCCACTTCTCCCAGGAAGCTATCTGGCTGCCTCCTTCACTCTGCGAGGGCAGCTCTTTGCTCTGAAGCCCTCTCCTCTCCAGAGGCCTTAGTTTCCTTACCTATAAAATGAGACAATACCACATCATGGATTTGTTGTGAGCATTGCTTCAGATGACCTCCATAGAAGGGGCCAGCACACAGTAGGCACTCAATGAATGCTTCATTCTTGCTCTATGTGAGGCACAGGAATACAGATGTGAGATGCAGACCCTGGCCTCCCAGGAGGGAGCAGGGCTGGTGTGGATGAAAGCCTAAGCTTGGGAGGGGGGGTGTCCCTCACCTACCCATGGAGGGGTGGGGCAGCTGGAAAGCCTTGCAGGAGACCTGCTACTTAGTCGTGTCTAAGGGATAGGTAGAGACAGTCGAGCAACAGAGGAGCAGGAGGGAGGGCTATAGGGCAGAAGAAGGGATGACTGGGGTCACTCAACTGTCAGGCGGGGCCGGGGTGCAGGTGCTCTGGGCAGCAGTGGGAGAGGAAGCCGGAGCTGGACCTGTGACCTGGCTGACTGGCTGAGATCCTGGGCTTTGCCAGCAGGGAGGAGGAGTTACTGAAGGAGTTGCGGGCAGTGCCTGGTCTTGGATTACGGTGGAGCAGGTTGGGAGAGGCTGACTGGGAGGGGCTGGGGCAGTGACCTGGAGGGAGGGTGTGGTCTGAGGGGGTGCTGCCTGCAGGGCTCTGACTCAGGCTGAGTCAGAGACCCTTGTCCAGGGCTCACTGCCCCTTGCAGCCTCACAGTGCCCTCCTGGAGTGAAAGGTGGAAATGTGGGTTTTCTGTTTGGGATTGCTGCTGAACCGGGCCTTAGTAAGGAGGGTGGGTGCGCCTGTCCTTAGGCCCATGCACTTGCCCTTCCTGGTTCAGTCTCCATGTCCTTGTGTCGAAGGTTGTGATCACATTCTGTGCCAGAACACCTGTTTGCCTTTTGCTGGGCGGTTTCTCCCTTATGGACTTTGCTCTTCTGTTCAGTTTCCTGTTTTTTTATAGCCCCTCAGTTGAAGCAGTGTTAAGTGATCAGAGTGTGCAGAGGCTTTGAACACCAGTAGTGTGTGGCTGGTGGAGGACGGGCAGGGACAGCCTGCTCTGGGCTTCTGTCCTTGTGCCCTGTGAGGGTCTGTTTGGCTCACTGTTGTGTCCCAATACCCAGCACCATGCCTGGCAGCTGGGAAGCAGTCACTAAAGCACCATTAAATGAACTATTATGAACCATTATGAACGCTTTTCGAGGGCCAGAGTCTCTGCATCTCCAACTTCCAGGTGTATAGTGGGTGCTGTGTACACATCTCCCCATTTTCTGCCTCCGCCCCCCCCCCCCGTCATAGTCTTAATGCCAGGATATTGGGGCAAGGGCAACAGTGATGAGCAGTGGAGGATGTCACCATCTCAGCCTCGTCAAAGTTTATCTGCCCGAGACTCACTCCTTCTTAGTGCATTCCAAAAGGTCACGTGCTGATGGGAGCAGGGTTCCAGGTGACCTGTGACTGCATGCGGGGGAGGGGGAGGTGTGTGTGTGTGTGTGTGTGTGTGTGTGTGTGTGTGTGTGTGTGTGTGTGTGTGTGTGAAGTGTTGCCTCCACTCAATGTCTCTAAAATGTGCTGGCCTCTTTCTGGAATTGCTCCTTTTTCTTGTCATCGAGCTTGGCAGCTGTTGGGGAATTTCTGGAGGGAGGAGCATCCTGGAAGGAAACCACCCAGGGACCTGTTGTTTCCCCAGAAGCCCAAACACAAAGAAAGGATGGAGTGGAGGTGGTGGTGCAGAGGGGGTTGTTTTTTCCCGTAAGAGCAAGCCAGCTCATGTCAGAGAAAGGAAGGCTGTTATCCTTTAATCTCATGTTGTTTTTCTCCAACTGATGGTCTGAATGTGTGTGGGATTTCAGCAGTGGGCGTGGGTGGAAAGAGGAAGGGCTCTGCACTTAGGGCTGTGTACTAAATAGCAACAGTCAGGCAGGTTCATCCCCCCTGGTGCAGCGGGTACGACCTGGATTGCTGTGTGAAGCCTCACGGTGACCATGTGACTCAGGTGTTCCTATCCTCATTTGACAGATGAAGCTCAGAGAGGTGAAGGGACTTGGTGGGCATCACGCAGCATGTATTGATGGAGCTGCTATTTGAACCCTCTCTCTGGCTCTAGAGTCATGTTATAGCTCCCCTGAAGGAAGGAGCAGCGGGTGCCTCACGGGCCTGCCATCCACAGTCTTGTTCTGGATTATTCCAGGCCTTCCCTCCATTCGAGCTTACTACTTCCATTGCCTCCTTCGTGCCTTCTCCACATGTGCTGCTGAGTCAGTGAGAGGTCGTATCCAGGCACCTCGCATGTGTGGGGACTCGGGTGGGACGGAGAGAGCTGGGCTCCAGGGGGAGAGGGAAGGCCTTTCACTAGGAACTGTGAAGAGGAGCGAAGCCAGTGCTCAGACTCCACCAGTCACAGGGCTTGTGTTTGTGCTTGGTCCTGTCGGAGCTGACAGGGCGTGTTAACTAGGATGCACCAGCACGGAAAGCCACAGAGCCATGATGACCTAGAGAGAATCAAACACCATGTGCCCCGACCTGAGCCTGCCCAGAAGGGTGGATTGAGGTGGCCCTGGCTGTAAATAATCCCCAGGGTCCCCCCACTGGGAGAGAAACAGCTTGAGTGCCTCCCAAGGAGCCAAAAAACCAGGGGAGAAAGCTTAGGACAGAATCTGATTCCCAGGACGAACATCTGTTGAGTGCTTGCTGCGAGTGGGGCCCTGTGGGAGTGTGTGTCCAAACATAAAGCAAAGGGTCACCTCACACCCATCAGGATGGCTGCTGTCCAAAACCAGAATAACGAGTGTTTCCGAAGATGGGAAGGAATGGGAACCCTGCACTGCTGATGGGGATGTAAAGTGGTGCAGTGCTTTGGAAAGCAGTCTGGCAACTCCTCAGAGAACTGAACGTAAAATTACCATATGACCTGGCTATCCTACTTCTGGGTGTGTACCCAAAAGCATTGAAAGCAGGGTCTCGAAGAGATACCTGCACCCCCACGTTCATAGCAGCATTATTCACAGTAGCCAAAAGGTGGAAGCAACCCAGATGACCATTGGTAGATGAATGGATCAGCAGAATGTATTATGTAGATCCAGTGGAATATTACTCAGCCTGAAAGAGGAAGGAAATCCTGTCCCATGCTACAACACGGATGAACCTGGAGGACGTTATGCTGAGTGAAATAAGCCAGTTGGAAAAAAGATAAACATTGCTTGAATCCACTTATATGAGGTACCTAGAAGAGTCAAATTCCTAAAGACAGAAAGTAGAGTGGTGGGTGCTGGGGCCTGGGGGAGGGAGGAGTGGGGAGTCAGCGTTTAATGGGTACACAGTTTAGAGTTCTGGAGATGGAGGTGGTGGTTGTACAGCACTGAATGTGCTTACAGCCTGCTGAACTGTGCACTTAAAAATGGTTAAGATGGTAAATTTTATGTCACGTGTATTTTATTTTGTCGTAATTATAACGAATAATACAATTAGCTCAAAATGAAAGGAAAGAGATGTGGACTGAGTGGCTCCTATGGGCAATCAGCACCAAGCCCTTTGCTTCCTATCATTCAATCCTCTCATCAACCTCCATGACGCAGCCCTCTCCTTGCAGACAAGGAAACTGAGGCTCAGAGGCATGACATATCTTGCTCAAGGCCCCGCAGCTAGGATGTGGCAGGGCCAGGATTTAACTGGTCTTTAGGTCCCAGGTGAGTGCTGGTTCCACTGCATGGTGCTGGGTTGGGGCATCGGATACTTGGTCTGCTGGATGTTCTTGTACATACAAGACAGTAGGAATACAGGGGACATGTAATGGGTCGTGAAGGTGTATGGACAGATCAGGGAGGCCTGAGTCATGGAGAGGTCTTATTATGGGAGGAGGTGGGATTGGATAAGGCTGGAGGCTAAGGCTGGTCCACCACTGTCACTCCTGCCCCAACATGCTCAGTCATTCTATGCTGAGTGGGGTTGGGCCAGGTGCAATTCCATAGGAGAAGGGCATGGAGGTGGCACTGTGACACAGGGAACCATGGGACAGGGGCAGGGCCTGGGGAGCACCTCCCTCCATTCTCCTCCCTGAAGGTAGTGCTGCCACCCACATCTCATCCAAGTCCCCCAGTTTCAATGCTGGGGGATCCTTTGGTACCTTGGGAGGAGTCCCTCTGTCTGGGAGCTGTTTCTTGGGCCTGCACTCTGGCCTCCCTTCAGCAAACCCTGCTAACTTCCTTTACAGGTGTGTGTGAAGGCTTCCTGAGGGCCAGACCCTGGAGCGGGCACTTTGACATCTCTACTGCTAGGAGGGAATTCGTATTTAAGTGCGAATGGCTGACGACAGCCACCAGATATGACTTCTTGTTACCCAAAGGACCCAGTCTCCTGCGCTTAAGCAGCAGGTTATCTGGGGAGAGAGTCTCTAACTGCAACCTTTAGACACTAGCCACTCTTCTAAGAACGTTAGTGGAGGTGGCTTTAGTCTATGATGGGGGTGGGGGGGCGTGAGACGCTGGGGGCCAGGAGCCTGAGGGCCTTCAGCCGAAGGGGGCTGAGCTGGCTCTGCCAGTGGTGTGTGAGGTGACTCTCCAGGTGCTGGCCTGGGTGGCCTCTCCGTCTAGTCCATCCTGCTGTCCTGGTGCCGAGTGCTCGCCCAGGCGGGTGAGAGCCAGAGGACCTCTGCAGCACTCTTCTCTGACAGCTGGTGCCTTGCAAAGCTCCTGCTAATAGCAGGTGCTCAGTGTAGTTTTGTTGACTGTCACTTTACAGATGAGAAAACCAACGTCCAGAGAGGGGAAGTGACCTGTCCAAGGTCACACAGCCTTGCAGCCTTGGGTGGGAAGGTGGTAGAGACTGGGATAAAGAGCATGGATTTTGTTGTCAGGCACACCCGGTTTGAGGCCTGGCCCGCCCCTGTCCAGCTGTGTGATTTTGGACAGATATTTAACTTCTGTCAATTTGACTGGCCTCATCTGTAAGTAGGAAATCTCACCTCCCTCTTAGGCTGTGTGGTGATGAAGGATGCCATGAGGTGACTACTGTAAAGTGCTGGGTACAGACGGGACCTGGCATGGTGAGAGCCTGACTTGCTGAGGGGAGGGGCAGACCCCAGTGTCATTTGAGAGGGTCCCCACAGCTTCACCTGGTCCAAACATGTCCCTGGGGCCTTCTGAGCTCTGGGTACCTCCTACCTGCCCAAGGTAAGGGCAGAAAGGAGCAGACCAGGAGGGGCAGATAGAAGGAATCCGACCCCTGGCCAGTCGGCCCTTGCTGACCTTTCACAGGAACGCGGAGGCCTTAAATGTGGGTCTGCACAATTGGTTGGAGAACTTTCTGTGATATATGATGCCGAGTGTTGAGGCTGGATTTATTGCTTGTGCAGGTTGGTCAAGGAGCCTCACATGAACCCCTCTCCCAGTGCAGGAGCGTGCACAGGAGGGAGCCCCGTGCTACCTCATACTTCTGGAGCTTTCCCAGTGGGGACCAGGCCTCTGCGGGGACCTGCAGAGCATGCTGCCTTTCCATGCTAGAGGCCACAAAACCTCACTGCTGCTTTATTTTTGTTCCTGTCTGCAAAATTTCTTTTTGGCCATTGTAAAGAATTAAAACCCTATGGGAAATGTATTCTAGGAAGGGGAATCATCCCTTGACCCTTACCCCAGAGATGTGCATTTTAATGGCTTGATGGTCTTGCTTCAGGAGGTGTAACTGGGGGCATGACTCTGCCCATAACAGTTCTGCCTTCTTTCCACAGCAGGGTTCTCCTGACTAAGCTTTTTTCTTATATTCCTCAGACCTCCCACCCTTGAGCCTTGCCCAAAGGCAAGGAAGGAGTTTGGCAGGGAAGAAACGGGGCTGTCCATAAAAAAGAAAAGAAAGCCACATTTCAAAACAATGCTGCTAATAAAAATTCACCAGGGAGGGGTTTGGCATTTGTGGGTGGGAAGGACAGAGTGACAAGAGTCTGCGTGGGGTTGGCTGAGGAGCCAGCCCCAGTCCCCAGGGTGGCACTGCCCCTCCCAAGAGGTGGAGGTGGGAGGGGGATGGGCTTGGGAGATGCGGGGAGGGGTTTCCACAGCTGGCTGGGGATGGCCTAGGAGAGTGCCCCCCTGACCTGCAGCCTTCCCCCTCCCCCCAGGGAGCTAGACTCAACCTTGAGCATCAGGCCGTGAATAAAATGCCTGGGGAGCCCTGGACCAGGCTGTGAGGCTCTGGCTGCTGGGACAAGGACAAGAGTGTAGAGCAAGACAAGCTGAACTGTCCCCTCAGTACTCTTGTGACTTCTTGACCCTCCGAGGCCCAGGGTCCTCATCTATGAAGTGAGGAATAGCAGCTCCATGGGACTGCTGTGAAGGGTCACCTAAGAGCAAATGTCCAGTGTCTAATTGTGCCAGGCCCGCAACAGGCATTCAGCCAACATCATTTCTTTCCTCGTCCTTCTTCTAACTCAAGTTTTCATGTCCTCTTTGTCTGTCTAGCTAGCCACCCATAGCTGACCTACTCCTTGGGTCATGTGCCTCCGTGGGGCAGCAGAACACCTGGGATGGGGCCCTAGATCTGCTTGGGTGTGGTCAGCATGTCCTGGGTGGGTGAGACACAAGTGTATGTAGATGTGATTCCCCAGGGAAGGGCAGGTGGCTGAGACTGGACCCTCAGGAGCTCTGACATATAAGGGGCAACAGAAGTCACCAGGGAGCCTGAGGAAGAGTCTGTGGCTGAGCACAGTCCCAGGTGCATCTGTAGTCCAGGCAATATCCAGGAAAGACCCTGTGATGCTGTCAGAAGAACACCCAAGCTGGGGAGAAGTAGAGGGGCTAAACAGGGTCTTTGACGAGGTCAGCTTCCTGGTAGACTACAAATAATATTTCACTTTGGAGAAAGCTCAGCACAGAATCTAGAGACTTGAATCTCATTCTGTCTCATAGTCAAGTGTTTAGCAGCTGTCACCCTGCAGCAGCTTTTACATGGTTACCTGGAGGTTGGTACTAGACCTGTGGCAGTGGTTTACTGTGCAGATTTTAGGAAGCACAGAGCATGTGTCCCCACGAGGACAGAAGAGAAAGTGAGCAGGCATGCAGTGGGGATTAGCAATAATGATGAAGACTCACATTCAATTACAAGACAGACTTGACTTCATTTCTGCAAGATAAACTGCTTCTAAGCTATGATGGCAGGATAAGTCCAGCTAACTCAATAATTTAAAATAGAAATGAATCATTTTCTTTTCCTAATGTGTTTCTCAAGTAGATTTTTTCCTTTTAGAAAATAAAAGGTCATCCTCTAGCTAATTCCTTGGGCCTCTGACTTTCTATCAGAGCAATTCCCAGGAACATCTAGTTGGTTCCTGCTGGCTGGCTGGGGCTGTACAGCCCGCACAGAAAGATGGTAACGGGGGAACAGAAGATCTTGATAAAACGCGTAAGAAAGAATGTACTTTAACCCCCCCCCCCCCCCCCCGCATAAGTCTGTTATAGTGGCAGTCGCTAAATTGAGCAACAAAGTCAAGATTTTGAATATGTTTGCGGTGAGTAAATGCCAGGAACTTTTCTTGGTAGCTGCCAGCAAATGGCTGCAGGGAAAGAAAGGCTTGGGGACGTTACCCAGGTTTTGGAGGAGGATTCCAGTAATGCATTACCCTTACCTGGGGCCTCGTGTGAAAATTCAGGAGTTTGAACCTTTTCTGGAGGAGGGATAAATCACTCTATCAGGGCTGGCCGGTTAACTTAGTTGGTTACAGCGTGGTGCTGATAACATCAAGGTCCAGAGTTCAGTACTTGTACTGACCAGCCACACACACACACAATCACTCCATCCTTGTAGTATGAATTAAAGATCTCAGGTCCTCCCCTAAATACTGCCTCTGGCCTGGGACTGAGGGTTTTGATCAGTTGTGTGATACAAATGCCCAGGAAGGAGTGGGTAACACACTGAGCTATCATTAGTCATTTATTCCTGCATGTGAATGAGCCTGTGAAACCCATTCCTGAGAATAGGATTAGATAGTAGGAAGTGGGGAGAGAACATTTGGGAACTGAGGGGTGAAGAACACAGAACAGAAAGATGACTGAAGTGCTGAAGATTAATTCCTTCTACTTTTGCTGCTTAGAGTAGGTTCTTTCCATAACCTTCAGTAGGTGAGAATGATTTCTTTTTTCCCACATCTGTAGATTGGCAGCCTTCTTTCTTTTCTAATTGAGGTGGTCACCAAGTATCAAATGCCCACAGGGATGCTGGAGCGCCTCCTGACTTTCTAATAATACCATCTGTTTATATAATCCTGCCAGCTCATGGCAGCAAGTCTCTCATGCTGGCTGATGTTGTAGGAAATTGGTAAGCTGGCCCTCTCCACCCTCCCCCATTTCCTGCCTGGCTTTTGAGCACCCATCTCCCTGGTGTCATAGCACCTCTGGGGATCCCAACGTCAAACCTTGCCTCTGCTTCCTTTGGGGTTTGGCAGGAGGACACTCCTGGTTTGCTCTTCAGTGCTCTTGCTCCCCTCCTCCTGTAATCTCC
The DNA here is from genome assembly GCF_027409185.1 of Cynocephalus volans. NCBI lineage: Eukaryota > Metazoa > Chordata > Mammalia > Dermoptera > Cynocephalidae > Cynocephalus > Cynocephalus volans. Next base: position 197,448,103 of record NC_084460.1, on the reverse strand, counting down.
CCCAGTCTATTGTTATCTGAGGGCCCATTACCCTCTCTAGCCACTGGCTCTATGGACCCCACTGTGCTTGGACCCCTGGAATGTCCTCCCCTAGCTTCCATTGCCATATCTACACCGGGCAGCTCTCATGACTAAACTTACATTTGATAAAAGGGTACTACTACAGCAGGGCAGGCGCTTTCCACCAGCCTGCACAGTTAGTCACATCGTGATACCGATGGGCCATGGGAGGAAAGGCTGTGCCATGTTGGTTATGACACACTTGAGTGTACATTGTGGCCTCTGGTGGCAGTCACAATGTAAGCTCACATTTGTGGAGCACTCAAGTTCCTAGCACTGTACTAAGAGCTCTACGTATAATCTCATTTATATCTTTACACCTACAGTGTAGAGGTACTGCTCCTTTTGGACGGCCGGGAAAACTGAGGCCCATAGTAACTTCCTAATTAAGTAACTGCTAGTTACATGGTGGAGCCCATCCTTTGAGCCTATACTTCCTGATTCCAAACCTGTGCACTTAATTGTTACTCCATAGGGAAGGGTTTGGCCCTGATTTCCCTTCTGGGTTATAGATACTAGAGAGCTTCCTCTTTGAGAAGCCTACCACTCCTTCTCCATTATAATACCTAGCAGAGTTTCTGTCATATAAGTAGCATTCAATAAGTCTTTTTTTTTTTTTTAAAAGATGACCGGTAAGGGGGTCTTAACCCTTGACTTGGTGTTGTCAGCAACACGCTCACCCATTGAGCTAACCAGCCATCCCTACATGGGATCCGAACCCGTGGCCTTTGTGTTATCAGCACCGCACTCTCCCGAGTGAGCCACGGGCCGGCCCAAAAGTCTTTAATGTATATGAGAAGGGTAAAAACAATGCTTAAGATAGTAGACTGCCAGAAAGATATTCTTCTGGTTACATTTTTTTGTTAAGCCTATCATTTAAGACAAAGGTATAAAGCTTCTGTGCTTTTTGATATACTCATAGATGTTGATGGACTGAATCTGTTGTTTATACATAGCAATCTAATCAAGGCACAAAGCCTCTAATGTGATACACCATGTATCCTAACATAATTACCAACAATGAAATTACACAGTGTTAGCTGCTATGGATATCAAATTGAACAAGTTGATAGTTAATTCCCTTCCTTAGATATTAAAGAGGCGAATGTTTAAACTCTTAATTGCGATACAGCGTGAGCCATAAATTTTGTGTAGGGGTCAACAGAGCCACAAGACCTGCGGAGGCGGGGATGGTTAGGATTCAGCTCTAGAAAGGGGCTGTTAGGAAAATCAACCCGAGGTGAATCCCTGTTTGCATAGCAAACCACAAGTTCCCGTGCTCTGAAGGGCGAAGGTGGGTGCAGTTTGTGGGAGAAAACCAGTTAGCCGTGAGCTTGCCCATTGTACTTCCTGCCTCAGGGCTAAGGCTGGGGTTAGGATTCTGGATCTTATATGTGACCTGGGTCAAGTTACAGCTGGGCATTGGCTAAGTAACTCCATTACTGCTAATGGGATGTCATTAGCTAAGTGAGTGGTGGCGGCAGGTGGAGGTTCCCCGCCCCCCCCCGCCCCCAGGAGCCTCTGACTGGCGTCCCCACAGCCCCCTGGACCCTTCCCACACTCGCGCAGAAGCACACTTCACCATCTCGTAATTTTCCTTGGTTTCTGTATATCAGGAGTGTCCTTCCCTTTTGCTTTCCACTTTTTAAGCCTCGCCCTGGCTTAAATCCCAAGACTGGAGCGCAGCTCTGCCGGCTCACGCCCAGTCTGCTAGACCAGCTCGTAGCTCCTCCACTGCAGCAGCGGTCACGTGCAGCGCGTCCGGCCGGGAAAAGAAGGAACTGGAGGTGGGCGGGGCGGGCGTGCCAGGCCCGCCCCTCCCTCCTGAGGCGGCTTGTCATTGGCGAAGTCTCTTCCCCAGTCTCCCGCAGCTTGAGAGATCCACTTCGGATTGGCTGACAGGCCCCAGATTGGCGTGGCCTCCAAGGAGAGGGCAAGACGGAAGGGAGGGCGCGTTCTCGACAGGAGGGGTTACCTAGGCGACGGCGGGGGCGCGCTCGAGGGGTGGGGAAGCGGGCCCAGGCTTCTCGATGACAAATCGGCTGGGGACTGCTGGGGTCCGGCCCCAGGAGGAGGCAAAGGAGGGGGCGGGGCGCGTCTGAGGGCTGAGGGCCCGGTGCGGACGGCTGAGGAGGCGAGGAACGGGTCCCAGGTAAGGGCGTCCCACCCCGGCAGGGACCCCGCGGGCGGGGTGGGGGTTGGGGTGCGCCGCCCCGCGCTGGGTGGCCTCCTGCGCTCGCGCTCTCCGCGCCTGGCTCTAGCCGGGCAGCGACCCGAGGCCGGCGGCCCGGCTTGGCTCTGGCCAGTCCCTGGGGAAAGCCTCGGGCCTCCCAGACCGGCCTGGGGCTGAGGACGTGGGGGCGGTGCCCCAGCCTCTCCCTTGTCGCTGCTCCTTCCCTTTTCCCACAAATGGCCCCTGCTTCCACTTCCTGCCTTTTCGGGCCTCCCGCCCGAAGACGATCCACTTCCTCAGTCCACTAGCTGCGGCTGTGGGCAGGGTCAGGGCTGTGAAGTGTTGCAGAAACTTACTACTGTAGGAACTTGTGCTTGAGGCGAACCGGGGCCGTGTGCCAAGTCTCTTGGTTGGTTTGTTCTTGGTCCTGTCTTGCCAGTGAGATAAAGTTGTTTCTTTGGCACCCCCTTCCCCACGTTCCTCTCTGGTAGGGGCTAGTACCGAAGGTAGCTTCTAACGGGAAGCACCGTGACTTGAACTGCCTGGTCCAGGCATCCACCTCGTGTTCCTGCCGTCCTCCAGGTATGTCAGGTTATCCGTGGCTGCTTCAGAACTGCTGGCCAGGGAGATCGCTGCCCCGAGACTGCTGTTTGAGTAGTGTCATCTGTGCTCATTTTCAGGTGAATGCTAGGAACATTGGAACTTGAAAGTTGTTACCAGGTGAGTCTTCTGAGGGAGAAGTTCTTGGGTCCGGTGGATTGATGTAAGAATGGTCAATAGAAGAGACCTGGCCAGTTGTTCATTTGAGTTATCTGTGACTTGACTTCAACCCTTGCAGAACAACGAACTTTCTGCTCCGTCCTATTTTCCTGACCTCGTTTTTTCTAGCTAAGTTTTGGGGATGGTTAGTGGGCACCAATTATCAGAGGGGGTAGCATATCTAAGATGTGTAAACGACCAATGTTCAAAGCAGAGCTACAAGATTCTTGGATGTCAAATCTCGGAACGGGGCGAAGCAATCAATGTTCCTTAAACCTGGAGCAGTAGAGGTAGAATATCGAAGTTCTCAGAAATGGGGTGACCATGAAAGGTGGCAGTGAATATGGGGAAGAACAGGAGGGTTGGGTTCAAAGACCTAGGTTTGATGCTGTTTGTGAAACTCTAGTAGTGGTTTTTCACCTCTGTGAACTCGAGTCAACACCTGTAAAAAAGTGACGGTAGTTATCCTCACTGTTAGGATTAAACGGAGTAAGGAATGTTGGAGGTATCTTTGTGGCAGGGGAGGTGGGAAGAAGCCAGGATACACATCCCTTGTGCTTGGTTTTAGTTGTGCCAGCTAGTCTACTTTTTTCTCACCACATCTGGGTCTTTCCTTTTCTACTCGCATTAATTACCACCGGAAACAGTGGTTACTCCTATCTGAGATCTCAGCAAGATTTTCCTATGCCCAAGAATAGGACATTTTCCCAGGATTTTGTGTGGGGAAAAAAAGTGTGGGTGGGTATGAGTTATTAGATAATCTTTTCAGAATATGGAACCTAGATACATAAAGATAGGAAAACAAGTATTAGAGCCTTGAGTGGAATCTGAAGAGATCTTGGTAGAAAGTGGAAGAAGTAGAAAAGTTTTGAATTCTTGCCTTGAAATTCTTCAAGGTTCTTGCCTTGGCTGAAAATGACTTGAGATTTTAAAAATTTTAAATCTGAGTGTTGAGATAATCCCATCACCCAATCCTCCTGTACCTCTTTGCATTCAGTTATTACATTCTTACCACACATCTAATTTGCAGAAATTGGAAATATCATTGGAGACCTTTTCTGAAAGCTAAATTTGGAGACATTGTAACAACCTGAAACTACAGGGTTGGAAGAGATCTTGGTGAATTCTTGGGAGGTTTCCAGTATAATTTTCTCAATTATAATGATATACTTTTCATTGGCTCTGTTACTTCTAAACAGCCCCTGCTGTTAGATATGCAGGACACTTTGATTTTTTTTTTTTTTTCCCCCGTAAATGAATGCATGTTGTTGAGAAGTCTGAAAGTTAGATCAAAGACAGCACGGCACCAGAGAAAATGGAACTCTTCCCTAATCACTGGTGGAGGGTGAGGGTGGATAAGGAGGAGGGAAACTAATATTTTTAGAGCTTCATCTATCTGTTTGGCATAGACTCAGTGGTCTAACCAATGCTACATAAGTATCTGGCCTTGGAGATTTGACCATGAGCTGTTTCCTTTAGTTCCTCAGTTCTTTTGGTACCTTGGAATATAAATTGTGCATATATTCTTAGATGTTCCAAAAAACAGAGGGGCCAGTAGGCAAGAGGGTCTATAAACTTTTGGATGGGTGAGAGTGGAAAGAAAGATGAAGAGAATGAGGAAGGAAGCTGAGTGTCAAAGAGGAAAGGTATATGTGGATACTACAACGACTCTAAAATGCCAGCCTGGCCTCAATTTCAAGTTCATGTCACTTTTTAAAAAAGTAACTGCTATAATTTTCCTGAGTGTTATCTTGGGAATTTTTTTTTAATTGAAATCTAAATGCAGAAAAAGGTGCTGTTAATTGATAATTGCTAACATGTTTTTGTCAATGCTTTGTGTGCAATTTATTTAAAATACAGCATATTTTAGACCCACTAGATTGGAAATTGACATAGCAAATATCAAGTTAGGCCTGATTCGAATTAAAATATTCCAAGCTATGGTAATATTACTTACTATATGGCATGTGTTGAAGGGAGATATAGTAGTTTAGTCCAGTGTGACTGACTACCTCTAAGGTTTGCTTGCCTTTTTTTTTTGGACCTGTAAGGGTAACGCAACCCTTGGCTCGGTGTCGTCCACACCATGCTCAGCCAGTGAGCACACCAGCCATCCCTATATAGGATCTGAACCCGTGGCCTTGGCGCTACGAGCGCCGCACTCTCCCGAGTGAGCCACGGGGCCGGACCTTGCTTGCCTTTGAATGAGTTTTCTACTGCTGTGTAATAAATTTCCCCAAATATAGCAGCTTAAAACAACAGATATTTATTATATCACAGTTTCTGAAGTTCAGGAATTTGGGAACAGCATGGCTGGATTCTTCTGGCTCAGGATCTCTCCTGAGATTGCACTCATCTGTAGGCTTGACTGGGGCTGGAGGATCTGCTTCCAAGATGGTGCACTTCCATTGCTGTTGGCTGGAAGCCTCAGTTGCACACCATGTGGGCCTCTCCATAGGGATCTTCACAACATGGCAGCCAACTTTCTCCCCAGAGCAAGTGATCTGAGAGAGAAAGAATGAATATGATTATAATCATGATGGAAGCTGCAGTATCTTAGTGTTTAATCTTGGAAGTGACATACCATTGCTTTTACCAGCACACAGACCAAACCTGGTACAATGTGGGACGGGATTACAGGAGAGAAGACTGGGGGCCATTGGCATTCCTGGAGGCTAGCTACTCCAATTTTTTTAAGGTTTGGGCCAGACATTACTGAGAAATTCTTTGTTTTAGATGCTTACTAAAGTATGTAGTACTGTAGGAGATTAAAACACAGCTGGAGTTTTTCCTATTCCAGAAACTTTTAATATTATACTTAAAACTTTATGTTTTTTTTTTCCTGGTTCTTCATTGTCAGATGCTATAATTAATTAGCCAAGTATGCATGCAGTAGCTTTGGAAATTAGAAATTTAGATCTTGTTGGTCTCTAAACCAAATGGAACAGCTGAGTTGTTTTTTTTTTTTTAACTCTAAAACAAATTGGTAAAAAATTATTGCCAAAATGATCTCTTTGGTGAACAGCTTCAAATTAGTCATTAATCATCTGTGTATTCTTAAAAGTAAAACTCATTGACAAAGTGGCTGAAAATATTTTGGAAAACTTAAACCCCTCCCTCAACATTATTTTTAACCTTTGGACAGTGTTTATTTGCCTAGCAATTGTTCAGTTCTCATTTGAAACCCTCATACATTTTCATTATCCACATGGATAGAAGGGCTTTATTCCTCTAGCCTCCAGATGAAATCTTCTGAAGTGTGTACAGGTGGAAAGAAGAGTTTAGGAATCCTGAGCCTGAAGCCTGGCTAGATGACCTTTGTTCCCTTTCATCTCTAAGAATTCTGTGACTCTAATATTTTGATGTAACAAATATGCTTTGAATCAAGCATATTTATAACAAAAGATTTCATTAATCATCTTAAATTGCAACTGCAGAAGATGATGTCTTCTGAGAATTGCTTTTGTCCATCCTGAACCAGTTGCAGGTTGTTAGGGTTACCATCAGGCAGAGCTGCAAAGTCAGCACGATTTGCATTTCCTCTGCTTCCTGTTTTTGGCTCTTTCCCATCCTCTGTCCTAATTTATGAACTAGTATCCTTCTTTCTTTCATCTTGCCTTTCCCATAATCTCCCATCCTTCCTTCTACAGGAAAGGATTGGTGGCCAGTCATTTATTGTTGATTAGCTGACCCTTTTGTTAGGAATGAATTTTAGCTAATGTGATACCTCTAGTAATGCTTGCATATTAAGCCTTTTTAAAATCTCAAATTATATCTGTTCATTCACTAAGTGCTGCCATTTTTTAATGTCCTAAACAGTTCTAAAATCTACCCACTTTTCTCATGTCCACTGTCATCCGCTTAGTCCAGGTCACTATTGTCTCTGGTTTGCAGCATCTCCCACATCACTTCCTGGTCCCTCTGTTTTTTTCCACCTATAGCCAGAATGGTTTTTTTTTAACATGCAAGTCTGATTATGTCCCCCATTTGCTTGAAACACTTCAGTGGCTTTTCAGTGCTCTGAGCAGAAAGTCTAAAATCCCTAACCTTAGCCTACAGGATCCTGAATGATCTGGCCCTTACCTCTCTGATCTCATCTTGTACCAAGTTCCACCTCTTTCTCTCTGCTTCAGTCAGCCAAAAAGATCTTCCTTTTGTTTCTTGCTCCCTCTTGCTTCATGTCTTCCTAAATGCAATATGAACATGTGAAAGGAATCCTAAGAAGGAAAACACTTGGTATACTCACGGGACTGAAAGAAGGCAAAGCTGGCCAGGGGAAGGTCTTGTAGTCCACGGTCAATGGAGAGCTTAGATTTTGTTCATGGTGAGCTGTTCAGCACACTTTCGTTTGCATCTTGAGAAAATTCACACCAGGGGCTGTGTGGAGAAAAGACTGAAGAGGGCTAAAGTTGCAATAAGAAGTCAGTGGGGAAGCCATGGCCATTCAGTGGATGTTGGTGGGACTTGGGTGTAGCAGAGAAGATGGAAGAAGTGGATAGATTTGAAATGTTTTTTGGAGATGGAATCAGTTGAATCGGTCATGAATTGAGTTGGGGGAGAGGCAAGGGGAACCAAAAATGACTTCTGTGTTTCTGGCTTTAGTGACAACTTGGGTACTCCTAGTTACTTTAGTAGCTACTAGCTGGAGACCAGTGGAGAAGGAGCAGCTTTTTAAGGGGGAAGAATCAAGAGTTCTATTTTGGGACTGTTACATCTGAGATTCTTGTGAGACTGCCAAGTGGGGAGAGGCAGCAGTCAGGCAGAGGAATCTGAGTCTGGAGGCAGGGAGAGTGGTCTGGGCTTCATCTTAAGAGTTGGGAAGCTGTATGTAAAGCCACTCACTGGAGGATGCCATCGCCTAACGAGAGCGTGTAGAGGCGAGAAGCATGTAAGACCGAGTTCTGAGCAGTGCTGACCTATAAGGAGCCAAATGGAGAGGAAGACCTGGCAGATGATGCAGAGAAAGAGCCCAGAGAACGCCCGAGAAGTAATAAGCTGATGGAGAAGGTGGGCAGTGGAAGCCAGGGACAGCATCAAGAGAGCCATGCCAGGAGGGGCTCTTTGTGTTGCCCTGCTGGGAGCCTTCTACTTTCCAGGCACAGTTTTATCACAGTTGCTACTTCTCATTTTTAAAAGGGGGAGAGGGTGGGAGAAGAGAAAAAGAAAATATTTTATTGAAACTTGCTATATGGAGTTTGTTGGTGAACTTGACAAGACCAGTTTCTGTGAAGTTATGTTGGGGGAAGAAGTCTGATTGGAACAGATTTCATAAAGTAGTGAGGGAAGGAGACACAGGCCTTTGCTACCCAGAGAGGTGGGAGGAGCATCACCTGAGATTAGGTCAGTGGTGGAGAATCTTGGGCTCCACTGCAGACTAATGAATCAGAATGTGCATTTTAACAAGATTCCCAGGTAATTTGTACCTACATTAAAGCTTGAGAAGCATTGGTAGAGTAACCACATAATGCCTATAGAGGCATTGTGTTATTAGTTAGAGGAACATGGGGATCAAATGGGTGTGTGTGTGTGTGTGTGTTGAGGATGAAGATTAAATAGAATATATCTGTATGCTGCTGGGATGATCAAGTAGAGAGGAAAAGACTGATCAATGATTCAGGAAAAAGAGGATGATGGCAGGATGGAGTTCTTGGGCATGGGGGTGGCATGGAGTCCAGAGTGCGCGCGTGTGTGTGGGGGCTCAGCTTCTGCTAAGAGCACAGTGTGTGTGTTCTCCCTGTGGCTGGGGACAAGGAGAAGAAGGGTGGGATACTGGATGTCTGTAGATTTGGTGGAGGATCCACGAGGGAATTTGTGTGTGATGGCTTCTGTGTTCTCTGGGGAAAATGAGGTGGTAAGGTCATCTGTCAGTCATCTGTCAGAGTGAGCATAGGGAGGGCACAGGGGAATCACAGTGAGATTTCTGGGAAATGCGGGGTGAATGCCCATTCCTGGTTTGTAATCACAAATGCATTTAAAGTGAAGTTTTGTAAGGCTGGTTACATTCACTTGCCAGGTGCAGGTGCTGAACAGAACAATGAGTATGCCAAGGAGAAAGGGGAAAGGGAAGGGAGGTGCTCACCAGAGGGCTTTTATAATGGGCTGTGGGTTGTAAGCTGGGGAAGGAGGGCAGCAGAGCCCAGAGGGGTTGATATGCAGAAGGAAAGTGCTGGAGGCCAACGCTTGCAGTTGTCAAGGAGGCACAGGATTGTGGCAGGGGTATTTGAGCAAGTGAGATAGAAGGATGGAGGCAGAGGCCAGAGGGTTAGAGGAGATAACTGTTTCTGCTGATGCTTAGGTAGAATGAAGGGAAAGCCTTTTGGAGAAGAGAAAGCAAAGGACTTGAGAAAGGCTAAGCTCTTGGCTGAGTCATCCATATGGACACAGAAGCCACTGATGAGGATGACAGGAGCTGGGACCGAAAGGAAGTCTGTGAGCCAGAAGCAACTGTCCTCAAGAAATGAGGGAAATGACTAGGAGGTTTGTAGCTGATAGTAACAATGTAGTCAACAGGGTATTACAGCTGGAAAGCCCAAACCTCAAAGAAAGGGGATTTTTGCAAGAGGGAGGTGACTACTGTTTAAGATGTGGTGTCCTCAGGGCACACCCAGGTATCAGGCAAAGCCAGAAGGTAGAGGAACGTTCTCAGAAGAGGTGGAGGCTCTTGAAGGGTTTGCTGATGTTCCCAAGTGTGAGAGACAAAAGGTTAGTCATTTCAGGGGATGGACGCAGCTTGGAGGAACGGGGATGCCTGCTCTTCTGGAGGTGGCTCGGTCAGAGGGATGTTCAGCACTTTGCTGCCCGGTTAGAGGCCCTGCCCCAGAACTGTAGTTCCCAAACCTTGGCTGGGGAGGTGGCAACGTCCTCCTGCGGTTCCCTCAGGCTTCCCACGCTGACAGAGCAGGGAAGAGAATGGAAGACTGTTTCTGTTAAGAGCATTTCAGGAGCTGCTGGGGAGACGTAGGACAGGGACATCCCGAAATGTCCACTGGTAATGCCTCTGAAGGTGAAGGCCATTGTCTTGGGTGATGATGAAGAAGGAGGGTGTGAAGGACCCCTGTTGATGAGAGAGCATTCCTGTGCTTGTTTCCATGCTGAAAATGCCTTTGGGATGTATTTTTGCATTTGTTCCTCTTCAGTTCCCCTGTGAGACAGGCAGTGCAGACACTGTCCCTGTTCTTTTCTTCAGGTGGTGACTGAGGCCCAGTGGGATGAAGTGACTTGCCTAGTCCTGTAGTGAGTTCGTGGCTGAAGGAGGACTGGAAGCCAGGCCTCTTCGTTCCTAGTGCTGAGTGTGGACAGGGGGCCTGCACCTGAGCAAGGAAATCTCCCTTGCCTTGTCTTTTCTTTTGTGAGGAGGACTGGCTGCTCTTCCTGCCTTAGCGTAGGTTTGGCTCGGAGGCCAGTTTCTTTCTCAAGACTTTCTAGAATATTACAGTGATATTCAAAAAGCAGTTAAATGCTTACTCAGAACTTTCTCGATAGGCGTTTCCTCATTTAATCTTCATAACAACCTTGAGGACATAGCTGTCCTTTATTTTTTTATAGATCAGACTGAAGCCAAGAAACCTTAAATAACTTAAGCAAAACCACTGGCTTCCTAATGCAAGGCTTCAGAGCTCAAGTCGAGTATTTTTCCCTCCTGTCTCACACTGTAGTTGGCATATATCTGCTTTTTAAAAAAATTGTGGTAAAATATACGTAACATAAAATTTACCAGTTTAACCATTTTTAAGTGCGCGGTTTAGTGAAATTAAGCACATTCGCCTTGTGCAGCCATCACCGCCATCCATCTTCACAACTTTTTCATCATCCCAGTTCCTCGTTCCCTTTGTCCCCTGGTCCCTGGCAACCACCATTCTACATTCGGTCTCTGACTGACGCTGGTAGACATTTCGGATAAGTGGAATCATACAATATTTGTCCTTTGTATCTGGCTTATTTTACTTAGCATAGTGTCTTTAAGAGTCATTCATGTTGTAGCATGTATCAGATTTTCCTTACTTTTTAAGGCTGAATAATATTCTTTTGTGTGCGTATACTACATTTTGTTTATCTGTTGATGGACATTTCGGTTGTTTCCACCTTTTGGCTATTGTGAATAATACCGATGTGAACATGGGCACACAAATATCTGTTTAAGTCCTTGCTTTCAATTTTTTTGGGTATATAATCACTACTTTTTGTTGTAAATTTCCTCCCAGGTCTTTGTTTTAGAACCTGTGCTTTATCAGGCTGGCTGGTTAGCTTCATTGGCTAGAGTGCGGCATTGTAACACCAAGGTCCCTGTTCCAGCCAGCCACCAAAAACCAAACCAAACCAAAACAAAAAACTTGTGCTTTGTTTCCTATGCATCCTTGTACCTCATTAACAAGCTTTCTGACCCATAGGTCTGTGTCCCTGAAACAAGTTTCAGTATCTTATACCATATTTGAAAGTCTTCCGCACCACGCCGCGTCCCCTAATGAAGTAGCACACAGTGCAGTAGCTCAGAATGTGGGCTCTAAAGCCAGACTGCTGGTGTTCCAATCCCAGCCTTGCTATCCACTGGCTAAGTGACCTTGGACAAGTTATACAAGCTCTGTTTGAGAGCATGCAGTATACTAGTGATGCTGTAGAAGAGGAAATAGTACAGTATGTTTAAATCTCTAAACAGGATTTTATTGGGATAAATAATTCAGAATAGAGACATGTATGCTAGTTCCAAATTTGACCTTCGGCTGCTGACAGATGAAGTAGCACTAATGTCTCCGGGGCTGCCTTTGCAGGTAGAAGGAACTTTAGAGTCTGTATAAATTGGTAGACCTCTCTAAGGCTAGCACAATCCCCAGATTCCATGAATGGGTGGATGGAGGGTAGGTTTATGATGGGAGAGGACTTTATTTCAAAAGTAACTACATTTTAAAAAATCATGGCTTACAGATTACTCCCACCGTTTCTTGTTTGTAGTTCAACAAAGTCATCAGATCAGTAAATTAACATTTCAGAGCTTGTTGGTTACCAGTTGTTCTCTTGAGGCCTCACAACCCAGATGGAGAACTCTAGCTCGATTTTTTATCCACTCGATACCAAGCATCTCCTAAGTACCAGGCACATGGGGCACACGAAGATAAACGGGCAGCTCGAAGTGTGGTGGCAGAGACTGACCTCACTTAAGAGGACATTACCGATTCCCTAAGTGAAACAGGAGGCAGTAGTGACAGGCGTGGGGGCCAACTTAGATTGGGAGGGTGAGCTGGCTGTGGAACATCTGGGATGGTGGTGGAGGAAATATTTCAGCTGAGTGTTAAATTACAGGCTGTCCTTCATCAGGAGGAAGGGCAGTCTTGGCAGAAGGAATAGCATGTGCAGGGAGGTACAAACCAGAAGCAGGGTGCTTGCGATAAGAGACTTCAAAGCCTTTTGTTTTAGTTAATTTTGTTTGTTTTTGTTAACTTAATTTTTTGGGGGGTGGTACAAATAGAGAGGATACTGTATTCATTAGGGAGCAGAAATACATAAAACAAATTTCCTTATGCACACAGTAGCACTAATTTGAGTTGTTTTGCGGATCTAATTTCAGAAAAAACAGCCAAAAATTGAAAGGGAACTGTTTTAGTCCGTTTTGTGTTGCTATAACAGAAATACCTGAGACTGGGTAATTTATAAAGGAAAGAGGTTTATTTGGCTTACGATTCTGGGAGAGCTGCATCTGGCACGGGCCTCAGGCTGCTTCTGTTCATGGAAGAAAGCGGCAGGCAGCCAGCGGGTACAAGCAGATCACATCGTGAGAGGAAGCAAGAGAGAGGAAGCAAGAGAGAGAGAGAAGGTGCCAGGGTCTTTTTTAAGCAACGAGCTCTGGTGGGAACTAATAGAGTGAGAACTCACTCATTAATACCCCCTTCCCCAGGGAGAGCATTAATCTATTCATGAGGGATCTGCCCCCATGACTCAATCAGTTTCCAACACTGCCATATTGGAGATCAAATTTCCACATGAGTTTTGGAGGGGACAACACATCCAAACTCCATCAGGAACTTAGATCATTTAATTCAACTTTCTTGTTTTTATAGACATGGAAACTGAGTCATACAAATATGAACATATAAAAATTTTCTATTCCCTAGTGCTAATGACAATAGCAGATACACAAGGGAAGGGGAATTTGACCAAGGAGGGCACTTGACCCAGCTAGGGTCTGGGTATGAGACTGAGAGGGCTGGGTTCATCATGTTTATAGCTGGGACAGGAGCCAGACAGGTCACACAAGCAAGCGAAGCTGGTGAAGGGAAGAGAGTAGTGGGCTCACTGGGGCCTTTCAGACAGTGTATGCCCCTTCTGAAAGCAATGGCTTCTCCCCAGTTCCAGCTAATTGCTAGGATTTAGGAATGCCAGACTTCTGATTTTTTTTTTTTAAGAGATGCCAGAAATTTGGACTTTTATGTGAAATCTCCCTTTTTTAAATGTTAACAACTAAGTCCATTTTTAAAAGCATGATGTGAGCAAACAAAGCATGTCCGCAGGCCACCAAATTTTACAAATTATCAGCTATGTTTTTTGCCAAGTGTTGAAAGCTGGTTCATTCCAAGAGAGAGAGACAGAGCCAGCACATGGAGAGAAACAGCATCCAGGATGCTAGGTCCAGCTGCTCCTGAGCCCTGGACACATCCTCGGCCTCCTTCCTGTGCCTTGGTCTTTCATTTCTTCTTTGAGTCAATGACATTCACTAGTACTCTGCCAATAAATCCCACTTTGTGGTATGTGCTTGTTTACCTTATGTCAAACATATACAAAGTACTGAGAATAGTATAATGAACTGCCTTGTCCCCATCAGTCAGCTTCACCAACATCAATTTATGCCTATTCTTATTTCATCTGTATCTCTACTCACTCTTTTCCCCCTTGATAATTTTGAAGCAAATCCCATATGTCATTTAAGTTTCTTTATAATGAAGTTAATTGAGGTATTTGGAAAAAAAAATTTTTTTAAAGGAACAAAATTTGAGAACCTTCATCTAGATTGACCAAGAACAAAAAGAGGGAAGACTGAAATTACTAAAATCAGAAATAAAGCAGGGGCATTATTACATTGTCATTATGGTTTTTTATGGTGGTAAGATTCGGTTTCTTTCTTTTTCTTATTGGCATTTTTGTCCTACCAGTGGGTTTTGTTCTTTCTTGTGTATTCATGGTAGTGATTATTGTTTTTTGGATTCCAGATGCAGGACTTTTTTGAGGATTTCTTGTAGGGCTGGTCGTGTGGCGGTGAATTCCTGCAGTTTTTGTTTGTCTGGAAAATTCACTATTTTTCCCTCATTTCTAAAGGATAGCCTTGCTGGGTACAGTATTCTTGGCTGACAGTTTTTTTCTTTAAGTATTTTGAATATATCATCCCATTTTCTTCTGGCCTGTAGAATTTCTGTTGAGAAGTCTGCTGTTAGTCTGATAGGGACTCTCTTATAGGTGACTTGAAGCTTTTCTCTTGGTGCTTTTATGATTCTCTCTTTGTTTTTTAGCTTTGCCAGTTTGACTATAATGTGACTTGGAGAGGATCTTTTTGGGTTGAATCTGTTTGGGGATCTTTGGACCTCCTGGATATGAAGGTCTGTCTCTCTCTCTCAACCTGGGAAGTTTTCCATTATTTCATTGAATAGGTTTCCACACCTTTTCTTTTCTCCTCCCCTTCTGGAACACCCATGATTTGAACGTTTGTATGTTTAAGGTTGTCTCTGGCTCTCTTAGACTTTCTTCATTTTTGAAAATTCTTTTCCTTTTTTTTGTCCACCTGGTTTATTTTGAAAAGACTTTCTTCAAGATCAGAAATTCTTTCTTCTGCTTGTTCTAGCCTGCTGCTTAAGCTCTTGATTGAGTTTTTTATTTCACTGAGTGAATCTTTCAGTTCCATGAGTTCTGCTACATTCCTTTTTAAGGTATTAATCTCTGTAAATTTCCTCCTTCATATCCTGGATTTTTTTCCTCATTTCATTATGCTGTCTGAATGAGAGTTTCCTTAAGATTGTTGCTTGGAATTCCTTTTTAGTCATTTCAAGGGTTTCCTGCTCTATAGGGTCTGGTATTTGAGAATTACTGTATTCTTTTGGTGGTGTCATATTTTATTGGATTTTTGTATGTCTAGTATCTCTGCGTTGATGTCTGATCATCTGGTAGAGCAGTTGCTTCTTCTGTTACTCTGGAGTGGGCTTTGAGGAGAGAGACATTCTCTTCCTTCTCTGGTCTCCACTGGTGACTCTCCTTGTGTCAGTGCAGTTGCATGTCCAGTGGGCCGCCTACACAGTGACTGTGGTTACTGCTGTGGTGTCAAGCTGAGTTTGCAGCAGCTGTGGCTGTGGCAGTGGCTGTGGTGGGCCACCTCTGCTGAAGTGGTGTTTTTGGCATTCTTCTTACCTGTTTCTGGACGGAGGGGCTGCCTTCAGCTCCTGCCTTGGTATTTGAATAAATTTTTAAGCAATAATTCCTTAATATTGTCAAATCCAGTGTTCAGATCTCCTCAATTTTAAAATTAGAATCCAAATAAGTTCTGTTTCAATTGGTTGATATGTCTCTTAGGTCTCATAATTTACAGGTTCCCTTTCCATCTCTCTTTTCCTTGAAGTTTATTTGTTGAAGAAATTGGGTAGTTTGTTCCTAGGAGCTCCCTACAGTTTATGTATTGCTGATGGTGTGTCTCTGAGGTGGGGTTTAACATACTTCTCTGTCCCCTGTAGCTCCTGCAAATTGGTGGTTAGGTTTAGAAACTTTTTTTGGCAAGACTATGTCATTGATGGTTATGTGTTTTTTTCAAGATGCTCATAATATCAGGTTGTCTCTTTTTGTGTGGTGTTAACAGGCATTGATTCTCCATGCCTAGATTTCTTAATTCATGAGGAGGTACAAAATGGTGATAACCCAAATTCTATCATTCCTTGACTTGCTGGAATATTTCTAGAAAGAGAAGCTTTGCTTCAGCTTTTATTTGGTTACCCAGTAGTACAATTTGTATAGGAGAAGCAAGATATATCTTTGATGCTTTCCCTTTATTTGCCATTTTTTAAAATAATGAGTTGTTCCCTAAAGGTGACCAATGATGTACTTTTTTAGTATCATTATGAACAAACTTGACGTGTTTCAATCCATTGCAGCTATCTTTATTGATCCTTAATTGCCCATCTTTGACCAATCTCTTCAAATTGTCTCCTCAACATGTGTGTGTGGGCATGTGTGTATTTTTAAATTATTATTTTTATAGCTAACAGCATTAATTGTTAAACCACACAAAGAACCTCTTGGGGAAGTCTGCTACCTTAATAGTTTACCTTCTAGATAATATTTCGTTAATGGAACACTGATGAGAAAAATGGAGCATTGATGAGTATGTGTTGTGGAAAATTGTTTAAAATGTGTCCTCATTTTTATTTCTTAAGCTCTTCACTCACCATTCATTTATCCCCTTATTCATTCTCTGGGCATTTCTAGGTTTCTAATACACTATAGGTCAGAGCTATAGACCCTGTCCCAGCACTAGAACAGAGTCCACCTTCTCTAGAAGTGCAGCATAGTGCTGACCATCCGTCTGACCTAGCCCCCACTAGAACAGCAGGCATCCCTATTCCTCCCTCACCAGCACTCTCGTCCCAGCAGAGCTGCACCCATCCCCTGAAATGACTAGCTCCCTGCAATCTGGGGATTTTGCTAGCCTTAGAGAAGTCTACCAAATTATACGGACTCCCTCTGAAGTTCCTCTACCTACAAAGTCAGCCTCTGACGCATTAGAGCTACTTCATCTAAAACCATTTCCCAGCTCTCTTGCCTCTCCCCCAAGCCAACTAAATGAAGTATTTGTTTAGCACTTGGAGTGTCTTGTTTTTCTGTACAGGATGGTGTGTGTTTTCTCTTACTGATTCAGTGCCTTACACGCGAGGTTGAGCTGGAGGACCCACCTTGCAATGGCTCCCTGTTTTCTCTAAGATAAAACAAAGTTTCTTAAGATGGTATTTTAGGCCCATTTGTAGATGGACAGAGCTCTCTTTTGAGACTCATCCCCAGTCTCCTCCCCATCCCATGCCTTATGCTCCAGTGTCACGTGATACCTGAACCCCCTGTGATGTTTTGCATCTTTGTGTCTTTGCTTATGCTCTCCGTTCTGCCTGCAGTGCCCCCTCTCCCACCCCCATCTGCTGAGTGGACTCGTCACCTCTGGAGCTTTCCTGATTCTCTTTTCCTGGAGTTCATTATGCTTACCATTATAATTTCTACCATCTTTATCATCGCATGTAAGAAATTAGATTAAGATGCTTTGTTTATTTAAGTCTTTCCTTAGGAGACTGAATTTTCTAAAGGCAGAGATGCAAGGCTTGGTGCAAAGTAGAGCCAAAATGTTTTCTGAACAAAAATGATTCAAACTACAGAGCTTTTGTGTTAGTAGGTAGTTAGTGTTGAGGGGTGCTGTATTAGTCAGCTTGGGCTGCCTTGACAAAATACCATAGATTGGGTGCATTAAATAACAGACATCTATTTTCTTTCAGTTCTGGAGGCTGGAGGTCTGAGATAGGATGTCAGAATGGTTGGGTTTGGTGAGGGCTTTCTTCCTGCCTTACGTGCAGCCTCCTTCTCACTGGTTCCTCACATGGTAGAAAGAGAGTTCTGGTGTCTTTTTCTCTTTCTATAAGTGCACCAGTTCTATAGGATCAAGGTTCTACCTTTGTGACTTCATTTAACCTTAATCACCTCCTTACAGGCCCTCTCTCCAGTCACATGGGGAGTTAGGGCTTCAATATATGAACTGGGGTTGGGCAAAATGGGACCCAGTTCAGTCCATAGTAGGTACCTGTTGGTATGTTTCTGGAGTCTCCTATAAAAGATCTAACTCTAAGGTGAGAACCATGCCAGGACTTAGTGTTATGAACCAAAATGCCCCTTGTAGGAAGGGCTGTGTTGTGGCTGTCATGAATTGACTGTAAACCCAAATAGTTCATTCAGTAGATTAGGAGATTTGCAAGTGGTCCCAGCCTCTTAGATATAATTCTGAAATCATTAGTGAAGTCAGTAGGGGAAGTATAGATGCTTTGGAAAAAATGGATGTCTATGCTGAAGTTAGGGGTGCAACTTAAAGTGAAATGCATACGAAAGATGCATTGCATATGAAAGATGCATTGATGGGTAGATAGAGGACGACAGATGAATGGGCTTGTGATAAAGCAAATAGAACAAAATGTTAATTGTAGAATCCACATAGCGGTGCATGGGTTCACTGTACAGTTCCTTCAACTTTTCTGAACGTTCGAAACTTTTCTCAATAAAATGTTGGGGGAAAGGATACCTGTATATTTTTAAAAAAAACATGTTTTATTTAAACATTAAATTATTAACATGGACTTCCTAAGCTTCACTGATTATTTTTTTTCTTCCTGGTATTTCCCCTCCTCTCTTAATCTAGTCAATTCCTTCAAAGCTCAGTTCATTTGTTGTTTTCTCCAGGAGATTTCCCCTGAGCTTCCAGTCTGATTTAGAGGTCTCTTGTCTATGTTCTCAGAAAACCCCTTGCATACTTCTGCCATAGAATTTATCACCCTGTATTGTAATCACTTACTAATCTGTCTGAACCACTAAACTCACAGTTTCTTGAGGGCAAAGCCTATATTTCTGGAGCGCTTTTGGTACAAGGAAAAACAAAACCCAGCAACAATAAATAGACGTCCATGGCTCAGATAACTTCAGGTTCCTGTCTCCAATACCAGGAGTTTGGTGGTCGGCTTGGGCAGTTGGTATGTCCATGATTGGCTCATTGAGGGGCTGGGCCTTGGCTGGCACCTCTGTCTTTCTCCTGTCCTTCCCTTCATCATCTCAAGTCAGCTGAAGCAATGGTGTGGATTAGAAATATCCACGAGGTTATTTCAGTTTTTGAAATTTGAGCACAGGTGTTGTGAAAATAGAATAATTTAATCAGGCCACCTTGCCTCGGGGCAGGTTGGGGGTGGTGCAGTGAATTCTTTGTGAATAGGTTGTGGGTGGTGGGGTGAATTCTTTGTGAATAGGTTGTGTGTGGGTGGAGTTAGTGTGCATGGGTGGCGCCACCACTTTGGCTGGCATTTACTGCCTCAGGCGGCCGCCACAAGAGGCCATGCTTTCCAACCTATGTCTTCCAAGGAACTGTTTGCCAGTTACCTAGCTCATAGACTTGCGTGTAAGGGGTCTGGTGACCCAGCCTGGCATATGAAGGGCTTGTGACCCAGTCTGGACAATGGGCTTGAGGGGTCTGTGAGCTCCACACCCAGCCCTAGCTTGACAATTGGCCCAGTTGGTGCAGGGTTACTGGCAGGTAAAAGAGCCTGACAACAGGTGTTGACGTGTAGCTTTACAATTGGAGTCATGAACAGGATTAAAAGTAGCGCTACAATTGGCGTAGTCTGCCACAGGATTCTGAGCAGGTATAGGAGCCAAAAGCCCTTGGAAGAGGAGGAAATGTGGCTATCTTTGAGCATGTGGTACCTGATGGCCACTTTTCTGCTGACTGGAGCCTTGCTGCTATTAACTATGCTGCAAACTGATCGAGATTTGCAGTAGAAAGCAGAGTTGTTGGAAGCATGGATAAATGTCCTGGAGGACGACATGCAGCAACTGACCACTCCTGCCTCTCACACCAGGGAAGATGACCAACCCAGTGGTGAGTTGGGGAAAACCATGTGTCTCCAGGCACGACCTGTTGTGCATGAGAAATTGAGACAGTAAAGCAGCAGAAACAAGGAGAGCCCCTGGCTGCTACAGCTATAAGACCTAGGGGTGGATGGTGTAACGTGCTTTAGAGATGATGTAGTAAATGCATGTTTCATTTGTCTGAAGGCAAAAGGCTTGGAGGGTGCCACTTAAACCTGATGGCCAGCTGGGTGCCATATAAACCTGAGAAAAGAGTGCCACCTGCAGATGGGCAGATGACCCAAGGACAGGTGCCCCTGCAGAATTTCAAGTATGTTTTCACCTGGTGAAAAGGTGGAAAAGTTAGTCTCTGTTACTACATGCCTGTCTTGCCTGTCTCGATGGCATTGGTTACAGGAGAGCCACAGATATGCACAGGGGCAGGGCAGCCGCTCCTTGATGGACTGAGTGAATGCAGCTGTGGGCAAATGCTGCGGAACAGCCCAAGACTGTGAGTGAATAGCCGGTGTAAGCTGAGCTGATTCAAGTAATTCAGGAGCTAGGGATGGGGCAGCTAGATGCTAAGAACCAGGACAATGGGAAAAAAGCCCTAAAGGCATTTGAGAAATCTGGAAGGGTTCCCAATCCATCACAGACCCTGAGGCCTAGGAGAACTGAATTGTCCCAGTGGACAGACCTGGGGCACTGCTGCCCCCGGCAAACTGTTCCCCACATCCCAGCCACTGTGGCTGGAGCAGTTCCTGTCTCAGCACCTCTGAAGAGCAAAAGCTGAATACCTTGGTGGTATTCATGTTGTGTTAAGTTTGCAGGCCAGCAGTATGTGAGAGCAGTGGAGGCATGGCAGCCTCCACCTAGATTTTGGAAGATGTATGAAAAAGCTGGGGGACTCAGGTGGAGATGTGCTGCAGGGGTGGAGCTGCTGCAGAGGTCCTCTACTAGAGCAACATGGAGCAGAAAAATGGGGTTGGAGCACCTCAGAGAACCCCCACTGAGGAAATGTCTAGTGGAGCCAGGATGGTGGGACTGCCACCAGGAGCCCAGAACTGTGGGGCTGCTGGCAATGTGGTGCGTCAGCCTGGAAAAGCCACAGGCACTGGGCAGCTCAATGGGCTGCACTTGGCAGAGCTGTAAGAGTGAGGTTGCCCAATGCTTTAGGGGTCTAGGTGCCCCAGTGTGCTTAAAGTTTACCCTGTTTGGGTTTTGGATTTGTTTGGGGCCTGTTTTTCCTTTCTATTCCTTCCTTCTGGAATGGGAATGTGTACCCAATGTCTGTCCCACTGTATCTTGGAAGTAGATAAACTTGTTTTTGACTCTTTATGGGTTCATGACTGAAAGGAGTTTTGCCTTTTGGTCTCAGATAAGGCTTTGGACTTTTGAGTTGGTGCTGCGACAAGCTAAAGACTTTTGGGACTGGGATGGAATGTGTAATATGTGAATGTAAGGGTCATTTATCCTTGCTAAGGGAACATTGGGGAAGATTCTGAACTCATAGATTGTACGAGGAGGGACCCTGAAGGGGTGGATGGTTGGGAAAATAGAATAATTTAATCAGGCCCTCTCACCTCGGGGCAGGTTGGGGGTGGTCCAGTGCATTCTTTGTGAATAGGTTGTGTGTGGGTGGAGTTAGTGTGCATGGGTGGCGCCACCACTTTGGCTGGCGTTTACTGCCTTGGGTGGCCGCTGCACCAAGAGGCCATGCTTTCCAACCTATGGCTTCCAAGGACCTGTTTGCCAGTTCCTAGCTCATAGACCTGCGTGTAAGGGGTCTGGCGACCCAGCCTGGCGTCTGAAGGGTTTGTGACCTAATCTGGACAACGGGCTTGAAGGGTCTGTGATCTCCACCCCCAGCCCTAGCTCGACAATTGGCCCAGTTGGTGCAGGATTACCAGCACGTAAAAGAGCCCAACAACTGGCATAGTCGTGTAGCTTTATAACAGGTATTTTGGCAAATATCTGTGGATGTGTTGCATAGCCTTCAATTCATTTACTACCATTTCTTCTAGAGAAATTCTCTTTTCTTAAAAAAAAAAGCAGCTCAGAATTAGAGGTCTACATGTGTTAGAAAGGACTCTCCCCCACTCCACCCCACAGGCCTGGAAACATATTTGTCCATTTTCAGGCAAGTTTAATAATTCATAGGAGTAGGTTGCCTCAGGGAAGTGGTGCGACAGATTGATGGTCTGGAGGTTGTTGCCTCCCTTGCCACCCTCCCTCTGTAGGAAACGGCTATGGACCAGAAGTGAGGCCGAAAGTAGTTTCACATTCCTGAATTGAAGCCCTTTGGGGAGATCAGCCCCTTATCCCATTTATTCTATTTAAGTCACAATTCAAATGTGCTTAATTATCTAGTTAATTGCTTATTTCACTTATTAAAAAGCACACAATTAACAAAGGGGGAGTGGAAAGAATGCTGGTGGCGACAGGTAAACTGAGGGTCAAGTGTAAGGGGGGAGAAGGCTATGATCTGGATTCATAGCAGCCCCGGGCCACTCACGTACTGATGTGCACTCTGCTGACCCTTAAATCAGCAAGAAAAGGCTTAATGACGTTCAGTCTGTGCTGTTTCAGAAGACAGATATGCATGAAAAATAACTTGCAAAATGACATAAAAATGATCTCAAACAGGTTTTAAATATAGGAATAGATAGATCAAAATACTGGAAGATACGCAGTTAATAGTAAATGTCTGTGGGTGGCAGGATCACAGGTGCTGTTTTCTTCTTTTTTAGAGATTGTTTTTGTGTATTTTGTAAATTTGCTCCTGAGCATCCTTACTTTTCATGTACTTAAAAAAATACTTTAGGCGTTCAGAATGGTTCTTGTTCACCTCCATCTCGAATAATTTTTCTCACATTTTGCTTTTGTCTTCATTAAAATTGATCAAATAATACTTTTATTTTTTTCTGTGGCGGCTGACTGGTACAGGGAATGAACGCTGGACCTTGGTGTTGTCATCACCATGCTCTAACCAACTGAACCAACCAGCTGTCTAGTACTTTTTATCATAATGTCTGTTTGAAAAGTCCTACTTGTTACGTATGTCGACTCTCACGTATGGCAATTTTCTTGTGTGTTTCGGGAGTTGTACTTGTGGGCTTTAGCTGTGACACTCCTGAGTGGTCTTTGTCGCATGTTGTCCCCCCGGAGAGGTTTTGTTTAGCTCTCTGGCTGGGGCTGCAGCGCTCCCACCAGCCTGGGACCACTTTTCATGTTAGCTTTTTGGCTTCGGAGGACTGTTGTGGTTACAGATTTTAACGGGAGACTTCTTACTGCTGGGGCCCAGGCCCAGCTTCCTTGTCAACTTCCTCTGTGGGTGGACGGGTGTTTTTCTAGTCTGTTCTTCACCTGGGGGTGCGCTCCTTTGGGGGTCTTGACTTCTCAATTCTCAGTTGAGAAGGTGTCCCGATTCTAATTCCTACCTTGCGCGGGTGTCTCATCTGCTAGCCCTGTATGTGTGTTTAATCCTAAATCACCAAGAACAGCAACAACCCAGGACTGTAGGAACTGCCTCTCTTACTGCTCTGGTCTCCCCTACCCCGCCCCCGCCACTGCCTTTGGGGATTTCTGACTTTCTTTTGAGCTCAGCTATGCATGTAAGAGCAGTTCTCAGACTTGTCTGCCCATTAGAGTCACCTGGGAATCTTTTAGAAGTTCCAGTGCCCAGGACGCATCCTAGACCAATACCATCAGAATCTCTAAGGATGTTTGTACAGCTCCCCAAGTGATTCCGTTGTATAGCCAAGAATGGGAGCCACTGATTTAAAATGTTTTATTTTACCCAATGATGTGTGTGTATGAGTGTGTGTGAGTGTGCACATGCACATTGTGTATTTATTTTTCTAGTGGGGGTGTTTTCAAGTTATCTTTTTGGCAATAATGGAAATAGGGACCCATCATAATATAATTAGAGAAGACATTGTCTTAAAATTAGGTAGGAAGGAAACCAGCTATATCAAGTTCCTACTGTGTGCTAGGCACTGTGCTTAGGCCTTTCACATATGTTATCTCATTTAAGCCTCAGAACAATCCTGCAAGGTGGTGGTAGTTTACTTGTCTTTGCAGGTAAGAAAACCTAGAGAAAATGAATAACTAGTTCTAGGTCACACCTCTCACAAACGGAAGAAGCAAACTTGGGACCACAAGATGCCCAGGCCCCATCCTTTCTCCTTTCTCTGTGGTATATGTGAAACAGAGATCTTCCCATACAAATTGCTTAACATAAACATTGGCACCTGGGTCAGAATAGGTTCTAGATAGCTGTTATATTTACTTATTTGGAAAGCTTTGCCTTCCCACAATGCCAGGTTTGCTCTGCTCATTTTATCTTAACTTCTGATGAGTGTAAACTGATTTTGACTAATAGGTTACTCATTTTAGTTCATTACTTCAGGTAAGCCTGGAGTAAATAATTTATGTCTCCTTCTTTTAACTCTATCATGTGTCACGAAGGGGTCCTTATAAAAAATACATTTACTCGTGCCTCTCCAGCTCACCTCCTTAATCCTCACGGAGGGCAGTGTGAGAGCGTGTGCATGTGTATGTGTGTGCATGTGTAATGTGTGTGCATGTGTAATGTGTGTGCATGTGTAATGTGTGCGCGTGTAATGTGTGTGTGTGTGTTGGGAGGTAGAGGTATAAGGGCAAGGAGAGGAGAGAAAGTAAAGAGCTGGAGAGTGAAGTTCTCGAGCTGTTTCGTGACACCATGTGACTTGTGGTAGAGGGAAGAAATGGCACTCGGAGCTGTTTGGTCACTCTGGCTCCGTGAAGCCCTGTCGAGGGCGTATGGACTTTCAGTGATGGGGCGTCCTCTCCACCCTCCCCAGTGGTACAAGCATGGCATGTGTGTTCCCATTTCTTCTCTCTTGTCTTGGCTTTGCTCTGGCCCTGGCTCTGCTGGGGTCAATGATTCCCAGAGTTGTTGGAGGGCTTTCATCTCTGCCTGGAGCCTAGAAGAAGTACTACTCTGTTGGAATGTCTGGGTTAGGCTTTTCCAGGGGCTATGAATGTCATTTGATTTCACCTGGGTAAAAAGCAAACTCCCTCTAAGTCTTTGTCTTTGTCATTAGCAGTTCTTCAAACTGGGTCTTCTATCCGTGTTTCACAACCTCAGAAAACCAGCAGGATGGCTGCAAACAAGAGTAAGAGCCAGAGCTCCTTGGCCCTTCACAAGGTGATCATGGTTGGCAGTGGAGGGGTTGGCAAGTCGGCCCTGACTCTTCAGTTCATGTACGATGAGGTAAGACACCAGGCACAGACTGCCTTCATGATCGCATTTGCTGTGGCTATGTCCCTGCTCCAGCTGTGGTTCTATGCCTGTCCCCCCATGTGCATAGGGGTTCATGGAGCCAATCCATGTTAAGGTGGTTTCTGAATAGCTTGCTGGGGGTTGTCTAACCAGCATAAGATCTGTATTGCTGATTGTAGGTAAGTAATTTCAACTCTGGCAGGGATGTGAGGGGTCTCTGCTCACATTATTTCCATTATTATACTTCAAGCTTTCTAACTGGAGCAAGGGAGGATAGAGGGGCCTTTGTACAGGTATTTCTAAAGAACATGTCAGACATTTAGCATTGTGACTAGTCAATTTTGGGAGAGAGTGAAAGGGGAGCTGAGTTATCATGATAACTTAATCTTTTCCCAAATGATAGATATCAGGTCTCTGGTTCGCCCATGCAGAAGGTAAAGCTTGTGCCATGCTTGCCCAAAATTGACATCACTTAATGTGGATAACATGACTGGTGTTGAGTCCAATGACAACACAGCTTTGATTCCTGTGACAACAAATTTCCTTGCTTGATGTCCATTTGCTGGTACTGCAGGCAGGAGAGTGCTCAGAGTGGAGCTTAAACTTAGGCCTCTCACTGCATTGCAGCCACATAGATACGTGCTTTGTGAAACTTGCGAAAGGTATCTTAACCGCAGTCAGTTGAGATCACTATCACTTTTCACTAGCCTTTCCCTCTGTCCCACTTTCTCTTATGTTGGGTGTTGTTGGAGTGGCCATGGGCATTTTTGGCATCTAGCCTAAGGGAGTTGAATTAGGGACAGGGTTAGTAGGGGGATAGTGGTACCTATTCATATAGTTTGCAGTCCCTTTATTGTATAGTTAAGTTGTGGTTAGCTGTAGGAATATTCTTACCACCCGCTGTGCTGACTCGGTGGCATTGTGATGTGAGGTGTGGGGCTGGGGTGGATCCTGGTATGAACGTGTCCTATGGCACCTGACACTGCAAATGTGTGGGCAGTGGAGGAGAAACAAGTGTTGAAACTTATGGAGCCAGATATTGGTCCAGAAAGTTCTTCCAGATCTTATAGCTTCTTACAAAGAAGCCTGACCAGTTTCTTAAATTTGACAGTAGTCTTAAAACTTTCATTACTAGTAATATCATATAGTTGTAAAGCTGAAAACACATTTTTAAACTATCAATGCAAAGAGAAATTTTCATCTACTATGATAGAGGAAAGACTAAATTATTTTTTATTCTCTATGGGAAATAATTCAAAACAATTGGCATATGACAAGATAACGAGTATATAGCAAACAAAAAAAAAAGTAGAGGGTGTGCAAGAGGTATGTCAGGCAGTTAATAAAAATATTGTGTTATTTTGCTGGATTTTGTGATGTCAGTGGTATTAGTATTAATTTTCTATTGCTGTGTAACAAATGACCACAAATTTAGCAGATTTTTAAAAAATTTTTAAAAATTTAAAAAATTTTTTTAATTTTTTAATTTTTTAAATTTTATTTTGTCGATATACATTGTGGCTGATTATTGTTGCCCATCACCAAAACCTACCTCCCTCCCCCCTTCCCCCCCACCAATGTCCCCTCCGTTTGCTTGTCGTATCAACTTCAAGTAATTGTGGTTGTTATATCTTCTCCCCCCCTCCCCGGCTTTTTTTTTTGTGTGTCTGTGTGTGAATTTATATACTAATTTTTAGCTCCCACCAATAAGTGAGAACATGTGGTATTTCTCTTTCTGTGCCTGACTTGTTTCACTTAATATAATTCTCTCAAGGTCCATCCATGTTGTTGCAAATGGCAGTATTTCATTCGTTTTTATAGCTGAGTAGTATTCCATTGTGTAGATGTACCACACTTTCCGTATCCGCTCATCTGAGGGATGGACATTTGGGCTGGTTCCAACTCTTGGCTATTGTAAAGAGTGCTGCAATGAACATTGGGGAACAGGTATACCTTCGACTTGATGATTTCCATTCCCCTGGGTATATTCCCAGCAGTGGGATGGCTGGGTCATATGGTAAATCTATCTGCAATTGTTTGAGGAACCTCCATACCATTTTCCATAGAGGCTGCACCATTTTGCAGTCCCACCAACAATGTATGAGAGTTCCTTTTTCTCCGCAACCTCGCCAGCATTTATTGTTCAGAGTCTTTTGGATTTTAGCCATCCTAACTGGGGTGAGATGGTATCTCAGTGTGGTTTTGATTTGCATTTCCCGGATGCTGAGTGATGTTGAGCATTTTTTCATATGTCTGTTGGCCATTTGTATATCTTCCTTAGAGAAATGCCTATTTAGCTCTTTTGCTCATTTTTTAATTGGGTTGCTTGTTTTTTTTTTTTTTTTTTTTTTTTCTTTTAGTTCTCTAAGGTTGCTTGTTTTTTTTCTTGTAAAGTTGTTTGAGTTCCTTATATATTCTGGATATTAATCCTTTGTCAGATGTATATTTTGCAAATATTTTCTCCCACTCTGTTGGTTGTCTTTTAACTCTGTTAATTGTTTCTTTTGCTGTGCAGAAGCTTTTTAGTTTGATATAATCCCATTTGTTTATTTTTCCTTTGGTTGCCCGTGCTTTTGGGGTCGTATTCATGAAGTCTGTGTCCAGTCCTATTTCCTGAAATGTTTCTCCTCTGTTTTCTTTAAGAAGTTTTATTGTTTCAGGGTGTATATTTAAATCCTTAACCCACTTTGAATTGATTTTAGTATATGGTGAGAGGTATGGGTCTAGTTTCATTCTCCTGCATATGGATATCCAGTTATCCCAGCACCATTTGCTGAAGAGGCAGTCCCTTCCCCAGTGAATAGGCTTGGTGCCTTTGTCAAAGATCAGATGGCAGTAAGTGTGTGGGTTGATTTCTGGATTCTCTATTCTATTCCATTGATCAGTGTGTCTGTTTTTATGCCAATACCATACTGTTTTGGTTATTATAGCTTTGTAGTATAGTTTAAAGTCAGGTAGTGTTATGCCTCCAGCTTTATTTTTTTTGCTCAGCATTGCTTTGGCTATGCGTGGTCTTTTATTATTCCATATAAATGTCTGGATAGTTCTTTCCATTTCTGAGAAAAATGTCTTTGGAATTTTGATGGGGATTGCATTGAATTTGTATATCACTTTGGGTAGTATGGACATTTTCACTATGTTGATTCTTCCAATCCAAGAGCATGGGATATCTTTCCATCTTCTTGTATCCTCTCTAATTTCTCTCAGCAGTGGTTTGTAGTTCTCGTTATAGAGATTTATCACCTCCTTGGTTAACTCAGTTCCTAAGAATTTTATTTTTTTGGTGGGTACTGTAAATGGGCAGGCTTTCTTGATTTCTCTTTCTGCATGTTCACTATTGGAGAAAAGAAATGCTACTGATTTTTGTGTGTTGATTTTGTATCCTGCTACTGTGCTGAAATCATTTATCAATTCCAAGAGTTTTTTTGTAGAGGCTTTAGGCTGTTCGATATATACGATCATGTCATCTGCCAACAGGGACAGTTTGACTTCATCTTTTCCGATCTGGATGCCTTTTATTTCCTTCTCTTCTCTAATTGCTCTGGCTAGTACTTCCAACAGTATGTTGAATAGGAGTGGTGAGAGTGGGCATCCTTGTCTAGTTCCTGTTCTTAAAGGAAAAGCTTTCAGCTTTTCCCCATTCAGGATGATATTGGCAGTGGGTTTGTCACATATGGCTTTAATTATGTTGAGATACTTTCCCTCTATACCTAGCTTATAGAGGGTCTTTGTCATGAATGTGTGCTGAACTTTATCAAATGCTTTTTCAGCATCTATAGAGATGATCATATGGGGCCGAGCCCGTGGCGCACTCGGTAGAGTGCTGCGCTGGGAGCGCGGCGACGCTCCCACCGCGGGTTCGGATCCTATATAAGAATGACCAGTGCACTCACTGGCTGAGTGCCGGTCACGAAAAAACGACAAACAAAATAAAAAAAATAAAATTAAATTAAAAAAAAAAAAAAAAAAAAAAGAGATGATCATATGGTCCTTGTGTTTGACTTTATTAATATGGTGTATCACATTTATTGATTTGCATATGTTGAACCAAACTTGCATCCCTGGGATGAATCCCACTTGATCGTGGTGAATAATTTTACGTATGTGTTGCTGTATTCTGTTTGCTAGTATTTTAGTGAGGATTTTTGCATCTATATTCATCAAGGATATCGGCCTGTAGTTTTCTTTTTTGGTTATATCTTTACCTGGTTTTGGTATCAGGATGATGTTTGCTTCATAGAATGAGTTTGGGAGATTTGCGTCTGTTTCAATCTTTTGGAATAGTTTGTAAAGAATTGGTGTCAATTCCTCTTTGAACGTTTGGTAAAATTCTTCTGTGAATCCATCTGGTCCTGGGCTTTTCTTTGTTGGGAGCCTTCTGATAACAGCTTCAATCTCCTTTATTGTTATTGTTCTGTTCAAATTTTCTACGTTTTCATGGTTCAGTTTTGGGAGCTTGTGTGTGTCCAGAAATTTACCCATTTCCTCCAGATTTTCAAATTTGTTGGTGTATAGTTGTTTATAGTAGTCTCGAATGATTCCTTGTATTTCAGATGAATCAGTTGTAATATCGCCTTTTTCATTTCTAATTTTTGTTATTTGAGTCTTCTCTCTTCTTTTTTTTGTTAGCCATGCTAATGGTTTGTCAATTTTATTTATCTTTTCAAAAAACCAACTTTTTGATTCGTTGATCTTTTGAATTGTTTTTTGGTTTTCAATTTCATTCAGTTCTGCTCTGATCTTAATGATTTCTTTCCGTCTGCTAACTTTAGGTTTGGATTGTTCTTATTTTTCTAGATCTTTAAGGTGAAGTGTTAGGTTGTTCGCTTGCCATCTTTCCATTCTTCTGAGGTGAGCATTTAATGCAATAAATTTCCCCCTTAATACTGCTTTTGCAGTATCCCACAGGTTTTGGTATGATGTATCATTATTTTCATTAGTTTCGATAAATTTTTTGATTTCCTGCTTGATTTCTTCTTGGACCCATATGTCATTAAGTAGAATGCTGTTTAATTTCCATGTGTTTGTATAGTTTCCAGAGTTTCATTTGTTATTAATTTCTAGTTTTAATCCATTGTGGTCTGAGAAATTACATGGGATAATTCCAATTTTTTTGAATTTATTGAGACTTGATTTGTGACCTAATATGTGATCTATCCTGGAGAATGATCCATGTGCTGATGAGAAGAATGAATATTCTGAGGTTGTTGGATGGAATGTTCTGTAGATATCTGCCAATTCCAATTGGTCTAGAGTATTGTTTAGATCTTGTGTTTCTCTGCTGATTCTTTGCCTAGATGATCTGTCTAATATTGACAGTGGGGTGTTCAGGTCCCCTGCTATTATGGTATTAGTGTCTATTTCCTTCTTTAGGTCTAATAGAGTTTGTTTTATAAATCTGGCTGCTCCAACATTGGGTGCGTACATATTTATGATTGTTATGTCTTCTTGATGGATCAGTCCTTTTATCATTAAGTAGTGTTCCTCATTGTCTCTTTTTATGGTTTTTAGTTTAAAGTCTATTTTATCAGATATAACAATAGCTACTCCAGCTCATCTTTCTTTTCTGTTTGCATGGTAAATCTTTTTCCATCCTTTCACTCTTAGTCTATGTGAATCTTTATGGGTGAGGTGGGTCTCTCGTAGGCAGCATATAGTTGGGTCCTCCTTTTTGATCCAGTCAGCCAGTCTGTGTCTTTTGATTGGGGAATTTAAGCCTTTTACATTAAGAGTTGTTATTGAAAGGTGTTGATTCATTCCTAGCATTTTATTGGTTGTTTGGTTGTTTTAGGTGTCTTTTGTTCCTTGCTTTCTGCTTTACTGTTTGGTTTCTGTGTTTGTTGGTTGTAGATAGCGTTTTTGTTTGTTTGTTTTCTCTTCATGAATGCCATTTTTATTATACTAGTGGGTTTTGATTTTTCTTGGGTTTTATGGCAGTGGTAGTTATTTTTCAGGAACCAAACCCAGTACTCCATTGAGAATTTCTTGTAAGGGTGGTCGTGTGGTAGTGAACTCCCGCAGTTTTTGTTTGTCTGAGAAATATACTATTTGCCCTTCATTTCGGAAGGATAGCCTTGCAGGGTAGAGTATTCTTGGCTGACAATCTCTGTCTTTTAGTATTTTGAATATTTCATCCCATTCCTTTCTGGCTTTTAGGGTTTGTGATGAAAAGTCTGATGTTAGCCTGATTGGGGCTCCCTTATAAGTGATTTGATGCTTCTCTCTTGCAGCTTTTAAGATTCTGTGTTTGTCTTTGAGTTTTGCCAATTTGACTATAACATGTCTTGAAGAGATCTTTTTGGGTTGAATACGTTTGGAGATCCTTGAGCTTCCTGGATCTGAAGATCTGTGATTTTTCCTATACCTGGGAAGTTTTCTGCCACTATTTTGTTGTATATGTTTTCAATGCAATCTCCTTTTTCCTCCCCTTGTGGAATACCCATGACTTGGATATTTGAGTGCTTAAGGTTGTCTGATATCTCTCTCAGATTTTCTTCAATGCCTTTGATTCTTTTTTCTTTTTCTTTTTTTTTTTTTTTGTCTGCTTGTGTTATTTCAAACAGCCCATCTTCAAGTTCAGAGGTTCTCTCTTCAACTTCCACAAGCCTGCTGGTTAAACTCTCCGTTGTGTTTTTTATTTCACTGAATAACTTCTTCAGTTCAGCAAGTTCTGCTACATTTTTTTCAGGGCATTGATTTCCTTGTACATTTCCTCTTCCAGGTCCTGTATACTTTTCCTCGTTTCATCATGATGTCTAGCTGAGTTTTCTTGTGTCTCATTTAGTTTCCTTAGAATTATCACTCGAAATTCCTTGTCAGTCATTTCAAGGGCTTCTTGTTCTATAGGATCTAGAGTTTGAGATTTATTAACTTTTGGTAGTGTACTTTCTTGATTTTTCGTATTTCTGGTATGTTTTTTTTGATGTTTATTCATTGTGGCAGGGGGTTTCACAGTCCACCAGTTTGAGACTATTGACTAACTGAGATGTTGCTGTGGTTGCCAATTTGGTATGGCTACCTCCGTGACTGCTCATTTGGCCTCTAGTGCCTTGTGTGTATGGTTGCCTCAGGTCTTGGGCCTCTCCGGGGAGCCACCTTTCTGGTCAGCCTGGACTCTGCTGGGCTGCTGGATCATGGGGCGGTACCGCAGGGTGTGTTATCTCTGCTGAGCTTTCACTTCCTGTGCAAGACTTCTCCCTGTTCCGTGCACTCTGGCCCGGGCTGTTGGATCGTGCAGTGGCGGCCCCACAGGGTGTGTGGTTTCTTTTTTTCTTTTTTTTTTTTTTCTTTTTTTTTTTTTTTGTCTTTTTCGTGACCAGCACTCAGCCAGTGAGCGAACTGGCCGTTCCTATATGGGATCCAAACCCGCGGCGGGAGAGTCGCCGCGCTCCCAGCACAGCACTCTACCAATTGCGCCACGGGCTCGGCCCAGGGTGTGTGGTTTCTGTCGAGTCTCCGCCTCCCTAGCCAGATGTCTCCCCGCTCTGTGCGCACTGTGCTGGGCTGGGACGTGTCTTCTGCAACCCTCGTCTGGGGCCGGCCTGTGGCTCACTCGGGAGAGTGCTGTGCTGATGCAACCCTCGTCTATCAGCTGGGCCTTCAAGACCCTGCTCGGCACCGCCTCGCCCAGGAAGTCTACCAGGTTTCTGCTAGGCACAGACGACCGGTCGCTCTGGGTTCCTTTGTAGCACTGTGTAGATCTTTCTGGGGACTTATCACCTTCCTCCTGGTATCGCGGTTATTTGTGTACTTGTCTTATCTCCTTCACCAGAGCCTGAGCTCCTTGGGGGAGGAGCCCGCAGCACACGGTTCACCTTTGTATCCCCCCGGCGTGGACCGAGTCTGGTGCCCGCCCGCAGTCAGCTCTCCGGCAGGTTCAAGCGGACTTGGGAACTCTCCAACCACACTATTCCTAACCCGAAATCAGTTACGCGTTTTTCCGAACTGGTGGCCGCAGAGATGGTATCTACCTCCCAGTAACAGGAAGTTTACCGGGGGCCGGAGCCTAGGGTGCGGTGGAGTGACAGTCGGCCCAGCCCGTACTTCCTTGCCCTCCCGACGCTGGCCGGGGACGCCCCACGCCACCAGCCCCGCCAGAGAACTGCGGAGGGAGTAGAAGGGGAGGCCGGCCCGCAGGTCTCGGGAAGCCCCGCGCTGGAGCAAGCAAGTGGGAAGGCTCAGTGAGGAGCCGAGCCAGGCAAGGAGGGCAGGCTTGGCTGAGCCGGGCCGGAGCTGCCACCACCTGAGAAAATGGAGGCAGCCCCGGGGGCGGTGAGTGGCCCGGTGACGCAGGCGGAAGCCGGGCGGGCATCAGCCCCCCGAGCAGGGCCGGGTCGGTGGTCACTCACAGGGCTGTGCCGGGTCGGGCTGCTCCCTCTCTGCCTCTGCTTTGTCGCCGTCCCGTTCTCGGCCGCCGCCGCCTCGGGCTGCTCGCTCGGTCCCGCGGCGTGGCTCAGGTGCTCCCAGGAATCTTCTTTTATGCTGGCCTGAAACCTCGAATCCTGAATAGGGCAGCTGGCCGCCTTCAGCGCGGCCCCGGCCTCCGGGATCCTGGCTGCATCAACAGCAGCCATGGCGCCACGTTCCCTGTTTAGAGACTCACTTTTGCAGCTAAGAAACAGTTCTTTTCCTGTTCAGTACTTCAAAGCTGTTGCCTGTAAACGAGGCATCCTCTCCTGCCAAGGGCAAAGTGGCGGTCAGCCCCCACAACCGGCCACCAGCAGCGGTCCTCCCTTACGAGACGGCAAGAGGAAGGTCCACAAGTTTCCCGGCTGCCTAAGGCCCAGTGGCCGCCTTTTCCACCTCAGCTACTCCGTGCCAACCACCGTAGCCACCGCCATCTTGAAGAAGCGCCTCCAAATTTAGCAAATTAAAACAAAATACATTTATTGGGGCTGGCTGGTTAGCTCTTTTGGTTAGAGTGAGGTGTTGGTAACACTAAGGTCAAGGGCTGGCCAGCCACCAAAAATAAAACAACAAAAGCAACATATTATCTCATAGTTTGCACAGGTGAGAAGTTAGAGCATGGCTTAGCTAAGTCCTCTGCTCAGTGTCCCACAGTGCTCCAGTTGAAGTGTCAGTGATGGCTGTGATCCCATCTGAGGCTCAGGGTTCTCTTCCAAGCTCCCTGGTGGCAGAGTTCAGTTCCTTGTGGATGTAGGTCATGGGCTCTCAGCTTCTACAGGGCTCCTGCACTTTCCTGCCACACGGCCCTTTCCATAGGTGGTTCATACCATGGCAGCTTATTCCTTCAAGGCCAGCAGGATAGGCTCCAGTCTCCAGTCAGCTAAGACAGAGTCTGGTATAAACAAATGGAATCATGAGGGTAATCCTGCATTGCTGCTGTATTCTGTTAGTTCAAAGCTAGTCCCAGGTCTGTCTGCATTGGAGAGGAGGGCAGTATCCAACCGCCTGGCTTGCTTGCTGAGGGTCATCTAAGGGAGGGTGTGTTCATCACAGTATTTATGTCTTTAAAACTTTATAATGGATTATGCTTTCTTTTCTCATTCTAGATAAATATTCATTTTTGTATCTAATATTATATGTTTAACTTTGTATTCTTAAGGAGGGGACCCCAAAATGAATAAGCTTCAGACCAAAATGTGGATCTCCTGGGTCATACTACCCTATGTCTTATAATGAGAAGCTTTTATGTTTGATGCCTACTTTTTAAAAAAAATCTCATACTCAGGGCCAAAGCGAGTATCTCTAGTGTAACCTGCTGAATTTACTCAAAACGTTTTTGCATAAAAAAAGAAGTCTGTTCTGGGAATCTTTTTTGTTTGTTTCTGAGTTTTCATTTTCTTTTGCTTATTAACTTGTGATTTGCTTACTAAAAGTTCCTTATTTTTCTTCCGTAACAGAGCTTGGGGAAAAGAGAGTGAAGAGGGGTACTAGGTTTAGGGAGATGGATTGAGAGAAGTAGTTGTTAACAGAGACGGAGGATGGTGATTTTGTCTCCCCAGGGAATATTTGGCAATGTCTGGGGATATTTCTGGTTGTCACACTGCGGGGAGGGTACTATTAGCATCTAGTGATAGAAGCCAGGGATGCTGCTAAACATCCTGCACCCCACAGGACAGCCCCACAACAAAGAATCATCCAGTATAGAATATTGATAATGGTGTTGCTGAGAAACCCTCAATTAGAAGCAGAGCTTTAACCAATCAGAAGAAGGAAGATTTCCCTCCAGAGTAGGTGATTGAGAGGCCCCAGGATGCCAGATCCAAGAGCAAGTTCAGATACAGAGCCCAACTCTACTCTGGGACTCCGTTCTGCTCAGTACTGCTGCTGAAACCATAGGAGATGAGGACAGCCTATTCTGGATGCTTCATTTTTGCTGTGTGTGTGTGTGTGTGTGTGTGTGTGTGTGTGTGTGTGTGTGTGTGTGTGTGTGTGTGTGTGTGTGTGTGTGTGTGTGTGTGTGTGTGTGTGTGTGTGTGTGTGTGTGTGTGTGTGTGTCAGGAGGGAGGGGAAAAGATGCATGCAGAAGAGTCAAGAATGTTTTCTCTTCTTCCTAGTTTCTTCACAAGAAATAGGAAAGCTCATGGGCTAACGTATTCGAGGACTGAAAAGCAGCAGTTGTTGAAGAAATGGTAAAATGAAACGACGGCAAGGAAAGAATGGAAATGAAATGATGTGTGTTTGGGAGAGTATTTAATTTATTTTCTAAAACACTGCTGTCTAATAGAACTTTCTCGATTAGGAAAATGTTCTATATACTGTTCAGTAAATGTGGCTATTGTGCACTTGAAATGTGGCTACTGTATTGGACAGGATATTTTAGAATCATAATCTTAGTAACTTTAACTTACTAAAAGTTTCTTATTTTTCTTTTGTTAGAGAGGCTGGAGAAAAAAGGGTGAGGAGGGAAATTAGGATTAGGAAGATAGGATTAGAGTTACATGTGGCTATTGTACACTTGAAATGTGGCTAGTGGCTATTATAGTGGACCAGGATAGTTCTAGAATCATAATTTTGGAGCTTGAAGAGACCTTGGCAGCAATTTCCAAACCTAACTGATCATAGAATCTCCTGGGTAACCTTTTTAAAAAATACCTCCTCAACAACATTTCTGGAGTTGAGAACTGGGACTCTTTATTTTTGTGACACTCTTCTGGTGGTTCTGGCATGTGGCCAGGTGTGGTAACTCTTGCCTGAGAGATCTATTCAAACCTGATTTCATAGCAGAGGAAACTGAGTCTTATACTCAGGGATGCTGGTTGCCTAGTCTTGTGGGCCAAACTCTTTGTTCATGGTCCAATGCTTACCCTTAGGTTAAAATTTGTTTTAGCTTATGTGATGGACTTTTCATGAAAATTGCATTGTGGAAGGAGTCACAGTCCCAGGAGTTTTTATTCTTGTCTAAGTTCTGACTTTGAGAAAAGTTGGAGGGAACTGCCAGTGCCAAGGCAATTGGAGATTTTAACCTTTTTATCCTTGGCCTAACATACTTGAAGACTTTTATCTTTTTTTTCTGGGAAAGTGAGATTGGGGAGGTGGGAGGCTTCATCAGCAGCTACTTGAGACTTTCAGTCTATGGCAGAGTCACCTTAAATACGGCTCAGTAAGAAGGGGTCAGGGTGAAGTTTTGCTTAGGCCTGTGTGTCTTGAGCATCTGAAAATGAATCACATGTTGCCCTGCAAGGCCAGTAGAGACTAAGAATGGTTGATCTTAAAGGATGCAAAGACTTTGGTAATTTTGTATTTCTAGCTGAAAAATATAAGCATTAGGGTTGTAATGGAAGTGTCTATTCAGATCTTTTACCTATTTTTTAATTGGGTTGTCTTTTTGTTTAGTTTTAAGAGTTCTTTATATTTTCTGGATACAAGTCCCTTATTAGACATATGTTTACAAATATACTCTCCCATTCTAATAATAAAAGTGTTCTAATAATAAGCACACTTTTCACTTAGGGCAGAGGTATGTGGGCATATCAGGACATTCTGACTTCTACCGGAATCAATGGAACACTGGCTGGTTTTACCCTTGGCAGCTCAGAAATATGCAGTTGAGATGATTTATGGTAGAATTCAGAGATTTTCCGGGGTGGTGGTGTTTTGGGAGGAAAGGTTTTTTGGGTCATGTATTTGTTTCCTTGAAAAGGAATT
Organism: Cynocephalus volans; assembly: GCF_027409185.1. Taxonomy (NCBI): domain Eukaryota; kingdom Metazoa; phylum Chordata; class Mammalia; order Dermoptera; family Cynocephalidae; genus Cynocephalus; species Cynocephalus volans. The sequence continues at coordinate 197,411,129 of NC_084460.1, read as the reverse complement.
AGAAGAATACTGTTGTGAAGCATAGGCAAGTTTTCACATTTTCTCTATTTGAAGATAATTTATTACTGTACATTTAAGGGAACCTAATATTAAACATGTCGTAGTATTTTTATTTTTAGATTTAAAATCATTCAAATTAGTAGCTGTCAATTGTATGAGGCTCTTTTTAATAGAATTCCTCAAACAACCCTTAAGTTTATATTGATATTTTTTATTTTTATTATTTTTAAAAAGATGACCGGTAAGGGGATCTTTACCCTTGACTTGGTGTTGTCAGCACCACGCTCTCCCAAGTGAGCTAACTGGCCATCCCTATATAGGGATCTGAACCCGTGGCCTTGGTGTTATTAGCACCACACTCTCCCAAGTGAGCCACGGGCTGGCCCAATATATTGATATTTTTCAATTCAATTTTTAAAATACAAAAAAAGTTAAATTACAGCTTTATTAAGTTATAATTCATATACATGAAATTCACTCTTTTAAAGTGTACAATTCAGGTTTTTTTGTATATTCATACAGATATGAAAACCATCACCATTTTCTAATTTTTAGATCATTTTTAATCACTCAAAAAAAAAGCAACAATCAGTTGGTTAGAGTGTGGTATTATAACAAGGTCAAGGGCCGGCCCGTGGCTCACTCGGTAGAGTGCGGTGCTGATAACAAGGTCAAGAGTTCGGATCCCCACACTGGCTAGCCATGTGTTGGCAGTCATTCCTCATTACTTCTTCCCCTGTCTCACCACTGGTTCTGGTAACCACTTTCTGTTGCTATGGATTTGCTTATTTTGGACATTTCATTTAAATGGATATATCCCACATATGGCCTTTATGTCTGGTCTCTTTCACTTAGCACAGTGTTTTGAAAGTTCATGCATAGTGCAGCTATATCAGCACTTCATTCCTTTTTCAAAAAATTGAGATATAATTCACATACCATAACCCGTGGCTCACTCAGGAGAGTGTAGTGCTGATAACACCAAGGCCACAGGTTTGGATCCCATATAGGGATGGCTGTTGTCTGGATATGCCACATTTTGTTTCTCCACTCACCAACTGATGGATATTTGGGTTTCTGCTTTTTGGCTATTATGAATAATGTTGCTATGAATATTGTGTACAAGTTTTGGGGTAGACATATGTCTTAAATTCTCCTGGGTATATATCTAGGCATGAAATTGTTGGGGCATATGGTAACTCTGTATAACTCTTTGAGAAACAACAAAACTCTTTTCTACCAGAGCTGCACCATTTTACAGTCCTGCCACCAATATATGAGGGTGCCAATTTCTCCACATCCTTGTCAACACTTGTTACTGTCCATCTTTTTGATTACAGCCACCCTGGTGGGAGTGAAGTGGGATCTCAGTGTGGTTTTGATTTGCATTTCCCTAATGACCAGTGATGCTGAGCATCTTTTCATGTGCTTATTGGCCATTTGTGTATCTTCTTTGGAGAGGTGTCTATTCAGATCCTTTATTTTTTAATTGGGTAATTTGTCTTTATTTTTAGTTTTAAGAGTTCTTTATACATTCTGGATACAAGTCCCTTATTAGACATGTTTACAAATATACTCTCCCATTCTCTGGGTTGTCTTTTCATTTTCTTGATGGTGTTCTTTGAAGCATGAAAGTTTTTAATTTTGGTGAAATGCAATTTATCTATTTTCTCTTTGTTGGGTGTGTACTTTTGGGTTCAAATCTAAGACATTGCTAAATCCAAGGTCATGAAGGTTTATGCCTGTCTTTTCTCCTAAGATTTTATAGTTTTATCTCCTAAATTTAGGTCTTTGACCCATTTTGAATTAATTTTTGTGTGCGGTATGAAGTAGGGGTTCAACTTCATTCTTTTGAATATGGATATCCAGTTATACCAGCACCAGTTCAATTTTAATTGTATATTGTCATTAATTTACTTTTTTCTGAATTTCTTGATTTCTAGCTTCACTAAGATTACTTATTTGATATATAACGTAATATAAAGAAAATAGCTTTAAAGTACTAATATCATTATTATTAAATAATATAACCACCAAAAGAAGTTCAACATTTCTTTGAAATGTTTTGTTCTGAGCCTTTTTAAGTGGGATGCATTCTACCAAAATACTTTGTTCTAAAGTCTTTTGAATTAGGCTGGCTGGTTAGCTCATTTGGTTAGAGCACAGCCTTATAACACCAAGGTTACAAGTTTGGATCCCTGTACCGGCCAGCTGCCAAAATAAAAAAAACAAAACAAAACAAATAAAGTCTTCTGAATTAATTAAATTCTTTTTCTGTGTGGCTTCATTACCAATTTAATATTCAGTTAGGCTCATTTGTTTCAGTATTTCTAACAGTTTTAAGTTTGTTTTGTTTGTCCTTCCAGGGTGTTCTTTTGGTAAGTACATAATACACACACACACACACACATAAATGTATATTTAAAAGTTGTTCTTTACTCTCCCTACTTTCCTTATGCAAAAGCAATAATCAGTTGGTCAGAGTGTGGTATTATAACAAGGAGATCTCTACATATCTGTACGTATATTCTGGAGATCTCTACATATCTGTATGTCATTATCTTCCTCATTTTTTGTAACAGTGTAGTATTCCATTATGTGGATCCCCATTGCTGAGCATTTGGGAGGTGTTTAATCTTTTGCTGTTACACACAGTGTCAGTTACCTTGTGTGTTCTTGTGTAGGTGTTTCTGTAGATTAGATTCCTAGAAGCAGGATGGCTGGGACAGAGGTTAAGCGCTTCTCTCAGTTGATCAGATGTTACCAATTCCTCTCCGTAGGGGTTATCCTATTCCCTACTCCCAACAGCAGTGTACAGAGTACCTTTTCTCGGAGTACGTTGTCAGACTTTTGGATTTTTGCCAGTCTGGTAGGTGAAAATAGTGTCTCAATGTAGTTTTAATTTTCATTTTCTGTATTAGTGAGAATGAACACATCTTCGTATTTTTAGCATCATGTGTATTTTTGTTTCTATGAATTATTTATGTCTGCTGCCCACTTTTCCCATTGGATTATTGACCTTTTTTCCCCCCTCTGTTTCTAGGAACTCTTTATATATTAAAGAGATTAGCTCTTTGTAATATGGGTTCAGATATTTTTTCTCTGTCATTTGTCTTTGTTCATTATATTATGCCATACAGAAGGTTTTAAAATTTTTTTATGTAGTATAATTTATCAATTTTTTTTTTTACATGGCTTCTGGATTTTGAATCATAGTTAAAAAGGCCTTTCCTACTTCAAAGTATTAGAAGTATTTCACCCACATTTTCTTCTAATACTTCAGTGGTTTTATTTTTTACATTTAATCTTTGACCCATTTGGAGTTTATCATGCTATATAGTTATTTAAGCCTTTTGTCAAACTACTTTTCAGATGAGTTTTATACTTCTATTGATTATGAATAGGAACTCCTGTTTCTTGCCCTTTCCTGTGTTTGTATTATAATTTTGTAGTGACTATAATATTGTCAAGTGTTCTGCTCTGTGCCTGGTTTCCTTATCTGTAAAATGGGGATATTTGTCCTGATGGTTTAAAAACAAAATAAAAAATGGTAGAACTGTGGAACTGAAGTGTTACATAAAGTGTTATTTTCATTTTATAGTTCCTTATACATAGTGTGATATAGGCACTCAGATACTCAATTGAATGTAGGCAAACTACCCATTTATCAAATTTTATGTTTTGGCAGATTTTAAAACTTAAAAATTTTTGTTAATTACTTACAACTTCTTTAATTACTGGTAATGTTTATTTCCTCAGTTTGTAGAAGACTATGAACCTACCAAAGCTGACAGTTACAGAAAGAAAGTGGTTCTCGATGGAGAGGAGGTCCAGATAGATATTCTGGACACCGCTGGACAGGAGGACTATGCAGCCATTCGAGACAACTACTTTCGGAGCGGGGAAGGTTTTCTGCTAGTGTTCTCAATTACAGAACACGAATCCTTCACAGCGACTGCTGAATTCAGGTGTGTTTGAAATGGAATAACTGAAGCTCCAGGAGGCTTTTTGCCTTCCTTTCTCATATGTTTTAGTCTTAGAAGGGAATTTGGGACTGAGCATCGTGGTATAGGGCTGAGCTTGTTATTAGGAAAAATTCTGTCTAAAGAATTTTCTGGGGCTTTCTGGATCTTGGCACATAAATGTAATCTCTTTGAGCTTCCCTGTTTATGATGTCTAAATATAAATTTTCTTAAAAAGCTTGTTGTCTTTGAAAGAGGATAAAGCTATTTTATATACTCAAGAAACTGTAGTTTTTGCCTGAGAGACAGTGATTGATAAGAGTTAACTATCTTAATCTTTTTTATAATTTTACTTAAAAAGGTAATAATTTTTATCTATTTTGAGGTTTATGAAACATTGGCAAGAGAGTGAAAGAAGGAAGTCAGAATGACCATTTGCTGCTGCTGTAAAGACGTTCAGCATAGTGGAGGGGAAGGAACTGGTTTTAGAATCAGATAGATCTGGTTTGAATACCTGTCCTGCCACTTACTGGCTTTGTAACCATGGGCAAGTTTATTGAGCATGAGAAATTCTTTCTTTTTCTGAAAGTGCACTTGTTAGTTGAGAATTGAAATTAAACGATGCAGTAGACTGTGAATTCCATACAGGCAGGAATGGTAGCCACCTATCCTTGTGTCCCTGGGCCCTCACACAGTGTCGGCCCGGGGTGCTTCCACAGTGAGGAGGACATTCACTGTTATACTTTGTTTTAAAATGTGGCAGTTAAAGATGCTTAAGGTCACTTTGTTATAAAGAAATAATGAGGCTTTTGGGTGTAATTCTTATCTCCTGTAACTTTCTCTTTACCCTATATCCTTCCCATTTCTCTTACACAGTTATATTTTTCCATCTCTCTTCCTTAAAAACATATCTGTTTTTATTTTAAGAAGCAGATCTAGAGCCTAATAGGGAATTCAAGAGGGAACAAAACAAAAACCAGTAATTTTTTTTTTTATTCTTCAGCAAGTTCTGGTCAGAAAATAAGGTGATCAGCCAAAGGTTGGAATGAGGAGGCTAAATACCCCCCATGATGCAGAAGGAAGCATCAGTGAGCCAGAGGGGCCTCGGGGTGAGTTCAGGCAAACCCGCAGAGCGAGTGGAAGGCAGCAAGGCGGTGCCTCAGCTGTCACGCTTCATAGTTCCCAGTCTTCAGTGAGTTGAATATTGCAGTTCTCTGGAAGTATAGTGTGTAGTGTGTGTGATGGTGATCAATTAGATGACTAGGACTCATTATGGGAAGTCCTGTTAATTTTTAGACTTTTCAGACATACCTGGAGATTTCTATATTTGAATATAGCTAGCCCATGTATTTATAATTGTGTTTGCGTCTTACATAGTCCTGTTCTTATGCCTCCTTGAGGATAAAACAGGACAGATGCATACACTGTCTTATTTTCTTCCCTGTCCTGAGCATTTTGATTTCCCATAGCTCCATGACTCACCAAGAAGGGAAGTGCTGGGCAGTAGAACTCATCTCCAGAGGATAGACACTGCCCCTTGTCTTATCCCCCCGATCATCAAATGCACACAGATAATATGTGTGCATTCTCATAGGGTCAGAGCAGTCTCACCTCATCTTGGAAAAGGGTTTTGGTTGGTATGTGAGAAGAGGGATCCTTAGAGGACAAGAACAGATGAATACCTAAAACAAAAAGAAAGAAGGGGAAGTTAGTTCTTCTGACTTGAACTCTGGACTCAGGTAGAAGTCCCAGAGCTGGTGAGGTTTCTCATGTCACTGGAAACAGAAGAGTGGAGGTGGATTATCTGGACTAAGTTTAACCTTTTGATTAGACTTAGTCACTTTACTTTATGCCTGTTAGCAGTTTTAGAACATAACATTTCTGTATTTATCTTCCAATTGGAAAGGCCCCAACATAAAATGAAATGTTAATATACTCTCATCTTCCTTGAAATTTTCCTAGACCGTATACCTTGGACTGAGATAAATAGGCTTGTCACAAGAGACCAGAACTTGATATTCCCATTTTTGGATCAGTATGTTCATTAATGAGACACTTTTACATGCCCTTGCAAGACTTTGAGACAGCAAGCTATCAGTTTTTATTGTTCATAGTTTATATTGATCATATAATTTATAAATGTATCACGTTCTTTGACCCCTATTCAAATGTAGGATACAAAAAAGCTAAGTAGAGGCAATTTTTAAGCATCTTTTCTTCCTTTTCATTTGTCTTAAAATATTTGATATCTGGTACTTAAATTGACTATAAAGAAATTAAAGAATTATTTTTATCATTGTGAAATATTAGCTTATATCATAAAAAAAATAATCAATGCGGATCTCCACAAAATACATTTTTGAAAGAGACTCTTAAGTAGAAATGTCCCCACTGGACCAAAATAATGGAAGTGAAATATTTAATTTAATTAGTTTACTATTTGGTTTTGATGAATACTTTTAGATAGCTGATATTTTTAGTAGAGGTAAAATGTAATGTTCTGTAGGTAATGGTTTTTTTAGAGATGATGTTTTTGAAGAACATATCATCGGCTTTGGACTATTTTCTTTAGTTTTTTTCACATTGTAGTAGAAAAATAATGTGCATTGAAATATGATTATTGCCTAATATATCTGTCCCCATTCTGTTGCCTGCAACATTTATTGTGTCTAAATGGAAACTGTGTAGCGGGGGGAGGGGGGTTGGATACACACATGCAGATCTAATAAACAGAAATTTCATAAAACCATACTTACCTTTACTACTTGAGATTCCCTTGCATGTTTTTGTTCTGTTCTATTCTTTTCTATAATATTCTATTTCACTGAGGGGGAAAAAACAACTGCTGGTTGTGACCCACCAAGTTGACTTTGCAGTCTGCTAAGAGGCTGCCACCTTCCATATGAAAAACACTGGATTTCATAGCTTTTACTGTCACCAATAAATTATACCATTTTTTTCTGGGGAATTTTTAAGCATTTTATGGAGATACTTCTATTTTAGCTTGCTTTTATCTCAGAGATTCCCAAGTTTTTCCTTTCTTTTTTGTGCATAAACATAAATTGGGGACCTGTTGGAATGCAGAATCCTGGGCTCCTAACCAGACATCTACTTCTGTAGGACTGTTGGGCCCAGAAATCTGCATTTGTAAGAGCACCCCAGGTGATTCTGATGCAGGCAAAGATTTTGCAAACACCAGACTTTGAAAACACTTGTCTAGTTCATAATTGCCTGTGGGGAGTGCTTCCCTGGAACATGCCCTAAGTGTAGCTATTTCTTCTTCTGCCTTAGGAAAGCCTTTTATTTAGATGTGTCAACACAATGGGGTTCTTTTCTTGCTCTAGCTTTCTTAGCTGCTGTATTTTTGATGTAACACCTCAGGGAACAGATCCTCCGTGTTAAGGCCGAAGAAGATAAAATTCCATTGCTCGTCGTGGGAAACAAGTCCGACTTAGAGGAGCGGAGGCAGGTGCCCATTGAGGAGGCAAGGAGTAAAGCCGAAGAGTGGGGTGTGCAGTATGTGGAGACATCGGCAAAAACGCGGGCCAACGTGGACAAGGTAGGCACCCGCTCTCCATGTGTTCCTGGAAGATAGCAGAGGGTAGACATCTCACTTGTCTGTTTTTGTGGGAGCCATTTATGGGAACTAGGTGAGGACTGATTTCTCCGGATGTCTAAGCCATTATAATGAGAAGCATTGGGACCCTGTACTTAAAACAACCCACAGAGTCCTTTTGCTTTGTTATGAAGCTTCATTCGAATATGCTTACCGTTGGCACAGTCCTTGGAAGGATGGCAAACTGAGGCCACTGGTTTGTGAAGACTGTACTAGAAGGACAGTCATAATTAGCTTCCCCATGCTCTCTTCCACAGCCTGTTGCTCATGAGGAGCAGGGCTGGCAGTGTCATGCTACTTAGAAGGTTGCCCCAAAGGTGGCCTTGAAAGAAACATGGCGTCTCTTGATTTCATTCTCACTGAGTTATTTGTTAGATTTATTCTTTTCACCTTACTGTCCACTGACAGAGCCAAGGTGTTCTGTCTTTATAGTTTAGTCTCTAAACAGTATTTGCCATCAGGATCAACTCTCTGGTATCTCTTTTCTCTCTCTTATCCCATCCCCAGCGTACTTTCTCATTCAAATCTCTGAAGCTAATGTTAAGAGTGAACTTGACAATAATGAATGCTGATAAAATGAAATTCCACCTAACAGGGATTGCTATTATTAGGCCTTTTTTTTTTAATTAAAAAATTAAGGTTCAAGGTGGTTGCCACACAGCTGAGACAGATAGCCTTAAAGAGCAGGCTTTCCCTGTGCCTTCGCCTTGCTCATTAGCACTTACTTCATGACCCATGCTCTTGTAAAGTCTAAATGACATATCACTTTGGCAGCCAAGACAGTGGACATGTCTGCTTTGTGTTATGTAGCATCAGCATCTGAATTCCCCAAATCCCTTCTTCTGTTTCTCTTTATTGTGGAGAAATAATTCTCCTTTGCTTCTTACCTGATGGGGGAGAGATTTTTACCCAAGCTTTACTTTAGCTTGAAGTGATACTAGAAGAATATTGGTATTCAGAATGTTGGTATTAGAAGGGGATCAGTTCAGAAGCACTTTGGCAGTACCTACAGCATAACTCTGTTTAGTAGTAGTCTGCAACCAAGTGTGTTCACTTGTCAGTTACGTTCTCTTGTATTGTTATCTCAACTCTTAGGTTTATTCTTGTGCTACTCAAAATCTTTCTTCCTATCAAATTATTTCCTAGCTGTGGAAAACACACAGATGTATCCTTCATTTAAAAAAAATCGGGAAGACTTCCTTGGCATGGGACTGTCAATGTGTATTTTTTGGATGGGATGGGGGGAGTAGGGAGAGGGCTATGCACAGCGGCTTATCATCTCCCACTCCTCCACTGGACCAGCCTGACCTGCCAAACAGGAACCAGCAGAAACTTATGACTGGCAGCATTGTATTCACTTGTAAACAGTTTACATGAAAGATGCGATACGATCAGCCGTGAATAACTCTGTCATCACTTTAAGTTGGACGCATTCCATTACCCTCTTCTTGCCTTTTGCTGTTAGAGCAAAAAGAAAAACCTGTGACATTTGAAGCTTTTCACTGTTGCTGTTATGGGCAAGGTATTTTTCTGAGAGGCTGGTGAAAAGAGGTGCTTAGGTCAGTCTGATCCAGCTGAGGGGGGTGGGAGGGTCTTTTCTGTGCCTGGAGCTGGTGGTAGATGCATGTGGAGTCCCACACTCCAGAAACTGGATCTTGCTTTTCATCAAGGAGAAGATATGTCTATGAAAGTGGAAGATAGGAGCTTGTGATTTTATGTGAATGTCCAAAGATAAAATTCTATGCTCGATCTCACACTTTGTCTCCATTGTTCTCCGTGAGAAATCTCAGATGTCTCTTTGTAAGAGGCTCATTTTGTCTGCTTGGGATAATCAGTCCTCTGGTGTGATTGCTGGTAGCAGAGGGCAAAACCCAAACTACTGTGACAAATTATAATCTGTATCTAAACAACACACTGACATTCAAAGGACAAGTCTCATCAATTCTTGATAAAGTTCCTCTCAGCCAACTTCGCAAAGAGTGGAGGAGTGATTGTTCCTGAGAATTAGGGTATGGGGTTCTACATCAGGAGACATGTGGCAGGTCACCCCTCCCTCTGCCCGGGTTCATAGTGCAGGAGCCTTAGTTTGTTTATGCTTTATTCCTTCCTTCTGCCACCCTACCACATTCCCAGGTGTGCTGTTGTGGAGTTATGCTGGGAAAGCTGTCATGCACAATGATGTTCCAACCTTCATAGGGTCATTGTAAGGACTGAATAAGATATGGAGGTGTATAAAGCACCTAGCAGCCCTTTTCTGGTGTTTGGGAATGCTAGAAAGTCTGATTGCTCTGTGACTCTCAGGTGTTTATAAATTTCACAAACTGTTGTAGGTCTGTTCTATTCAAAAACGTGTTTTACTTTTCGTCATACTTACCATAAGAAAAGATTTTATCATTTTGAAACCAGTCGTGGAATGGTAGGAAACAGTATGGCGATTCTGTCCTTATGGGAACCAGCTGTATGATATGAGCAGAGATGTTCACTTTGTATAAGTAAAATATGTTTTAAAGATTATTTTATTCCTATTTGCTGCTCTAGATCTTTGTTGTTGTTGGCATATGGTTTATAAAAATAAGTTTGGCTTTGTGCTTTAAAATATAACTACATATCCTGCTTACTCGAATGGTTTCATTAAATTGTTAAATAGCCTTTTTTCCCCTACTCTTTTCACCTCTTCCTCCCCACCCCCAGGTGTTCTTTGACTTAATGAGAGAAATCAGAGCAAAGAAGATGTCAGAAAACAAAGACAAGAACGGCAAGAAAAGCAGCAAGAACAAGAAAAGTTTGAAAGAAAGATGTTGCTTACTGTGAATGCCAAGATGGTGGATGACATCAGTTGCCGCTAAGGACACAGGGCTGGGTTGGTAAAGAGAAGACTGTAGTTCATTTCTTGGTTGTGCTTCCTGCTCTCCCCAACCTCATTCACGCATACTTCTTTAAATGGGGAAAAATTTTTGTGACTCAATGGCTGGCGGAAGAAATGAGCCCCTGTCCGTGCAGTAGAACGGCTGCTTGGTCAGGAGGTTTTGGAGTTTCTTCTCTCCTTCCATCTCTCCCTCCCTTCCTCCCTCCCTACCTCCCTGAAGCTTAACTACATATGCAGTGCTATAGATGGGAAAGTCAAATGTTAATTAAAAAGAAAAAGTATTGTCATAGCATCTTATTTTGTTCCTAGATTTATAACATTACCGTCTTCTTGTTTTGAAAGAATAGTGTCTTATTAGGTTTTGGAAGAGTGGGGTGGGGTAAGATTCCCTCCCCTGCCCTTTTATCAGTTTAGCAGTAGTGCTAAGAAAAATCCATTAAGCTCTAATGACACTGAAAAATCTGGAGTTTTTTGGATAAATTTCTTGGCAATACCCTGTGGAACTGAAGCATAGCTGAAAAAATGAAATTGAATTGTGCCAAATAGGTCAACACCAAGCTCATAAATCCTCCTCACATATGAAAAATGAAAGTCGTGAGTTGGTTTCTTCATATTTAAATATTGGCCAATTATAGTCTGTATTGGTTCTTTTTCTCCTGCAGCATCCTGATTTTAGTGTAGGAACCTTTTTTTTTGGTGGACTAAGTGAAGACTCAAGAGTAGTATAAATGACATACTTTTGCAATCAGATTTTTTAAGTTCTTTGGCTAAGTCCTCTCCTAATTGCTGGTCGCGTGGTTAGGCTTTACCTTCTCCTGTGGTAATCAACTGATGCATCTGTCTTCCAATCAACACTCGTGTGCAGAGGGTGAGTGGGCCTCCTCTTTAGTGACTTTGTGTCACGCAAATTCTTCTGAAAGTTGTGATGAGTTAAAGTCATATTCTAAAATCATGAAGCCGGAGCCTATGCCAGACCTTCTGCTACCTCTGATAGAGTTGTGCTGTAATTCTAGATTTAAAATTAGAAGAAGCAGGGAAAGATAAGTTATTGCCCCTTTACCTCTGAGAATTGGCTGCTGTTTCTAATACATTTTCTGAGATATCTATGTAGTTAGTTAGAAAAAGATTTTCATGATGAGATATTATTAATCTTTCTTCTTGTATCAGTATTCCATATTCAGCAATCAGAAACATTTTTTCAGGAAAGGAGCAAAAAGGAGCAGCAGGATAAAAGCCAGTGTTCAGCACGTTTTTTTCCCCATTTTTCAGAAGCAATATTTCATGTGTAGGTGCCAAAAGTGAATTGGGGTGGGGAGAGCGGGAACCTTTTGAATTTATGGTTATTACAAAGATTGTAGAAATTATGATCTGACTGGAAAACAATCTTGTATCACCTCCCAAAAAATCATGGGCTTTTTTTGAATTAAAAGCAGATAAATACACTTTTTCAGGATTTCAGTGTATTTATTTTGTCCTTTTGTCATACATGTGGAATGCGGGTATTAAAGGAATTGACAGTAAGTTGTTTATTATTGTTCTTGTCAGATGTTCTGCAATATCAGACAAACTTTATTTCAGTTAATCCTTTGAATCAAGCTGTGTAAAATAAAATTCTAATTATAAATAGTAATTTTAACTTCATCTTTCCTTTAGGATAAATCACTATTCTTTCTTAAAATTTAAAAAGTTGAAGATAATTACACTCTTGAACTTCTGAAACAACCTTTTTGTTTTCATCCTAGTTTGCTATCTATTTGATATCAGTTCTGGCCAAGAATAAGTAGATTTGGAATATATACAAATGAATTAAAGATGGTGTAAATTGTTTCATGCTATAGAAATTATCCTTGGTATATGCTATTAGTATATTTCTAAAATTACATTTAACTATAGCAATCAGAAATGGGTCTTCCTAACAAAATAATTTATTATGAGATTCTTTGCCATAAAAAAGGAAGCAATACTGTTTATAAATTTGAAACATAGTTACTTACCAAATAATTAGATATTATGTCCATAGCTTAGCATTATTTTTCTGAAGTATTCATTCTAGAAATATTTGAGCATCTGCTCAGTGTCAGGCTTTATCCTAGTTGCTGAGGATATGATGTTGAACTAGACAGGCAAGATCTCCACTCCCATTAGGTTTGTGCTTTAGTGAAGAAAGAGACAAAGAAATGAGGATGTCAGGGTAAGTGCTTTGATGAAAATAAAACTGGGGTAACGTGATAGGAAATGTATCTAGAGGGTGGAGCCAATTTAGATTGGGTGGTCAACAGGCTTCTCCAAAGGAGTGACGTTTAAGCTAAGACAGCATGACCTGAAGGAGGCAGCCAAGTGAGGAACAGGTGTGAGTTGGGTGCAGGAGCTTTCCAGACTAGGGAGCAGCTAGTCCAAAGGCCCTAAGGTATTCAGGGAAAAATGCAAAGACCAGTGTATGGCTTAAGTATAATGAGAGGGGGCAGAGTATTAGAAAAAATGCAACGTCTATGATTTCATAAAGTAACCTAGGGGAAAAATACCTAGGCATCTAATTTCCTACATGTATCCTATTTCAGATCTAAGATACCACTGATAGACAACATCACTATAATTTATGTACCACTAACAGAAAACCTGCCTTTTAAAATGAATCAATCCTGATTTCAATGACATGAAAATGTGGGGAGAGAAAATCAACTACATTGTATGTTGATTAAAAAAAAAATGTGGGGAAATGTATGTTTTAGATTAGGTAAATATGGGATATAAATTTAAATGACAATAACTGAAATATAAAATTTTCCTCTTTTGGTCTAGAAGCTACATTCTAATAAAGCACCGTAGACACTTAACAGTGGATAAGTATTAACAGTGGAAAAGCACTAATTTGTTAATGTTATACTAGTCAAACTTGACTTTAATATGTTTATTTTTAAAATTCATTAAAATTACTTAATCAAAATTACCAGAGCATGTGCCTTAAAATTCTAATGGTCTTGAAATGCTTGTGGTGGAAAGGTCTTTCGTCTTGCTCTTCCCTGCTCCAGCCCTGTTCTTTAAAAGTCTCATTTAACCATTTCTACTCTCTGATGATTCATTGAGTGTTCCTATATTTCTAAACAATCTTCTTATGCCATTACTCCTTGATTTTCAGCCTCAGACATTTGATGCAGTTGATGAGGATATAGCTGCTGTGTTCCCCTCACCCCCGTCCCTGTTGTTGACAGTAATGCCACTCTTTTAATCCCTTTTTTGGTGACTGCTCTACCTTTTAAAACTGCATCTTTGAGCCTCTGTTTATTATTCCAGCAACTCTGACAGGATCTCTTGGATGCCCACTTCGGGAGGTGAGAATGTGAACACTGCCCTTTCTCTCTTGAGCCCTTGCTTCTCTGTTAGACCTTCACTTTGATGTTAACAGGGTGGATTACTTGTGTATTCCTTTCTGTGATCATAATTCAGACCTTTGTGCTTTCTCTATAGAATAATTCTGAAAGCTGAGTGTCAGTCACCAATGACCTGATTACTGTGACATCTGTGAACCTGCCTCAGTGGCTGGGCTCTGGGTGGCAGTTGGGTTTCTCTCACTGCAGCTCTGGGTCACCACTCAGAGGAGAATGTTCCCAGTGTCCGGTCAAGCGGCCCCTCCTACCAGCTGCCCAGTCATGCCACGTTTGGGCTTGCTTCATCTCTGGACTCTTTCCTATGCAGTGTCCCCTCTCCTCACTCCACCCTCCCATCTTTCCTGAAGTTTGACTGCTTTTTTCTTGCTGAGAGAATACTTATGTACTCTTTTCACTGATGCCAATTTCTTTTTCTTTCTTTGTATTGCTTGGAATCTGATTCTGTTCTGAAGATATTCTACATAGAGCTCCCTGTTCTGCAGGAGGGTAGACCTCAGCATTTGGGGTCAGACCTGGATCCAGCCACCTCTGACATCAACCTTCAAGTGAGGGGACGTGGGTTTTCCCTAAGCCTGTGCTAAGTCCATTTATACTTTTTTGTCTGTACCTCTTGAGTGATGACTTTATTACCTTCTGTGTGAAGTAGTGATCACTTCTTTGTCCATGTTATTTTTTCTGAAATGTGATTGACTTTTGATTTTTTTTTTTGTTTTCATCTGGTCAAGAAATTAAGTTAACTTACCTGTACTGTTAATGGTTTTATAGATTTTTTTTGTTATCAGGCTTAGGAATATCCTGCTTGCCAGTTATAGTTATTGTTACCTTGTTCCTTGGTGATGCTGCTTTTTAAAATACATATTGCTAATATAGACTTCCCAATTCTATGAGTTGCTACACAAATTCTACTTTGAGGACTTTTGGAAAGGATGTAGTAAAAATTTTTTTTTTTTTTTTTAAAGATGACCGGTAAGGGGATCTTAACCCTTGGCTTGGTGTTGTCAGCACCACGCTCAGCCAGTGAGCTAACCGGCCATCCCTATATGGGATCCGAACCCGGGGCCTTGGTGTTATCAGCACCGCACTCTCCCGAGTGAGCCACGGGCTGGCCCCTGTAGTAAAAATTTTAAAACAAATTTGGACCCTTGGGTTTATGGCTGATCTTCTCTATTTGAGTAGACATAAAGGAAGGAAGACTTCCTCCAATTGCCCCCGCCTCCCCAATCTTTGTCTAATTTAAATGCTGGGCCCTGTTCTGACATACTGGTGCTAGCTGCTTATTTCTAATCCTCCAGCTGTGTGCCACCAAGCTAGATATTTTCCGTTATTCTAACAGTATTGGCAGAAGTATTGCCCAAATGATTCACTGCCACACATGTAATTCATGAAGTCAGAATGTGGCCTTTGGTCATGTCTGAGAAGCACAGACACATGGCAGAGCTGAGCATCCAGCCTCCCACCCAGGTTGGTGAAGAGCACGGCAGGCCGAGAACTCAGCCCCGTGAGCAGGAACGAACCCCCAGCTGCTGTGGGGATGTAGCTGCTGTTCTCCACGTGTCCTCTGACTGGAAGATCAGTGTCCTCGTGTGGCATTGAAGCACCAGGTATCCGAACAATTTTCAAGTTCCAAAATCGTTAGGGAGGAGGGTTAGCTTCTATCAACTCTATTTTAAAATAAACTATTTGTAGTAGTGGGCGTTGCACATCAGAAGGATAAACTGGTTAACTTCTTAAGGGCTAAGTCACCAAATAATTCTGGTGTATTTTCAGTAGCTACAACTGGAAAAGCTTTCCTAAACTCTGATTTACCCAGTGAAAACAAATGTATGGTATCATTATATTAAACCTATGGCAAGAATATATAAATATAGACTGACTTACAAAATGAATCACATGTTGGCTTCCATGAGAATGCTAAGACAGGATGATGTCTTGGCCCCTAAGCTTCTTCATTTCTGCACAACTGAAAATGTAGCCCTAGGCCAGAGTTTCTAGCTTGTCAGGAGGTCTACAGGCATTCACAGTGCTGGGGCTGCATCCTGGTTGTGGATACTACAGTGGAGAGTCACTTCCTTAAAGGCTCTGACATCCCTCAGTCAAGACAACTGCAGTCAAGATAACTGTGTAACTTTAAGCCAGCACTTTCCCAAATGCTGTTGCCCATGATAGCAACTTAGGGTGTGCAAATCGTGTTCTTTATTAGGGAGATACTACTGTTGGTATGTGTATAGGTTTATTTTATTTTTCTCCAGAAATGCTTGAATTACATAGGCGTAGGAAAATATGTTCCTTATTTTCCTTTTGTCTTTCATAGTTAAACTATGTGATTTACCTCAGGCGCAGGGGAGGGGCCTCATGTTCCAGAAACATAAATCAGTACCCACTGCAGTGTGCTTTCATCTCTGCCAGGCTGTTTGGAGCAAAGCCACCAGTGACTTTCTCCTGCAAAATCAGAGGCCTTTTCAGTCTTGACAGCATTTGCTGATGTTTCCATGACTTGGCTTTCTCCTGCTTCTCCTTTCACCTCTGGATGTTCAGGCCTCATTCTTTTACTAGCTTCTCTCTGACTACTCTCTCTCTCTCTTTTTTTCCCCCCTAATTCAGGTTTATTGAGGTATAATACACAATAATAAACTATCTTTGTAAAGCCCAGATCTGATCATCTCACCCTTAAGTATCCTGTAGCTGCAGGATTCCACGCAGCCCTGGAATGCTCGCTGCCCTCGGCCTTCCCCAACCTGTCCTGGCCTCCTGGCAGTACCCTAGTCCCCAACAGGCCAAGGGCTTTCCTTGGCCTTCCTCACCAGCCCCCAACGCAGTTCCTTGCTCTGTTCTCTCTTAGTCCCTGTTGTGTGAGTAGCAGTAAAGCCCTGTGAGCACAGAGACTGGGTACTTGTTCAGCTCTCTCTCTGAGGCCTTTGACCATTTTCTGGCTTGTTGTAGGATCTTAAGTGTTTGCTAAACTGAATCAAGTAACAAGTGTAAAGTCATATAGCCTTGATGAAGCTCTTAGTTAAAATTTCTTTATAGAGCAGTGGCTCTCTTTTAAGGACTGGTACCAAGAGGCAAAGTGAAATAAAAGTTAGAGCAGTTATCTTAGAGGTCTGGCAAGGTTATATTTCCCTAAACCCAGATTTGAGAACTGATTTGCTTTCTTGGTGAGAACGCTTTCTGCTGCATGAGCTTTCTGCTGTGTTGAAAGTAGATATTTGCTGTCTGCCATGACACGCCCCATCCTCGGCTTCTGTGTTGAGCTAGCCTTTGAATTCTTTTCTGCCCTGTTTCTCTTCATGTTTTCTGGCTCTTCTTCCTTCTCCCTAGAAGCCTCCAAACTGTAGAAGTTTTCAGTTTTTGCTTTGAACTCTCCTCTTCGCCTTTCCTCCCTTTTTTCCTGACTTCACACACTCTGAAAATAGCCAGTCATCAGTGGCTGCTGGTCATGGTGGTCTTCCTACTCAGGCCTCTCCTTGTTTCAGTCCATCGTAGGCACCCTGCTTTGGTAGCTGGCTTAAAGCACCATCCAGATTGTACCCCTGCCTGTTGCCTACAGACATAAGTACAAAAATTTAGCCAGCATTCAAAGCAAGTGTTGGCACTTCCTCAAATAAATGTACATCTAAGTTAAAATCACTGCACACCAACGCTGTGAAAGGTAGCTTTAGATAAGCCCCCCACGCCCCTCCGACTGTTTCTCCAAACCTCTCCTCCATAGGCATTCTGGAGTGCTCCACCAAAGCCCCAGTGACCTCCCCCATGCGGACGTCTGCCGTCCCTCTCCCCACACCTTGCTGTTCAGCACCCCCATTCTTCCTGAGCAGCGCCCAGATGTGGCGTGGGGAGATTGCTCTAGCACTGGGATCACACATACTCTGAATTTCGTCTCTGCCCCATGTAAGCTCTGTGACCTGGGCACATCTGTAAATGGAGGTGGTTATAGCAGCCTCACTAGCGATTGTAAAGACCAATGCTATCCAAAGCCCTTTCCTTCCCCTCATTACTCTGTGCCTTTTCTCATGAAATTCATCCTGCTTGGAATCATCTCCCATTTCTGACAGGGTTCTACCCTCCAAAGATGCCCTCCCTGCGAGCAGACGTTGCCCTACTCCTTGTGCCTGCCTCGCGCCCCACACGATGTGTGGCTGCCTGACCCTGTCGTGGCCATCGTGAGTGCTGAACCTCTCAGAAGTCTTTTCAGATGTCCCTGCTCTGGGTATTGTCTCCTTTTCTTAGAAGCCCTGTCGTGACTTTCCTCAGCTCCTCTTCGTCATCTGCCTCCACTATCTGGGCTCCAATTTCCTTCTGACTGTCATCGTGGACAGGGGCAGGGTCTGTCCCTTGTGTCCTTGTGGCATCTGACTCCTTCAACAGAGAGGCCTGTCAGGCATTTGCCTTTGGAAGAGGACACTGAGGCTACCAGTTCTTTCACAGGAAATTGACTAAAACTATGACAGAGCCCTGTGTTCCATATCCTGGCTGTTTTGTATAAAAGTTTTCTAACAATGTTTCCATTTTACGGGCTGAAGGAACATTATATTTCAAAAAAGTAAGAGACCACTCAACTGCAACTGGAAAGCACCTTTAAAAGTAAAAGTTGAAATTTCTTTCCAAGACCTTTTCCAAAATGTATGTGAAGTTTACACATCTAACTGTGAGAATAAACCAGCAGAGTGCCTGCACATACAAGGTGTACAAGAAAGATTTGTTGAGTTTGTGAAATTTACCTGTGTTTAAACCTGAAACTCACAGTAGTTATTCCGGGGATGGATGCTTCATTGCTTTCTGTATGGATTATATAGACTTTGTAGGTAACTAGTCTGGAGACTGGTCTTGTCCTGCTGGTCTGTGACCGCAGTTGAAGGCTCAGAGCACTTTCCCTAATGTTTTTTTATATATGGCAAGTCCAGGATTTAAATTTGGGCTGAGTGTGCGGTAGAGGAGCTCATCCAGGTGGCACCGAGTGGGTTAGGTACCTGAAAGTGGGTGCTCTAGGTCGGGTGAAGAGAATATTCAGTAGAGGCTCTGGGTTTGTGAGCGTGCAGCTCAGCAGACACCTACAGGACACAGGCTTACATTTGAATGTTACCATGAAGGTAGTTATAGGCTTTAGTTCTGAGCTAAATCAGGGAGGAAATTCTGGTAGAACTTCTATTTAACAAAAAGAACTACACTTTGTTTCTACTTTACTTGTTCATGGGAAAAACAAGTGCCATCCTCCTTCCTCCAAAGAAAACAAAGGCAATCAAATAAGAAAGTGAGTTAAAATGACTGATTTGATTAACTTTGCATTTACATTATAACAAACTGTGGGGAAAATGGCATCATGAGATACCTTAATTTCTTATTTCCAGGAGGTATCTGCTGATATAGATGGATCCTCTGGATGATTTTTATAGAGCTGGAACCCTGGTTTTAATTTTTTTTTTTTCTTCAAAATCTCTTACTGCAGAATAATAGTGATTTTTGCTGGAGGTGGGGGGAGGATTTTTTTAAAAGATGAGTCATTTAAAAATATTCTGTTTAGGAAATACACACTGTGATGTACCTGTTGTCTGTATTTAAGTTATTTGGAAAGTTCATGAGAATTTGTTAAAGTGTTTTAAAATTGAAAATTTCATAGACTTTAAAACACTTATAAAATATATTTTATTCACTGCTACCTTAGATAGGTATATTATCAATAATAAAGAGGTCTATTTAATATTTACTCTGCAGTTCTGTGGCCATTTATTCTGTTGCGGTTGCCAGAATTCTTGTATATTAAGTGCTCTTTCTAGACAGCGGAGTCAGTGTGTTCCTGCATTTTTTCCCACCGAGAACCCTCTCCCATGCTGCAGGGCTTCCTGCACCAACAAGGCCAGTGAGGACCACTAGAGGTCATTCTTCTGCCTCAGACAAGTGTGCTCCAGACACTCCTGGAGACGCTGGCTTGTACCCAGAGGCTCCTTGTGTCCACTACGCAGTCCGGTCCAACAGGAAAGATGCTGTGGACTCTCCTTCCCTGGAAGGAGGACTGTGAGTTCAGTGAGTTCTTGGGGAGGTAAGTATAGAGTCAGTTATGCAACCTATGTTAATCCAGTGGTTAGCTGTGGGAACTCCTGTGCTGGTGGGTGCTGATGTGGGTGATAGTAGGCCTTCAACGATCAGTAAGCATGAGCCTTGCCTTTAATCATCTTACATACTGACTCCCAGTGCTGCAGTGGTGGGTGTTGCTGTTGCTGCTGGTTGTTTCATGGGCAGAAGGTGTCACTTTGACACCCATCCTACTCTGTCCCTAGCTTTGGGCTAAGCACTGGGGATACAAAATGGAAAAGAACACAGCCCTGACCTCAAGCAGCCTCCAGGTTGTTGGGGAGGACAAACACATACACTGATAAAAGCAGTATCATGTAATAATATGTTATGTCTATAGCATGTCTATGTAGTATGGTGCAATAACACACCGTGCTAACATTATGCATTTGTATTAGACAGAATAGTGGAGGAATAGATGAGTCTCAAAGGATGGAAAAGATAGAGCAAGGCAAAGAAAAGAGAAAGTTTGTTGAAGACAAAGGGAGGATATGAGCAAAATCCAGAGAAGCAATGCAGCAGCCAGCTGTGTGTAAGGGGCTACAAGCGGTTCCATCCTCCTGATGGGTAAATGGGGAAGCCAGATGGTGGCGGGCCCCTGGAGGTCCCATTGTGGAGGGGGACTCAATTCTGTTCTGAAGTGCCTTTGAGGGAGTGGCCTGTCAGGCTGGGTTTGCAGTGGACTGCACTGGGGCACTGGTGATGCTTGGTACAGTGCAAACATGGCCAACAGACCTCTGGTCACAGCACTTCTCCACCTGCCACTACCTGCAGGACTTCAGCCGTAAGGGTAGGATCACAGAGCAGCCAGGCCAAGTTGTTAGGATTGTTTGCATTACGGTGGGGGAGCTTGTGACAAGAACATAGGTTTTGAATAGAGTAGTTTCAAGGCTTGGCTTAGCAACAATACTCCTTGTCCTTTGATGAGTGACTAAATCTCTCTGAGCATTATTTTCTCATAATTTCTCTTAAACAGGGATCATGACACTTCTCTTTGTGGTGTCTTTGGGAAAATGTAATGAGTGTGTGTCTATAAATGTCTGCGCGGTGCTTAGCCTGAGGTAGATGATGATATTCTAAAAGGAGCATGCAACTGGAGAAGGGGAGCTCACTTAGACTTTAGTGGGCTAGGTGACATACTTGAAGATGAGGGTTTGAACTGGGATAGCGGCTGAGGGGAAACAGAGAAGGGATTGGAGTGGAGAAATGTTAAGAGGAAAATCAGACTTCGTGAAGGACAGGGATGAAGAAAGAAGGTGCCACCGTGACTTGCAGGCTTCTGCTGTGGGTGACTGGAAGGCTGACAGTATGCCATCCAAGACAGAGACCACAGAGAGATAAGCAGCTTTCAGAGGGAAGATGGGAGGAATCCAGGGAGGGGTGCATATGGAGAGCCTCTCCATGTAGGACTGGAATACTGTCCAGGGTGCCTCGCGACTCTCATGTGCCCTGCAGGGCTGGGCACCCAGCACTCTTCCCTGGCAGCAACTCCTCTCTGTGACTCAATGCCTCTCTTTCTATGTCTGCTACCTTGCTCTGTTGCTGCTACTACTGACTGATTCTTTGTACATCTCAAGTTCAGTCTCTGACATTGGACACCCTTGATTGGTGGGTGTATTGGTTATCTATTGCTGCGCAAACATAGCAGCTTAAAAAACACACATTGATTATCTCACAATGTCTGTGGGTTGGGAGTCTGGGTATAGCTTAGCTGGGTCCTCTGCTTGAGGTTTCACAAGCTAGGCTGTTCTCATCTGGAGGCTCAACAGGGGGAGAATCCACTTCCAAGCTTGCTCAGGTTGTTGGCAGAATTCATTTCCCTGCAGCTGTAGAAGTGAGAGTTTCAGCTTTTTCTTGGCTGTTGAGCAGAGGCTGCCCTCATTTCCTAGGGCCTCCGATGGGTCCCTGCCATGTGGAGCTCTCCATGAGCAGTTTGCAACATGGCAGCTGACTTCTTCAAGGCCAGCAAGTTGTAATGTAAAGGAAGTTGCAGTGGAGTGACATCCATCACATTGGCCCTATACCATTGGTTAGAAGCAAGTCACAGCTCCCGCCCGCACTCGAGGGGAGAGAATTATATAAAGGCAGGTGTGAACGCCAGGAGGCAGGGCTCCTAGGGGCCCCCTTAGGCTCTGTTGACACAGAGCTAGTCACCCTCCTGTGCAGAACCAACCTATAGACCAAGGTGGCTTCCTTTGTGTCGGGGCTCAGTTCTGGGCCCAGGATGCTGTGACCAGCAGTAGGAAAAGTTGTCTGGCTGAGAGCAGGGCAGTCCCTTATGCTCACTGCCTCCAGGCACTTGTTTCAATGGGTCCCTGGTGCTGCAGGCTCAGGGCATCATGGCCTGTACTCTGGAGACTCAGAGAAGGACAGGAATTTGCCTGAGCTCACACAGCAGTAAACATCATAGCAGTAAAAAACTGTAAACTACTAAGATTTGTTTCCTCTTATTAAGTAGGGACTTTGGGTAATCTGTTTAATGATTTACATGAACATTCTCTGGATACTCTCTAAGCCTTTCTCATGTACCATCTCCTCAAAATCCATAATGGCATGCTTACCGACATTTCTGTAGTGGTTTTTAACACATATTTAATTGACTTTTCAGTAGCTATTCTCTCTTCTCATCTCCTTTTAAAATATCTAGCATTCTCAGTTTTCTGAAGTGATAAAAAGTTTTGACAATAGTCTGACAAAAATAGTTCGCTTTACATATGAGAACTTTGTCTCTCTAATTTAAAGGGAAAAGTCACTTGATTGTGCTTTAGTCTCCTCATCTGTAGAAGGGCGGCAGTCAGCTCTCCTCTCAGGCTCTAAGCTTCTAAACTCCGGGGCTGCCCATTTCCCAGGCTCTGGGAGAGGATCAAAGGAGAACACAGCACGGGACGCTGGCTGCCCAGACAGACAGGGCTGTAATAACACCACAGAGAGTTCCATTGTGATGCGGCGACTGTTTTAAATAGCGTTTCTGCTCTAGCATCGCTGACTTATTTCTAATGCTGTGTTTTTATGTGACTTTTCAGAAACCTGTTCTATAGAGTGAGATTCAAACATAATTCAAATATAATTAGTCAGAGAGGCCTGGCTAGATCACTGAAAAGGTTTTATGACAACTTTTGGGTCTTTGCATTCCTGACTGTATGCTTTTGGCCAACCCTTTGCATACCTTTCCTCCTCTGGATCATGTCTTTGACTTGTTGCTGCTGTTTCATCCAAACTCTATTGGGTATTTTTACCCAATTGCCAGGAAGTCAATGGTACCACAACCTGACTTCTGCTCACCACTGGCCTGAATGTTCAATTGGGGTAGTATTCCTCAAAAAACATTGCACAGAATACTCGTTCTCAGAAGTGCTAATTGGCTTTTCAGGAAAGAAGTGTTGTGTGAGCAAACATGCTCACGATACACTGCATATTAGATTCTACCTTCAGGAGGTTCAAAGTGCTTGTTAACTTTTAACCCAGTGTTTTCCGGGCTTATTTGAACAGGAAACACTTTTTTAATTAAAAAGTTTTAAAACAAGATACTTGTTAACATCCTGTAGATCACAACAGTAGTTTGGCAAATGCTACGTATGTGCACAGAAATGGTTTCTTTTGAACTTTTACTTTACTTCTGGAAGACCCTGGCACTAGATCCTGCTGCCTAAATCCAGTAATCTGATTCCTTTAAAATTAGACTGCTTTTAAAAAATACACATACCTCTTTAATAAACTTCTCATCCTTTATGTTTTCATGTTTGTTTGGAACTTAACTAGTTTTTCTCTTCTGGTTCATGACTGATTGGCCATAAACTGAGACAGAGATTCCTAAATTGGCAGCTGTTTCCGGGTCATCTAGCCCTTCCTCTTGGCCACCTGCAGGCAGAAGCCTCATGGCTGATCCTGCTGTGGCCTGGCCAGCCCCTAACCATCTAGTGGTCATTCACCCTGCCCTGACCCTGGGGCATGGGGTGTCCTGAGCACTTGATTACCATGTACTTACGCCCCTTGCCATGATTTACTTTTCAACATTATCAAAGAAAGAAAGCCAATCAAAGAGAATGTATGTTTAAAAGCATCAGAAAACATGAGTCTGGAAAAGGACCTATCTCACACAGCCAAAGCTTCATGTCCCCCTCTTCAGTTTGCCCGTCTGTTTTCTGATAATAAACAGCAAAACAATTCTGTATGTTTGAAGATTGCCTTATCTTTTCCAAATTCTTTCACATCCATTGGCTTATCGGATCCTCTAGCAACCCTACACAGTAGGCAGGGCCATTGTCAGCTTATTTCTCAGTGCATGGGTCCGTGGCCCTGTGACCTAGCAAAACCAGACAGTGAAGTTAGCTGTGGAGCTCTGGCGGCACCGGCCTCCACATTCCCAGAAACACTCAGGTTGGGAGATGGCTAACGGCCAGCCATGACTCACTGGCACGTCGAGTTCTGAAAAGGCCCCATCACCTTGTTCCCCTTCCTTCCCATCTTCCCAAATAAAGTGAGAGATGGATGGGTTCCTTTCTGACCACATCTGCGGGGCTTCCCCCAGTATAAAACTTTCAGGTGCTTTCATAATATTGAAAAGGAGAGTTGCACAGAAAAATGACATTTTAGTATGTCCGGGAGCTGCACCCAGGCTGAAACTGCCCTTTTTGGTAACCACCTAGCTCCACCTAGTGGCCACAAGAAAGTCGTTTTACTGAGAACTGTGTGGTTGGTCTGGTTCCCCCTTTTTAGTGGAGGGTACGTCTGTCTGATAACGCTTTGTACACTGATTCTGTGAGGAGAGCGCTTGCCTGAATCACTCCCTTGAAAAAGGTCCAAACGCGGTTGTTTAGTTTAATGGCCTGCGTTATTATAGGCTTTGGATTTTGTGTGTGTGCCAAGAAAAAGGGTGAACAATACACAAACTCTGAAGAGAAATTTTCCTTCAGAGAGTGGGGCAGACAACATAAGCCCCACTGTTTGTGAGGACCGGTGGTTTCAGTCACATTTTTATGGCATTAATCAATTGGTATTGTAATTTATAGGAATACTGTTCCCACCCTGAGTTTTGTTTACTGAGAAAAGATGTGGAATGTGTAGGGAAGGCCTAGGCCTTCAGCAGGATCTCGGCAAGCTCTCCCCCGAGGGGAGATCGAACAGGGCTACAGCACGGCTGGGCGAAGAGGCACGCCGGCCCCGGCTCGGAAGAGCACCGCTCCAGCGCCGCTCCACGGCCTCCCCAGACGGCAGCCGGACCTTGACGTCAAGACACATTCCTGCTGCCGGGCGTCAACAGCAGGCCCGCCTCAGTCACTCCTGTGATGAGACTCGGTGGCCCTTACTTCAAGGGCTGCCTTCTCTCAGCCCAAACACGCTGAGCTCAGAGGTCTGAGGCAGCCGGCTGGGTGGACCCAGCACCCCGTTCACAGGCAGTCTGCGTGGAGTTCCGCCACGCCTAGGAGCCGTGCCGCGGGGCCCTTTTTGCACATTCTGCTCAGGTGGGCGGCAGCTTGTGGGAAACCATCTTGCATCATGTGCATTCTTTTCTGGTGTTGGAGCCACGCGGGTCTGACTTGGAGCTACGGTGTCGGGAGACTGCCCCTGACTGTCAAGCGGGTTGCCCCGGGAAATGGGCTCACCTTCCAGAGCCTGCAGTGCAGCTCTGCCTTCGGGAGTTCAGAATGCAGCTAGCGGAGGAGAGCCCCTCGCGCAGAAGCGGTGACCATATGCTGCTTTAAATTTCCAAGCAGACTTTTAATAGCAGCTTCTCGTTACCTAGCTATAAGTAGCTGTATGTGTCTTGCCACAGACTTTCACACCTCTTCTCCCTTGTCCTGGACCGTGCCTTCTGCGCTCCCTAAATTCCAGATCCTCTCTGGGTTTCAGCATCGAAAGACAGCTTTTGGCTTCTGCTGTTCGTTACTGCAGGTGCCCGTGCCAGCCGATGGCTCCCGCGTTCGCAGCCTCCCCTCTGCCTTCCTCCCCTCCCCGGCCATCTCCCCCTCCTCCTCTTTCCCCACCTGTATGTGACGGTTCCCTGGACTAGCTCCAAAGCACTTTCTTTCATCCCTTGATTGGGGTTTTATTTTTAAGACGAAAGCCAAGCACATTTTGAACAGCCCCAACCAGATGGAGCGGGCTCTTCTGAGGCAGCGTGAAGGTAATAAACCCGCGCGTGCCGATGCGGCCAACCTGGCGGAAGATGCGGGGCTTCCGGCTCCCGCTCACCTGGGAGAACCCTCCCTCATGCAGGAGGCAGATGACCTCGGGCAGTGTTTTCCCAACTTTTTCTGTCCTTAAACAACTGACCCATGTCTGCACCTTCCTTATCCCCAAGGCTTTTCCATCTCTGTCTTAAACTCCTTCACTCATTGCTTCATGGTGATTTTTTCTTCTTGGGGTCCTTGGTTGTTGGTGCCTGCCTCCTGCCCCGTCACCACACACTCTCACGCGCACACGCACACACACGCGCACACGCACTCACGCACACACGCGCGCACACACACGCACTCTCACATACACTCACGCACACGCGCACACACACGTGCGTGCACACGCGCACACACACGTGCGTGCACACGCGCACACACACGTGCGTGCACACGCGCACACACACGTGCGTGCACACGCGCACACACACGCACACACACAATCACACACACAATCACACACGCGCACAGCTTGTTTCTCCATCATCACGTCATTTCCTCTGAACCATAATCCTTTCCTTCCTGCCCTCCTGCCCAGCTTCTGGAATGGGCTCTCTTGCTTGCTAGCTGAGCGCAGCCTCCCACCCTGGCAGAGCCGCAGGATCAGAGCTGGCCCTCCAGGACGGACATGCAGGAATCCTCACTCTCTTGGCCCCTGGTGACCAGTCACCAAATCATGCTGTCCTTCCTTGTCCTCTCCCAAGTGTGTTCTGTCTTGATGGCCTCTGCTGGCCCTGGGCTCTGGCTTACCCAGCGTCCCTCTTCAGTCACTGTGACCGTCATTTCACAGATTTCTCACCTTGGTGCTCTTTGCCTCTTGGGATGTCTCTAATACTAACGCCAGAGTGAGCTCTCCACAGCGCAGGTCTGATTATGTCACTCCTCAGTTGACGATCTGCACGGTGAGGACCACCCGCAACCACACAGCCCACCGACCACTTGGGTGTGGAGCTGTCTGGTTTCTGGGGGTGCTGCCTCAGTTTCCTCAGGCTGCCATTTGCAGAGTTTCATTTTCTATGGGTGCTCCGCAGGACACCAGCTCCATGGCCTGTCACCCACCCACCCGTGGTTCAGTTACATGTGAGCTTGCCCTGCTCCCATTGTCCCCAGCCTTGTGCCTTTGGCCCAAACTGTGCTCCTCCCTGTCCTGCCACATGTTGCACAACTGTCCCCTTGTCTGTTTCCCCAGCGCAGTGCTGGGAATGCCCCACAACGGCTGCCGTTTCCTTTTAACGTGAGTGTTCCCTCAAGCTCATCCTCCCCTGACTTGCTAGGCAGGCCTTGCCTCCTTGCTCAGTGATTATTAGGGGAATGGAACACAAGGCATTATATACGGCATTCCGTCCAGTCCCACAGCAACCTCGGGCACAGGTTAGTTCTGTCACCACTTTAGAGATGAGTAAACTGAGGCCTTGAGGGGTGGATAACTTGCTTGAGTTCATGCAGCTGCTGTGTGGCCCCAAAGCCTCTGCTCAAAACATTTTGCAGAGAGTGGAGAAATGGACCTGCCTGCTCTGGGGAGGGGAGGCCACATGCTAAGGCCCCGGAGCCCACTGCTGAGCGGAGCTGCTGAGAGCTGTAGGTGGTTTAGCAGATGCACACGGGTGCGAGTGATGTCAGAGGGAGACTGCCCAGGCTGGTCTGGACAAAGCCAGGGGAGGGAATCAAGATGTACTTCAGAAGTGAACTTGGAGGGACTTGGAGGGTGATTTAACATGAGGTGGGGAGGGAGAAAGAAGCATTGGGGCGCTGGTGTTTCTGACTTGTGGGACTGGGTGGAGGGGTCCCATTAGTAAAGAGGGGGAGACACTAACGATAAGTCCCACTGGGGTGGCTGGATGGAGTGGCGTGTGGGTACTGCAGGTTGACAGGCATGAGGGGACCACTGTCATCCCAATGCAGAGATCAGATGGCAGCAGCCACAGCTGCAACTGGTGGTCTGGGTCCTCGGTATATGGGCAGTAGGGCAAGCCTCGGGGGGAGGGGCCAGGTGTGTAGGCTGATGAGAAGTGGGCCCAGGGCAGAGGCCAGGGTCACAGCCACATGTGGGGAGGGGCTGGGGCCAAGGGCGAGGCCAGCGGCTCATGGTTGGCCTGCCTGTCTGCTCATTCCCCTCATCCTTCCCGATGGAAACTCTGGCTGTTAAAAAGCCTGAACACATGACCTTCCCCTTTAACAAAGTTGTTCCTGTGTCAGCTGAGGCTGCAGGGGCAGTCACAGAGGTCCTCTCGCCAGCTGTCTCCTCCCTGTTACTGCTCCCAGTCCTTTCTGGTGTTCGTGCCTCAGTGCCCTTCCTGGCTCGTAAGCTTCTCTGGGGCAGGGGCTACAGCTCTTCCACCTGCAGCCCCACAGACACCTTCATCGCCCCTCGCTGGTTTCGTTTAGAGCTGCCCTGGTTCCCGCTCTCAGAGGCGTGCGCTTTGCCAGCAGCTCTTCTCTACTCACCAAGGCAAGAGAGGTAGGAAGTGCCTCCTCTCCCCTTGTCTAAACCAGGGGTCAGCAAGCGTTTTCTGTAAAGAACCAGATGGTAAATAAATTTGGATTCATGGGCCACGTGATCTCTGTTGCAACTATTCAAAGTGAGAAAGCAGCCTTAGAAAATATGTGAGGGAACAAACGTGACTGTATTTCAATAAAACTTTATTCAGAAAAACAAGCAGCAGGACAGGTTTTGCTGACGCTGCTCTAAACTGTTCCTCAGCCTGGATAATCGAACTCCCCAGAGCCCACGAGGCTGGGAGTGGGCTTCTAGAGAGCCGTTTGCTCAGTCCCTCGGGCCTCTCTCTTAGAGAAGCAGGTGCAGTGCTCTCATCCTGTGCCCTGGTTGTCCACAACTCAGAGCTCTGCTAGTTCCACAGCAGGTGTTTGCTGGCGCCGAACTGAGAATCCGTCTCTCCAGCAACTGCATGGAACAAAGCACAAGACGTTGTCTTCCATTCTCCTCACCTAAGAAGGCAGTCTTCAATGACAGCAGGAGGGCTAGAGAGACTTGACTGAATTCCACAATTCAGTAAACACATGCTGGGTGCTGGTGGTACCAAGGTGACTGTCACCCGTCCCTGCCCTCAGGTGTGGAGTGGAGGTTAAGGCCTGTGATCCTTCCTTTCCTGGGCTTTAAGCCCCAAACTTGGTAACCCCATCAGCACCTCTCATTTTTTTCACCTTTCCTCTGTTTTAAATCAAATGCATGTAGCCCCTGTTATTTCTCCTTCTCTCGTGCCGTACCCCTCAACCCCATCATCATAGGCTGGGCTGCTTGGCAGGTGACCTCTTCCACTGGGGGAAAGGGCCATCACCAAATATTTTCCCCACTTACCCAGACAAGGGAGTTGTCACTTCCTTTCCTCCATCTGTGGTGTTAAAGCTTATCTCCAGACCCTCCCCCTACCTCCACATAAATGCGAATAAATATTCTGTTATGGAAAGGTAGCAATAGAAATAGCCATTTACTACATACCTACTAATGTCAACCACTGGAGAAACATCTTGCATTTACTTCTTGTACAATCTCTGTGCAGTGAAAAGACAAGAAATTGAAGCTGAAAATGTTAAATGCCCAAGGAAAGGCAAGGGGATGGGATTTGAATCCAGGTCTGTCTGAGTTCAAACGCCCTCCTTTCGGATGCCCAGCCTCTGAGCCCATGCTCAGCTTGGCCTGCCTTGTAGGGTTCCCTGGCTCTACCTCAGGAGCAGAAACTGGGCCTGTGGGTCAGGTGACTCGTCAGATGGGATGATGGGGGGAGGGGTGGGTGAAACACTGCAAGAGACAGGGGTTGGGCAGGCCTAGGAGGTCAGCTGAAGAGGCCCCCAGGAGCAGCTCAGGGTCACTTGAGGCTTCTGGGAGCGGGGAGGAGGGTCATGACTAGTGGGGAGCTGCGTGGGGGTGGGGAGGCCTCATGTCCCCTCTTAGCCTCTCTCCTCCACCATCTCTCGAACCTCTT
This sequence comes from Cynocephalus volans, assembly GCF_027409185.1. Classification (NCBI taxonomy): domain Eukaryota; kingdom Metazoa; phylum Chordata; class Mammalia; order Dermoptera; family Cynocephalidae; genus Cynocephalus; species Cynocephalus volans. Next base: position 197,381,119 of record NC_084460.1, on the reverse strand, counting down.
GCCCAATGACCAGGCCTGAAAGGGACGGGCTCGTGCCAAGCCTCACTCTTGGCACACACCCTCCACCCCACCCTGGAGGAGCTTATTATTGTGCTTAAAATGGGCTAAGTCAGCGCAAAGATGGGAGACATTGTTTTCAGATATAATGGGAGAGGTGTGTGAAAACAGAACTGGCAAAACAAAGGCTGATTGATTTTTTGTTTGTAATACAAATGGAGAGAAGGCACACAAGCAGGTGTGCAGGGTCTATGGGGGTGGACCTTGGGTTTGTAAGGGGGGGAGAGATGCTTGTCTTCAGAAGCCAGTTCGGATGTGAACAGCGGCTCTGCTGGGGTCTGTCTGAGCACTGGGCAGGTGACCACACGGTCCAGCTGGACCCCGCCTCCTCCAGCGTGGGATCCCTGAGGCATTCAGAGAAAGGTCTTAATTTGGTAAGGACAGCAGGACCAGAAGTGTTTTCTACAACATTTATTGATCCCAATGAAGAAGAGGCATTTCTGTTTCTGACCAATATGACAGTTTCTGAGCAGGTCCACAGAGTTCAAACCTATCAGGAGGTTTAGCAGTTTCCTGCCCACCTCCAGCCTACCATTTACAGCCTCGTTATGTCGCCTAGGCCTGCCAAAACTCTGCCCAACTCTGCAGCTCTGACCCAACCTCCTCAGTTTTCTCTTTGTGAGCCTTTGCTTGAGCTGCAGAATGGTGGGTGGTGGATGTTTTTGGTTGAATTTGGCAGACCAATATCAGAGATGGCTGAAATGTGCAGGGAGGGAGGGCTCTGGGAGGTATCTCTAGGATCTCATCTTCTCTGTTCCAGGGCAATAGTGCCCACACCGAAAGGGGTCTGTGCCAGAGCCCACCACACCTTGGCGTTGCCAAGCAGTAGTTGTTCAAACCAGGTAACTGAAGGAGAAGGGTTAGGCTTTGGGGCAAATAGAGAATGAATGAGCTTCTGTTCTCTAACCTGACCACATGTATTGGAGGCAAATAGATACCTCGCTTTCCTCCTGTAAACACACCTTATGCAGGTAGACGCTTGTCTGCTCACCTCACTTGCATGGGAGAGATGCCCTTCTCATGCCCTGGCACTGTTGGATCTTTGCTGCTCAAAAGACACTGCAACTTTGAAGCAGCTCCCTGTGCTGCTTCCAACAGGGATGAAATGAGCCATCAGCAGGGCCTGAGCCTTTACCAGGGCCTGGCAAGGCCCCTGGGAAGGCAGGTCACCATTGAGCAACACCCAGACACAGACTAGCATTCATTTCCAGATGCCTCTGGGGCTCAATTGTTTTCTTCCTCTCTCCCCACCCCTATCTCCCCATAGTTACAGATTTTGCAAGATCTGCACAACACATGCATATGGATCCATCCCTCCTAGGCCGTTCAGATCTGTCAGTCCAGTGTTTCTTTTGCTCTCTCTAATGCTGATGGTTTTCAACAGCTGCACATGACAAAGCTGCTGGATTAAAGCAACAGGTTATTAACAGCACTTGCATGGCCTCCCTGTGGGCAGACAAGCATCTATGTTTTCTTAGAGTGGGACAGGGTGGCAGCACAACCCTCTCAAACTTCTCAAAGGCCTGGGAAACTTTTTTCTTTTTTAAATGAAAGACAGTATCCTTATTTGTGGTAAAAGGAAGGTGTGGGGAACTTAGGCTTCCTACTGAAAAAGCCAATTCTTAGAACAAGAATCAGAGGAAAAATACTGAGATCTCTTGAGACCCATTGATTTTCAGCAGGCCGTCTTTACTTTTTCTGAGCTGTTTTGACCGTAATGGATCCAGGACTCCTCTCTGTCTATCTGGTGGATGAAGATGACCTGACGCCCAGCAATGACTGTGAACTTGGCTTGGATGGGACATCTGAAATGCCATTGTAAGGCTTCATGCCTTTGAATCATGGAAGACATTTTGCTGCAAATACTGTACATAAATCTTGAGAGCTGAGCTACCACAAACTCGAGCTGGGGACACCTTGCTTGAGTTTGGCAAAGATGTATGGCAAAGGGTTTTTGTCCACATGTTAGAAACAAAGGATGGGCCAAGGAGGAGGATATACTCAATGCCTTCAGAGTTTTTGCAAAGGATTTGCTGAGATGACGCGAGCGTGAGAGACAGTTCATTTCCCATCTATTCATGAAGCCAAATTATTGGAATCTTCTTTATTTAAGCCCTCACTGGTGACAGGACAGTTAAGTTTCTATCAAAACCTGTTTCCTTTTCCTCCTGGGTACTCAGCAAGACAACTTTTTCTAGTCTCCTATTGGGTGTGGCTGTGAGGCCAGGGCCTGTCCAGTGAAATGTGGGCAGAAATGTTGTGTGCTCTTTCCAGGCCTGCCCATAAAGCCTCCCATGTATTTCCCCATATACTTGCTCCTCTCCAGGGGATGGCACAGACACCAGAGGGAAGGAGCCTGGATCATTGAGTGACTGTGTGGAAGGCTGCCACTGCCTAGCAACATTGGCATTGGACTTTGAATGAATGATAAACAAACAAGCTGGGCCTTTGCTTGTTACAGCAGCTAGCATTGCTCACTCTAACTAACACAGACTGACCAGACCTCCCACACCTGCCCTTGCCTTGCTTTCTGATTCTTGCTTTTCTGTGTTGCTTGGTGTCATCTATGTGAATTTCAGCCCCTCTACCTTAGCATTTCTCCATTTCCAGCTCCCCTTCTCTCCTCCTTCTACCTTGGAAAATAACGTGACTTTTCCTCTCAAATCTAACCTTATTCACTTGTGCTCTTGGTTCTGACCCCACCTACGCCCTAATTCCTCCAGCTTTGCCCTGTGAACACTTTTTCTCTTATACAGTTTACATGTTTATCTTTCCTTGGCTCCATTCCTTCTTGTCTGTGAATATGTTCAAACAACCCCAATCTTTACTCCCCTCCCAACCTTGTTACTCATGTGTCTAATCCTGTCATGGCAGACTTTTTGAAGTACAGTTTCCTTTTGCTGCTTCCTCCCTTTCTCCTCCTCCTCCTCTCACAGCTGTTGCAATCTGCCCTTGGCTCCCAGCGCCTTTGGTTGGTGATCAGCCCCATGGCCCCCTCGGTCGCTACATTCGCCAGTGTCTTCACAGTTCCCACGCCTCAGCCTCTCTGGCACTCAGCACTTCCCTTCAGGCCTTCCCTCTTGAGCATGGCTGGCCCTTGTCACTATGCTTTCCTGGTTCTGATGTCTTTTCCCTTTGCAGCTCTGGCTGGACTCCAGGTTGGTGGAGGTGGGATGGGTATTCCCCAGGGATCTTGCTTAGGCTGCTTCTCTTCCTCCATGGTCCCTGCTTTTGGAATTTGTATTTTTGATTCCCTGTTTCAGCTGCCACCTTCATGCAAGATGACAACAATGCCCACCTTGTCCCCTAGGTCTGATTCTTGTACCGCTGTCCTCCCTGCTTGCTATTTTTTGGGATACCAGGTATGACAGGTTTAAGTCAACCAGCTGCCAGGCCCTGTTAGTTCTGCCTCCATGAGGTCTCCTGAGCTCATCCCTCTTCATGTTTATAGAGTCTCTCCCAGGGTTCCAGCGCTCATTGTCTTTGCTTAATTAAGGCTTCCAAGTGGCCAACTGACTGCCCCCCCTCTGCTCCTCACCTCCCTTCCGTCCCCCTCTCTTTCCTGACTGACCAGGGTGCTGAGCGTGTGTGGGTGCGTCACGTTGCTGGACGTGGCACCCAGGGTGGAACAGCGTGGGCTGTGGGCTGGGGCTGGCCTGGATTCCTGTCCTGGCCCCACTGTCCAGGACCTGTTGACTTTGGCAATTATTTAATCTTTCTGAGGCTGGGGTTTTACACCTACCTTAACAGGGCTGTGAAATTAAATAAGAGAGGTACAGAAAGCCCCCAGGGCACACAGCAGGTGCCCAGTGCCCCGTGGCTGTCTCCCTCTTGGAGGGCTCTTGGGGATGTCTGGGGGAAAGCCTGGTGTATGTACCCAGGGCTTGTGGCCACAGGGGTGCAGGAAGTGACCACAGCTTTATCCATCCTTCAGGCCAGTTGTGGTTTCCTTCTCTAGAGCCTTGCTGATCTGAAGAAGAACTCCAAGATGCTAAACCACTTTTTCATCCCTCCTGTTAAAAAGCTCTTTTATTTCTAGGCCATTTATCAACAGTGAACTCTTCTTCCAAACTCTGTCTTACTCCCCAGGAGAAAATTAGGCCACTGGAAACTCCTTTTGTGTTCAGTGGACTCGGGGCTGGCGGGTCCCGTGTGCCAAATGCCTTGGCTGTCCTGATCCTACCCATCTTCCAAAGGTGGGTGAGGCTCGATGATATCATTGATGTTAAGCCTCGTGTTAGCAGGCTAAGAGGACACAGCCCTGAAACACTCTTTGTTACAGAATCCATGGATGGAAAGTCTAGTGGCCATTGATCAGGCAATATTTGCTCCTCATTGGGTTTTATCCTTTCCTCATACAGAGCAAATTTCTTTTACATCTACACCCAACTTCTTTAAGACTCTGGGTTATGAAGATCTGCTACCTTGAATCTGGTCCCAAAGTCAGAACCCGTCACAAGCATAGGACGCCCAGGCCCTGATGGCTGGGAAACGTGCGTGGGGAGGAGGGCTCGCCGACAGTGGGAGCTGCAGCCCACAGAAGTCCAGGAGATGGTGAGGATGAATTCACTTGGTGTGACCCAAGGTTGTCTACACCTAGTTTAATAACAGGCTTAAAAAAATCTTCAGGTATGGTGTCACCTGTGTCTAAGTTCATGCCACCTCATTGCCAACCACTTGCTGCTCAGGCAAAGGGAGCTGCAGCTGTGGGAACATGCTGGCACCTGTGGAGGAGAGGCCTCTGGCCTGTTGTCCTCCTCAGTAGCCTCCAGAATGCTCGGCAGTAGCACAGAGGAGAAATTATACCTTAACACTTTTTTTAGATGAGCTCTTTTGAAAAACATTTTTAAAACAGGCATATTATTGTAGTGGGTGTGGTTAATGTTACATCAGGTACAAGTCTGGACGCAGACATCGGTCATGGTTTTGGGTCCTGCTTTTCATTTTTATGTGGGGACAAAGTGAAGGAAGGGACTCATGTTAGATTACCTGGAAATGGGTTGTTCAGGTTGGTGTAGTCATGGCAACTCCTGACAGCCACTTCCCCCCCTTTAGATTCACTGAGGTGTAACCACAGGCCATGCCTAGGATGTCAGGGAAACTCAGGGGGCAGCGTCTGACAGGGGTTCCCCACAGGAGCGTCTCCTGAGGCTGACATGCACGTCTGGGCTTCAGGCCCATAGCTGGGTATGCAGTTGCCTGCAGAGCTTTGTTGGAATGGGGACAGTGCAAGAGGGCAGATGACGAGCAGGTGGTAGTGGAGGCCAGTCCATGCAAGTGATGTGGTCACATAGTAGACAGGCTGCACAGAGGCCTGGCAGGGCACTGAATGAGGGGCTGCCGGAGGAGAGCTCGGTGCCAGAGGCAGCGTGCAGGTGGGGAGAGCGGGGGTGCTGCAGATGGCTATCTCGGTCTTCTTTGGGTTTCAGACTAGGTGAGGTGGCCCTCAACAGGGTGCTTGCCCACTCTGAGCTGGCTCCCCCTGCTCTGCCATCCTCCTGAGGCAGTTACGAGGTCCCCGGCACAGAGAAATAAAGGTTTGCTCTACTGTTAGATGGCAGCTGGCCCTCGCCCTCAAGAACCCCCTGGGCTGGAGGCAAGGCAGTGATGCAGAGGAGAACAGACAAGCAGGGTGGAGAAAGGAAAGACCTTTGCCAAAGATTTGACAGTGAACTTGACAGATGAGTTAAAGTTTAGCAGACTCAGGGAAGGATGTGCCAGGGAGAGAGACCCCCAAAAGCATGACGTCGCAAAGGGCATGGAGTGTTTGGAAACTTTTAGCGTGGCCGGATGCTAGGTGATGTTGACGAGCCGAGCTGGCCAGGCAGGCGATTAGCCATCAGAATCTGAGATTGTGTCTTCAAAGCAGAGGGGACTGGGGTAGGATTCTGGAAGTACAGAATAGATGGACTATAAAACCTGTTAACAGGCATGGATTCCTGACTGAGGTTTTAATATTTCGCAAATTTGTGCAAAGACCAAAAATATCCTTCATCCAGGACAAGATGTCTTGTGTAAGAGGATGGTTTTAATTTTTTTGTTTTGTTTTTGTGGTGGTGATTACAGAAAACTTCATACGTGTGGAAGAATGTATGCCTATCACCCAGCTTCACCAGCCACTAACAGGGACAAGAGTTTTCAGGTGGGAGGAGTGGGTCACATGTGTATTTTAGGAGCTGACAGGTGGCAGCTAAGAGCCCTTTGCCAGGAGCTGGGCTTGAGCAGAGGAGAGATGGTTGGGGCTTGTTCAAGTATGTAGTGGTGAGGACCCAGACCAAGGCAGAGGGAAGAGAAGAGATTGGAGAGCTGGGAGAGATTTTGAAGTAGAATCCATAGGATTTGGTGGCCAACCCAATGGGAAAGGGGAGGGAGAGTGAAGGGTTTCAGGGGATTCCATGAACCATGGGTGATTGTAGGGGAAGGACAGGGTTTGAGACAGGTCAGAAGTCCAACCACAGCCCTCGAAGTCCTGCATGACCTCACTCACCACGCTCTAGCCATCTTGGCCGTCTCCCAGTTCCTTTACTGCATCCGGCCCTTTTTACCCCAGGGGTTCTGCACATGTGGCTCCTGAGAGCTGGATGGCTTTGTTTTCAAACCTTCACACCCTTAAGTCCCTCTCATCCTTCCGGTCTCGGCTCCAATGGCACCTCCATCGGGAGAGTCACCTATTCCTGCTCATGTTTGTTTCCTTATGAACTGATCACAACATTCAATTCTTTTGCTTATTTGATTATTTTCATTTTTTCTTTTCTGTTTGCCTCAACAGAATGTAAGCACCATGCAGGCCCATTGTAAGAACTCAATAGACACAAACATGGGGGGAGGAATGAGTGACCATGGATGGAGACATCCTGGCAGAGGGGTTGGGGAAGGTGCTGCAGCAAGTGGGGAGCCATGGAAGGTTCTGTGCAGAGGGAGGTGCGATGTGAGTCATGTGAGGAGGTCAGAGAGAGAGGCCAGAGACAGACCTTGGAAGCCAGATCAGCCCAGTTTGTATCGTTCAACCCCCCTATGCATTGTGGGAAGAGGGTATGATATAATTTGGCAATTAACAGTAAATACAGAGACCTTTCTGAAAGGTTAACTTAGAGGCTTAGATTTTAAATACATGGCTTTAATAAAAGTAAAGTCATTAATATGTTCTTTTGTCTGTCATTCAACATGTGTGTGTACATACATGCACGTGTTATTAATGTGCTGAGACATTCACAGGAGCTAAACAACCTGAGAGCTGTTGGGGTTCCCAGGCACTCCATTTGGGGCCCTCAGTGCCCAAGACAGTGAAATAGCCCCCATCCCTTTCACTATTGGTGCTGTGATAGGTGGCTCAATAGAGTACATGCCCACTGAAGGCCTACTGTGTGCCAGGGAATGACACCCATGGTCTTGTCTGTGTGTGACAGTCATTTTAGAAATGCTTTGGAAGTCCTCTTCCATGTGGAAGCTTCCATAGCTCTCAATTCACCACAGCATCTAGACAAGGCTCCTCTCCACAGCATTTGAGGCCCGCCCCACCCACCTTCTCCAGCCTGTGTCCTGCTGGGGGCCTCAGCACTTGGCCTGTGTGGTCCCTTTCTGCCTGTGGCTCTGCCACAACCTTGCTTGTGGTTTACTTTGCCTAAAATGTCTTCCGTCTCCGACGGGTCTTAATCCAAGTCTCTCTCCAGGCCTCAGTGCATCCCACCTCCTCTAGGGAGCCTGCCCTAACTGCCCCACCCTGCAGGCCTTCATCTCCTCGGAAGGCCCAGGGCAGCTCTGGCCCATCATCATGTGCTGTCTCTCTTGTCTGTAACTGTCCACCTTGTGTTCCCCTTGTGTTCCCAAAACTAAGCTCGTGGAAGGAAGGCATTGTTTCCTCCACATCTTCTGGGTTCTTTGCTCAAGTGTTGATGCTCAAAAATGTGTGTGGGTTGATTAATTGATTGACTGATTGATAAGGTTAGTGGGTGATTTATAAAGTGCTATTATACAGCAGGCTTAAAAAAAGAAAAGCCAATCTGATTTCAGAAGTGGTCAGAACAAAAAAGTGATTAGAAAGGCATAGACCATTGCAATCAATGCAGACCCATTGGATTTGGGACCACTGTGATGTGACATTGGCCATCTCTTAGTCTTTCTTGTCTTTTATCTGTGAAATTGAGAGGGTCCCCTGGGCCCTTTGATCCTTAGAGGATGTGGTGAGAAGAAATGAGGCCTTGCTAAACAGATGTACAACTCTTGGTTGGAAGCTGTGATTCTTATCAGGCTTTTCAGGATCTGAGAGAAGAGACCTCCCAAGCAGGCCTTCCCACTACCTTTGCGTAACTATGTTCCGTGTATGCGTGTTTGATGACACTGTGTGGACAGGCACCCATGCCATACAATCAGAGCTCCTGCTACTGTTTCCTCTGAGGCTGAGCAGCTCTATCCCCCGCTTCTTGCCTTGTCAAATGGGTAGCCCTGGCAGCTGCCAGACTTGTTGCTATTTGCTACTCCACCAGTTGGTTAGCTCCAGGTGGATTGCCCAGACCGGGCCACCCTGTTACTGCTGGCTTCGGGCCACTGGGATCTCAGCTACTGTCACTCCCCAGATGGTTAATGTCTGCCTGAAATCCCTGGGCAGGAAGGGACCCAAAGAGGTCATACAGTTTTCCCTCCTGCCTGGAGGCGAGACCACACCTAAGCTGATCCAGACAGCCAAGGATCAGTCCTGTTGGTAAAACCTGCAGAGAAGACTCCCCCAGGTAACTTGTTCCAGCATTTAACGAGCCCTTCCATCAGGAAGCACCTGATGCTGCTTTGCTTCAAATCCTGCTACTGCTTGTCCCACAGGGATTTTGGATGCTCACCTCTTGAACATCTGCTGGTGTGCTTGGGAAATCACGTCTGCCATTCTCGCTGCAAGGGCGGAGTGAGCCAGCAACCAGAGCGTGTATTTGGTGGTATTTGGTGGTTTTGCTGCCTGTCTTTGAGCTGTCTCACATTCCAGGGGCAGCTGCAGCCTGGGAGTTCCCCTTTATTGCTGTGGACAGTGAGTCTGGTCCTGAATTCTGTTGAGCTCTTGTTCTGGAAGAAATGAAGTTTCAGCAGGAAAGAAATGAGAGCAGAGCAGGAGGACCGATCAGTCAGGACTTGCATCTCTTCATTCCCTCATCCAGGAGATTCTTGTTGAGCCCTGCATGCTATGCTCTGTACAGGGGAGAAATTACAACCAGCGGGAATCCAGTCCTTTGGTCAGCTGAGAGTAGTCCAGTCCAAGGTCACAGGACACTGGAGGGCCTGCAAAGTCTGTGCCCTTGGCAGAAGCGTTTTGAAACTGTTTGCAGAGCCTCCCTCGCATGCTCTCGGAGCTCCTGCATGGTTCAGTGGTGTTGGGGAAAGCTGCTCTTTGTGCCGCGCTCATTTCTTTACCACCTCACACAGTGGTATCAGACCATCTCACACCTAACCCGGACTGAGGTGGAGCAGGCACCCCAGGGTAGTGGCTCCTAGAGCCGCTGCACACCATCACCACCTGATCCTGAGTGAGCCCAGCATGAGCCACATGCTTCTCCAGGCATGTAAGATACATCACCTTCCCTAACCCTGCCAGCACCTCTGTTATGGCCAAGCTGTGTCCCCTCAAAACTCACGTGTTGAAGCCCTAACCCCAGTACCTTGTCATGTGACTGTATTTGAGAGAGAGGGCCTTTAAAGACATAATCAAAGTAAAATGAGGTCGTATCAGTGGGCCTTAATCTGGTATTACTGGTGTCCCTATACAGAGAGGAGATTAGGACACAGACATATACAGAGGGAAGACGACGTGAGGACACAGGAGAAGGCAGCCATCTGCAAGCCAAGGAAAGAGGCCTCAGAAGAATCCGACCCTGCCAACACCTTGATCTTGGACTTCCAGCCTCCAGAACTGTGAGAAAATAAACTTCTGTTGTTTAAGCCACCTAGTCTGTGGTGCTTTGTTATGGCAGCCTAGTGAACTAATACGACTTCCACGGAGTGGCTGTTATTCTCATCTTACAGACTTCACACGAAATGCTGGGCCAGTTCCTGAACTTCCCTGAGCCTCGCTGTTTCCTCATCTGCAAAATAAGATTAAAGATGGTTTTGTGGTAAGAATTCAGTGAGATATGACCCAACGAATTTTGCCACCACCCATGCCTTGGCCTGATTTGATTAAGGAGCCCATGGGCCCAGGGCAGAGACTAGCTCTGAGTTCTGCATGTGGCTGGCAGCTGGTGTAGATGAATGATGTGTTAAAAAAAAAAAAAAAAAAAAAAAAAAAAACCCAGAAAACCTTTCGTATTCTATGTAGGACTTGGAATCAGAAGGTCTTGGATTCCACTGGCAGACTTCTCTGATTTAGGAACACGAATGAACATCCTGTGGTTCTTTATGTCAAAGTCTGTCTATGGCAGCCTCCTACCTGGTGGGGGAAGGTGAGAGAGCACGTCTTCGAGGCACCGTCTGCCTGACTGACCCTGGTGCACAGTGGGAGAGAGCAGAGCCCAGAGACCAGCCCTTAAGGCCAGGGGGCAGGGCCAGCGTGGGCATGGGAGGCTGGGGGCCTGTCTAAGCCATTGCTTCAGAGTGTCACCATGGGGGTGCTCCTCATTTAGCATGCGTCCAGCTTAGCTCAGCATGGTGTGGAGTCAGTTTCTGTCTGTCTGCGGACACCCTGAAGGTGTTCAGGGGCACGTGAAGATACGTTCTTGGGGTCAGGTTCTACTTCCCCTTTTATTTGGAAGTTGTCTCCTACAGTGAAGCTGTAGGACCTTTCTCCAGCCCTGAAACATAACCTCCAGGAGAGTCACTGAAATCCTAAATGTCACCCTGTAAGAAGCTGCGTCTGGGAGGGGCCCGAGGGGTGGGGCAGGCAGGGGCTGATCATCCTGGAACTCTTCTTTGGGTTGGTCCAGGGACCTACTCTGCACCCCTCAATTATATTTTAATATCTATCTATACATTTTCACACCACAATTACTAAAACATTGTTAATTAGGTTACAAACACACATACACACACACCCAGCTTGACAATGATAGAAAACGCCAAATTCCAGTTGACAGGAAGCCAGCAGCCCAGCCTTTTCTCTGGCTACACAGAGAGACCCATTATGCTGGAATATTATTTTCTCATGGCTTGGAACTATTACATCAGCCTTGATGTAATAACACTGTTTAACTTCAGAGGTGTATTTATTTTGGTTTGGAGTTCAGATAGTTTAGCCGTTAGCCTGGGATTGAGCAAAATCCGGACAAAGCCACTAAAGTTTGAAATGGACCATCTGCCATCCCCCTTCTCCCCTCCCCAAAACAAATATACTTCGGATGTAGTTCTCATCTCACAGCAAGGGGGTGACCTCGGTGCTGATAGATTTTGGAGGCAATTTTATTATTTTTCTAAGGTGATTGGCCAACATGTTGTTGACCAGCTGGGTGCTGAGTGGGTCAACAAGCCCTAGACCCATAAGGATTTGGGAATTCCACACAGCACTTTCTCTGAAGACAAACTGTGATCTTTTCACTGTTCCTCCACAAGCCCAGCAACTTTAAATAAGTTGGTGTGGGTGAGGTGCCTCAATCGATCGCTGCAGGGCACATGGGGGAAGGCCTTGCTAGTTTCTGAGCCCTGGGGGCCAGGTCTCCAGATAAGAGCTCTTTGTGCCCAAGAGGGTTAACTGGAAGCTTTTAATTGTTTCTTCTGAGCCCAATCCTTGGAGGACACACGAGGTAGAAAGGGCTGTGATATCTGCTCTGCTGGAATGCAAGCACATGGGAACTGTGAATTAACCATCGAGGCTGGGGGTGCACATGTGGGGCTCACTGTACTATTCTCTCTTGTGTGTGATTGGAAATTTCTATAAGCAAATGAAAATAAAATAAAATCCTGGTCCCAAGGATCCTTGGACAACCCCTTTGCTTCTCTAATACCTGAGGAGAGGGTGGGGAGGGAGAGGGTGGGAGGAGTGGAGTGCTGGAGAACATGCAGTACCTGTAGGCCCCCCATCTGCTGCGTGCGGTGCTAGAGTAGTGGAAGCCTGGTTGAAAGGCAGCCGGCACCCTGCTGATCTCTATCCAGAACTGAGGGATGGTAGCTGGGCATTTTTACTCAAAAGATTGCTTTTGGGCCTCTGGGCATGAGGCAGAAAGGACTGCACAAGTGGCCTGACATCCCCAGGGCTTGTGGAGAGCTGGCAGGCCTGGCACCGCCTTCTGCCACAGCCAAGGGGAGCCAGCGGCTTGGGTCACTGAAGTCACCAGGCACATCCGTCTTGCCGCAGTGGTGCTGGCACCCCAGGCCTGTGAGTGTGAGCTCCACCTTCCTTCCAGGCCAGTGGTTCTCAGCCCCTTCTTGAGCCCAGGCACCGGCCCCTCCTTGTCATATCAGAATCTTGGGGCTGGGGCCGAGCCTGTGGCGCACTCGGGAGAGTGCGGCGCTGGGAGTGCGGCGACGCTCCCGCCGCGGGTTCGGATCCTATATAGGAATGGCCCGCGCACTCACTGGCTGAGTGCCGGTCACGAAAAAGACAAAAAAAAAAAAAAAAAAAAAAAAAAAGAATCTTGGGGCTGGTTTTTAAAGCTCGCCGGTCTTCTGAAGGTGCGGCCAGGTTGGGAACCACTGGTCTCTCACTGGACAGATCTCTGTGGTTGTCTCTGGGAATCTTGCAGAGCAGGGGTGGAGCCGACCTGTTATCTGGAAGACCCTGGGCACTTGGGCCTCCTGTCCCCCCAGCCCCGCCCCATTTCTTTGCTTTCCTCCAGAGGACACAGTTGGGAGGACTTTCCCAGCTGGTCTGCTTGCTCAGCCGCCGTTCCACCTGAGGCCTTCTTCCCCACCACCCTCCCGAAATGGTTGGCGTTTTTTATCACTTGCTACCAACCTCCACATCACCACACCCCAGAGTGACTTCTCTGTTCTTGCCATATGCAACTGCTCCTGGCTTTTGGCCCTGAGCTCTTGTTCCCTCCTTCCGTGGCTCTCACACCTCAAAAGGCTGAGGTGCCCTGGGGCTTTGGCCCTCCCCTCTTCTCCCTCGACACCCTCTTGCTGGGTGAACTCATCTTGGCCTTGGCTTTCAATACCATCTATATGCTGGAGGCGCCCACGTTTCTATGACCTCTGCCTTGAAGCCCAGACTTCCCCATCCAGCTTCCTATTCCACAGCCTCACTTGGTGCCTAATGGGCTTCTCAAAATCCGTCTATTTGAGCAGAACCTGTATTGCCCCCTGCTCCTCTGCCCATCTCCCCCAGCCCTGTAAATGGCACCGTATCTTCTTGGTTGCTCAGCCCCCAGACCTGGGATCTATCTTCCTACTTGTCTTTCCTTTGTACCCATACCTCTCAGCAAGTCCTGCCAGCCCAGCCCCTAAACAGAGGCAACTCTTGCCACTTCTCACCACCTCCACTCTGAAGTGCGAGCCCAACCACCCTCCTCTCTCACCTGGATGATTGCAACAGCGCCTAACTCATCTCCCCGCTCCTTCTCCACCCACAGTCAGAGAGATCTTCTCCCTGGGCAAATCAAATCACAGCAGCACTTGATAAAACCCTCTAAAACCTTCCCATTGCACTTAGAACAAAGCCCAGGCTCCTTTCCACGTCCTTTTTGCTCACTCAGTATTTATTCTGTGTTTCTTACTTTCTGATTGAATCTTTGTTTTTATTTGTAGCAGTGTAGAACCTGGGTAAATGTCTATATATATTCCAGCCTCCTTTATCTCTACGGGTGGCCAATGAAATAAAAGCAGGGTTGTTGAGTGGGGCTTCTGAAATTCTCCTTTCATGGGGGCTGGCTCAGCTAGAAGGATGCAAAGCTTTGCCTTCCATGCTTTCCTCCTTTCTACTACTTGACATGGAGATGTGATGGATGGTGCTCCAGCAGCTATTTTGTGATTATGAAGCAAACTTAATGATGGAAACTTCATAAGGAAGATAGAAGGAGCATGATCCCCTATGACCATGTAGCCATCATACCAGGCTTGGAATTCCTAATTCTGAGCTTCTCCTATGTGAGAAATATCTTGAGCTAGACACTGAGGCCAAATGTAATCCAGAGGAGTAGAATTTGCAAAGTTTAATGTGATCTGGCCTCTACCTCTCCTGTTTCCTTCAACCATTCTATTCTTGCTTTTCTCTGTTCCAACCACACTGGTTTCCTTTCTGTTCCTTGAACATTCTAAGTTTAGTCTCATCTTGGAATCCTTCCCCAGATCTCTGTGACTGCCTCTTATCTTTCGAAATGATCTCTTGAGAGAGGCCTTTCCTGACTTAGATACCCCCCTGATCAGTCTGCTTCCCATTAACCTTGTGGTTTTTTTGGTGGTATGGGGATACAAACCCTTGACCTTGGTGTTATCAGCACCACGCTCTAACCAACTGAGCTACTGGCAGCCCACCATTAACCTCCTTTTAAAAAACTCGTGGCCTTTTCTTTCACTCTTTGAAATTATTTACTTTAAAAAACACGTTTACTGTCTATGTTCCCCCTTAGATTGTAAGTTCCATGATGACAGATTTTGATTGTCTTGTTCACTGCTATATGTCCTGGGCCTGGCATATGATAGATACTTAATAAGTATTTGTTAAATGAATGAGTAGAATACGATGAATTTTCAGAATTTCTGAAAGAAATTTGTCTTGAGTGTGGCCGTACATCACAGACCTTTCCCATTGAAAAGTATTTGAAAATACTTCAGCAAACACCCATGGCTCACCCATGACCTGCTGGACCTAGTGACAGCAGGAGGGATGTGAAGACAGCACAGGTCCTTGTCCTCAGGGAGCTCACAGTCTAGCAGGCAAGACAGAATCAAGCTCATCCAGACAGTAAAGTATCGCAGGGTGCACTGGAGCTCTGTGCAGGCCACCAGGAGTAGGTTCTCTGGTTATGATGGAGGCAAGAGCTGATTAGGAGAAGATTTGGGGAGGCAGTGATACTTGTGTGAAGTTTGGATGGAGTGTTTTCCTGGCAGACAACGTTCAGGGGAAGACACTGTAGGCTGCGCAAATAGCAGAAGTAGAGATGTAAGTGAGGGCTGGCTGGTTAGCTCAGTTGGTTAGAGTGTGGTGCTGATAACGGCAAAGTGCAGGGTTTGATCCTTGTACTGGTCAGCTGCCAACCCCCCCCCCCCCCAAAACAGTGAGGTATGTAGTGTGACCTGGTTTGTTCAGGGCATCCTAGTTTTACCACATCCTGGGAAACCCTTCATCCTTGGCAAGCCAGGATGATTGGTCATCTTAGAGATTCAGGGCCTGGTGGGGTCACTAGAAGTAACTGTCAGTGGCTGGAGGAGAGAAACTGAGTGAGTGAGTTGCTGAGAGTGAGGAAAGGGATTCCTCATCGAAAGCTGGAGGCGGCAGGGGCAAGATGGAAAGCCTCCTGGCAGCATAAGGATTGTGAACTTTTCCTTGACAGTGGAGAAGCACTGAAATAGATTGCAAGATAGGAGTGAGGTAGTAAAAAATAACTACGCATTAATTGAAGAATGATTCCTCCTACTGTAGCCTACAAGGAGCTGCAGCTCAGCAGTCTGCATGCTTCCTGTGGCAGGCTTGGCTGTCACCGCTTTGTCTCCAAAAGCAGCACACCTTATGCCCCACCTCAGATTGGGGATGGGCACCTGCTTAAGAAAATGGTCCCCATGTTCTTCTGGCTCTTGTGTCGTCAGTCCAGAGGCGAGCTGTCCACTGAGTCCTGGGGTTGATGCTCACGGGCAGTTCTGAGGAGAGTCACTGGCTTCTTCTCAGCTGCCCCTTGGGAACCTTTGGTGGAGAAGAGGGCTGCCTCCGTCTGCTTATCCCTTCTCATCCTGCAGACTCGTCTTTCCTCATGTTTCCACAGAAAGTTGTCTCAAGGGCTGTGGGAAATGTGTTCTTTCTGTGGCTGTGGGGACACAGGAAAAGCACGTGTGCCTCGGCAAGCCCACAGCTTTCCAGCCCATGGGGCCCAGGGGTTGGGGCTGGTGGCCACACCGAGAATGGTAAGGACATATCCCTAATGTCAGCTGTTCCCGGGGGGAAACATGGCCCTGATGCCAGCCACCTGCCATTCCTTATCCAACCAATCACAGACTCCTATGAAGTCTGACTTCTAAGTCTCTCATGAAGTCATTAGTAAATATACAGAAACAGCCTTAATATTGAGTTTCCCTTGCTCTTAAACTTATTGGCAAAAGCGTCCTGAGACTGGTCATTGTGTTCCTGTATTTTGGGGCCTCAGTCATATATCTATACATGCATATATGTACATACACCCACCCACCCCAACATATGCACCCCAATACATATACCCCCAAACACACCACACACAACACGTATGCCTCAAGACATACATACCCTAACACGTACACCACATTGTATCCCCCGATACACACACCCCAACACCCCCCCTCCCCTTCAATACACACATACACCATCCAGTCCTTTGAATTCGGTCCCTGCATTGACCTTCTTGGGCCACCATCATCCCCTGTGTCTCACTCGCAGGCCTTACTTCAGTCTGGGTCCCACTTCCACCTCTCAGTCTCAGATGCCCTAGCAGTATTTCTCCCCATGTTGGGGACCTCCCCACATAGTCTGCTCGTCTCTACTTCTGAGTGTCAGCCCTCGCTTGCCCTTCACTTTTGGGGGCTTCCTTGCCCCGGTCAGTTTCTTAATTCAGAGATCACCTGCCTCCTGCCACCTGACCCCACCTCCACCCCTGATTGCCAAGTGCAGCCCCCTCTCCTGGGCCTCCTTCAGGGACCACCTGTTGCACTTGATGTCTTTGGCCAACCCCTGCTCCTGTGGCCCCTCTGGCTGTGGGACCCCACCCTGTCCTGGTTTCCCTTCCACCTCCCTGACTGCCCCTTTTCTTCTTTTTCCTTCGCTCCCTGACATGGTGCTCATCCCACCTCAGCTTTATGTCTCCTTGAATCAGTTAGCATTAGGTTTGGCTGCCTACAGCACAAAACCTCAAATAATGATGGCTTAGCCTGTCAAGGTTTTCTTCTCTCATGTAAGAGAAGAGCAGAGGAAGCAGCTCAGGGCTGGCGTGGTGACCTTGCCAAGTCACCACAACCCCACTTGGGTCTTTAGGAGTCTGTTGTCTGGAAGGCCCTGGCCAGACAACCCTCCCTGACCCTGACCAGCTCAGCCCCACCCCCTCCAGGGTAGCTCCAATGCTTAGCACCCCCCGCAGGAAGCTCTCCCCAAGTCTTCCCTCGGTCCCCTGTAAACGCCACAGCACTAGGGCCTCTCCTGCTCACTGATCCTCATGTACGGCCTTCAGAGGCCCAGTGCTTGCTGCAAGGGGCCCTCCCTGCTATTTGATGTAAGGCAGGACAGGGCCACAGCCCTGTCATTGCCTGGTATGGTGCTCTGTTCCTACTGGTTCTTTGTACAAATGTAGAACAAGAGAACATTTTTTGAACAATAGGTGGAGGCGTCAGGGAGGGCTGGAGACCGTGCAGAGGGTCCCTGCACCCAGAATATGCCCTTGCGGCTGGAGAAGGTTATCCCCAATAATTACAGGGTCAATGCGTGTGTCTGAGAGTGTGCACTGATTTAACTCCTAGAGGACCTGTGGTTAGCTGAGCTCAGGTACAATACAGTTTGACAACATTGTTTACAGATCCACACACTGTCCTAAAGGGATTTTATAATAAAGGATGTAGTACCTTCTTTTGACTGGTGATAGTATCAGTTGAATGTTTCAGCACCTGTACCCCTGATGAAAACCAAGGCATAAGCAGGTTCTTCTCCTTTTCATTAAGTTTCTTGCTCTGTGCTGTTATTTCTGGATCAGTAGGAAGTTATGGGGGTATGAGGAGCATTAGGCACTCTAAGGGACAAGAATGTCAACTGAAAGTTTAATGTTTTGTGAATCCTCATCCTAAAGATGCTTGTTTATCTATCTAATCTATCTTTACATCTTTCTTTTTCTTCTCCTTCTTCTTTTTAAAGAGGTGTATGAAAGCAAATCCTCCAATCCCTGACTTGAGATTAATTTTCAGGAAAACTCTCTGGGTAGACAGGCCCCACTGGCAGGTGGAGCTCTGAGGACTCCCAAGCCCTGGTAGCTTGGGCTCTGCTCACAGTTCTATTGGCAGCACCAATGCAGACTGACTCTGGGAATCTTTTACCAACTTAGCGAGTGCACAATAGGTGTTTGTCCTTCAATAGGCCAGAACTAAAACACTTTACCCGCTTCACAGTGGGGTCTCCTAATTAGATATAAATACATTTATCCATCAAGCAAAAATCTGATCCTTCCCTTTTCATTCATTTTTTTTCCCCTCCAGCATTTCAACCCATAATCTAATGTATGGGAAGGGGAAGGCCCTGAAAGAGTTGAATGTACTCGGGCCCAAGGAGGTGTGTGAGGAATGCCTCCTTTCTCAGATTAGCACCTGACTTGGGGGCCTGGGGCCCAGGGTTGGGGACTAAGTGGGAAGGCAAGGAAGGGAGCGTGAACAAGAGTGTCCAGCCCAAGAGGGAAAGGGCTGAAAATCAACACAGCTGTACGAGCCAATCAATAGGTCTGGGTTGGGGTGGAGATTAAGCTGGTAATGGCTCTGGGTTTTTCCTCCTTCTATAACCACAGTGGTTCCCCCTGCAGAGTTCCCTTCAATGGCAAAACGGAGACCATTTTACTGACTGCGAAAATTCAATTAGAGTGTTAGGAAGGGGAGAAACTGTGTAAAGCCCAACATTATGATAGTTTTCTTTTTGAGCCGCTTTACCATGGTAGCTTCACAGGTGTTGAGTTACATGCACATGGAGTACTCATGGGTAGCTGGGGGCAGGGGTTAGTGTTGAACACTGGGAATAGAGGTCCTCAGCTTTCATATACATAAGTGGAATAGCCAGTTTATTGATTTTATTTAAAAAGCAAAAAAGATGATTTGTCAGTATACAAGGGCAATATCCTTGGTCTCTGTGTTGTTCCTGTCACCCATTAGAACCTAAGAAGTACTATCTTGGGTCGCTGTGCATATTTCTTTGCTGGTGGTTCACTGGACAGGCGGGTCACTTCTTGTCCTCCAAGGACTAGATTGCAAAGGTCAGCTTTAAAGTTTAAGAACCGCTGAGGATTGAGGAAAGCTATTAAAGGGGAGTTTGGTACTTGCACCAAAGTGGGTGACTAGTGACCAGTCTCAGAGTGCTTTTGCCAGTAAGATGAAGGGCAAGACACCTTTTGAGTTTGGAGACCCAAAGCAAAATACCTAGAAATGCTCCACCTTTCCTGTGTTAATTGCAAAATACCTGGCTCACTGGGTTCTTGGCCCCACATCGGAATCTGGGAGCTGTCTATAGGAACTCTCATGGCAGAAACACAGGACGGGGAATCCTCAACTCTTCTTGGTCAGCCCTTCCATCTTCCATAAGCTGCCCAGTCCGGGTGTCCTGATGGAAGGAGTCCGATCCTTCCCCTTCCTCCCTTTTGATCCTCACTGACACCCTCTTGCCTCTGGCCCTCATCTCCCCAATAGGCTGGGTCTCTCAGCCACTACTATGCTGCCAATGTTCTCCTGAAGCATCCCTGCAAGGGGTCACAAGCCCTCTTGGCCTTACCATCCCTTTCTGGGCTGATGAGGCACCCCTGCCCCTCCCCCAGCCTAGCTATGAGGTACGTGCCATGGTTCCTCACCTAGATCCTACTGTCATGTGATTCCTCATGTGGACCCCTGTCCTTGACCACCTTCCCTCTCTTATGTCCACCTGGAATCTACCTGGAAAATGCCTCTCCTGCTTTACGGCTCAATTCAAATCCTGCCTCCTATGAGACTCCTGGCAGAATTAGGTGCCTGGCCCTTCTGCTTTTTCTCTGTTATCTCCCTGAGCCATTCAGGTTCCTGGATTGGTCTCCCCAATAGACTGGGGTGGCGGGGGCAGTCAGAGACTATGCCTTATGTATTGCTGTGTCCCCAGAAGCTGGTTCAGCATGTCTACTGAATGAATGGGAAGGAATTCTGAGCTAGGAATAGTTTGTGATTAGCAATTTGAAGTGGGCCACTAACCAACTGCTGTATTTAGCGCCTCTATTTTTTTCTAGAAAATATACCAACTTGGACAGCCATTCCCATAGGACCTGCTGTTGAAATATTTCCTGAGTGTTCAAAACATGTTAAATTCTACTCTCACCAGCCTCTGGTGCCCCCGCCCCGCTTTGCTAGGTGAAGTGGAGGAGAGGCCTTTCAAGCTAGCTCCTTCTCGGCTCCTTGGTCTTACTGAGAATGGGGCCCAGGATAAAATGATTTGCATGGTTTTTGCTAATAAACCATACATTTCAGGAGTTCAGGAGCTGAGGAAGTCAGCTCAAAATTAACACAGTGGATGAGAAGTCCTATAACATGGTTTGAGGTCAAATCCTGTTTAGGAAATAGAATGGGTCATGAGAAGGTGTGAAGTGCCTGGGTGAGCATGTTCATGCCTGGGGGGAGGAGGCCCGGCCTGCAGGCTGACTAGGACTCAGGGACTGTGTTGAGTCCCAGGCCTAATGCTGACCTACAGGGTCTTAGGCAAGCTACAGGTGGGCACCTGAGCTCCTTCATCCATTCCATGTGATGAACCTACATCAGTTCATAGGCACTCACTGAGTCAGGACCTGTGTAGGGCACTGGGCAGCCACAGATGAAGAGGACAGAAGGTCCCTGGAGCTCATGAGTTGCCAGAGATGACAGATGACAGGCATCCTCACTGAGGCCACAGTGGGATTGAAGGGTATAGACAGCGCTGGGGCCCTTGTGAGGTGGGAGCTGTCCAGCTGCCCTGATAAGAAATATGAGGCTGTCTTATCAAAATAACCCTCCTACGCCTGCTCTCTCATCAAGGACTTGACTGTGTGACCCCAAAGGCATGTGGTGGCCTTGGGGCATTCTGCAGCGTTTCATGTTGGTGTCTGAGCTTTTACAAAACTAAGCTTGGTCCCTTGCCCCTTGGGGGCACCCTTGGCTGGATCCTTGTTCCAGCACTGGAGGTAGTTGTCCATCTCCTTTGTCTTGGGCTGCTGGTCGGGCAGGATGCCATGTTGTGCCTGGTAGGTACCTCCTTCCATGTAGACGTTAAGTTGTTCTGGAGAGGTGTGATGCATAATGGTGATGTTTGCCAACAGCAGCTTCTCTGCCAGTGGTGGGAAACTGAATGCCAGGTTCATGAGGCCACCTCTGCCAAAGGCCTTTCTCTAGCCAAGGACCCCAATGCTCACTGATGTGAAGGCATTCTCTTTACCCTCATATCCTGTAGGGGCTGGGTGGCCATGAAGTGCACCTGTTCTCAATGCTTTTTGCAAATGAGCCATATAACTCGCTTTTGTGGTTTGCCTTAGCAGTTTTGGATATTTTCATCTCCAAATGGATACTTAGCGATGAGTTATGCAAAAAAAAAAAAAAAAAGCCCTGGTGCAACAGCAAGTGCCCTGAGCTCCCTGGAGGATCTCCTGTGTCCCTGAATCCATAGAGCAACCATGTTTTCTTCCTGCTTCCTCCATTGGGCCAGAGTTCCTTGAGGGTGGCAAGGAGCCAGCATCCTGTGTGGGGGTGGC
Source organism: Cynocephalus volans (assembly GCF_027409185.1). Lineage (NCBI taxonomy): Eukaryota > Metazoa > Chordata > Mammalia > Dermoptera > Cynocephalidae > Cynocephalus > Cynocephalus volans. Next base: position 197,359,556 of record NC_084460.1, on the reverse strand, counting down.
CTGGTCCTGCACCCCGTGTAGAGAGCGTTGGTTAAAGCATTGATGTGCATTACTGTGACAGGCGCAGTCACATCCCTGGCAACATTGAAGGCTGAGGTCATCAGTATAAGGAGAACTGAGCCCAACGCTAAATGAGGCTTTGAAGCAACAGGAACAGGTCCTTGCCCCTCAGGAGGAGATGGAGAGGCCCCCCCCGCAAAGCACAAGGTGATCTGAAAGAACTCAATTTACACCCTTGGCTCCTATGGGCTGGGGGATCAGCAGAGGGCGGGATAATCCCAGCTTCTCGAGCAGATGGTTTCTGACTACCGCTTGACCCAGTTCCCTCCCAGCAGATGACCAGCAGTGGGGCTGACAGCTCTTCCACCAGGGGAGCAAAGTGTGGACCCTCCTCCTTATCTCCTCTCCCCTCCTCCTATCAGCAAGGACATGGTGGCTTTTGCCTCTCCCTGGTGCCAGGTCAATGGGCAGGATGCTGCACTTTCTTGCAGGCTGGGAGCCCTCATCCACACTCCCGCCCTTCCTCAGCCCTGTCCAGCCCAGGGGGACTGACAATAAGAAGGGCTGTAGCTGGACAGCCCAGGACTGCTCCTGCCAGGGCTTGTGCAGGGGAATAGGGGGTGTTAAATCCTTCACTGGCTTAATGACTTCTCTCATTCATTCAATTAATCAATCATTCCTTCAATAAGCTCTCCCTGATCATCTGTCAGATCTGGCACAGACAGGACCCAGGAGGTTTGGTCTGTGCCCAGGAGACAGGTGAGGAGATAACAGCCAGGCACTGGGCTGAGGGGCTTAATCAAGCTAATAACTATTCAGGACACAAGAGGGTCAGGGAAGGCTCCACCAAGGAGGAGAGATTGCGCTAGATCATAAAGACTGAAAATGAGTTTGCCAAGTACTTGGTGGCTAGGGGTGATGGAGAGCCAGAGGGCCGGAACACGTATGCCTGGTGGGAAGATGCAAGCAAAACCAGTGAGGTGGGCCCCGCCTGGCTCAGGGGCATGGGCTGCAGTGCAGGTGCTGGTGCAGCCTGCTCAGGGGGCAGAAGCACCTCACTCCTGCACAGGGACTTCAGGCTCCCGGACAGGGCAAGGGGTGGAAAAACCCGATGGCAGCAGCAGAGAATTGGGCTCCTGAGCAGGTCCTAAGGAGGCAGAGGCTGCCATCTCGGGGATCCTCCTGGGCCCCTGCTTCTGACTTCGGTTTGGCAAACTCAGACCAGCCCGTTTTGTCCCGCGGCTTCAGGTCGGTTCCTCCGATTGGGAGGGAGGGGGCGCTCGGCCTCCAGTCTTGCGGGCCACGGCTGCGCTCCCGGCCGCGGCCGAGCTCCAGGGCGGTAGGGCTGGCCCAGAGGTTTGCGATGGGAGGCGGGGCAGGACCCTCTGCTGGAGGCCATGCTCCGCCTCCGCCGTCCCCTGTTCCTCAATATCTCTGGGAAAGCCAGGATGACCTCCCATCCCGCTTCTGCCTCTCAGTCACGCCTGTCGCGGGGCTCGGCCACGGGGGGTGCGAGTCCCGGCGAGCTAGGGAAGGGGGCGGGGCCGTGTTCCTGACCCCGGGCGCTGCTCCCTGTGGGCATTGTCGTGCTGCCCCAGGCCCAGATAGGGGCGTGAGGAGGGACAGAAAAAACGAATCGCACTTGGGGTTCTGATGGGGCTGGGAGTCCGGTTTTCATTGACAAGTGTCTTGTCGGGCGGCCCAAGAACGGTGGCCCTGGAACCTTCCATTATCGGGTTCTGTGAGCAGCTCGGCCCAGCTGCCTCATTTGGGCCTCCCAACCAGCCCGTGTGATAAGGTTACTGCCCCCCGTCCTCTTTCCAGATGGAGACCAGGGAAGGTGAGGCTCTATCCAGCCTCACTCCTACAAAGCTGGCAGTGGCTGAGCCCCGACTGGAAGCCGCCTTTGACTGAGGCCAAGCTTTGCCAGTTGGTGCGCGGGTGCCGGAGACCCCCCCCCAGTCCGGCAAGCCCCGGGGTTCGGAGGCCTCTGGGCCGCGAGGCTGGGTCCTCATACAATCGAGACGTTCCTCCGGACCAGGCTCCAGCGGAAGCAGCGGCTGGCCAGGCCTCCTACGGCCGCCTCCCTCCACCCCCAGCCCGCGGGGCCCACGCCTCGCCCAATGCGACGGCGGCCCGGGGCGCTCGGTGCGGGCACTGCAGCCCGGGGGCGGCATCTACTGACGGAGCCTGCCTGCGGCGTCCGAGGCCGCGCCGCCACCTCCTCGCCAGGCCGGCCCGTGAGGGGGCGCCCCAGGAGGGCCGGGGGCGGCGGCAGCGGGGGTCGCCTCTTCTGGTCCGGGAGAGCATTGGCTGGGACAGGAGCAGGACGTGCGCGGCCGCGGGCGGGAAGGGGTCAGCGGGCGGGGGCGAGCGCGTGAATCCTGCACCTGGAGCCTGACGGTGCCGTCAGCCTTCCAGTTGGGCGAGGGTCCGGGGCGCCCACGTGGTGGGAAAGTTTGGAGGCAGCAAAAGTGGCCCGGCACTGCCGGGAGGGACGGCGGGGGAGGGGGCCGGGCCGACTCGCCCCTCCTTCTCGCTGAGGCAGAGAGGAAAAAAGCGGAGGGAAGCAGGGGTGGGCGGGGGGAACGGGCTGCACCGACCTGAACAGATTCCGCCTCCCCCTCCTCCCCCACCCCCCGGGAAGCCTGAGCGGGGAGGCGCGGACCGTCTCCTCCCGCACGACCAGGACGACACTCACCCCCACCCCCCTTTTTCCGCCAACGTTATCTCAGCGCTCGCGCACATACGGAGATTGTGCGGCTCTTTTCCCTCTTGGGAGAAAAAACGGGGCGAGTAAAAGAAGAGAGGGCAAAGAGAAGAACTCCTTCTCTGCGTGCTCTGCACTCTGTGCCGAGGCCGGGCGCTGGGACGCAGCCGCCACCCGCTGCTCTCTCCCGGCCCTGCGGCGTGTGCCAGTGTGCGAGCGAGGGCACCCGCCCCCGGGGACGCCGCGAGACTTTTAGGCGCTCGAGCCGACATTGCCGCGGCCGCGGCAGGCAGAAGACACAGGGGCGAGAAGGGCCCTACCTCCGCCTCGCCCGGCGCCCCGCGCCCGGCCGGCCCGCGCCGGCAGGCCGAGGGAGGGAGGAAGCAGCGAGGAGGCGGGCGGAGCAGAGGCCCTGGCGGAGCGCACAGCGGCCGGCCCGCCCGCCGCCCGCCCGTGGATGCGCCGCCCCGGGAGCCTGGAGACAACTTTGCCGTGTGACGCGCCGGGAGGACTGCAGGGCCCGCGGCCGAGGGCTCGGCACCGCCTCTGAGCGGGCCCGCGCGGCCGGCGCTCCCCGGCACCGCGCTCACTCCGCGCCGCCGCCCGCTGGCCCGCGGCTAGGACGACCTGCCCGTCACCGCCAGCGGCGACCCTTTCCCGGCGCGAGACAGCGAGGGCGAGGCATTCAGGTGCGAGCGCGGGGCCCCGCCGCAGCGCCCGCCGCATCGCCGCGCCAAGCCGCGCCCGGCTCCGCTCCAGGGGCTACAGCGCCTTCGCTTCCGTCTCGGCCAAGTTGCGTCGACCGGCTTTTTCGCCACCTTCTCCGCCCGGCGGCCGAGCCGCCGCTGCCGCTGCTTTCGCTTCACCCGAGTGGGGGCTGCGGGGCCCCGACGCGGAGAAGATGGAGAGAAGGCTGCAGATGCCGAGGCGCCCCGAGGCGCCCGTGCGGCAGTGACCCGCCGACCTCCGCCTCGCCCTGCGCGCCCCTTCGGCCTCCGCGGCCCCTTGGCGCCCCTTCCCCGCCGCGCGGGAACCCCCGCGGCCCGGCCGGCCCCCTCCCCCTGCGAGCGGCGGCTGCACTCCCGGCGGGCGGGCGGGCGGAGGCCCGGGCGGGCGCGGGCGGGGGCGGGGCGGGGCGGCGCGCCCGGAGCCCGGAGCCCGGCCCTGCGCTCGGTTCGGCTCGCCTCGCGGCGGGCGCCTTCGTTGCCAGCGGCGCACCATGGACGGGCTGCCCGGTCGGGCGCTGGGGGCCGCCTGCCTTCTGCTGCTGGTGGCCGGCTGGCTGGGGCCCGAGGCCTGGGGCTCTCCCACGCCCCCCCCGCCGCCCCCGCCGCCCGGAGCTCCCGGCGACTCGCAGGACACCTGTACGTCGTGCGGCGGCTTTCGGCGGCCGGAGGAGGTGGGCCGGGTGGACGGTGACTTCCTGGAGGCGGTGAAGCGGCACATCTTGAGCCGCTTGCAGATGCGCAGCCGGCCCAACATCACGCACGCCGTGCCCAAGGCCGCCATGGTCACGGCTCTGCGTAAGCTGCACGCGGGCAAGGTGCGCGAGGACGGCCGCGTGGAGATCCCGCACCTCGACGGTCACGCCAGCCCGGGCGCCGACGGCCAGGAGCGCGTCTCCGAAATCATCAGCTTTGCCGAGACAGGTGGGTCCGGCCCTTGCTCGGCCAGCCGCAGCCCGCGCTCTCTTCCTCCCTCCCTCCCCTCTCCTTGCCAGCTCCAGCCTCCGCCGCAGCCCGCGAGCCGGGGGCAATCCTGACTCCCGGCCGGGCCCGTCCGGCTGTGACCCTGCGCATTCCGCCGGGATTGCAATCCTTTCCCCCCAGGCCGTAGACCCCTTTCTGTTCCCCCCATCCCCGCCGCCGAGCACTCTGCCCTCCACCCCTGCTCTCCGGAGTCGGGCCCCAGCGCCTCTGGGCGCGCGTCCCCCTCCCGGCAGATGCGTGCAGCCTTGGCTCTGCGGGCACTTGCTTGGTGATTGCTTAATGTTTTTGTTTCCCACGATCGGAGTGTAGGCTTAGCAGAGTGGATGGAGATGTGTGTGCTTGTTGATATACGTGGGCCGGAGGAGAGAGAGAGAGTGTGTGTGTGTGTGCGCGTGTGTGTGTCTGCGTGAGAGGCCCCTGGGGCCGCTTCCATCGCCGGGTGGCGTGGGCTTGCCAGGATTGCTGAAGCCTCGCTGGGAAGAGCTAGGCAACCTCTCTTCCGATTGTGTGGGCACCAGAATCGGGCGGAAGGCAGGCTTCTCAACAGGTCCATCATTTACAGAGAAAGACGCGGCTCGGGGACAGTCCCGTGCCTTTCGGCTTGCCTGGCAGCGGCGGCAGCCCCCTTACCCGAGAGCCACAGAGTTCGTAGTTAACAAAGGGTAGGACTCCTTTCTGGAATTTTCTCCCGGCCCCACATTGCAAATCTTTGCCATTGTTTAAATATAAAAATCAGGGAGATAAAAATCTTTGGGAACTTTAAAAGAAGGAGAAAATGTGCCCGCGCCGAAATGCTGCAAGTGCTTTCGACTCTGCTGTCCTTTTCAGGACTTGAATGAACCAGACTGGCTTTTGTGCCTGGAGCTCAGCCCCATTTGTGCCGAGGGGTCTGCAGAGAAGGTCGCAGAGGGGGAGACCCCGGTGTAGTCAGGGCGGGGGCAAGCGGGGGTGGGGGGGAGCAGTTTTGCCCCTGGCTGCAAATGCCCCCCTCCCCACCCCCAGCCAGCAGGCAGACTGTGCTGGTGCCGCTTGGGGATGAAAAGGGATGAAAAGTTTTGCATGGCCGGGTGTGGAGAAAAGCAGAGACAATCGGGGCTGGTTTGTGCTTAGAAAGAAATGCATTGCCGTTTTAGCTGTCCGCTCGAGTCAGGGAAAGCTCCACACGCAATTAGAGGGCTTGGATTAAAAGGTGCTTTGGGGCCCAGGGTGGAAATGTGATTCTGGAAGGTTGAGGAGGCCTTTTGGTCCTGGTGGCACAAAATGACAGCGGGGGCTGTTATATTTCTGGTCCGATTCACGGAGCCAGCTCTTTGACTTATAAATAACAGATTCAGGTCACAGGCAGCTCGTCCAAGACCAGCTTTTAAGGCTGCAGTTTCCCCCATTTCAAAGTCAGATGTCAGTGTTATTAGAGGAGCCAGGCGAGGCCTGAGGAGGGGGCTGGGGAGGGGGCCGTGGTGGGAGGTTTTATGAAACCAGCCATGGCCACAGAGTTGCCTTATTTGTTCTTCCTGGAAAAAAAAAAAAGAAAAGAAAAAAGTAGAGATTGTCACAGGAAGGGTCACTGCAATGTAGGATGAGAGGGGAGGCATCTCTTGGTTGGCACATCGACTTCTCTTTGAGCTGAATTATGGAGAAAACTAACAAGCCAGGCCCCCTTTTCCTTGGAGATTTTGAACGTGCCATTAATGGGGAGCCAGGATCTTGTCAAAGGATTGGACCTCAAGTTTCAAGGGTGAATGTCCAGTCCCTTGGAGCTACTTGGAAACAGGGGCTGCAGTTTGCAGTCCGCAAAGCACACGTTTCTGTGTCAGAAATTTGAGCAGAGCTTGCTGTTTGCAGTGGAGGTTCCACTGGGGTTGGATCAGATCATGCTTAGGTAAACACTGGAAAGAGGCAGTAGGTGGCTCAGCTCGATTTTGCAATGCCCTACGTTGACCAAAAAAAAAAAAAAAAAAAAAAAAAATCCGAAAATCCCTAATAAAACAACCCACCCCAAAATCCACCCTGCAATCCTGGTTTTGTTTTTCAGATTTTGCAGATACCCATAACAACTTGTTAAGATCTTGGCCTCCCGACAAGTTCCTCTGTTGAGCTTTGAGGCCTGACAGCCTGTCTCCAGGGAGCCCTGGCCTGGGAGAGGTGAGGCAGGATTTTATAGGTCCGGACCCTCCAGCTCCAACCTGGTCCGGGTTTCTCAATGGGAAATGATTTTCTCTGCCTCTCCCAGGTTACAGTCAGAGGCCCTGGCCCCAGGAACAGTATTTCTGGTCTGTAACGTTTTCCAGCTGTGTGGCGAGTATGCATTCCAGCACCGTGCAGCAGAGTCCATTTCCCCCATTGCCTCGTGTTCTCCTTGAATTAACTTGGCCCGCTCTCCCCTTCTCCGCAGATGGCCTCGCCTCCTCCCGGGTCCGCCTGTACTTCTTTATCTCCAACGAAGGCAACCAGAACCTGTTTGTGGTCCAGGCCAGCCTGTGGCTTTACCTGAAACTCCTGCCCTATGTCCTGGAAAAGGGCAACCGGCGGAAGGTGCGGGTCAAGGTGTACTTCCAGGAGCAGGGCCATGGTGACAGGTGGAATGTGGTGGAGAAGAAGGTGGACCTCAAGCGCAGTGGCTGGCACACTTTCCCGCTCACGGAGGCCATCCAGGCATTGTTCGAGCGTGGTGAGCGGCGCCTCAACCTGGATGTGCAGTGCGACAGCTGCCAGGAGCTGGCCGTGGTGCCAGTGTTCGTGGACCCTGGTGAGGAGTCACACCGGCCCTTTGTGGTGGTGCAGGCCCGGCTGGGTGACAGCAGGCACCGCATTCGCAAGCGAGGCCTAGAGTGCGACGGCCGGACCAACCTCTGTTGCAGGCAACAGTTCTTCATCGACTTCCGCCTCATTGGCTGGAATGACTGGATCATCGCACCCACTGGCTACTACGGGAACTACTGTGAGGGCAGCTGCCCGGCTTACCTGGCAGGGGTCCCCGGCTCGGCCTCCTCCTTCCACACGGCTGTAGTGAACCAGTACCGCATGCGGGGCCTGAACCCTGGCACGGTGAACTCCTGTTGCATCCCCACCAAGCTGAGCACCATGTCCATGCTTTACTTCGATGATGAGTACAACATCGTCAAGCGGGACGTGCCCAACATGATTGTGGAGGAGTGCGGCTGCGCCTGATGGTGGCAGGCAGGGGCATGGCAGTGGGGCACAGAGGACAGCCTCTAGGGAACAGGGGATGCACTGCGGGCTGAGCGAGTTCATTCCGTTGGGCTGCAGAGATAGTGCCAGGGTGAGGCCTGCAATATTTTTCTACTTCATAGAGCAACCAGTCTCCAACCAGAGTGAGAACCTGCAACTGACATGAAATACTTTAAAATGCAAACGTAGCCACGCACAGCCAGACGCATCCTGCCACCCACACAGCAGCCTCCAGGATACCAGCAAATGGATGCGGTGACAAATGGCAGCTTAGCTACAAATGCCTGTCAGTTGGAGAGAATGGGGTTAGCAGCCACTATTCCCACCAGCTGGCCCGGCCACTCTGAATCGCGCCTTCCAAGCACACATAAAAGCACAAAGACAGAGACACTGAGAGAGAGAGAGGGACGGAGAGTGCCACGGACAGGAGACCCAGACGGGTGGGGAACGTGCGGGCAGGCAGAGGGCTGCATGTCCCCTTGGCTTGTACCAGGCCTGCTCTGAGACCTCAGCATCTCCTGGCTCAAACATGTCTGCTTTCTCCGCTGCCTGGGATCCTTCATGCTCTAATGCCAGAGAAGCCTGTCCTCATAGAGAGAAGGAGGCCCATAAAGGACACAACCTGTCAGAGACCATGAAGCAGGGGCAATGACCGCTTGACTGTCACTGGGTCCCTGATATGACTTGTGTGTGTGTTTATTTTGGGGATTGGGAGGGAGAGGCGAAGGGTCTTAATTTGATGCTTTAACTGATCTCCAACAGTCTGACAGGTCATTTGTGTCAGTTGTTTATCTGAAAAGGGACTTTTTTTTTTTTTTTTTTTTAACCAGGTAATGACCTTTTAAGTTAAAATCTGAATTGATCTAAATGGGAAGGAAAAAAGTTGCAATCTCTGCCCTTCATTGGGGACATTCCTCTAGGACTGCTTGGGGGAGGGATGGGAATGACCCCCAGGCAAGGGGATGAGCCCATAGAAGGACGTGGTGGGGTGGAGGCATTCTGGAAATGCTGGGGTTGGGTGGGGTTCGGGGGAAGGGTGCCCTCTCATTAGAGGGTGAGGGAGGGGAACAGCTTAGCTGGTTTTGGAGAGATGGGGAAGTCTTGCAGCTGCTTCGCAGAAGTTGCCCATGTGGGCTTGGGCCACTGGGGCTGGCCATGGACCTGGCCCCTGCCCTCTCACCTGCCCGCCTGCCCGCCCCACATAGCACTTGCGGACCTGCCTGAACGCACATGACATAGCACTTGCCCATCTGCGCGTGTCCAGAAGTGGCCCTTGGCAAAGCACTGAACTCGCTCACCCTCTAGGTGTCCAAGTGCCACGTGAACTATGCAATTTAAAGGGTTGACCCACACTAGATGAAACTGGACTCGTATGACTCTTTTTATACTTTTTATACTTGAAATGAAATCCTTTGCTTCTTTTTTAAGCGAATGATTGCTTTTAATGTTTGCACTGATTTAGTTGCATGATTAGTCAGAAACTGCCATTTGAAAAAAGAAGTTATTTTTATAGCAGCAAAAAAATGAATACAGTTAAATGTATTATACATAATTTTGGAACCAAAGAGGCCAACAGATCAGTTTTAATTTTTATTAGATGGTGAGGCCATCTTATGAGAGGTAGACATTCTGAACAATCCCTTGAGTGGCCTGCCAGCGTTTCAGGGTATAAATGGATTTTGTTTATCCGGTTTGATGTGTCTTTTCTATCCTTACACACCCAGAAGGTAGAGTAAAAATGACTATAGTAGAATGGAGGTGTGTATCCTTAAATCCCCATCTTTATGTTTATTTAATAAAGCTCCCTTTAGGTTCTGTTTCATAATAATTTAAAACCAAACAATTTTCCCATAGACTTGCTGTTAAAGTATTCTACGTCTGTGTACAGTTTAAGAAAATAAAAGATTGAGTGCCATGGGCTTCCTGCTTTGTGTGGTGTCTGGGGTGGTGGGGCCCGGGAGGAGGGTGCGTCCAGGTGTCCAGCTTTGGCGCCATCAGCCTCCACAGCTCGCCCCTGGCACTCTCTGGGTCCTTGCCATGAAATGTATGTCAGTCAGAGATTCTAGGAGAAATGGCAGAAGATCAAAATGAAGGACAATTAGCAAATTCATGAATTACACATTTGTTTACCCTTCTAGTCCCAAGACTAATTATGTTTCACCAAGGCCGCATCTTTTTCCATTTGAAAGTGCTGGGTAAGCCCCCACCCCTAGAAGGAGGTGTAAAACCCAGGAGGTTGGAGCCTATCTCACCTCTGCTCACCTCCATGTACTAGTATAGGCAGCTAGAACCCAGAAGAGGCTTCATATCTTGGGATAGAAGGGTAAACAGAGGCAAGGCCATGAACACAATAATTCTTTCCTGTAGGGGGTTTAACTGGTGGAAAGTAGGGGTAGGAGGTGGTGGTAGTAGTAGCAATAGCCCAGCTGCAACCACAGGTATAACTTGAGATACCTACAAGTTCTGTTAGGGCCCAGCCCTTACATCACACCTTTGTGGGAAATGGTTTTATCTTCATTTTCCAGAGTTTAGAACCAGAGGCTTAGAGAGTTCAGGGCCTGCTTGAGGTCACATAGCCAGGATAAGGACACTGGGCATTGGAGGCCAAGTGCCACAGTGGCCTGCCTGTTCCCTGGGAGGACTGCAGCTCAGGGGCCCTGAGGGGCCAGTGGGGCTCTACCCTGGGACTTGGTCTTCCCAGAAGATTTTGGAACATTTGAGCATGTGGGACTTCAGGGATTATCTAACCCCATTAAGGTAACAATGGGGAAACTGAGGGAGGCCAAGAAAACCAATTCACACAGCCAGCTGGTGGTAGGAGGCAGGCTTCCCTCCTTTTTTGTTGTTCTTTGCCCAACCAAGAGAGCTACTGCTCTGCTCAGCTTTCATCCTGAGGGGTGGATTTGTTGATCCATAAAGTTGTGGAACAGTATAAAAATTCACAGGAGCCAAGAAGAAAATGTCACAAAGACAGATTTGGCCCAGGCATTTTGGGAGTGAGTGCCCTCTGCCTTGCAGTGGGCGGGGCCCAGCTGCTGGCTGCTTCAGGCCCTCAGCCCAGCCCTGGCCTCACCTGCCCCAGGACTTCTTTGCAGGCAGCAGCCAGGAGGGGCAGCATGAGAGTCCCCAAATTTGCCTCTGTTGCTTGGATACTGAACACCTACTGGTGCTCTCCCGGGGCTGAGCTTCACAGGACGGGCCCGAGCTTCACAGGACAGGCCCATGGGTCTTGCAGTAGCCCCTGGAAGGGCCTGGAACTCCAAGGTCATGAGGCCAGTAGTCCCTGTGGGTCTGGCTGGCCTCCCTGGGGCACTGGTGGGTAGTAATTCCTATTGCTGAGGACAGGTGCTCGTCCCCTGCCTGAGCTGGATTTTTCCCTCCAGGGGGGCCCTGCAGCCTCCTGTGCTTCCTGTGGTCACTGCCTCCTAACCTTCTTTTCTCGCACAATGCTCCAGCCTTTCTTCCTGTTGCTCTTTTTCCATTCTCTACCCTTATGCTCCCTAGCAGGCCTGGCCTAAGGCCTCCCCCGCCCCCGGAGGCCCACACTGCCAGCCCAGAGAGTCAGCAGCCCACTCTGTCCCCCAGGCCCAGCACCTCTCGTTGAAATGTCCCTGCTGGACTTTAGGGTCCCCTCCCCTCCATCCTTCTGCCCCTCCCTCCCTCCCTCCCTTCTGGCTTCCAGGCTGTTAGCCTCATGCTCATCCCAGCCAACCTGGACCAGTGGGACAGGCAGGGCCTGCCAGACCCAAAGGCTGCCATCCCACCCACCTTAAATGTCTCTCTCACCCATCCACTGTGATGCCACCACGTAGGGTTCAAACATGCCTTGAGTTCTCAGTGACTCAATGGAATCCAAGGTCTGGGTGGGCGGACGGGTAAGGGGGACTAGGGAAGGCTCTGGAGTGAGGACAGCGCCCACACCTGCCTCCCCTCTTTCCCCCCATTTTCCAGATAGGCAAAGTAGCCAGTACTCAGAGGCTCCAAGGGTGTCTCTATGTTTTCTTTTCCAGCCCTCTCAGGGCCCGTCTTAGAGTGGGGCACACAGGGGCTCCCTCTGGCCCAGCTCAGGGTTGAGAGCAGCATTTAGGAGAGCTTTATATCTGTTGCCTGTGACATGATGTGATACCATTGCCAGGGGCCCTACCACAGCTCCAGGCAAGGGCCTGGGAGAGGGACTTGGGCAACTCCTATACTGTGGCTGGGCCCCTGACTGGCCTGGAACTCAGGCTGGCCCAGCGCCAGGCCAACCAGGCCCTCCGCAAGGCCCTGTGGGAACTATCGCTGGGGGTGCCCAAGGGGGCTCTAAGTAGGCCAGTCTCACCTTGGAGAATCCTGCAGCAACCCAGACCTCCTGTAAGGACCAATGGCCAAGAGCTGGGACAGGAGACTGGGAGGAAGTGGGGGATGGCAAACAGGGCAGGGGGTGGGGAGGTCACAGGCTGCCGCCAAGCCACGGAGACGGCTATGGGCTGAAGGAAGTGTGACTTTGCAGGCAAAGCAGCAGAAACAAAGCACCCTTCCTGTGGGCAGAAGCCCTGGGAGCTCCCCCAGCCCAGTTGCTAGGCTTTCAATGGGATGTTTTGAGCAAATGACAAAATACCTGGTGGGCTTTGCAAGAGTGGCTAGGGTCTGCTGGGTGTGAGGCATGGGGCATGCGTGGGCTGGGCGAGGAGGCTCTGTGCGGTATGGGGGCTGCGGGCCAGCAGGCGTGTGTGTGAGGCAGTGTGTGTGCAGGGGGTGGGGACAGCTGCTAGTGGGTGTGGACAGGGAATTGCTGATGAGGGTGTGTGGTGTACTGTTTGGCAATTGTAGGTGTGACTGTATGCTGAGTTGTGCGGGGCTCAAGACTGGGATTGTGTGTGTGCGGTTTGCCCGGTGAGTTTGGAGTGTGGAGTTGGCTATTTCCGAGGCTGTGAGGTTGCGTGGGTGAGTGTGTATGTGTGTGGGTGAGTGTGAGACCATGTGTGGGGTTTGAGACTATGTGATCGCAGGGTTGGGGCTGCATGGCTAGCTGTGTGCATTTCTTGCCGTTTTCATTTTCTTTCTTAACAAGAGGTGATGCACCTGACTGGTTATGTACCTTGTGACTGGGTAGTTATATTTTAAAATTTGGGCTATTGCAGGGAATCTCCCTTGCTGTTAAAATCTATGACCACCCTCGTGCCTCGCAGGTGCTGGGCAGGCTGGGCTGGGCAGTCATTTCTGTGGCCTGCCCAGCTGCTCTCAGTGTGCTTTCACAGCCCCTGCCGCCCTACTCTGGCCACCCAGTGCCAGGGGTCACCATGGTGTCTCTGCAGCCTCGAAGCCAGAGCACTTTAAAAGTGGAAAGGTGCCATCTAGTCATCCAGTCACTCAGCAAATGTTTCCTGCGTGCCTGCTGTTATGAGCCAGGCGTTCATGCATCATCACAGTTTAGTGCTCACCACGACCAGGAGCTGAGGAGGAGCAGGTGTCATTATTCCCATCATACGGATGAGAAAGCCAATACTGAGAGCAAGGAAGCTGTTCACTGAAAGCTGCACAGCTCATAAGTAGCAGAGCTGGGATTTGCCCCCAGGCGGCTGTTTCCAGAGTCACTCACGGCCGCTGAGCTCTGGAGGGAGGGCGAGGAGAGGACTGGCTGTTCTGGAGTCTGCCTGGAAGAGAAGGAGGCTGGGACTCAGGGTTTTCTCGGTGTTCATTGAGAGGGGCCTGCTCCCCCACTCCTGCCCCTGACTCCAGCCCAGGGTGTCAATGGCGACCATGCATTGACCTGTTCCTCGCCCTGGTTGGGGGGACAGCCTTCCATGCACCAAGACCACTCCCTCCCTGGCGAGGTGGGTGGGATGGCTGCCAGGCCCAGGGTTCTGGGGCCAGTGCGGGGACAGGCTGTGGATCGAGAGAAGCGGAGCAGAGGCAGGAAGCCAGTGGCCTTGCCTCTGGCCCTTTGGTGGTGAAGGAGGCAGTCTAAACAATCTTCATGGTAAATATTCCCTGGGAGCCTGGGCTAGGGGTCAGCCTGCCTGGCTTTGTGATCCCGCCTGGCCTACCCTCTCAGGGTCCTCATCTGTACAACGGGGACGATACCAGTGCCTAACTCGGGGTTGTTGTGAACATTAACATGCTTGGAACAGGGCTAGGCCCTGGTGTGGTTTTGCTGTTGCTGTTTTCCAGCATATTCTCTGTGTCAGAAGAGTTGCTGAGTGCCCAGCCAGAGCCCCACCCTCCCTCTGAGAGCCTGTCTCTGAAGCACACCTCCTTCATTCCCAGTTATTCATTCAGTGAATATTCACAGAAGCCATGTGATGACGATGACATTAGCTAACATTTATTGAGAGTTTACTGCTTCACAACACCATCGAGTTAATCTTTACAAACTTCCTGTTGGTCAGGTGAGGTGTGCCCATTTTACTGATGAGGAAATTGAGGCTCAGGGAAGTTGTGTGCTTTGCTCTAGGCCTCATAGCCATTCAAGGGGAGGAGGCCTTCCAGACACTGTCTTCTCTTCTTTCAATGTTCCCAAGAGAAACTCAGGGGACCTTGAGCCCCAGGAGACTGGGGGAAGGGGAGGAAAAGGTAGGAGGGAGAGCTGCTGTAAGGGTAGCAGGGACCTGAGGGCTGCTGGGTACATCCTAGGGAGGCCCTAAGCTTCCCTCTTACCCCATCCTATCCCCACAGGGGGCATCTGAGGGTCTATCTACCTCCAGAATCAGGTGTGTGCCTTCCTGGAGGTCCACTCTTGTGAGCCGGAATGGGGTCCTGTCTGAGGTCATCATAGATCCTTGGAGAACTTGATGGGAGTGAGGATGCACTAAAGTTCTGAGAAAGTGCACAGGGACCACATTTTCAAGCGGGATTTCAAAGAAGGGTTTTTGGACTCCTTGGGCAAAAAACCATGTGGGGGAAGGGGTGGGGGGGAAGAGAAACTTTACTTCCCCTAGTCCCCCCATTACAGAGAACTTCTAGTGCCCCTTCTGTCCCCTGGGGTGGGCTGTGGGGGTGGCAGTGGTGGTGGTGGTCTTTGCTGCTAGCCTGGGTCAGCTCACATGGCTTTCTGCATTGGACACGCGGGCTGCACGTCTCTCCCCGACTCCGGGTGGGCTCCCCTGCACCGGGTGGGCTCCTGTTCTGAGCTCTTGTCTTCTCGTCTCCTTGTCTCCCACTTTCAACCCCACCTGTGCTCCCAGTGTCTGTCCTGCCCAGCCCAGGGACGAGGTGAGGGGTGGGGTGGGTTTCTGGGTGCTAATTGCAGCCCTTGTCCAGATGAGGGGTGTCAGGGGCTGGGTTTGCTGTGCTCAGCGTCCCCTTCCCCTGCTCCCACTTACTGCAGGACATTCGGGTGGAGCATGAGTCAGGCATAAGGGTCCAGGTGGCCATGGTCAGGCAGGGGTAGGGAGACTCTTGGTGGACACCGTGGGCACCTGTGTGTGGGGGTGAATCTGGAGGACATCTCCATTCCCCTGGAGCTCCGGGCCTTGTGGGAATAGCCCTGGGCCTCCCTGAGCCCACAGCCTGGTTTCTAGACCACTCGAATGCTCACACTTACACTGTGGGGGACCACCTCAGGCCCAAGAGGTCCAACCTGAGGTCGACGGCTCTGTGGAGTGTCATCTGACTCCTCCCAGGAACTGTGTAAGGGGGGTAAGTTAGGGCTATTATCTCCCGTCAGGGCCACAGAGCTTCTAGGTCAGGTGAGTTCTCACTGCTGCTTCATGACAGCTCCCTAACTTCCCTGCTATGGGAGGGTCCCCTTGCAGGCCCTGTCCTTCTGGAGAGGGGGTTCAGTGACCCTCATCAGGTGGGATCGCTGATGGCCTGGTGCAGCTTTACTCCTGGGAGGTGTGATACCTCAGACCAGTTTTAAGTAAGTCGTGCCTTTTGGGAATGGTTGGCAGTGGGAGCCTGGCAGGGGCTGGCATAACCTAGGTCTTGCCACAGGCCAGCACTGCAGCTGATTGCAGAAAAGGACTGCAGAAGATCCTTTTCTAAAACATGCCCGTGGCATTCTCCTGCCCCTTCTGGGTGATGCTCTAAGAGACCCTGTCACTCCCATGGCCCGGGGATAAAGTCTGATGGCTCCTCAGATCCCCAACCCAGCCTGCTCACCCCTGCACCTGGAGTCCGTAGGCCCCTCCTTGCCCACAACGCTCAGGCTTCAGGTCCATGCATAGCTCACCACCCTCACCTCTGCACCTTCCAAATGCCCTTCCTTTCCTGGAACACCTTTCTCCCCGCCCTTCGTCTGGCTAATTGTGATTCGCCCTTTGGGGCTCTGGGCAGGAGCCCCAACTCCCAAGGCTCATGGAACACCTCTCCCAGTCTCACCCACGTTGCCACTGACCATGTGCATGCCCATCTCCCCCGAGAGGCTACAGGTGCGGATTTTAGGTGAGCTGGAGTCCCTGTTGGTCAGCATTCCACCCTTCTGAATCTGGGACAGATTAAGTGCTCAATGCACACTTCTCATATGAGTGAAGGGACACCAGTCTCAGGGCTAGAAGCTGCTCCCACTCACCCATTTCCCTGCTGAAGCACCTGAGGCTGAGGGGACCAGCAGGACCCAGGGAGACACTCAGCCCTGGCTGAGACCAGAAGCCAGTGCTCCTGACCACGCCTTTGTTATTTTTCTTGCTTTTAAGAGCACCTCATGCCCCACAGGTGATTCACGTAATAGCATTTTCAAAAGCCTGTAATTTGCCCCAGTGTTCAGGCTTCATGGTAAAGCTCGGCCTCATCCATGAGCTGCCGCTGCTGCCGCAGGCACAGACAATGCCCATCCAGACGGGTGGCAACTAGGGCCCTGGCTCCATTATAGATGTGTGCTGGCTTCTTGGTTCCTCCTGGCACCCTGAAGGAGGCATCCTTTTCTGCCCTGTCTTACTCCCTTGGGAGAGTGTGGTTTGTCACCTGAGGGTGTCTCATAAAAGCTCAGCTTTAATTAATCAATCACTGAGAGATGAATTGGTTAATGTGGGGCCTCACTTCCCTGTGGATGACTGGCACATTAATGAGTGCCAATTATTTCAGCATTAATAATTAATCTCCAGCCGTGCCTGAGAAGGAGTGGAAAATACACAAGCTCCAATCAGCCCCATAAGCCAGCCTGCCACCTGATGCTGCTCACCGCCTGGTTTGGAGGGTCTGGGTGAGGCATCACCATAGAGGGTCCTCTTTGCTACTGTGGTGTGAGAAAGCACCCTGGACCAGGGGTCAGGGGCCTGGATTCCGGTTAGGGGCAAGACTGTGGCTCCATGGGGCAGGGGTTGTGTCTGCTTGTGCACTGCTCTTTCCTCAGCCCTGGAACAGTACCTGGCACACAGTAGGTGCTCAATAGATGCTTGTTAGTTGACAGTCTTATCCAAGTCCTGCCACTCAATAGTGTGATCTCAGGCAAGTTTTTCAAATTCTGTATCCTATAGTTTTCTTATTGAAAAGAGAGTGGATTGGATGAGATGGTTCATGTACTGATTCATTCCTTTGGTATTCACTAAGTGCATATTGCGGGCCAGGCACAGAGTCAGCTCCTTATATGGGAACCTACATCCCTGTTGTTTTGGGGACAGTTACCTGCATGCCCTATGGGACTTTGCCGCTGCTGGCAGCCATTTCCGTCTGAGAGGCAGGGCTCCTGGAGGTTTAGGGTGCCATTTGGAGAGGCAGGACATCCTGAGCCAGCTTCATGTCAATGGCAGGGCCTAGGCAGAGACCCAGGTGTGCCTGCCGGCCTCCAGGTGTGTCCTTCTGTGCTTTGCGGGCCTTGGTGGTGGGGGCAGGTGACTCTAGCCATGCTGGAAGGACGGGGTATTGGCTTTCACACTCCTGAGCTGCAGCCCAGGATGGTCCCTCACCACCCCAGGCTACTGCCCTCCACATGGGCAGGGGGTGGTGGCTGGCACAGGGAGTCATAGCTGTGCTTGTCTGGTGCTGGAAAGGCTGGTGGTTTCCCCAGCAGGGGGGAGCTTCTGGGTAAAAGTTGGAAAGAAACTCCTGTTCTGTCTTCTATGAGTTGTGGGAGGGCAGTTCCTTTGAGGTTTAGTGGTTTTGGGGGTGGGGGTCGGGGAACCCATTGCTGAAAGTGGAAGACCTTTTGCTGGCTGGATCTGAGAACTGTAGAGAAGCCCATCCAACTTCATATTCTGTAAATGAGGAAACAGGCCCAGAGAGGGGCTATGACTTGCCCGAGGCCCCACAGCTAATGGAGCTCAGCTCCGTAGCACAGATACTTCCTGAGAGCTTGCTTTGTGCACAGGGCTATGGGGCCCTTCCTAAGTAGAACTGAACCCACAGGATGTTGTCCTCACCTGGCATTGTGATGTATACGAGTGTACGCTCTTGAGGTGAGAGGTAGGGCTGTGGGAGCATAGAGGGGAGAGTGGAGGGCTGGAGGGCTTCTTGGAGGAGGCAGGTTCACCTGGCTGGCCCTGGGCACCTTTCTGCAGGGTCCACCCTGGGCGCAGGGCTCCCTTTTCCTGTCCCTGCTCCTGTGCTTTCCCAAGAGGGTGCATAGTTCAGGGGCTAAGGGCTTGGGCCTGCAGGCAGACTGGCACAGTGTTCCAGACTTATCCCCACCCTGTCCTAGCTCTGTGCCCTAGGGCTGGTTACTTAACCTTTCTGTGCCTGAGTTCCCTCATCATTCAATGGGGCTAAAAATAGCATTTACCTCACAGACTTGTTGTTCAGATTGAATGAGACAATAATAATAACAACTACCACTGACGGGGCTTCTGAGGTGTCAAGAACTCTTCTAAGCCTTGTATGTGTTGTAACCCAGTGGGTCCACTGTAGCTCCAGGAAGTACTATTCACTTGTCTGTTCCACAGATGAAGAAGCTGAGGTGCAGACAGAGTAAGTGACTTGCCCAAGATCACATGTGTGACAGGGAAAAGCTGGAATTACATCCGTCTGGGCCCTGGGACACTTGCTCCAAGTCCCCGGCTATGGCCTGGGTGTCAGCACCCTGCTGACCTTGTGAAGTTGGCTCACCCTGTGGGGGGTGGAGTGCGAACCCCCTCTCCTCCTGTCTGTCTCAGGGCTTGGAAAGCCAGGCTATTTCTCTCAGGGCCACCAGGGTGACTGTGACCCTCTTCCAGGACAAAGCCGAGATAGGGCTCTGGAGTAGTCTTAGAAAATAGTGAAGCAAGTGAGTCCAGCACCGTTTGCCCCAGAGTTCATGTTATCTTATTTCCTACCTTTGGCCCCAGATCTTCTCCTTTGGCAGGTGCCCATGGCTTCCCCTCTGCCATCCCCAGGGCCAGAGAGCCAGGCGGGCACTGGGGGCCAACACCCACACACTGCCCCGCTGAAGCCACTCACGTTCCATCCTGGAACCAGGTCACCTGGGCTGCCTGGCACCACTGAAGCCATCAGGCTGGGGAGAGCTCCAGGAACACCTGCCCTGTGTGTGCCCTCACAATGCCACTGCCAGTTCCAGGACAGGGATGGGTGAACTACAGCCAGCATGCCAAACCTACAAGCTAAGAATGGTTTTTACATTTTTAAATGGTTGAAAACAAATTTTTTAAAAAGAAGAATATTGTATGATGTGAAGATTATATGACATTCAAATTGAATGACTGTAAATAAAGTTTTATTGGAATTCACCTACCTCATTCCTTTATGTCTTAGTTAGGACAGAGACCTATATGACCTGCAAAGCCCGAAATACTCACTGTCTGACGTTTTACAGAAAAAGTCTGATGGCTACTGATCTAGAGGCCTCCTGGCCTGGGCAGATGTCCCACCAGGCTTCCCATATCCTCCTTCTGGGAGTCCCTCCTGGGAGGCAACCCCACTTCCATGACCTTCCCACTGCTGTGGGTGCAGGGAGTGACCTGCAACCCTGGCCCTGTGGTTGCAGGGGCCGACCTGTGACCCTGGCCAAGACAATCACAGTCACCTGAACATTGAAATGCACTATAAGTGAGTCTGTCCTAAACATTTGGACAGTAAGGGCCTGCAGGGCTGAGGGTGGCTCTGATTCCTCAGAGCCCTCATAATGCCGAGCACAAGGAAAGACTAAATAAATGACGGGAACTAGGTTGATAGTAAAATCAGCAATACCACGTCGTACCCCTTAGGATGGCTACTATAGAAATAATAAAAAGCCAACAAACAAGTGTTATGAGGATGGGGAGAAATCGGAACCCTGTTCACTGCTGGTGGGATGTAAAATGTGCAGCTGCTGTGGGAAACTGTATGGAGCTTCCTCAAAAAATTAAACATAGAATTACCTTATGATCCAGCAATTCCACTTTTGGATATATGCCCACAAGAATTGACAGCAGGGTCTTGAAGAGATATGCACACTCAGGTTCATAGCAGTATTACTCTAATACCCAAAAGGTAGAAGCAACCTGTTTTGATGGATGAATGGATAAATAAAATGTGGTACGTATATACAATGCAATATGATTCAACCTTAAAAAGGAAGGAAATTCTGACACACGCTACAACATAGATGAGCCACGAGGACGTTATACTAAGTGAAATAAGCCAGTCACAAAGGGATGCATACTGTATGATTCCACCTATATGAAGTCCCTAGAGTGGTCAACTTCATAGTGACGGAAAATAGAATGGGAGTGGGGGTTAGTGAGGAATTGGTAAAGGGCCACGAAAAATGATTACATTGTGTGATATTGAATATACTAATTACCCTGATTTGAGCATCACAAATTGCACACAGGTATTGATATTCAACAGTGTACCCTATAGATATGTGCAATCAATTATGTTTCAATGAAAATAAATAATAAATAAATAAAAAAGAAGGTAAAATGGTGGCTGCTAGGGGTTGGGGGGTGGGGAGTTGGTGTTTCACGGGTGCACAGATTGTTCTATGAAATGAAAAGAGCCATGGAGTGGATGGTGGGACGGCTGCGCCACAATGGGAATGGCCTTACCACCACTGAAGCACGCACTCAAATTTAAGAAAACAACATCGAACCCACCAACAGAAGCTACTTGCCCCATGACAGCCTTTGGCTTGGCCACAGCAGAGCTTAATGTCCCCTGGCCCCAGGGTCCTCGCCCCTCTCCAGGGCTCTCCTGGCCTTGGCCCCCCCATAGCAGGCTGATGTCCTCATCTTTATGTCAGGAGCCTGCCTAAGGCTGGGCCACCTCCAGGAACAGCCTGGCCCAGCCCATCAGGTTGGGCGCAGTTCCCAGGACTCACAGACTCACTTGGGCTCCATCCAGGATGGCCACCACCTCTCTCATAGGATAGGTCCATGGCGGCGTGAACCAGCTGGCTCTGAGTGGGCTCTCTTTGCCAGGCACTGTGTGGGTACTTTCCCATCTCATCTTATTCTTATGAAACTACTCAATGACACATGGGCACCGTGAGTTCCTGCCCATCCTTGGATTTTCCCCAGGCTGTAGACCAAGCGGCTTGAGGAACTGTGGAAAGGCCTGGAGCCTAGGGCCGTACCAGGTGAGGCTCTGAGGCCCAGGGGCCGAGAAGAGGTCAGGAGGGTGCCAGGGCCTGTCAGAAATACATGGCATCTTCCTCTAAATGCTTTTCTGAAACTGCCCTTCTTGGGCCCTGGTGTGTAGGCTCTTGGTAACTGATGGGCAGAACCCAAGGGAGAGGGCAGTGCCCAGGCTGGGGCAGATAACCGTAGACCAGTGGAGACTCATGACAAGGAGCCCAGGCGAGTCGGGGATCAAAATGAGGACTATGGTCCACCCAGAGGCTGTTTACTGAGGGCTTTCTGCATGCTAGTCATGGCCATGACCACGTCCGAAACATCTTTCAACGCATTTTCACAGTTTTTTCTCTGGAACCCACGAGGCTATTACGGGAGCCCAGAGACGTGGGGGTGGGGGTATCTGGGAGGACTTCCTGGGGTTGGTGGTTCCTGGGCCAGCTCTTGCAGGACAGATAGGAGTTGGCCTGGAAAGAAGGACAGAGGAAGAGGTATTCCAGGAAGTGGATGCAGCAGCAGCAAAGGTCTGGAGCAGGGGACCTTGGCCTTTAGTGTTCCTCACACCCCAGGCATCCCTCCCCTAAGCCAGGCCCCCAGAAGGTCAACCTACCCAGGGAGGTGCCCTGGGGCCCCTGCCTCTCATACCCCCTTCACAACACACCCCCTCCTCCCCTACTCTCTCCTCAAGGCCTTGGGCAGCGTCCCAAAACCCGGTGTGTCAGGCCTTAGCAGAATAAATTAATGCAAGAATGCCTCTTCAAAGGGACGCTCACATTTTCTTTTTTAAAAAAGAATATCCTTTGCTGGTGGTTTCATTATCATTAGTGTAAGGCATATCCACTGAGAGAATTAGGAAAATCCAGGAAAGTAAAAGGAAACAGGTAAAAAATGGCCCATACTCCTAGCAACCAGAGGGTCCCACAGGAAACGTGCTGGCGAGTTTGCGCATGTGCGGGCTGTAGCATGGATGACTGTGGGTGCAGCTCTAAGTCTGTCTTTTCCATACAATATTACGGCTTGAGCATTTTCCTTGTGCCATCAGTCTTTAAAAATAGCATTTTGGTGGCTGTCTGTTAATTTGAGACCCTTTTTCCTATTGTTGGATTTCTCCTTGATAAACAACATTGTGATGGACATCTCATGGCAGTCGCATGGTTGACGGGTGCACTTACTGACCTCCAGGAATGATACCAGGACGGCGAGGAGAGCAGGCCATCGGGAATGCCTGGGAGCAGAGCTTCTCAAACTTTCATGTGTCATGGAGTGACAAGCTCCTGGGGGTCTTGTTAAAACAGTTTAAGGTTTAGTGGGTCTGGGTGGGGCCGGAGCGTCTTCGTTTCTAACAATCTCCCAGGTGAAGCTGAGGCTGGGGAACCAGACTTTGAATAGCATGGCTTCTTTGAAAAGTCTTTCCCGAAGTGCCCACCAGCCAGGGCATGGGCTCTGGGAAGGCACCTTTAGCTGGTCGGGACTTCTCCTCTGCCCTGGGCACTTTGGGATGTGCAGACCCTTTGGGGGTTGCCTGAGGGCCCCAGGCAGTTTGCAACCAGGGGTCTCTGTCGTACCCTCCTGCAATGGCTCTCTAGGATCTGCGTGGGGGTCCTGACTCTCTGCTGCCCTTGGGGGTCCCTGAGGCTTCTACATGGCCAGCCTCACTCTGGCTCCAAGCTGTGGTCTGCAGCAAACTGGTGTGGGCCGGCCAGGTTCACTTCTCTCTGGCCCCTGCGGCCTGCCTGTGCCACCACTGCTCTTGCCTGCTATTTGGCTGCCAGAGGCTGCAGGTGCTCCTTCCTCTGCCAGTGGCTGCTCTTCCATGACAGAGGTGCCTCCTTTAGCCCATCAGTAAAGTGGGCTAACAAGGTCCTAAGTCACAGAGATAGTGCAGAGATTAAGCAAGGGACCTGTGGATGGTGATAGCACTAGGCATTGTCGGCTCTTATACTATGAACAGCAGGTGACAAAGGGGCATGGGGACAGGCAGAGCTGGCTCCAGTGCTGACTTTCCCCACGTTGTTACTTCATTCTGTGCTCATCTGTGCTCATCTGTCCATTCATTTCACAGCTTCCTACTGAGTGTCTACAAGGTGCCAGCGCTGTGGTAGGGGCCAGGGCCATAGTGGTCGACCAAGCAGACATGGTCCCTGTCCTCATAGGGCCCGTTGTCTAGTAAGGGTGACAGACATGAATAATTACAAACACCCTCACAGGCTGCAGTCACGGAGGCCTGCTTAGACAAGGTAGTGGGGGCAGCCAAGCCTCAGAGGGGAGCTAATCACAGAAATGGCTGTGTCAGGGTGGGGGGTGGGTGGGCGCTGCAGACAGAGGGAGCAGCACGTGCAAAGGCCCTGAGGCAGTAGAGCACTCTCCTGGGGAGAACCTGCAAGAAGCCCAGCAGAGCCAAGGTGTGGTGAAGTGAGCTGGGAGAGGACACCTCCACTGGAGGTCAGAGGGGTCTTTGTGAGACAGAGCACCAGGGAGGTCTTTGGCAAGGGCGTGGTGTGGCCTGACTTCTTTTTTCAAAAGGTGCTCCTAGGTGCTGTGTGGAAAATGGACCTTAGCAGGGTGAGAGAGGTGCAGGAGCCCAGCAGAACTCCTGCAACGGCCAAGTCAGAGCTCATGGGGCCTGCGACCGGGTGGTGGTGTGAAGATGTGCAGAAGAGCCAGGACTCAGGCTGGACTCTGAAGATGGGACAGACAGGAATCAACGATGGACAGGTAGGACTCAGGACCATGCAGCAGGGGTTGAGGTGTGGAGAGGAGCTGAGGAGGCCTGGCTACTCTGGTTGCTGAGCAGAGTCTCAGGGTGGCCGGGCCGGGAGCCCCAAGGGCTGGTGTGGGAAGCCATGTTGCTGTCCTCCAGGATGCCATGTGGGACTTGCTTTCCCAAGCCGCCCTGGAGCCATGCTGCAGATTGGGCCAAGGCTTTTTGTCTTTGTGGCTGCAAGCCTCCTGTCCTGGGGGCTGGGAGATGGTGGACGGCCCCTGTCAGGTCATGAAGTGGGCTCACAGGTGTGATCCCATCTCATCCTCCCACAGCCTCTTATGAAAGAGGACACAGAGCCTTCTGTGGGCCAGGATTCCAGGGCACCTGTGGCTAGTTCCCATGAGAGGTAGAGACTGGAATGTGCATTTATGCATGCCCATGTGTGTGTGTGCATATGTGCATGTGTGCATGTGTGCATGTGTGCATGTGCATGGAAGTGTGTGCAGTTGGCTTTGGGGGACCTGTGTGGGATGGGGCAGGCCGTAAGCTGGGAGGGAGCTGGCAGGAGATTGAGCAGTGCTTTCAGAATCCTTCCCAGGGGCCGGCCCGTGGCTCACTTGGGAGAGTGTGGTGCTGATAACACCAAGGCCATGGGTTCGGATCTCTATATAGGGATGGCCGGTTCACTCACTTGGGAGAGCGTGGTGCTGACAACACCAAGTCAAGAGTTAAGATCCTCTTACTGGTCATCTTTATTAAAAAAAAAAAAAAGAACCTTCCCAGAAAAGAGCCCTACAGGCCTCAGGACAGTTTCCAAAGTCACACGGTGATGACAGCAATTGGATTTCCTGTGCTCAGGACATGGTCAAGGGACGGAAGTCTGCCTGCCCACAGCCTGGGTCTCAACAGGGATGGGATTGGCAGGGGAAGCCGCCATGAGGCAGTGAAGTTGGAAATTTTAAGAAACTCTGTGTGTGTGTGAATAGGGGGAGGTTCTGGATGCAGACAGGCCAGGAAAGGGGCAGCTCAAGCCACGTTTTCCTAAACGTCAAAGGGAGTCTCCACATGAACTCCACTTGAGGAAAGAGGCCTAGCACCATTGTGTGTGGGAGGCGGTGTCTCCAAGTTGCTTGGGGATGGGGGCTGTTTTTTTCTCTAGTGTGCACAGCCAGGATTGCCCTGCCTGTTTCCCTTTGCATAGTGCATACTGTAAGAAACAAGGCAAGGATGCTGGCTGGTGCTGATGGGTGGAGGAGGAAGATGGGCTATGGTAACAGACCCACCTGAGCCAGCCCCCAGACGCTTAGAAGGCCTTGCAAAGGCCCCATGCCTGGGACTGCATCACTGCAGTCTCAGGAGGTGGACAAGGGCCTAATGTTACCTAATCTAATCTCTTCACTGACTGCTGGTGAAAGGAGGCCCAGAGACATGGCTTGGCTTCCCCAAGGTCACACAGCAACTGGAAGACAAGCAAGAATAAACCAGCCAACAAATTCAAGGACATGCAATAAACCAGAGGGCCCTGGAATCTCTCCTTCCTCCCTCCCTTCCTCCCTTTCTCTCCTCACTTTCTTCCTTGTCACTTAAGAAAAATTTATCTGAATATCACTCAAGGCCGGCTGCACTCTCGGAAATTCCTAGCTAGTGGAAGCCTCCTCCTGGGGGTGAGGGGCCCTCCACTCTCAGAAGGGCTTGTGGGTAAACTGTTGCGATGAGTTATTTCTAAGGTAGGAAAAGAGAAACTAGATCATTGAACCCTGGGGAAGGGCTGTGGTTGGCACAGAAAATAACTGATCCCATCAGCAGGCAGGCGGGGCTGGGGGCTCCTACCCAGGGCTGGGATTGGGGGCTGGTCCTGGGGGGTTTCTGCAGTCCTGGACACAGGAACAGGGCTTGTCCTCGGATCCTAATTCCTGAGTGTGTGAGCTCAGACAGGGCCTATGGAGGGCCTGAGGCATCTGTGGCCATGTGCTCCAGCTGCGATGTTCTGTCTGTCTGTCTGTCAGGCTGAATGCCAGCCTTACTCATCTGGGCCCTGAGTCACCTCATTTCAAAATGCTGCCCTGCTCCTGGAACAGAGCTGGGCATCAGGGGGTGGGCCTGAGTCTTTTCTGTCCCAAGAACTAGGAGGTCCCAAAGGCCTGAATGGGCCATAGGCATCTGGAAGCCTGGGGGGGTTGGGGGATTGTTTCAGCCCCCCAAAAGGTCGAACAATGGCCCTGAGGGCTGCAGGGGGGAGGGGGGAGTGGGGAGTGCAGGGGGACACCCAGAGTGGCACCCAGGAGGGGGAGTCGTGCCAGGCAGTGGCTGGGTGATATGGGGGGGAAGAGGTGGGGGGTGGGGAGGGTGATGGGGATGAGGGCCCAGCATCTGCTTAAAGGTGTGGGTGCTGGAGCCGCACTGCCTGAATTTGAATCCCACTCCTCTATTTTCCACAGCCCTGTGTCTCTGGGGGAGTGAGTCTCCCTCTTTGGGCCTCAGTTTCCTCATCTGTGAAATGGGGATAATAACAGTAGTGCTGCCCACATCAGGTCGTGGTGTGAATTACATGAGATAATGCACATAAAGTGTTTAGTGCATAATAACTGCCCAGGAAGTGTCAGCCACTGTTATCACTATCCTGTTACTGTCATTGTTATTGTAATCAGGAGAGATGACATGGGTTTGGCATCTAGGAGCTCAGGAGAGAGAGGTCCTGGATAGAGGGAGGGAACTGGTGGTTTTCCCCACACTGGGAGCATACAGGTACGAGAGGGGGTGCGGTGTAGGTGAGGGCATCTGGGGTGACCGGGTGCGGAGGAGGAGAGGGCTGAAGAACGAAGTCTCCAGGAGATGAACTCTGAAGGCTCAAGTGATTGAAAGGAGGCCAGAAGGGAGGGTGTACAACTGAAGGGGTCTTGTGCCCACCACCCTCAGCCCCAACGTCAGGCCCTTACGAGTCCACAGCTGCTTTTCCCCCAATTATAACAGCATTATTGAGATCTAATTCATATACCATACAACTCACTTAACTAAAGTGTATAATTCAATGGCTTTTAGTATATTTGCAGAGTAGTGCAGCCATCACCACAAACAATTTTAGAACATTTTAAGCACCCCCAAAACCCCACCTCATATCCATTAGCAGTCACTCTCCTTTCTCCCAATCCCCATCCCCAGATCAAGGCAACCACAAATCTACTTTCTGTCTCTATAGATTTGCCTCTTCTGAGCATTTCATGTAGATGGAATCATGCAATATGTGGCCTTTTGTGTCTGGCTACTTTTACTTACCATGATGTTTTCAAGGGTCATCGTATTGTAGTATGAATCAGTACTTCGTTCCTTTTTACAGCTGAATAATCTTCCATCGCATGGATGTACCACGTTCTGTTTCTCCACTCATTCATGATGAACATTTGTGTTGTTTGCACTTTTTGGTTATTTCGAAGAATGCTGCCGTGAGTATTCACGTATGTCTTTGTGTAGACATACGTTTTCAGTTCTTTGGGATATATACCTAGCAGTGGAATTGCTGGGTCATATGGTAATATGTTTAACTTTTTGAAGAGCTGTTAAACTGTTTTCCAAAGTGGCTGCACCATTTTACATTTCCACCAGCAAAGCACAAGGATTCCAGTTTCTCCACATTCTCTCCAACATTTGTTACTATCTCTCTTTTTGACTCTAGTCATCTTACTCACTGAGGTTTTGATTTGCATTCCCCTGATGGCTAATGATATTGAGCATCTTTCCATGTGCTTATTGGCCATTTGTTTATTTCCTTTGGAGAAAGGTCTATTCAGAAATGTCTATTTGCGCATTTTAAAATTGGACTCTCTGTCTTTTTATTATTGAGGTATAAGAGCTCTTTACATATTCTGAAAACCAGTCCCTTATCAGAGGAATCATTTGCAAGTATCTTTTCCCATTCTGTGTTTTCCCCCCACTTTTTAGATGATGTTCTTTGAAGCATAAAAGCTTCATTTATATTTTGATAAAGTTCAATTTATATATGTTTTCTTTTGTTGTATGTGCTTTTTGTGTCATACTGAGAATTCATTGCCTAATCTAAGGTCATGAAGACTTGCACCTATTTTCTAAATAAAAGTTTTATAGTTTAGCTCTTACATTTAGTCTCTGGGTTGGTTTTGTATATGGTGTAAGGTAGGGGTCCAACTTCTTTCTTTTGCCTGTGGAGAGCCAGTTGCCCCAGTACCGTTGGTCAAAAAAATCTATTCTTTCTTCATTAAATTGTCTTGGCACCCTTTTCAAAAATCAGTTGACCAGAAATGTGAGTTTATTTCTGGACTATCACCTCTATTTTATTGCTCTGTATACCTATCCTTGTGTCAGATCCTTATACCAGCCAGCCACCAAAAAAAAAAAAAAAAAAAAAGCAAACAAACAAAAATATCCTTGTGATGTTAACAAACTGTCCTGTTTACTGTAGCTTTGTAGTAAGTTTTGAAATCAGGAAATGTGAGTCCTTTAACTTTGTTTTGGTTCTTTTGGTCTCTTGAAAATTCATATAAATTTTAGGATGAGCTTGTCACTTCCTACAAAAGAGCCAGCTGGAATTTTGATGGGGATTGCATTGAATCTATAGAACAAGTGGGAAGTATTGTCATCTTAACAATATTACGTCTTCTGATCAATGAACATGGGATGTCTTTCTATTTGTTTAGGTCTTAACTTTATTTCTTTCAACAAATTGTAGTTTTCAGAGTAGAATTTTTTACTTTTTTTGTTAAGTTTTTTTGTAAGTATTTTTTGATACTATTGTAAATGGAATTGTTTTCTTAATTTCATTTTCAGACTGTTAATTGCGAGTGTATAGAAATAGAATTGATTTTTGTATATTGATCTTGTATTCTGTAATCTTGCTAAACTCATTTATTAGCTCTAGTAGATTTTTAGTGGATACTTTAGGATTTTCTATATACAAGATTATGTCATCTGCAAATAGAGATAGTTTTACTTCTTTTCCCATCTGAATTACTTTATTTCATTCTGTAGCCCAAGTGCCCTGGCTGGAATCTTCAGTGCATCTGCTTTTGCACAGAAAAGGGGGGCTCACATTCCATCTACCCACAGAGTCCTGGGTTGCCCTGCTCGGCTCCTTGTACACCTGAGGAACTCCAGCTCTATGCACACACACACCCCACACCCTCTCCTGGTCTCACCCCATTTCCTCACTTTTTATTGCTGACCTGTACTGATGCCTTCTCACCTTCCTTTACTCCATTACTGTCCTCTGTCTTCCTAGATCCTGTTTCCTTGCACCTCCCAGAATGCCCCCTTGGTTCAATCCAGTTCTTGCATCCTTCCATCCTGACCGTACCCTTGAGGGCAACCACTTCCTCCTGATCTCCCTGGGTGTCCCTGGGCAGGGCTGCTGGTCATGAGGGTGTGTGGTCATGTTGGAAGGGAGCAAACAGAGTCCCAGGGATGGGCATAGAGGCAGACAGAGGAGCAGAGGTCTGCAGGGTCAAGGCCACCATGACATCCAGCAAGTGGTGGGCTCCACGTGGGTCTGGGCCACCAGGGCTCATCTTTCAGAAGGTGCTAGTGCTTGGGGCAGGAGGGAAATCCTGAGAGCGGCAGGGCAGGAGTGAGACTGATGTTGGCCATCCTGATGGAGATCCACTGGGCAAGGCAGGTGGGGAGCCCAACACCAGCAAATTGCCTCCTCCCAGGGTGGGGAGAGCCCAGCCGAGAAGGCTGCAGAACCACTGTGGGGAGGCTCTGAGGACTTCCAGAGCAGGAGTGTAGCCAGGAGGTTGGAGATGGGCAAGAGGTCCAGGTTAGGATAGGGCAGAGAAATGACATGGGGAAAAATGCACTTTGGCAAATTCTAGTACTCAGACGAGGTCAGTGAGGTGACACAGGGTAGCCTGCAAGGGTCCCCAGGCACACACTGGGTAGCAAGACTCTTGTTTGCTTTTTTCATGGGTGATCCCAGGGGACTGCTGTGGTGTGGAGGTGGTCGGGTGCTGTCAGCAGGACACGTGAAAAATCCTCTCAAGGCCCCCTTGCAAACTCGATGGAGAAATGTGGAGTGTGGAGGAGTCAGTTTAAATATGGCAGCTTCCTTCTTTTTCTTAAATCGGAGAATTTACCACCTCGGTATTGACCTGGAAGGAATGCTCCAGGCCCGAGAGCCTGCCGCGTAGCATGTAACCTGATGTGGGTAAATGTTCTAAGGGTCTCCGTGGGTTCCCAAGCCTGGGTCATCCAGGGCTGAGGGAAGTCAAGTAAGCTTCTTTCCTGCAGGACTTCTCAGAGCCTTTATTGTGTTATTTTCCCTAGGAGTTTTCAAGAGGGGCTATCACCCTATGTTCCCACTCAGCTTCACTAGGGGATTGTGTTTTCCTTATGGAATCTCCTTGGCCCAGTGATTCCCAAATCTCACCTTAGGAAGTGTTGCCTCATGGCAGGACCCTAAGCTCAACCCCTATCTCCCAGCCCGGGAGAAGCCACAGGAGGGCAGGGATCAGGTCTGCCTTCAGGAGGAAAAGCTAATGGCTAGGAGGAAAGCAAGGAGTCAGGAAGACCTCCAACCGCACGTCAACATGGAGGGGCCAAGCTCAGATTATTGGGAAAAAGAGCAAGGGGCTGAATGATGCCATTTGTGTGAGCATGCACATACAGACACACACGAACATACATAGACACACGCATACCCACAGACACACACAGACACACAGATACACGTAGATACATGTAGACACACACAGAGGCACACAGCGATGAGAGACACAAAAAGACACACTGACACACACAGAGTTCTGTATGTTTCCTGTGGACACATATTCATGTATATAAACAAATAAGAAGTCTGGCTGGCTCCACCTCCATTGCCTGTGGTTATATCTGGGGAGGGAGAGCAGTAAGGGCCTCTGATGGACTTGATTTCCAAGTGGATTTTAGTCATCTCTATGCTTAGGTTTTTTTTTTTTTTTTTTCTAAAGGATAATGTATTCATGAATTTACTTGCAAAAAAATTAATCACAACGCAAAAAAAATTTTTTTTAAAGGAAAAGGAAAGATTTCCAGGGTCTGGCAGGCAGAACCATGACAACGAAACATAAACCCCGTATTTAGGTCTAGTGCATGCAAGCGTTTCCTGGGCCCAGACCTTGCCAAGCCCGTGCTAGAGAGAGGCCCTGTGTGAGATAAACTGCTGGCTTCAGTGCTCCCAGGGCAGCAGGGGAGGCCTGCATGGAAACAGAGACTTTCCCCTTGACCTGGGGGAGAAACTGGCTGCTCAGAGGAAGGTGAGGAGATGGCCAAGCTTGGAGCGGCATAGGGTTTAAGTGAAGTCCTGCAAGATTAACAAGAGTTATCCAGGTGAGGGAAGAGCATTCCAGAGGCGGGAACCCAGGGGCAAAAGCTCAGAGGTGTTATAATAAAAATATTAGCAAGAGCATATGGTGCTTACCAAGGGCCAGTCTCTGCTCCATGCACTTTACACTGACTTCACAGCCATATAATGCAATAGGTTCTAAATTGTCCTAATTTACAGATGAGAAAACCGAAGCACAGGGAGATGAAGCAGTTTGCCCAGGGTACACAGCAGGCACCTATGTCTGAGCTCGTAACCACTGTGCTTCTTGTAGGTGGCAGGACTTGTGTCAAAGGGATGGGGGAGGTGCAGTTAGAATAGTGACAAAGAGCCTCACATGGGGCCAGAGGACAGCCCTCTCTCCATAAAAATCCCCCTGGGGCCTGCAAGGGGAGGTGACCCCTTCTCTGTGGGGACTATGTTGTCTCAGAAGGTGTGACCTGTCTGGGGGTCCACTAAGACCACTGGCCTCAGCACCAGCCTGTCCCCAGCAGAGAGTAGCTGGGAGGGAAGGGGACTGAGGCTGTGTAGGGAGGCCTTAGGGTGGGGACAGAGAAGCCTCTGGAGGGGCAGCACCAGACAGACACATGGGCAGTGGCAGGAAGGACAGTCACTGGATGACACATGCAGGGGGGCCACGCCAGCCATGAAGCCAGAGGAAGGCCAGACTTGCCCCAGGCAAAGACCCAGGAATGGGATGGGTGACTAAAGCTTGGTGGCTTAGTCATCCCGCTGGGCTGGTGTGCCTGCCCAGGGCTGGTGGTCAGTCCAGAGAGCTCCAGGGTCCCCAGAGCCCTCTGGGCTCATCTCAGCCTCCTGGGCCTCTGTCTGTGTGGTGGGGAGAAAAATCTCTATCAAAGTTGTATAGGATAGTGGCTGTGACAATACACAGTAGTGTAGGAGAGCCTTGACCCAGGCAAAGCATGGAAGATGGACAGACCCCAAGGCCCACACAGGAAGAGGAGGGAAAAAGGCCACCCCTTAGGGATCACTGAGATCAGAAAGCAGCCAGCAGACTTGTCACGTTATCTCACTGAATAAACTTGTGAAGGGTTACCTGCAAAAGGGATGATCTTGTCCAAGGTACCGGGGGTGGAAGTGACCTGCCGTGGTCATCAGACTTGGCCAGTTGGGGGTTGAACCCCAGGCTGGGAGACCTCAGGCCTCCATATGGGAGTCAGATCTTGGCCTCCCCAAGAGGGATGGGGACATCTGAGGGGCATCTCATTTCTGTCCAGGACACTTCCTGGTTATAGCACACCAACACCCCCGACCATGGGACATTCCTGTGGCTGAGGATGGAGGCAGGGCTGGTGCCCCTGTACCTCAAGCCATGTCTTCCTCCTTGGCTAAGGAGCTCACGCCCTCATCTAAGATGCCTCCCCCTCCAGCTGTCAAGGAGCTCAGGGTATGGAGAGCCCAGAATTTGGAAGGGCCAAGTGTCTGAGTCACTTCTGTCTCCCCACAACTTGGGGGCATCTACTCCTAAAGGGGATGTCCCCAGGTTGCCGCACCCTGTCCAGAGCCTGCTGTCCTGGCTGCCTTCCCTTGCCCCAACCACCAGCCGATAGCCCCTTATCACTGTTGTGTCTTGCTGTACTGGGGATCCTTGATCCCCAGCTGCTGCTGGGGGCTGGCCAGGGTGGCCTCGGGTGCCCCCTTGCCCCAGCTCCTCACCAGTCTCCTGCTCTCCAGGGACTGGGGAACCAGATCGAGTCTTTCTGCTCTGCCAGAGCCAAAGAGCCCAATGGCAGGTGCACTTGCACCCAGACTGACTTCACTACCTCCTGGCCAAGACGGGGCAAGCCAGAAGCCCCCTAAGCCACCTCATCTGTCATGTGGGCATGAAAGGTCTTCCTGACAGGATTGAGTTGTATGAATGGGAACCCTGTGGTGGAAACTGAGGAAGCAGCAGGGCCTTGACTTCTGCCAGGGTCTCCCAAGGCTCGTCACTTCTCATGTTGCTTTGGGCATCCTGAGTGCTGGTCTTCACCCCTGCCCACCAGGGCTCAGTGAACCCCAGACCCTTCCTGCAGCTGGCAGGGCTGGGCAGGGCCAGTCTGGCTGCATGGTTAGTAGGCCAGGTGCCGAAGGCCTGGGTTAGGGCAGCCCAGCCACTGTCCTGCCGGGTGGTCCCAGACAGAATGCCTGGGCCCACCTGGGCTGGCTTTGGTTTGTCATCTGAAAAATAAGCAGGATGGATGGGGTATGTTTGAAAGCCTTTTCTGTGTGGAGAGGGACCCCACCCCAACCTCACCTCACACTCCATCTTGGCCACAGGAGAAAGGTCTGAGCTGCAGGCTCCCTCCAGGGGTGATGAGGAATGTCGGGAATCACTAAGCCCTGGGGACATTGTAAAGGTGAATGTTTAAAGCAGAGGGCTTTGGCCTTTGGGGATGACAGTGCAGAGGCTGAGTCCTGGGTGTGGGGCCAGATGACATGAGTTTGGACCCAGACCCACCACTTACTGCTTAAGCACTAATGATGGAAGCCGAGGCATTGGTGGAACTGTAGAGGAGGAACTTTGCAGAGGCTGAGGGACTCTCCAGTGCCCCTCATCCCAATTGTACACATAGGCAACTCAGCCCAGAAGGCCAGGTCATGATCTACGACTCAGCTGGTCTCCGTGTCCCCAGCCAGCCTAACCCTGGTGACCTTGGCATTCCTTCCTCCTCTGGTCTCTAATCTCTCACCCGCTGCGCCGCTTCCCTTTGCTCTGTCTCCTGGTGGGCGCTCCCTCCCTTTCTCCCCTCTCCTCTGGGCCTCACACCCTCCCACCTCTCTCTCTGCTTCAATGACTTAAAAATTAACCAACACAAAGAAATGGTCTCTCGGGAAGACTGGTCCCACAGGTGGATGCACCTTGTAGCTGGGAAGGAGGGAAAGATATGAACTTCAGGCTAGGTCCCCTGGGCTTGGGACTGGCTCTGGCACTTTGGTTTTCACTGTGGCCCTACTCAATAAACCTGCTGTGTGCCTGGCACCTGCCCTGAGCTTGGCACTATGTTCGGATGCTTTCCTGTGATCCGAAGAAGGAGGAATTGTTATTATTTTCATTTTAGGGAGGGGAAATGCAGGTAGGGAAATTGAGGAACAGATGTTAAGTCACTTGTTCCAAAGCACAGCTAGCTGGCTAGAGCTTTGAACTTCGATGCATGGTCACTCGGCCTCCTGGAGCCTTGGTTCTTTCTTCTGTAAGATGGGGGCACAGCATGCCCTCAAAGGGCTGTCTTAAAGATTTGATGATATCTTAATTTTAAAGGGTCTGTGTTGGGAAAATAGAAAAATTTAATCAGGCCCCCTTGCCTTAGGTCCAGTTGGGGGTGGTGTGGCACATTCTTTGCAAATGAGTTGTATGTGGGTGGATTTAGTGCTCATGGGTGGCACTGCCAACTTGGCTGGCATCTACTGCCTTGGGCAGTGTGTGGCCATGCTCTCGAACCTACAGCTCCAAGGACCTGTTTGCTGGTTACCTAGCTCATAGACCTGCGTGTGAGGGGTCTGGGGACCCTGCCTGGCATGTGAAGGGTTTGTGACCCAGTCTGGACAATGGGCTTGAGGAGTCTGTGAGCTCGAGACCCAGCCATAGCTCAACAGTCTGGGTTAGTACCTGCTAAGTAGTAGGTGCTCAATAAATGTCTGTCCCTTTCCTTTCCTATTCTCGTTACTATGGGGTTGAAACTCCCAATGCCACATGGATATGACTCAACAAAATCAGGCTCTATGACTGGTTGGAATGAGGTTCGAGGGTGGGGGAGGCCCCACAGGATGCACTGCCCCACCCCTGCCCCTGGCCCGAGGGTCTGGCAGCTCCAGTCCTACACAAACACCTAGCATGGGGAATCGAGTGCTGCCCTGTGGTTCCCTCCCTCTCCAGCCCTATGCAGCCAGGCCCGCGTCTTGGCTGCCAGAGCCCTCTGCAGCCCCCACCCCCTCCTGGCCTCTACCCCCAGCAGCGGAGGGTTCTTACGGGAGTCCAGGAGTTGGTTTTCCACCGGGGGCTCCTGAGGCTGGAGTGGGGACATTGAGCGCCCTCTGCCCTGGCCCTGCACTTAGCTGCACACGAGTAGCTCTGTATTGCTCACATGCCCTCTGTCTCCGGTAGCCCTGGACCCTGTGTTGCTGTCAGCACACCCTCCCTGAGAAAACAGGGGCCGCTGGACAGGGATCTCTCTCGCTTCCCAAACCCCACCTCACACCCCTCCATCGGTGCTCCTCTCCTCAGTCCTGCGGGATGCCGTTCATCCCCACTGCTCTCCAGGGCGTCCAGGGCCACCCTGCATCTCTTGACTTTGTCTGCTCTCTACCCTGCGCCCTCCTCTCAGGCCCCACCTCACTTTGACTCTAGTGTGGCTTAGTGGACCCGGTCTCCCGCCACTCACAGGCAGAACAATGGTGGCCTCATGGCAAGAGCCCCAAGACCCAAAGGACAGGAGCCCCATCTTTTTGCTCCCTGCGGGGCCCACTGTCCAGACACCCGGAGGTTTTCTGGGTGCAGCTCCTGGTTGGGGAGCACGGGGGGCACCGCTGTGCACGTCGGCTGCTTCCTTCCCTGTGTTTCCTCGTCACCACGCTGTGTGGTGCACGTCAGAGCCGGGCAGACCTGAGTTTTCACCTGACTCTTGTATCTTCTGGCTGGGCATTCTTCACCACTTACCCAAGCACCCTGAGCCTCAGTTTCCTTGTCGGTAAATGGGCTAATAGGTGCTTACACACAGAGCTGTGAGGATGAGTCAAGTCAGTGTTTGTTTTTACGGTAGACAGGCAACACATGACGATTTTCATTATGACTACAGAGCCCTTGGGCAGAGAAGACACCCAATGGGGGGTGGTGGTTGGGGGCCAGATGTGGCAGTAAATGCACCTGCTGAATGTGCAGCTCGGGATTTCTGCAAGAGAAGCAGAAATTGCCTCTCTGCCTTCTGGCAGTCAGCACTCTAAGTGGGTGGGCTGTGGGTAACCGGAGGGGTAGGAAGGGCTCAGCATGGACCAAAGCCTGGGCATGAGCATGGCTTGGTAGAAGTAAGGAGCAGTCAGGAAACTGGCCTGGTGTGACACATGGAAGGTCAGGCTGGTGGGAAGGAGTCAGCATGGAGGTTAAGTGACTAGCCCAAGGTCACACAGCTGCCCTCAGTTGTGGATTCCAGATTTAATCTGGAAAGGAATGGAGAGCCACTGTGGGCAGGTTTTCAGGCTGGGGCAGAGCATGGAGAAGCATGTCCAGAGCGTGGGGCAGAGGCCAGAGGTAGGTGGGCTGCACTAAGCAGGGGCCTGGAGAGCCCGTGCAGGCTAGAGGAGAAGGGCAGAGGGAGGGGTGCAAATCTGAGAGAGGACTGCCTCTGGAACCCAATGGGGTGGTGACTCAGACATCTCAACTTCTGGCACCCCCAGCTCCAACTCTATGGCCTTGAGCTCTGACGTTCTCCTTCTTGCTCCCGCAGCCCCATCCTCCCCCACCCAGCAGAGCTTGATTCCTGAACTTAGAGCCCTGGAGCTGGGAGGAGGCTGGGCTGCCTTCTGGTTCAGACTCAGAGAAAGAGGTCCAGGGTTCTACACCCCTGATGATCCTCCTGTTTCTCGGCCTGACTGGTGAGTCCAGAGCTGAGGCAGCCCCCAGACCCAGCAATGTGGCTGTGGGTCCCATTGCTGGCTGCATGCAGGCAGATCCACTTCAGGCAGTCTCAGAGAGTTTGTATGCTTCAGGCAGCCCCCAAAACATCCCTGCCAAGCTCAGACCCCACCAAGCCTGCCCAGGGTGGCCTCTGCTCTAGGAAGTCATGGTTTACTGAATTCCACCCAGCAGCTGGTTTGTAAAGAGAGGAGGGAGGCTGGGCTGGTGGCTGCCCTGTCTAACCCAGACACAACACTGAATCTGAAAAGCAAGTGGGCAAGGTCAAGGGTTCAGATTCCTGTACTCGCCAGCCACAGGAAAAAAAAAAAAAAAGCAGTGGGCAGCAAGGCAGGAGGTGGGTGTGGGCATGGTGTGTGCACCAGCAGGAGGCCAACAATTCAGAGCAAAAGCCAGGTACCAGGCTCCCAGATGAGTGAGGGCACACCCCCCACTTTCCACCATGGGGCCTGGGTCAGCAGGATAGAGCTAGGAGCTGGTTGGGCAGGTGCCCCTGAGTTTGCAATATCCTTAACTCCTTAGTGGATCTGTCCTTCAGTACGAGATATATCCAACCCTGTGCCAGAATCTTCCCCTAGAAGCCACTAGGATGCACGGGGACATTTAGACATAGACATAGGGAGAAGCAGACTCCCTGCAAGACATCCAGGGGAAAGCACCTGTTGTGTGTGTTCGTATTTGCTACAGACACTCCCAGGAGGAAAAAATGCACAGGTGTATTCATTCATTTCAGAAACCTTTATTGAGCACTTACTGCATGCCAATGTTTACCCCAATGCTGGGGTTTCAGAAATAAAAAGGTGGAAGGAAGAAACTTTGCCACAAGCAAGATACCTGTGCTTTTATTGCTCCGCACAGTAGCCCCTGCACCAGCTGCTGTCCTCCGCTTCTTAGCTCTGGCTTACCAGCCCTGTGACCTCAGCCTAGTCACTCCACCTGTCAACAGCTTCTTTGTGTGGTTACAGCGAGGATTAAGTGACGTGACTCATGTACAGGCCAGGTATGTGAAAGGGTATTCAGGAAAGATGAACAGATGAGGAAACTGAGGTTTGGAGAGATTAAACTACTTTCCCAGAGACACCAACTGGTAGGTGACAGAGGCTGGGTTTAAACCCAGACCTGTTGAGTGCTGAAGCCTCAGGAAACCTGAGCCCTCAAAGTTACCTCTTCTGGTCCTCTTGGCCTGTCCCCTTGGCTAAGCTGGCTGGCTTGGCTAGTGGCGAGCCTACCTCCAGCATCCATGGGTTGACTCATCTGAGGACCCCGCAGGGTTCCCAGGGTGCACTGATCCTAAGCAGGGTGTGGGGCCATCCTGTTTAAGTACCAGGAACCTCCCCACGTCCTCCATACAAAGGGAGCGATTCTACCACCGTCCTGTTGCACATGGTTGCTCCCATGGCCGGCAGCTGGGTTGAACTGTAATGTTTGTTTTGAACTTGGTTGTGTTTGTAGGAGGAAAATGCTTCAACAAGAAGGGCAGGCGAGGCAGCCAGTAAGCCCACCCAGCCCCACCTGTCTGCTGAACTTTCCTCTACAGGGCCACTCTACCTGGTAAGCCTCTCCCACCTCTACCCCCACCAGCCATGTGCAGACCCTGCTCCTAGAACCACAAGGAACAAATGTCAGGAGCATCTGGCAGGTGGGCAGACCCCAACAGGGAGGAAAACTGATTGGGATCTTAGGCCAATTCCACTCTTGACTTGCTGGGCAAACTTAGGGGTAAATCCCTTAACCTAGCTCAGCCTAAAGAATTAAAATGCATGTGTTAAGTCCTTGTCAAAGCCTCTTGGGTAGGGTGGCCAACTGTCCCTTTTTGCCTATGTCTGTTCCAGTTTTAGCATGAAAATCCTGCACCCCAGGAAACCCCTCACTTCTGGGCAAATCTGAACAGTTGGTCACCCCACAAATCTCATGTGAGCATCTAGGCCCTCAAGACCCCCTAAGGCAGATTGGGTTATGGGTCATCATCCCATTTCAAAGGTGTAGAAAGTAAAGTTGGCTGAACTTCAATTTTAGATGGTGAGACACTCTATCCTGCGGTAAGCTGGAGATCCAGGCCAGAGTCCAGGGCAGGCACCCTGCAGATCCTGCTCAGATGCGCTTCTGACATGGAAGCAGTGACTCAGGAATGAGAGTCTGTCCTCAGTGGCCTCTGGGGATGTGCCCCGAGGGGCCTGGCCAGATCAGAAAGTTGCTGGGGAATGGCAGACCTCATCTCCTGGGCTCCCAGGCCCCACCTGAAAAGGTGCTCAAGGGGGAAGCAGGAGCCCAGAAT
Organism: Cynocephalus volans; assembly: GCF_027409185.1. Classification (NCBI taxonomy): domain Eukaryota; kingdom Metazoa; phylum Chordata; class Mammalia; order Dermoptera; family Cynocephalidae; genus Cynocephalus; species Cynocephalus volans. The sequence goes on along the minus strand of NC_084460.1, from coordinate 197,320,607 downwards.
CCCCACCTCCCAGAGGGACTGCTGCCTGAGGGTGGTGCCTGTGGCTCCACTGGGTTTATTCATTTATTCGCTAAACAGATACTTAGGGAGAGCCCACTTTGACCCAGGCACTATGTCCAGCTCTGGGGACTTGGTGAGGAACAAGAGACACAGCCCCTGCCTCCATGGAGATGGTATTTGGGTGGGAGAGGTAGACACGCACATCACCAACTAGAGACAGAGGGATTTAATTGCAGTGTAGTCAGTGCCATGAAGGAGAAAGGGATTCAGAGCTTGTGCAGGCGGCCTCAGCGCTGGCCTGGGGGCCCTGAGCAGTGCATTTGAATGGATGACCAGGGAGCAGCCAGGGGGAGCTCTATGGGGTTGTGAGTAGGCTGGTCTCTTTTTGGCTGTGTGATCTTGGGCAAGTTTTTTGGCCTCTCTGAGCCTGAGGTGCCTCCTCTGTGCAATGGAGATGGCATGTGTGTACTTCTCCCCATTGATGGGACGCTGCAGTGGTGCTGGGAGAAGCAGGGGGCAGAGGTGGTGCTCCATTTGATTGGCTGCCTGTGTGCCTGGCTGTGCCCTGGGAGGGGGGTAGAAGAGACCTGGCCAGGACCCAGACCCAAGGTTCTGGGCCCAAGAGCAACCTCCACTCCAGAAGAAACACCTGGCTCCACTCCAGCCAACAGCTGGGGCCAGGGGACAATTACAGGCTGTGGAGAGATGAGGCTAATAAACGCTCAACAATTAGAGAATGATTATGGGCTTAATTGTGTCCTCTCCTTCTGGGCCTGCAGGGATCTACCCAAGGCTGTCTCTCCTGAGCCCAGCAGCCAGTTTTTCACTCCTGCCAATAGGGCATTTCATGAATTTTTAAAATCCTGCAAGTTCTACGCTATGGTTGCCTAAGCGTGGACCCCAGACCAGCAGCCTGGTATCACCTGGGAACTTTTAGAAATGCAAATCCTTGGGTCCCACCCCAGACTGGCTGAAACAGAGGCTGTGGGGGTGGGGTCAGCTCTCCAGGTGAGTTGATGCTGGCTGAAGATGGAGACCCACTGGGCCATAAGTTGTCCCACTTTCAAAGCCCCATCCAATCCGTATTACCACCATGGACTAGCAATAGTAACAGTGGCACTTGATGGCTATTCATCGTTTTCTGGGTGCCGCCCCGTCCCGAGCACCTTACCTGGGTTTTCTCATTCAGTTCCCACAACAGCCTATGAGGAAGTCATGGTCATTACCCCACTCCACAGATGGGCAGACTGGAATTTGCCTGGGTCACACAGCAGGTGGTGGCAAAGCTAGGGTTTGCACCTAGGCTCTGGGCTCCAGGCTTGTAGCATGAGTGGCCGGGCCACCCTGATGTTCAGCAGACTGTGGTGACATGGCCAAAGTCATGGCTTGTGAGCCAGCCAGGGCCCTGGATGTCCAGCTCTGCCATTCACCTAGCCCTGTGACCGAGGGCAAATCACTTTATTGGCCTCAGTGTTCCTGTCTGCAGAAACGGGACTATAGCAGCCACGTGGACTGTTGTGAGGATTCCATGAAATAATGAAGGAAACACCTGGTAGGCAGGAGGCACCTGGTAGGAAATACCCAACATGTGCTGGGGCTCTTTCTTAGGGCTTGCAAAGAGAGATAATTGGCCCCTGCCTCACTTTACCCATTAGCACTGAGGGAAGGAAGTTCTCTGGACCAGGGTCTATCTCTCCACAAGTTGAATAAAATGAGCATTTCTATCCCAGAGAGGGAATGAGTGTGGTGGAGTGTGCAGGCCCTGAGGCCCGAGGGGCTGGATTTGAACCTCACTCTTCTGGTCCGACTGTGCTGCTCTGTACAGGTCACTAAAACCCTCTGAGCTAAGTGCCGTCATCTGTTTACAGTAAAAGGTTGAGCCCAGGTCTCCGGGCAAGGCTCAGTGGGCTATGGTGATGTGGCCTACATCGAGCTGCTTATGAGCAAGCTGGCATGTGGTCTTCAGCCCACCTGGGTAGGTTGCTCTCCCCTCCCTCAAGGGATTACGAAACTCTCAGGTACGAAACCTAATCACTCTGTATCTCAGTTTCTCCATCTGAGAAAAGGGCATGATAATCAGGTCATAAATGTAGACCAGGCTAGTGCAGTGCCAGGCCATATCATGTGCCTGGCTGCTGGACTCCTGGGGCCAGGACAACATTCCCTTGGTTCCCAGGGCTGTCTTGAGAAAGGGCACTGGGTCCTCAGGGTCTCTTGGGTGAACTTCAGGTCTTCTGCTCATATCTGTGGCCCTGTGAGGTGGCCAGGTAGCCAGAAGGCAGTAGCTGGTCTGAGGGCTTCCCAGGGCTGAGGTGACTGCCAGGGGGCCCAGGCCAGGCACTCCCAAGCCCAGGCACATCTGGCCTTAGAGGGCAAGATACCAGGTTGAGTCTGTTCACCTCTGGCAGACACAACAGAGGGGCCCAGAGGGCAGGGCTGAGGTGAGGGCCAGGAGCTGCCTGCTGACCTCGCCATGTCCACTGAATGATAAGACTGGCTGAGCTTCCCTCTCCCCTCCCCGCTCTGAGCAGCCGCATCCGGATGGGAGCATGGCCTTGGGACAGGGCTGGTGGGGGGCATTCCCCTCCGCTAGGAATGCAAATCCATTCCTTCTCCCTTTTCTTGAGGCACCAGGGTGGGGTAGGAGTGTGGGCTTTCCACTGACCTGAATTGGTGTCCAGGTTGTCATCTCAGTCGTGTCACTTTGTTCTGACCATGTTGTCACCTCTCTGAACTAGTCTTTTTCACATGCACAAAGGGGCTAGGCCTTGAGGAATGATGCCCTGCAGGATGCTCAGCATGCAGTAGGCACTTAGCACATGGTGGTGATTTTTAGACTGAGCACCTACTGCTTGCCATGGTGGGGATGGAGAGATGGGGCTGGGAGGACCCTCACCTTCAGAGACCCCTTCCTCTACTGGGCAATCTGGCCATCCTCATAACCAGCCACTTGTTCCTGGTGCATATGTCCTTATGGGCACCCTTGACTTACCATAGCGTGCCATGTCCTGATGTCTGTGCATTCTAGGAGCTCCATTTAGGGGACGGGCCTTGGCCTGGTTTCGGGGGGCTGCCTGGCAGCTCCCTGCATTGGGCCAGTCTGGGGTATCCCAGTGGGGCAGTCCTTGGTGGTGTCAGCTCCCATCCCACCCCCTCCCAGCAGAAAGGCTGGAGCCAGGAAGGCTCAGGCCAGCAGATGAAGCCACAGAGTCAAGGCCGCATCCTCCCCAGGCCTCGGCCAATTGTCTGCAGAAGTGTGGGGCCCCCAGGGCCTGTGCACAGAGGCATTGGAGGACAAACTCTGACAATGGCTGGGGGTCAGCAAACCTGACCTTGGGCACCCTGGGGTTTGAGCCAAACTGGAGAGTGAGGTGCACCTTCCACAGGAGAGGATGACAAGACCCCCCGCGCGTGGGCTTGCTTTCAAATGCTGCGTGCACATTTTCCTCCTGCCCCACTGGCCACCCTGACAGGGGCCTGACCCATGGTCTCCAAGGACAGGCCCCTGAATCACTCTGACCAGGCCCTCGGGGAAGGAAACGCTTTGGGATTCACAAAGTATTTCCAGCTCTGTGAGATCCTGTCCCTGGGATGGGCTTCCAGAACCACTGCTGCTAGAAAAATGTCACTAGGAACGCAGATGCTCGATCTGGGAGGAGCGGCTGGGCTGGGCTGGGGGCGGTGGGGGAGGAGGCTGGAGGCCTGGCAGAGGGAATGCAAATTGGCATCATGAATTATGCATCAGCCCAAGCTTCTCACACGTTTGGGGCTGAATGAAATCATGTTTGCCTGGGGACGGGGGAGGGGAAGACAGGACAAAGATGAGCGGGGCCTCGTCCTGGGAGGTGGGAGAGGGTGTCTTGCTAGGTTTTAGGAGGGGCCCTGGGAAGGTGCCTGGGCAGGAGTTGGAGACACCTTCCTGATGTCACCTTTTTGCTGTGTGACCTCAGGCCAGTCTCTTACCCTTTCTGATCAGCCTATTTCCTTGTGGACATAATTCCGATGGGAACTTCTGCCCTGTGCCACTGTGATTGTGAGGGCCAATTAATTTGTACAATTTAGAGTGATCTAGCTGGGGAGAACTGTTATTTTAGAAAAGTAATAATGATTATTACTATACTTACTATTTATTGAATGCTTACTCTCTGAGTGCAGAGATTAATGCTTTACATTTATTTTTCATATGATTCTCACAACCATCCTTGTATCCAGGGACTAGTATTGTCCCCATTTTACAGATGAGAGGAGTGGGGGCTCAGAGAGGTTATGTTGCTGGCCTAAGGTCACACAGCTGGGTAAGGGGCAGAGCCAGCATGGGATGCAGTCCTTCTGGGTCATTGTTCTGTGGGCCATAGGAGGAGGCTGCTCTCCCACCTGCAGCAGGTTCTGGCCTCAGACAAGGAGCATTCTCTCTTTCCTTGAGTAGTGAGGATCTGAGGGCTTGTAGGGGCTCTTGGTGAAGTGGATGCAGTTGTGCTTGTTCTAGTTGTTCCCCAGAACGCCTGATAAGATGCTAGCCCTAGAAAAATCACTGTTAGGACTCCTTGAAATGTGTGATGGTTTCAGCTGAAAAGAAAAGAGCCAGCACGTATTGAGCAACTACTGTATTCTGGGCCTGCCCCAGGCGCTCTGTGTAGCTACACCACGGAGAGTAGCTATTATCATGCCCATCTTACAAGACACAAAAGTCGTTTCTTTACACTCTACTCATTGTAAATTAGACCAATGTTGTGTAGACACAGCAGTGTAAGGAACAACTTTAACTACCCTGTTACATCAAATTAAAATGGTGAGGATAGGGGTAGGGAGAAGTATCGTCTTGTTCCCAGATTGCAATTGGAAGAAACACTTGGATTTTGTAATCAAAGTAGTGATGGTCAAATTTGAGAAAAATGCTGGGTGATTTTAAGTGACTTTCTATATTCATAGGAAAACATACTGTGTTTAAGTGTGTCTGGTTTGTTTCAAGATATTCCTGAGATCTGAGTGGTCCCTTATCTACTGCCCCAAACCATATATCCCAATAGTGTTTCATCCACCCACGCACCCACCCATCTATCCACCATCCCACCCATCCCCCCACCCAATCCCCATCCGTCCCAATAATTGTATGCCTGCTATATGCCCCGCAAAAATATCTGCCTTTCTGGAGCTTACACTCTGGTGGGGGAGATGAGCCATAAACAAAATGAATGAGGAAATAAATGGCCTGTCAAATGGTGATAAGTGCTATGGAGAAAGAAAAGACAGAGAAGGGAAATCAAAAGTAGGAGGGGCTGCAATATTCCTTGCAAATAAATTTAAGTTACTCATTTTACATGGAAGTATCCTCATTCTATGAAATCTTTTAAGCTGGGCCAGTTTGTTGTGGATGCAGTTTATGCCCGTGAATTCTGGCGGGACCTTGTTTTGCTCCTGCCTGGATCCCTGGTCCCTAGCACAGGGTCTGCCTCAAACAGTTGCTCAGTAAATATTTGCAGAATGAATGGCTGGAATGTTATCAATTGGGTAGTCAACAAGTGTGCCTGTGTATGTGTCGCCTCCACCTCTCTCCCACGAGTCTTCTGAACACACTGCATCACTCCCTTCTGGAACCTTCCCTTGCTGGTCTCTGAAGACCTGCCTGATGCTGCTCACCTGCCCAGCCCGGCCTGCCCACTGTCCCTCTCTGAACTTGCCCTCAAATCATGGAGTCGTTTGCTTTCTGGTGAGCCTGAAGATGGTTTGGGTTTTATTTGTCTTCCCAACGTGGTCCATAGCCCAGGTGGTCCAAGGCCACGCCTGACTCTGGGCACATGGTTGATGGGAGGTAAGGGCCTCATGCTGGATCCGACAGTTGAGTGCAGGGAGGCTGCTAGTTATAAGGCACGAGTCTACTGGTTAAAGCAGACCCTAGCAGACCCATGATGATTAGCCAGATATTCTGGTTAATAGAGGTTTTTATTCATTTTCTCCCTCCTTCCCTCTTTCCTTCCTTTGACAACTTAGTTATAGAATCTACTAAGCATCTCCTACTCTCCAGTCACTGCCTTAGGCAATGGGGATTCTGATAACAGATGCAACTAAGTAGCAAAATGGCTTCCACCCCACCCCAGAGTGTGCCTAACCCAGCTGGGGGGCAGGCAGGACCAGGAGGCTGTCAGGGAAAGCTTTCTGGAAGAAAGCACATCTGAGCACAGCTTGAACGATGATGAGGAAGAAGGAGACAGGTGGACAAGGGACTGAAGGGTGTTCCTGGATGGAGCAGGACCAGCCTGGGGAGAGAGCTGGTCAGATTCACAGAGTGTCCTCTGGCTGGGAGGCAGGGCTGGGGCTGGAGAGCCAGCCACCGACTGTCTGGGCTGCCCACCAGTTCACCTCCAGTGGGAGGCTGTGGCATCTGCTATTCAGTCTTCATTCAATGGCTACTAGCTAGTTTTAGATTTAGAAATACTCATAGTTCAATTTTCACTTATTATTAGGACTCCATCCACCCGTCCACCCATCTGCCCCTCATGCATCCCTCCCTCCCTCTCTACCTCCATCGTGATGCATGCCCCATCCGCCCTCCTAGGTGTCAGTAACTTAAAACACTGAGTACACAATATTGGAGTCAGAGCAAGATGGTGCCTCAGGGCCTGACTGGGGTGAGTTCCCAGCTGGGCTGGACTTCAGACTTGGTGCATTTGAAAGGCCAAACCTTCGTGTCCTTGGAAGTGGCTGCTCTGCCTTTGCCCGGCTTACTTTGCTGCCCTTGCTGGGCCAGGGCTCGGCTACCCCTGCCGGCCTCTGTGCCTGAGAACTGATGGCCCACGCTGCCCGCCGCCGCAGCCTTATCGCTGCTGTTTGGTGTGACGGGTTATCTCCTCTTGTGGGAGGGCCTTTCCCGCTTTGCCGTCTCCCCCCCACCCCCCCGCTGGCCCTCCATGCCTGCCTCCTGCCCTCCCACTGCCCTGACAGCCACTGCCAAGGTCACTGATGACCTCCTAATTGCCAGACCTGACAGGCACTGTGGGGCTCTTATCACGGTTGCCCTCTCTGTGGCATTTGACGGGCTGACCCTGACCGCCCACTTTCTTGGCTGGTGCTGGCTCTGGGTGTCTGCAGCTCCCTGACCTGTTGTGCTCCTGAGCCCTTGGCCTCTGCAGGCTCTGCTTCCTCAACCCCCGTGGTATCCCACGGCTGGGACTGCTTCTAGCTGCACGCTTCCCAGGGCTGCCCTGTGCCCACGGCTCCACCCCTTCCCCCCCAAAAGCCCCTGTGACAGAGCCTGTGCTCCCCAGTCCCCTGGCCCCCTCCTGCTGTACTTGAGCTGGCCAAGAACACTAACTGTCTGTGAGCTGGACACTTGGCCAGGCTATCCTATGAGGCAAATATTATTTGTCTCATTTTACAGATGAGTAAACTGAGGCTCCTTGAATTACAGGGCTTGCCCAAAGCCACTTAGGAAGAAAGAAAGTGGTCAAGTGGGGATGCAGACTCAGTCCTGGGGACTTCCAAGCCTGTGTGCTCACCCATCTCCTGAGACAGCCCCCAATTAATGACAAAAAAAAGATATAAAGTCCTATTGCTCAGGTCTCTGGTCTATCATTAAGATTTTATATCTCTATTTCATAGTTGAGAAGACAGAGGCTTGGTGTGTTTAATGACTTATCCAAGGTGACATGAGTCAGGATTCAGAGCAGATTAAGAGTCTGGACTCTGGGGCCAGGAGCTTGACTGGGAATCCAAACTCTGTCACTTACAACTATGTGACCTTGGGCAAGTTGCTTACCCACTCTGTGCCTCAGTCTCCTCATGGTGATAAAGCCCATTATTATCCTTAAGTGGAGATCATACTTGTATGTCCTCATAGGTCGCCGTGAGGATTAGATGAGCTTGATCACCCAGAAGAGACCAGGCCCGTGGTGATACTCAGTGTCAGCTGTTATTATTCTGCACCTCCTGCCACCCTGAAGGACTTAAGCTTTTTAAAGTTCCATGTTCTTCCTCATGCCATTCCCTTTACCTGGAATGTTCTTCTTTCCTTATCATTCTGGCAAATTCATGCTCATCTCTTAAAATTCTGCCTAAATATATCCTCCTCCAGGCACAAAAGCTTTCCTGTTATAGCCCCTATCAGGCCACATCGGGGATGACTTCAGCTGAGACACAGAAGCTCCCACGCAGTGGGCTTTTGCAGTGGGGTGCTCTGGGGCTCACAGAACTGCAGGCCTGGGGTGACTCCACGTGTGTTGTCCACAGTCCTCGACTCTGCCTTCTGTGTGGGCTGCAGTCCCTCTAGCCAGGGAGGGAGACCTTGCAGCAACTCTGGGCTCATGTCTCTGCAGGACAATGGCCAGAAAGGAGGAGGAGGGTCATTTTTGATTCTGTAAGAGAGAGGAGCAATGGTCCAGAGGCCCCAGAATCCTCTGTTCCAGGCTCATTGGCCCATGTCTGGACCGATCACCAGCAAGGAGTAAGGTGGGATTACTATTGAGGCATTAGTCAGGCCCACTTTGGGGCAGGGGTAAGCAGCTTGCAAGGAGAGGGGGCACAGGGGTAGCTTATGGCATGGTAGGATGTGGGCAAAAAATCAGGGCCCTGGTGGCAGAGAGGATGAGACAACGACGCCTGGGAGACAAGTGATGTATGGGTGCATAGTCTGTCGTTATAGTTCTTTCCAGTCTCTAATGGACTTGTCTTCCTCCTCCATTGGGCTGTTTTGCCAAGGGATGGTGGGTGAGGTGGGGTCTTTTCTGCTCCATACCCCTGCACTGGTGCCTGTTCGCATAGGTGCCACTCTTGCTGGGCACCCGCTGAGCAAGTGCTTGCACAGTACATCCACACTGCTCTCCTAGCATGCGGCTCTCAGGCATTCATTCATGCGTTCACTCCTTCATTCATTCTTAGCTGGGAGACCTTGTTTCAAATGAAATAATTTGCAGCAGCCAAACATGAGGAACATACTGGAGGGAAAGAACCTGACTTGAGCGAGGGGTGGAGGCTCTGAGGCCCCTGCTTGGTATACTCTTCCATCTCTGGGTGCCCCTGAGATTCTGACAGAGTATTCCTCTCCACATGGGCAGGGCCTATGCCCTAGAATTCTTGGTGGCTGGCTTTGATTCCTTCTGCCTGACATCAGCTAAGAGCATCATGCCCCAGAGTCCACATGAGGCTAGCAAGGGAAGTGGGAGCCCCATGGGTGCTTGGTTAATAGCCGTTGCATGAAAAATGGAGCAAGCTGTGCTTTTCCTTGGGCTGGGGGAGGAACACCCTCTGTGAGCTGTAGCCTGCTCACCATGGGGCTCTGACTCTGGTCTGTTCACCCAGATGCTCTCTGTGAGGCTGCAGTGCCCAGGTCACTCTGCCCCCTTGATCCAGGTTCAGCCCCTCGACTGAGGTGTCACAGCTCAACCCAGGTCAGGGCAAAAGGCTCTCAGGCGGGGGCTAATGGTGGGACCTGTGTGTCTGGATCAGACCTGAGCGACCTTGTCTGCATTTTATGTTTTATTGCCTCCTTCTGACATCAGCCTCTCCTGACATTTATTGTTCTCTTTAGGGCCTTGAGGGGTCTGTCTGGAGTTAGTGAGGCTGCGAGAAGAATGGGGTACAGCTGAACCTGGCCAGGTCAAGGGTGGCAGTGGAGAGGGGCTGACCCATGTGTGGCAGTGTCACCAGGCTTTGTCCACAGGCACAGTCCAGATACGAGTCAGGCCCTGCTTGGGCCTGGGGTCCCCACCCAGGTTCTCAGCTGGCAGGAGGGGAGAATGCCCTGGGGAGACTTGCATTGTGGGGCACTCCTGCAGGAGAACAGGAGAACTGCAGACCCTATTTGCGGGGTGGTGCCTGCTAATTCTCTCTTGCCCTGTGGGGACATGAATGTTTATTTTCCTTAATACATTTAAGGTACAGTTTCGTATGTGTAAATAATTAAAAGAAATCTTTACTGCTCTCTGGATATTCTTCAGGCCTTTAGTTAAGATGCCAAAAAAGGGAAGTCAGTCGCCCTAAACTCCTTTCAGGACATCTCCCCACTCTTCCCTTCCACCCATTTTCCCATTGGCACATGCTGCTGTTTTCATACCCAGTATTTATTTTCCATGTCTTCCTTTCTAATTAAAACCTGATTTTATTGCAGATGGCAAAGTTCCCAATTCAAGGATTGGGACACCCCTTGACAGCTGGTGTTGACCAAGTAGACATGGACAGACGTTGTTGGGAGGGTCTGACTCAGCCTGAAGTTACGCACATTAGTGCATTCCCTCCCCTCCCCACCCCAGTTCTTTCTGCTTCCTGCCTGGAATGAGGATGGGATGGCTGGAGCCCCAACAGCCATTGTGGAACACAAGGCAACCTTACGGGTAGAAGCAGCATTGAGGTGGCAGAGCAGAGAGACGGGCAAAGTCTAGGTCCCTGAGGACTCTGAGGAGCTGCCACACCACTTCTGAATAGCCACTTCAGTACTTCCTTATGGAGAGAGAAATAAACTCTATCTTGTTTAAGCTACTTATGTGTGTTTTCTGTCTGTGTAGATTGATTACAAAAATGGTTGTAATCATCCATCCCTTCCTACACACTCTCCCTCTGCAATGAGACTTTGCAGCTCTCCCAGAAGTATCTGAAAGCTGGAAGGGATGTCATCCAGTCTGGCAAAATCACAGACCCACAGGAGTTGACAGGAAATATAATGAGTGCAGAAGCCAAGTGTGGGCGACTGGGAGGGGTGGGGACTGTGGTGAGCAATACAGTCCTCTCAAGAGTGGACAGCTGCTACTCACTTGCAATGGATTGATGCCTTGTAGGATTGTTGGATCTTCAACAATCTCCTGGTTTTTAAATACAGGCAACTAATTTGTTTTTAAAAATATCACTGTGGGCCAGCATTGTATTGGCCAAAGAAAACATACATGAGGATCAAATTCAGCCTTCAGGTTCCCAGTGTATGACCTCTGATCCAGTGTAAACTCCTCCCCCAATACTAGACTCCCAGCCCCAGTTTCTTAATGGCCTTGGCTGCTGGCATCAGGTCCTCTGCTGAAAGGACACCGGCCCCTGTAGGGTTCCCCCCATGAGCACCTCTCTGGGACCCGCCTTGGTTAACAAATTCTTCCTGAAGAGGTGCCCGGCAGTCTGGCTTTCCACACCCTCCTCACTGCCTTCCTGCTCGGGTTGTGCCTGGACTCCAGAGCTTCTTACCTCTTCCTTCCAGTATCTGTTCAAAACCTCCCCGGTTTCAACCTCGAGCACCCAAAGTTGTGGAGCCAGATGAGCTGCTGCACACAAGGTGCCTAGTGCAGGGTCTGGCTTGATGTGGGGGCCCCAGAGACTTGGCGGGATGGGCAGAGGCTGGGGAGTGCATTCTGGGCATCAGTCTCTGTCCACAGGCAGCTCCCAGAGCCCTCCCCCTGCCCCTGCCTGGGGTGTTTTCTTCTTCTTGGAATCATTCTTGCCACATGTACTTATGTGTATGTGTGGGCACATCGTGCGTGTTATGTACACATCTGGTGACAGCACAGCTCTGGCCTCCTCTAGGTCTTGTTGCTACTACTTTAAACAGCTGTAGGATGCCCTGGCTGACTTGCAATGTCTTGAAGTTTCCTCAGGCCTTCTGCCTTCCCACCCCCAGTTCCAACCTGGGGATCCTCTTCCTTTCACTTCCTGGAGATCTGCCCTGCCTCTCTGCCCTGCCCTGGCCTCCTGGGGCCCCTCCACCTGAAGGGCCTGGTCCCTGGTCTCTCCTCTAAGCCTGAAGGGGTGAGAAATGGGTAAGACCTGGACATCTGGGTTTGGATGCTGGCTCCACCACTCTCCATTTGGGACTGGAGCGGCTGTCTCCACCTTGCTGAGCCTGGGTCTTCTCATCTCTAACCATGAGGCTTGTGAACAATGAATTAATGCCTACCATGGTGGGTTACTAGAAAGATACAATGTGCAGGTCACTTGGCACAGTGGCTGGCCCCCATGGGCCCCTGCTGGGGTTCCCTTTCCCTTCCGGATCTCAGCTGGGTCTTGGGAAGGCTGTGGCTGGCAGGCAGGCAGGGGCTGGGGGATGTTGCTGAGGGCTGGGCTGCTTCTGGGAGCCCTTCAAATCATTCCCCAGAGGCAGCTGCCTGTGCATAAGGCTGGGGCTGTCACCGAGCCAAGAGTGGGGGGCTCCGAGTGAGCTCCAGAGACTCTGCCGGGAAGCTGCTCCGTAGGCACCCACCCACCCACTCGCTCGCTCACAGGCGCAGGGCACCCGGGGGGGGGGGGCGCTGGCGGAGGGTGGGCCGCGTGTGCACGCGAGTGCGTCAGTGTGGGCTCGAGAGTGTTCGCTGAAATGCGAAGGAACCTGAAGTTCATTCTGCAGGTCGGTGTTCACGCCGATACTCAAACCGACTCCAGGGGTCTCACTGTCAGCAGGGCAGCGCCCACTCTTTCCCGGGCTTCATTTTAGCATTTTCTGGGGGGGCTCTGCCCACCGTGGGGACATCAAAGACAACAGGGGCTCTCCATCTAGCCAGGCTGTGGGCTCACCCCAGTTTCCACTTCTGCTGCTTTCCTGAGGAGACGGGGGGTGGGGGGCTCAGGGGAGGATGTCGTGGGGGACGAGGAGTTCTTAGTGCTGCCACCAGCTTTGACGCTTGCTTTGTGATTACTTCAACCTCAGTTTCCCAGCTGTCAGTGGGGTCCAGACTGCTGGCCTCGCAGGGCTATTGTGAGGACCAGATGGTCCCGCACAGGAAGTCACTCTGTAACGGATGCTCCTTGGGATGTGAAAACGGAAGGAGTTCTTGTCTCGCCCCCGCGCCCTCCTCCCCGCCGGGCTGGGCTAGGGGAGATACTGGTGAGCCCCAGGAAGGGCTTCCTTGCCTGGCCCTGAGAATGGCTGGAAACTGGACCTGTCGCCACAGGGTCCCCGGCCCACTCAGAGGATTGGAGCTGAACCCTTACTGGGCAGACCCCAGGCTGGAAGCTGTCCTGGTTCTTGGGAACTGTCCACCGAAGTACCGGTGACCTTAGGGGAGGACCCAGGGGATATGGGTGGGGCAAAGACAACATCTGCATCCCCCACGTCCAGAGGGGGCATCTGAGTCTCAGAGAAGTTAGACGGCTTCCCGACGCTGCTGGGGGTAGGGTTATGGTGACAAGTGTGGGAGTAGGGGGATGCGGGTGCCGTAAACCCTGCCCCACCCCGCGGGTGTCACTCACAGATACAAACCTGGACAGCCCGTTGGTTGGTTTAATCCTTCTGCTTGCCTCGGCCCAGAGAAGGATCTGAGGAAGGTTATCTGAGCATAGCCTCACCAAATGCCAGGCAATTCAATATGTCCTCACCGAGGGCTCTCTCCATGGTTCCCAGCCTGTGGGGGACACACAATATTTACTAACTCCTTTGACGGCTGACTCATCTTCCACCTCGTTCATTTATTCCACAAAGGCGGCTCTGATCACATCCTGGCAAGGGGGCTGGCCCTCCCTGGAGCCGAGCGTCCTCTCTACTGCACCAGGCTCTCTGCAGCAGAGGCCCTCGGGGCGGGGCGGTGGCTCTGCCCTCTGCACAGCCCCAGCTCCCAGCTGGGAGCCTGACCTAGGCTGGTGCTCGCTGAAAGGCAGGGAAATGGCATGACATGGGCGGCAGGCAGGAGGGCAGGCACGGGCTGTAGAGGGGACTCCACCTTCCTTGCAGAAGCTGACCACAGCACTAGAGCTGTTCATAACTAATTCAAGTCTGGAGTGAGGGGATGTTCTCAGATCTCCTCAAGCCACGTGGAAACCTCACCCTGAGCCTTTCCAGTAGGAAAAGCAGGTGAAGGTAGGAGAAATACAGATGTAAGATTAAGGCCTAGCTCTGTCCTCTACCAGCCAAGTGAACTTGGGCAGACAGTTTAACCCATCTGAGCCTCAGTTTCTCATTTATAAAATGGAAATCATAGTGGTGCCTTCCCCTAAAGTTACTATGAAGATTAAATGGGATAATATAGGTAAAGCAGACAGAACAATGCCTTCTTACAGCAAGTGGATATTGTTTTTCTAACATTCATTCATTCATTCATTGTATTGAATTTGTCAAGCTTAAGTATTTGTTAAGCACAAACTACGTGCTAGTCCCTGGGGATGTAGCTGAAAACAAGTTTCCCAACCCCCTGGAGCTTATAAGATCCTAGCACAAGATACCTACTGCAGCAGCTGCTTCGCAGGTGATATGAGTTCCAGAGCATGACCCTGGTTTTTAAATTACAAAGTGACACTAATGATGAGAATCACAAAATCCAGTCTCTGATGGGAAGTGGGCATCCTTCTCACCAAATGCCTCCCGGCCGCTGGCTGAGAAACAGATTCTGTGTGGGAGGCAGGAGGCAGGAGCCCCGTCTGTTGGAGCCACAGGTCCCCTGAATGCAGCGTAAATCAATATGGTCAGGAATGGGGTGGGTGCATGCTGGTAGGGCCGTTTTGGCTATGAGGACAGAGCTGCAGCCATGCGCCAGGAGAAAAGGGGAGTGATGGTGCTGACATGCAGACTGCACTGGGGCCTCCAGACCAGCATGGCCTAGGGGCTGCTGTAGTCACCTTTACCCCCCACCCTGCTCCCATGCCCTCTCCCTCCAGGGCCAGGGCTGCCCTTCGCTGGTGTCTGTTTCCCTTTCTCTGCATGGCAGACATCCTGCCCGCCCCCCCCGCCCCCCAGCTCATGGCACCTCTGTAGCCTTCTCTGCCTTGGGCCCACAGCCAACCAGCCCAGGCCTCCTGTGGGACTGGTCCAGCCTTTCTTCCACGGGCTCCCCAGACGCTGCCATCTAAGGGCCGCCTGCCATCCCCACTTGACTGTGTCAGGGCAACCTCCAGCTGAGCACCACCCCCACAGCACCCCCCACCCCCCAGCTTAGCCTGCAGGGAGCTCATGAGGCAAGCCCAGGAGAGTCCCTGCTATTGTCTGCAGTCAGCACTCACCCAGTCCTCCCCCACCCCATGACCAGACGACTGTGAAATCCCCTCCCCCTTCCCCACGAGGGTGGGATATGGTAGGCACATAGAAACCTGAGCCCATGGACAGGACCTGGCTCTGCCTTAGGGAGCTTGGGGTCCCCCAGAAGCGGTCAAGTGGCCCCTGAATGATGACAAGCTGGATGCTAAGAAGCCAGGTGGTCTGGGTATGGCTGGACTCTCTATGACCTGGGAGATCAGGCCATCCAGGACCCCGCAGGGCTGCCCACCAGATTTCTGTCCTCATGGGCCCCAGGGGCAGGGGCAGCAGAGCCACACCAGCACTACATACACTGTCTCCAGGCCCAGGAATGAGGATCTCGGAGGTGCTGTTGGGCCTGGCAGTTTTGAAAGGAAACAATGGGTGCCTTTGTGAGAGCTCACACCACATGGGGACGCCCTGGCTTTCCTTCCTGGCCTTTATGTCCCGACAGAGCAGCCTTTCACCACCCCGCCCTCAGGTGAGGTCACATCTCCCTCAGGCCTCACCACTGCCACACCCTGGTTCCAAGGTTCCCCCCGGGAAGCCTGAAGCTGGCTGGGACCTCCAAAGGCTCTGCTTCCTGGCCTGGGCTGGGGGCTGGCCCTCAGAGCGGTGGGCCCCCACTTGTAAGATGGACACGGGATTCACGTCCTAACCAGAAGTGTTGCTGTCAGGTTCCAGGGAACTGGTGAGAAGGTCTTGTACCAATGTATAGTGACACCGTCACGGTGTATCATTTTTTGGTTCACTATTGTCGTGATTATTATGAATGCTATTCCTCTTACTTGGCAGTTGAAGTGTTACTCCAAGCCCCTCGAAATGATGGTAAAAACAAGCCAGTCAGAGTGACATTCCTTCATTCATTCAAAAATATTTGTTGAGCACCTACGCTGTGTCAGGCACTGTGTACCACAGGCATAGGCTGGGGACAAACCCCGTTTTTCTGGCCTTGCTATGTGGCCAGACAGCAGTACCCAGAGGTAGGTGGTGGGACCGTGGGGCACCCTTTGGAGGCTGGCCATCCCAGAAGAGATCAGGACAGCCAGAGGACAGTGGTCTTGGTATATCCAGTGGGAGGGGAAGGGGCGTTATCACCTGGGGCTGACCAGGCGGCTGCAGTTCAGGGAGGGGCTCGGCCACGGGGTCAGCAGTGGAGGGGCCGACCCCGTGCCTCTTGCTGTCTCACCCACTGACCCCTGTACTCTCGGGTGGTCAAGGGTGTGTGAACTGCAAACCTGGCCCTTCCAGGTCCAGCAAGTGGCCTCAGAGGACAAAAAAAGAAAGGCACACTGATTTGCTAGCTCTGATGCTACCAGTTGGCATTGACCACCTGCTGGGTGTCCCCTGCTGTGAGGGAGACTCCACAGGTCTCCAACGGAGCTGCTCTTCTCCCCTGGCAAATGGATTTCCCTCCCTGCCTTCCTAAATACAAATATAAAAGTTCATTTAAAGATTCGTTTATGCATTCATCACATTTTTGCTGAGCCAGGCACGGAGCTAGGCACTGGGATCCATCAGGGAACAACGCAGATGCAACCCCCGCGCTGCGGGAATTCATTTTCTAGTGTGTGTGGGGGGTGGGGTTAGGAGGGATGAAACCCAGATAGACCCGTGTGCGTGTCAGGCAGTGCCGAGCAGTAAGAAGAAAGCGAGATGCCTGTCCCCCGAGCTGCTCAGGACGGAAGACTCCCAGCACCTTGACTTTCCCTAGGGGCCTCCAGATACCCAGCTCTGGCTAATTCCACCCAGGCAGTGGCTCTCTTCCTCCCGCTGCCCGGCGGTCTGGGTCTGGCTTTTCCCCTTCCTGCCTGGTCTGATGCGTCCTGCTCCATCCGGCATTCCTAAGACACCCTGTGCTCTGCTGCTCTGGGAGTCAAGCACCCTTCAGGCTGCTGTTCCCCTGGAGGTTTGAGGCCAGTCCCTGGGCCCTGGGGGCTCTCCACAGCCAGGCTCCAACCTCCCTCCTGGCCTCACCCCTGCTGGGTGCTGGCCCTCAGTTGCAGTCCCACTAAGACTTTTCCAACTCACAAAGCACACTCATGCCCCTGTGCCATTTTATACATAATTCTCTCCACATGACTGTCTTTCCCCTATTTTTATCTCTTTCAGGTATAAACTTAGCCTCTCTGAGCCTCAGTTTCCCCATCTATAAAATAGGACTAATGACAGGCTACTGTGAAAATTAATGATGTGCTCTGTGCAGAGCACCTGCATAGTTTACAGCTTACGAAAGGAGCTCCTTAAATGTGAGTTCCAACCCCCTCTTCTTCATGAGTAGTGGGGAGCCATGATAGGTTGAAGAGGGAGTGCATGATCTGAACTATGCAGGAGGGTTTTGAGGGCAGAGGGGCTGCCGGCGGGCAGAGTTGCTGAAGACTGGGGAGATGGTTCAGAGAGGCAGCGAGCAGAACCTGCAGCAGGGTGGTGACAGCCGGAGTGGAGGCACAAGCCACAGGGCCTGCGATCCTGACTGGGAGAACAGGCTAAGGGAGGAAGAGATAGACCACGCCACCAAACTGTCCATGTGGGGCATTGAGGTGGGGCTGGGGAGGAGGAAGCTGGCAGCAGTTCTAGAAAGAAGGGGGGCAGGTTTGGGAGGAGCAGGGGTGGGGTGACATCCCAGTGGAGGGTCTGATGGGCAGAAGGGAACGTGAGTCAGGCCTGAAGACAGAGGTCAAGGCTTCTCAGAAAGAGAGAAGATCAGGAGTCCCAGTGACCTGCCCAAGGTCCCAGGCCATGGCCGGGCAAAATGCCTCTGGACTGGGTGCTGACCAACCAGACGTAGCTGGGTCCAGAGATGGTAGAAACCTCCCGTCCTTGTCATTCCAGGACATGAGCAGGTGGCCAGATTGGGCAAAGCACAGAGCACCAGGTGTTAGAAGCATTTGCCCCGTGGGACCCAGCACTGACCTAGCAGAGCCAAAAACTCTGAACACAGATGGGTTCTGGGGACACAGCATTGGCTTGAGGAGCTCAGGGTCTGCCGGGGAGGCAGAAGTGTAAACACATGGTCACGATGACAACACAGGCACCCGAGAATGTGAGGCACCCCGGAGTGGGAGCACTGGGGAGGGCCTCTTAGGGGAGGTGACACGAGTCAAATCTTTCCACCTATGCCATTTTCTGGAACTTTCTACACCATTATTTACGTAGCATTTAAAAAAATTAATTGACTTAAAAAAACCTTTAATTTATTTTACAAGGAAACCATACCACTACCATAAATAGAAAGTCATATCATCTGCTGTTATTAGAAGGCAACACAAACACAAAGGCTATTAAATTCTGTCTAGATGCTGTTCCCTGCAGGACAGCTCTGAGCCCAAGGCCTGCCCTCTCTTTGCTAAGAGAGATTAATGAGTGTTAGAAAGATGTTAAAGCTTGCTAGCACCCAGCGCCTTGATATAATTAGCAGTTGTTGAAAAAGAACTTATTAAAGGAGAATAACTTTCTTCTGGCAGCATTCATGTTATTTAACAATGGTACCAGCCTCACACAGCAGGCAGAAACATCGCACAGGGTGAGGTGAAGTTTGCCAGCCTTGTGTGAGCGTGCGTGTGTGAGCGTGTGAGTGTGCGAATGAGTATGCATGTGAGTGCACACATGTGTGTACATGTGCGATATGTTAATGAGTTTGTGAGTGTGTGGGTATGTGAGTGTGTACTTGTGTGGGCACAAGTGTGAGTGAGTGTGCACATGTGTGTTAATGTATGTGTGAGTGTGTGCTGGTGTGCATTGGTGTATGATTGCGTGAGAGCATGTGCATTCATGTGAGCCTGCATGTACGTGGGCACATGTGGGAATATGTTAATGAGCATGTTTGAGTGCACATATGTGTGCATGTGTGAGTGTGTTAATAAGTGTATGTGTATGAGAGTGTGGGGTGCAGGGCCCCAGGGAGGACATTTCTGGCAGAGACACAGAGTTGAGAAATGGCCTGGGCACGTAGAGGGGACATTTCTCCTTTCAGCGAGGATACAATGGCAGGTGCAGGGGGATTGTGGCCAGGGTGAAGGCTGGTACAGATGCAGGTCCTGAAATCCACTGTCCTAGGGAAACCTTGATCTTTATTGGAGGCCTGGGGGACCTGGGCCTGGTCAGCTGACATGCTGACCCAAGGTGGCCTCAGGGCTGGAGGTGTAGGGGGCCCTGGGGAGAGAGTGTAGAAAGGAAGACCTTCCCATCTTCTTGGCCTCCAGAGGCCCCACCCCGGGTCCATGAATCCAACCCATTCCCCTCCAGGTTTCTGACTACCTGCCTTTCTTGTTCACACTCACAGAGGCTGTGTGATCTGCCCAAGGTCACATGGTGCACACTCCATGTCTCTTTGCAAACAGTTTATCTGAAAAATTCTGGAATTTCAGGCATTTGGGGGTTGTCTGCTGCTTTGAGACAGAAGGAGCAAATAAGACAGGAAAATGGACTTGGGACAGGGGATGGGAAATGATGTGGGGAGGCAAGGAACTCCCAGGCCCCTCCCCACATCAGGCCCTGGGAGAAGCCCACAATGTCAGGGCATGCCCAGGCCACTGATGGGGAAAGTATCCCCAAGATCGGAGCCCCTGGGGACCCATTCAGCACCAAGTCCTGCTGATTCTCTCTCCAAAGGACCTCACCAGTCACATTGTCCCCAGCTTCTGGCCTGTATCACCCACGGATGGGCTTATTCCTTCCATCCATTGCCCAGGTGGCTTTTCTACATGGTCTTTGCTGCCTGCAGGATGAAGATTAGCTCCACAGGATCCTCCGAGGTCTTCCAGCCTCTCTGTTCTCATTGCCTTGAACTTTATGCTCTGGTCTAAGGGCCCTACTTGGCATTTGCTAATCCTCCAGGATGCTCACACCTCTGTGCCTCTGCTAAGTTGCTCCCCTGCCTGGAATGCCTCTCTCCAACACTTCCTCACCCCACAAGACACAGCTCCATCCCTGCTCTGAAATTCTTTTCTGAAACACCCGCCTTGTCCCAGCCTTAAGGCCCCTCTGCACCCAGACCCCTTAGGGCAAATGTTCATCAGGTGTGTCTGCCACTCCCAGTCCTTGGCAGTTGTTTCCTCGGTGACCAGGGCAGCCCCTGGCATGCAGTAGGTGCCCAGTGAATGTATGCTGGCTGAATGAGCAGCTCCCAGGTTGGCATGGGGCATGGGGCCTGGCTTGGTGGAGCTGTGCTGTCAGACTCAGATGTGGTGCTAGGAGCCTGGGTTGTACCTGTTCTCACCTTGGTGGCACCAAGCCAGGCAAACCTGGGAGCTGCTCTCCTGTCCACGGGTGCACAAAGCCATCCAGTAATTC
This sequence comes from Cynocephalus volans, assembly GCF_027409185.1. Classification (NCBI taxonomy): domain Eukaryota; kingdom Metazoa; phylum Chordata; class Mammalia; order Dermoptera; family Cynocephalidae; genus Cynocephalus; species Cynocephalus volans. Next base: position 197,300,410 of record NC_084460.1, on the reverse strand, counting down.
CCTAGCCTACCCCACCCCTGGAAAACAGAGAGCTCCATTAAACACAGAAGACAAAACAACCCAGTGGGACACACGCCCCCTGGAGCTGCGCCAGCCAGGGAGTGTGTGGCAGAGGACACTTCCCTCTTTGACTCTCCCGTCCACCTGTCTCCCGAGCTGCCCTCTACTCCACCCCCCCCCCCAGCCCTGGGGTGCTCCCAGGAAGAGGAGGTGGCCTGGGTGTGCTCTGTTGGTGAAGGGGGTGCCTCTACCCATTGCTGCTCCCAAAGCCAGGCTCCATCTCCATCCAGCAGCCTTCACTCTTGTCCTGGCCCTGGGGACCTGAATCTGGCTTCCTCTGGCACCAGCTAGGGCCTGGCCAAGGAGGCTGAGGCTCTTCCTCCTCTTTATCCATGTGACACTCATTCTTGTGGCAAGTAGCCATACTAAGAGGCCTAGGAGTGGGCTGTCCTCTCTGTGCAGGTGGAGGAGCAGGCTCCCAGGGTGGCTGACCCAGGCCTTCCCTGCACGTGGGCTGGTGGGGTGGGGTGTGGACCATTATTTGATCTCTCATCCCTCTTCTTGGAACATTCTTCCCAGCTCCTCTCTGTTGACCCGACTTGCTCATCGGTTAGCACTCAGCTCAGGTGGCTTCTCCCATGGTAGCCGCCCCTCTGGCTGGGTTCCCTGCCCCCCCAAAGTGTCTCCAGACTAAAGGCTGGAGCCTGGGCAGCCACTGGCCACACCAGGCCTGCAGGCTTGCTCTGTTGGCCCCGCACCGTATTCCAGAAACATTTGAATTAGTTGCCAATGTTTTAAAATTTACAGCTTCTCTTAAAAAATTGGGTGAGCAGGTAAGCTGGGCCCACATTCCCAAACACTATTGATGGCGGGGCCTCAGTCATGGCTATGGCCTTCAGATGGGGCAGGATCTCACAGTCCCGAGGCAGCTGCTTATGTGTCCACAGAACCTGCCTTGACCCTGTTAACATTTGAGTTTGTCACCCCAGGTTCCAGAATGTAAATTCCACTAGGGGAGAGCTGAGGTTTACCCAATATTAAGCACAAGCATAGCACACAGGGGGCACCCAGTAAGTGTTTGTAGGATGTGTCACAAGGAGGCATCCAAAACAGACCAAAGCAGGGAGGAATGTTTTTAAGAGAAGGGTTTGAGCTGAGTCCTGGAGTGGCAGAGATGAGGCCCATCTGAGAAGTGCCTCCAGTTGGGAGGAACAGCCTGGGCAAAGGCTCAGAGGTGGGGGAGGGCATGGCACTGTAGGGGAGCTGGAGGTGGCAAGGCCTGGCTGGAGTCCAGGTGTCTGTGGGGTTATGGCGGTGGATGAGGTTGGAAAAACCTGAGCTGAATCTTGAAGGGCAAGTGGGTATTTATGAGGAGCCAGATAAGTATCAGGAAAAATTCCAGAGGAAGGAGTCACGGTGCCTAAACACAGAGAATGAGAGGAAACCTGTCCCTCGTGTTCATGCATAGCAAGGAGTTCACTGTGACCGTGGGGAGTATGTCGGGGAGGGGGTGTTGAAGGAGGAGGGATGCACCTGACGGAGGAGCTGAGTCAAGCCTGGAGAGAGAAGGGCTTATCAAAAGCCTAGCTGAGGATGTCCTCTTTTTTTCCCTAAAAGCAAAGTGATGTGGTTGAATTTTTGTGTTAGAAAGATTGCTTTGACAAATCAACAATAGATTAAGCAGACCCAAAAAGATACAGAAAAATTGATAGACACAATTAATAAACTCAAATTTAACACAGGCATATAAAATGTTGCACAAGTGGAGAATGCAAATTTCTTCCAAGCACGCATGGAGCATTCGCAAAAATTCTCCTTGTGCTGGGCCTCAAAGGAAGCCTCTGCACATTTGAAAGAACCAGCATTGTATAATCTATGTTCTCTGATTACCATGCAGTAAAATCATAAATCAGTGGCAAAAGGATAACTGCAAACATTTCGTATGTCTGGAAACTATATAAAATACTAGTAAATTACACCTGGATTAAAGAGGAAATCACCAGGGAAAATTATAAAATACTTAGACCTGAACAACCATAAAAATGCTATTTGCCCACATTTTGAGACACAGCTAAAAAAACCTCTCATAAGAAAATATATAGCTTTAGATACATTTATCAAGAAATAAGAAATAGTGAAACAAACGAGCTAAGCATTAAACTCAAAAAGTTGGAAAAGAGCAATAAAAGCAAAATAAAAGAGCAAAACAAAAGAGAGAAGAAGATATGAAATTTTAAAATAAGGGAATCGAAGAAATAGAAAAAGGACAGACTACTGGAAACCAAAAGCTCTTTCTTTGAATAAATTACTATAACTGATCAAGGAAAAAAGAATAAATATGCAAATGTATAATTAAAAATGAGAATAACTACAGAGAAATGACATTCTAAAAATATAATAATAAAATGAATAATCACGTGATAATAAATGAGTAAATCTGAGCAAAATAGATGAATTCATGAAAAACGCAAAATGAAAAATATGCTCAAGAGGAGTAGAAAACTTGAATAGATCAAAAGTTATTTAAAAAACTAAAATGATAATCACATTTCTTTTTGGCAAAAATGCCTAGGCCCAGACAGTCTTACAGGTGAGTTTAATCACACTATTAAGGAATAGATTATTGCTCTCTCAGAAAATTTGTTCCAGAATTAGACAAAGCAGGAAAGGTGCCAGTTTACTTAACGAATCTGTGACCTAGATTCTGAAACTTGAGAAGTATAGTATAGGGAATTATAGACATTTCACTTACAGGCATAGTGAACACAGCATTTTCCCTAGGAATGCAAAGATAGCTTAACATCAGAAAATCTATCATCGCAATTCTTCCCGTTAATGAATGAAAGACAAAATTATGTGATTATTTCAATAGCACCAGAGAAATTCCAACACCTATTTCTGATGAAAAACCTTTTAGAAAACCAAGAATAGAAGGACATTTCTTTAAGTTCAGAAAGGTTATATACTAAAAAACTACAGCAGAATGATGATTGATGGAGAAACTTTAGGCTTATTTCAATTAAGATTTAGAACAAAGCAGCTAAACTCATACTATCACTACTTTTTTTTTTTAACATAGTATTTTAGGGTCTGGCTAAAGCTATAAAACAAGGAAAAGGCATCAGAGGTATAGGGATTAAAGAGAAGAGATAAGATATGACCACCTGCATAGAAAGCCCAAGTATATCAACAGGAAAACTATTAGAACTAGTAAAAAAACTCATCAAGTTTGTAAGATAAAAGATCAACTTAAAAAAAATTAACAACATTCCTTTATATCGGGATTGGCAAACTTTATCTGTAAATGGCCAGATAGTAACTATTTTAGGCTTTGCAGCCCACATATGGTTTCTATAACAGATTCTTTTTCTTTTCGTTTCTTTTTTAAACAACGCTTTAAAAGTGTAAAAACAGTTTTTAGCTTATGGTCAGAAAAACACGCTGTGGGCTGAATTCGATCTGTAGGCCAGTTTGTTGTCCCCTGTTCTATACTGCAATACTAGCCAGAACATCTAATGGAAAATAAGATACTATTCACAATATTATAGGAACTATAAACTATCTAGGAATTAACCTAATAAAAAATGAACAAGACCTTCTTGGAGAAAGAAAACTCTCTACTAAAGGAAATGTTTTAAAATTTGAAAAACCAAACAGATGTTCTATATGCATAAATGGGGTGAGTTAACATAATAAAGATGTTAACAACCGCCAAAGTAATCTATACATTAAAAGCAATCCTCATAAAAAATTTAGCTGAATTTCTTAAAGATACCAACAAACCCATTCTAGTGCTTATACAAAAGAATAGAAATCCATGAATGGTAGGTACATTTTGGAAAATAGCAAAATAGGGTGTGTGGCAGACACTGCTTTTTTTTTTTTAAATCCCACAACATCCTCTCTCTACTTTTTTCTTTTAGCATAGAACCTCCCAGTTTTAGCCAAGAACAGCTGCCCAGCTGGCCACCATATTTCCCAGCATCCCTTGCAGCTAGGTGAGGTCTGTAACCAAGTTCAGGACAGTGAAACATGAGCAGAGGTGTGAGCAACGGAAGGACATCTCTCTCCATCCCACATGCTGGAACAATCAGTCAGTCTCTTCCTGGTGAATGACAATCAGGTCCAAAGGAACAAAGGAACAATGAAGTTGATAGAACCTGGAAATTTGGGTGACCACATGAGGTAGGACTGCAGTCCTACCCTGGACTACCTACCAGCTCAGGAATTTGCACAAAGGGAAATAAACTTTTCATCTTGCTAAAGCTACTGCTATTTGATCTCTGTTAAAACAGCCAAACCAATATCCTAACTCATACAATGGGATGCTTTCTCTGCAAGATAATAAGTATCCTATAAGCTATAGTAATAAAATGGGGTGCTGGAGCCGGAACGCACAAAGATGAGAAGAGAACAGCGGGCTCAAAAGTAGTCCTATGAATATACACAGGGACCAGATAGAGTGGCAGAGATGGCAACACAGGATGATGGGGACAGAATGGGCTTTGGTAGATCATACTGGGATACCTGATGCACTATCTGGAGAAAGGTAAAGTTTTTTCCGACCCTAAATCATACACAAAAGCAGACCCCAGAAGAATTGAAGATCTAAATATGAATTACAAGGTTAATAGTAAAAACTGTACAAGAATTTTTTGGATAACTTAACATGGGAAAAGACTTTTACTTTTAAAATTTTTATCCATACACAAAAAATTATGAGAGCAGCATAATGAACCTTTCTGTACTCATCACATTATACTGAACAACAATCAATATTTTGCCAATCTTGTTTCTGCTTTCATGCAAAATAGTGGAGGAAAATGTAATTACTACTCATGTACCCCAGTCTTATACTCCTGCTCAGCCAGGACGCCCAGTTATTAAATACTTCCATACATGCCGGTATGTAGCTGCTGTCCTACGATGTCTGAAGCAATCTTATTTCATTTGTCTCCTCACTGTGCTTCGCTGTGGTATTTTTAAGCAAACCCAGACACCATATTATGTCACCCATAAATAATGAAGTATTCATCTCTAACAGATAAGGACATAAAAGAGTCATAACCATAATACCACACCTAGCAAAATTAATAATTATTGCTCAATATTATTATCTCATACTCTATTCAAATGACAGAGACTTTTAAAAACAAAATTTAAAAAGCACAAACTATAAGGTAAAAAACAAAAGACCTGACAATATCAAATGTAATGATTTCTGTGCTGTAAAGGACATCAAAGGCACAGTTAAATACATTAGGAAAATCAACAAGGACTTAATATCTAGACCCACGCTATTCAAATGCTAGTCTGAAAGGAGATAAGGAGCTTGCACCAGAATGTCAATCAACTGTGGTCACTAAGCATGCTGTTTCATCAGACTTTTGTTTTTTATAAGAAGAATTTGTTGATGAAAGAAGCAGTACTTTGATTTGGTAAACGGTTCTGAGGTAGGCAGCTAGTCCCCACCTTGCGCAGCACCAATCAAGACTATTCAAGGAACTCCAGGTCAACAAGATAAAGACAGAAAACCCCATAGAAAAGCAGATGATGGATGTGAATAGGTAATTCTCAGAAGACTGATCCCGAATGACTAAAGCATATGTGTAACAATGTTCTAACCCACCAGAAATCAGTGAAATGTGAATCAAAACAAGGAGCTACCCCTTTGCACCCATCGGAATGGCAAATTAGAAGGGTAGATAATGGAAACCAGTTGTTGACAGGTGTGTGGGGAGAGGAAACCTTTGCGCACTGCTGAGTGTAGGAGTGTGAACAGGTACAGTCAATCTGGAAAATATTTTGATTAAGTTTGTACATATTCTTTGCCCAGAAATCCCATTCCTGTGGGTATATATCCTGGAAAAATTCTTCAAAAGGGGGCACAAACGAGGGCATTCACGGTGGCTGGAAGTCACAGGCAACGCAGGTGTGAGCTCCAAGGGCGGGGCAGGTGAGATGGGGTGGCCGCCGTGGGGGCGGGAGTCGCCTCAGTAGCAAGGGGCGAATCTACAGGCAGCACGTGCCGGAGACCGACCACGGGACACCAGCCAGCCTCCAACTTTGGTCTCAGGACCCCTTTCTACTCTTTAAAATTAATAAAGACCTCCAAGGAGCTTTTGCTTATGTGGGTCAGATTTATGTATATTTATCATATCAGAAATTAAAACTGAAAATTTAAAGCCATTTATTAATTTGTTAAAAAGACAAATCCACTATGTGTTAACATATATAATGTATTTTACAAACAACAGTTATATTTCCAAAATAAAAAATACAGTGAGAAGTGACGTCGTTTAACATTTTTGCACATCTTTTAGATATCGGGCTGTATAGAAGATGGCTGGATTCTCGCATCTGCTCCCACGTTCAGTCTGCTGTGATATATAACACGTCACATTGCCTCGGGAAAACTCCACTCATAACTTACACTCATAAGAGAATGAGAAGAAAAAGGCAAATAACACTCTACTACTATTATAAAGATGACTTTGATCTTGTGGAGCCCCTCGGGATCCCCAGACTACACTTGTAGAACTGCCGCATGGTACCAGGAACATTTACTGACCACTTGTAAATATACCAATTCATCAGTAGGTCACATTTTGTCACGCTCCAGGCATGCTCAAGGCTGTGTGTGAGTTATGTTGGGTCAGTGCCTGTGGGGTACAAGAGGGGAATGGGATAAGGGAGAACGAAACAAACAAAGCAAAACAGAATCCGCGTCTGCTTTACTGAGGACTGTGATTAACTCAGGTCTGTACACCTGAGGTAGTGTGCGTGTGTGCGTGTGCATGTGTGGGGGGGCGTGAGAAGTGATGAGGCCTAACTTGGGGCAGAGCCGTGAATTCATCTTGGCCCAAATCCAGGAGGGTGGGCCATGGGTGGGCCTGGCAGCCTCTGCCGCCTGTCCTCTCCTTTTTTCCCTGACACCGACGACCCCACTACCCTTACACAGACCTCAAAAGCTCCTGTGCTGAGGCTGGGGGAGTGGAGTGGACCCCCACCTTCACTACCGCAGCACCACAGCCCCTACTGCAGGGCAGAGGGAAGATGTCTGGGTGACCCTAAAGGCCCTTCCAGTCTTCCAGGCTATGATACAATGATTATTTGGTGACCTCTGAGTGGTGCACCCATCTCTGGGCCCCAGGCCATTGTCAGGGGCTTGAGCCTCTACCTCCCAGGCTCCACCTGCCAGGTGAGGCTCAAGCAGGGTGGGCCCTCGTATCCGTGTGTCCAGCTGTGAATGGCACTCTCTGTGGTCTGACCATCCCACATGCCTCGTGCTGGCAGCCTCTGTCCATGCCCCTTGGAGGCTTCTAGGGCTCTCCCAGGCACCCAGCAGTGGGAAGAATCAAACTGAAGGTCCTGGCAGATGCTCAGTTCCAAGGCTCATCCCAACCCTGGCCCACCAATCCTATCACTTGCCAGCCAGCTTGCTGGCCCTGCCCCACCCTGCCCTGCCCTGCGATCCTCTTTAAAAAGGCAGGTGTCCTGAGAGCTCCTGTAAGTCAATCTTCTGGGTGCTACAGTCTGTCACCCTACAGGTCCTTCATTGCTCTGCCAGGTGACCCTCTCCCCAGGCCAGGGGCACCCTATTCTTCCCCGTCCATAGCCCACAGGTGTGAGTGCCTGGGGGCTCGTCTCTTTGTCTCCTGGCTGCTGTGAGTGATTGAGTGCAGAGACATTGTTTCATTCACTTTTGTGTCCCAGGGCCAGGCACTCTGTAGGTGCTCAGTATTGATGAAATGAATAAGAGAATTAAAGATTTATGGGAGTGGTGGCCATAAGGGGTTGTGGGGGGAGGAGTTCTGGTCAGGGAGGACAGTCAGTTCCTGTCATGTCCCCTATTCCACCATGCCAGGGCAGCCCTGCCTCCTCCATCATCTCCTTCTACTCCTGTTACAGTCAACACACTCCCTACCTCATCTCCTTTACAAAAAGTATGAACTATTTCAAACAGGCAGCCAAGTCAAGAATAATGTAATTAATCAATGTAACTAATAGTCATGTGTCCCAGGCTTGTGCTCAGCCGGGATGTCCTGGTAGTTAAAATACTAGAATACAGGCTGGTAAGTAGCTGCTATCCTGAGCCCTTTGAATACCACGATCCCCCACACTAGTGCCCTTCACCTGGACCTCCCTAGACATCTCTGCCATCTGGCAACTAAAGGGTTAATGCCTGGCCCAGTCCAGGGGTGGGATGTGGGGGCAGAGGGTACCTCTATTTTAGCAGTTGTTATATATTTGAAATATCTTTCTGAAGTACCCACCTCTCAATCCTGTCAGATCTGCACCTATTTTCATATTTATTTCAGATCTTCATAAAAGAAATAAAGCAACAGGGAACGTTGAGGCTCCCTGTGGACCCCTCCCCATCCTCTCCCTTCCCTCTCTCCCCAGAAGTAACCACCATAATGAATTTGTTGTTCTTCGTTCCCTTGCACGTGGCTATATTTTTACTATATGTATAAGTATCTGTAAACAAAATCCTGTACTGTTTTGCATAATTAAAAACTTTGTATAAATGCTCCCAAGCTGTACATATCCTTCTGCAACTTGCTTTCTGGCCCAACACTGTTTTGACATTGCCTATATTGATGCAGGTATCTCCAGTTCGTTTGTTCTCACACTGACATGTGTTCCATTGTGTGAATACATCATGATTTAAAAAATCTATTTTTCTGTTGATGGAGATTTAAGTTGTTTCCAATATTTTGCTTTTGCAAACAATGATACAGTAAACATTCTTGTATGTATCTTTGGAGCACATGTGCATGGATTTCTGTTGGATAGGGTTCCAGTTATCTGTGGCTGCATAACAAATGATCCCAAAACTTAGTGGCTTAAAACAACCACCATTTTATTATACCTTACAAATTTGCATGTCAGGAATTTGGGGCAGGGGATGGGGAGGGGGCTGCACGTAAGTGAGGTCGCCTAAGTGGCTTGACTGAAGCTCAGGTCTGGAGGGAGGGCAAGATGCCAGATGTGGTCCTGCCAACTTTGTGGGTGGGAATTTGTGATAGATGTTTGCTTCTTCCCTATGTCTCTGTGACATTGGTACCCATGCACTCACTTGGGCACCCACCCCTCTGATGAAGCTGATTCCATACCACTTCCACCCCCTCCCCATACTTCAAGGCTGGGCATATGATCACGGCCAAGCCAATCAGCACATTGCACACCCTCAAGGAAACTCAAATCAGGGCTTTTGCTTGAGACATTAGGAAGTGGACTCTCTTTCTCCACTGGACAGGACACTGTGACAATGGGAGAATGGAGATGCAGGTCCGTGAGGAGATAGAGAGAAAATGACCTTGGGTCCTGGATCAAGCTACACCTGAATCCAACACTACCCCTTGATTTTTCAGAATTTTTGAGTAAATACCTTTCCTCATTTGTTGGAGTCATCTTGGGCTGGACTTTCTACATTTGCAACTATAAAGCCTTGGCTGCTACAGAAGTGAGTCCTGAGTGTTCACAAGGATGGGTGTTGCTGCCTTGAGGACAGGAGGCAAAATGTCTACAACATGGAACCAGGTGCTGAGATCATGAAGGACCACAGGGTCTCATCCTAGAGTCCAGGAGTAGGGATGGCAAAGGGTTGAGCTTCCAAAAGGAGATGGTGGCAGCAGGAGGGGATGGCAGCATGCTGACCCTTCCTCTGGAGCTGGCAGTCAGGCAGTTTCCATTGGGCAGGATATGCAGGTGGCAGAAAGTGAAGGGGTCGCTATGGAATTGTCAGGGGTCAGGGAAAGGCAGGGGAAGGTCAAGGACAGAAGGCCCAGGCAGGAGAGGAGATGAAGGGGCTCAGCAGGCTTAGTGGAAGGATGGGCCAGATGGGAACCACTGGGCACAGGGGGGCTGGTGCCAGGCAGGTAGGAGCATGGCACTGGTTTGGTCTCAGGGTGGAGTAAGCCTAGCGAGGTGTTTAGAAACACAAACTCTGGGGCCAGACTGCTAGGGTCGGAATGCTCTTATTCTTTTTTGCCTCAGTTGCCTTACCTATAAAATGGGGAATGATATAATATGACCCACTTCCTAGGGTTTTGTGAAAATTAAACTTTTTTTATTTGTAGAGATTAGAACAATGACCAGCACAGAATAGGTGCAATTTAAGTGAGGATTTTTTTCCCCTTAAAAACAAGTACTGAATGGGTAAAGGGTCACGAAAATCAACTACAATGTATATTGAGAAGTTAAAATAAAAAAACTACAAAAACCAAAAAACAAGTACTAGTTACTCCAAAGAGGTGGATAGGCAGGTTATGTATCTTATTTGATAGATGGGGAAACTGAGGCCCAGGGACTATATGGTGCTCTTCTGAGAGGGCTGGAAGCCACGGTCCCTGCTGGGGCTGGCCCAGAGGGTTTCCCAGGAGGGAGGGTGGAGAGATGTTGCTGCCCGAGGTGGCTGCCGGCACCGGCACCGTGTGAGCTTCCATGTGCTGCCTGCTGTGATAACACAGTGTGACACCCAGACTTCTGTCGGTAGAAAAGCTGAGAGCAGAGGGAGGGCTACCATCCAGTTTACTCACACCAAGGCTGCCTGTTTTCTATTTTCCACTCTCCACTAGGAGTGGGGGAATTGACTGCTTGGGAGGGAGGGCGTGGCTGGCCTGGGGCAAGCAGCCTTCCCTGGGCTGAAGGTTTTACTCCCACACTCCCCCCCCCCCGTTGCCTGGGGCTGTCCTAACTCCCGCTTCCCAGCACTGCCCTCCCCAGAGCCCAGAGGGGGGTACATTTGATGTGTGATTCCCACAGGCTCAGACTGCAGAGGGCCCCTCCCACAGGATTTGAGGTTTAAATGTGGGCTGGCTGAGGGCAATAATTATGCAGAAGAATGAACTGGGAATTGTGGGATTTCGGGCAGTAGCAGAAGCTTGATGGGTGGCAGGTGGGGGTGAGCATTAGCTTCCAGCACCTATTACCATCATTTTAACTCCTGACTCTTGCCCTCCTGGCAGACACCCTGGAACCAATTAGGGATTAGCCTCAGGCATCAGTCTACTTCCTGCAGTCATCTATGCTTATGCATTCACCCATTTACTGTTTTCTTCATTTTGCATCCATCCACCCACTTATCCTCCCATCCATCTATTCACCCATCCACCCACCCACTCTCCACCCATCCACCCAACCCTCCATCCATCCATCCATCATTCCACCCACCCACCCATTCACCCATCTACCCCCCACCCACCCATCCACTTACCCCCCAATCCCCATCCAATCCACCATCTATGCACCCAACCACCCATCCACCCACCCAACCACCGTCCACCTATCCATCCATCAACCCATATGCCCTTATACCCATCCACCCATCCACCCACCCATCCACCCATTCACTCACTTATCTACCCATTCATGCAATTCATGCTCATCAGGAGGCAGTAAGGGCCAGTCTTCAGGAGCCAGCAGTCGGGGGTTGCCATCTTGGCTTCAGCACTTTCAGGTTGGCTGACCTTGGGCAGGTCACTTTACCTCTCTGTGCCTCAATTTCTTCAATTATACAATGGGGATAAAAACAGTACCTACTTCACAGAATTTTTTGTGAGGCATAAGTGAGATATGTACTTGTGAGAGTGTTTTATGTTAACTGTTATTTCTATTGTTCTTTGATTTATTCATTTATTCAGTTTCTCTGTTCACTCCTTCATTATTTACAATCATTGCCCTTGTCCAGGGAAACAAACTTGGCTATCTTCCTGGCCCTGCTTTTTGTACTGTCCCATCTCTAGCCTTTGGTTTGAAGATTAGGGCTTTTCTCAAAAAGCAATGCAACGAGCTACTCCCAGAAGCCAGATTTTAAGAGACACCAGAAGAGGAGACCCTCTCAACAAATCCCCAGCACACTGGCCACCAGTCTTGGTTGCTGAGTAACTTGAGGCTGCTCTTAGTTTCCTGGGTCCCATACACCCCACTTTGTCCTGTCTCTTCCTGTGGGCAGAGATCCAAAGGCAAGAAGGACAAGAAAAGAATTGCCAGTCCCTTTTCTATCTAGGTTTTTCATAGACGTTCTCTGATGTAATCTTCCTTATTTCCTGTAGGACCAGTCCCATTTTCCAGTAAGAAAATGGGATTCAAAGAGATAAAGTGACTTGTCCAGGGTCACACAGCAGGTAAATAGCAGAGTTGGATTCATAGCTGGGTCTGGTAGGTTTCAAATCTCAATGCCCTCCTCCCAACTCCCATCAGCCCTCCACGCTGCTACTGGTTAGGATAAATACTCGGAGTTGGGGTTCCTACCTGCTGCTCCCCCAACCCCACTTCATCAGCCACCTCAGCTGGCCCTCTGAGCTCAGTCTTCACAACCGCTTGACCCGCCTGTGGTCCCAGTGGCTGATCGAGATGTGCAACAGTTTCAACTGGGGCAGTGTGGGTGGGGAGGGGAGGGCGTGTGACTCTGGGCTCTTCTGGGGGAGTAAGGCCACTGGGGTTCTCACCGTGGCTGCAAGAGTGGCCAGCGGCCTGAGAAGCCGATGGGAGGGGGTCTGAAGAGGTGTTCCCTTGCTTTCCCTCCTTGTTCCCAGCCCCTGGACAGTCCAGGTCACCAGGGCCTGGCCCCAAGGGACCAAGACACAGTCTTCCGCCAATTGTAGCAAAAACAGGTGCAGCATCCATCCATGTCCTTGCCAGGCTGGAACCTGGCTTCAGGCCCAGGCAGATCCAGGCCTCTGGGAGCTTGGAAGCCATGTCTTTCTCACTGTTCTCCAGCTCTGGGGTGGCTTCCCCCTATCAACTTATTTCAATCCTGTCCATTCCACACATATTTCTGGGGCCCCATCCATGAGCCAGTCCCATGCCAGCTATAGACAGCACATGCTCTCAGATTAACTTCACCCCTGGGCCTGTATGACAGTTCAAGTTAGCCATTAGGTGGTCAAGAGCAGAGCTCTCTATGGGCAGCATCTGGGAGAGACACGAGGAGCACTGGGCTGGGAGTCCAGGGCGAGGGTGGATCTGCCTCTTCAGTCCAGTGGCGCAGGCAGCACCACATGGCAACATGCAGTGCTAGGGGCTGGGACAGGGGAGGTGCTCCAGCATGCGGTCGCAAATGCGGTGCCACAAGAACAAAGTCACTGCCTGTCCTCACACTTGCCTTGGTGAGTGCCTTCCTCCTGAAACAGTCTGGTTCAGTTTAACACTGTGTGGAGCCCACATCCCAAATATCCATCAACAGGAGAATGGGGAAATAAGCGGTGGCATGTGGTATATTCACACAGTGCAGCAGAAACAGAGCAAACTGTTGCTACCTGTGGTAACATGCGTGAAACTCACGGGCATGTTGATGAGCCAAGGCGGCCAGATACACATCCACACTGCTTGACTGTGTCTATATGAAGTTCAAGAACAAATTAGAACATGGGGTGGAGGTAGGAAGAGTGGGGACTTTTGGGGCCTCTAGGCTGAGAAGATTCGTGATGGGGGAACTTTCCGGTGCTGGCTATCTATATCTTGATCTGGGTGATGGCTACACAGGAGTAATCATATGAAAGAATATTGAAATGTACACTTCAGCGCATGTACTTTAATGCATGCTGTTGTATCTTCATAACAAGAATTAAAAAAACCCCAAACCGACCAACTAACAAGCAAAACGACCAAACCCAATGACTTTGTGGAGAATGGTAGTGCGCATGCATCGTGCTTAGTCTTCCCGGCATTCTTCTTCTGATCATAGTGGACACAGCCTCAGGGTGGGCACATGATTACATGTGGCCAACTAGACACTCTTTCCTGGAATGTACATTGTGGGCAAAGTAAGGAAAAAGACAGAAATGATAGGAATTGACTCAGTGCAGAGGCCATCTGTCAGCGGGCCTTGCTCCTGGATACCCCTGGAGGCTGCAGGCTGGACTGCTGGACGCCCACCTTCCCAGTCTTCCTTCTGGCCCAAGGACCCACAGGCTTCCAACTAAACCACTTGGCTTGGCTCAGCCAGTAAGTTTCAGAGACCTCGCCCTAATAGGTACGTGCACCAACTTTGCATGAGCACCAGGCCTTGGAGGGCCTGTGGTAGGGACAGGGATGCCAGGACTGGATTCTGTAGCCTTTGGGACATCATTCACTGAAGATAACTTGCAGTGAACCACGACCCGAATGAGAAGTAAGCCTTTGTGGTTACAAGCTGCCTTGTTCAAACTGCATGATCTCACTTAGCCCAGTCCCCTGCTCTCATTGTAAAATTAAAATCTAATCATGTCACCTACCTGTCTAAACACCACCAGTAGACACCTTTTCTCTTTGCTTCCAATCCCTCCCTCCCCCAGCCACTCAGGCATCTCCAGCCTCACACTATCCAACCACGCTTTGGCCACACTGGTCCTCCTTCGGGTTCTGTCTCCTGGCTCGGGCACATCCTGTTGCCTCGATGCCTGGCCAGCTTCTTTTCCTCCCTCAGGTCCAGCTTTGGCGTCCTACCTGTGCAGCCTTCCCTAGCATGAGAGTTGTTCTATCTTCCCTGTCATCTGAGACCCCTGTACAGTTCAAATCACACTTTACTACAATTGCTGGTTTCAATGCTCTGCCTTCCCAGGAAGATCTAACCTCCTATGGAGATGCAACTGTGGTTTTCTTGCTCATTGATGGTTTCTCTAGTTCCAAGCACATGGTAAGTGCTCAATTAAGATTAGTTGCTGAATGACTAAATAAGCAAATAGGTGTTGATCATAAGCCGTGCTGTAACTTACAGCTTAGCTACCCCACGGACCCTGGCCAAGAAGAAGCAGGAATAAGAACCATGAGATCTACTGTGGTGGATTAAAGATGGCTGCAAATTCTTTGCTACTCTCCTCGTCAAAAGGTTTGGGGCTAATATCTATCCTCCCCTTGGATGATTGGCTATCTTTTGACTGGTAGAATGTGCTGGAAGTGACATTGTGTAACTTCCAAGCCCAGTCCCTGTCCTTATGAGATCTGCAGCTTCTTCTTTTGTATTTTGGAACATTCCTTCTTAGAACCCATTAACTACATGGAGAGCCCCACTTGCAGCGGAACTGAAGCCCCCAAGCGGACAGCCCCAGCAACTGCCTGCCTGCCATGTGAAGGGGGCCCTTCTGGATCTTCCAGCTAAAATCACCAAGTGAGGCTTCACTGATGCTGCGTGGCTCAGAAGAACTGCTTAGTCAAGCCCCTTCAAAATTCCTAACCCACATGGATCATGAACAAATAAAATGGCTGCTGTTTTAAAGCACTCAGCTTTGGGGTAGATTGTTAGGCAGTGACAGACAATGGGTATAGCTACTGTGCCACATGCTAGGTTATATTCTTGCATTATTTATGAAACTCATAATAACCCTGCAATGAAGATGCGATCACCATTTTACAGATGAGAGAGACTGAGGATCACGGATTAAATAAATAACTTGCCTAATAACGCAAAGTTAGAGAAAGTGACAGAGCAGGATTTTGTCTGGTTACAAACCTGCCTTCCTTCCCTTCCACCCTCCAGCATGTCTCTGGGACAGAGGTGACTAGAGACCTGGTGGATAGGCCTCCAGATGTGGCTGAGGCTGGGACCCAAAACCCACCATAGTCAGGAGGACGACAGGGTGTTTGGAAGAGACATTCCATGACCAGCCAGCCCAAAGTGGCCCCAACTCTGGATGGGCATGAATGCTTGGCTGTGGGCCTGGGTGTGAAATCACATTTTCCTCACCAGGCCAATGCTTGGTCGCAGCGTGGCCCTGGCCTCACACCACCGTGCTCGCCTTGGCTTTGTCTGGGAACAGACGCTGTCAGACGGCAAGGGAACACCCCGAGGCTCGGCCACGCTTGTCGGGAGGCATTAGCCTGAGGCTTTGAAGTGGGAACCTCTGGGCCTTGCTCAGATGGTCTTTGCTGGGGTTTGCCCAGGATGCCTTTCTTCTGGCCTATGGGGGTGAGGCTGGTCCAGGGCCACATGGGCACTTGCGAGCAATGCTGGTCTCCTCAGATGCACTTGGCTGCCCCATCTCCCTTCAGTCCCCAGCCAGGCCTTTGAGGTCTTGGCACCGCCCCGGCTGGGATGGGCTGCCAGGCAGTCTTCACCAGCTCCTCAGTCTCTGATGACACCAAAAGTAATAGATGCTGATTGTCAGGACTGGGGCTCAACTGAGAAGAACAAAGGAGAATGACCTGTCACCTCTTCACCTTGAGATAACAGCGATGAGCAGGAACTTCTCTCCAGGCTTTTTTTCTTTTTGCTTCTTTTAATCTTTTCTTCTCTCCCTCCCTACTTTTTCTTTTCGTTTCAATTTTTAAAAAAATCACTGGTACACATGTGCATACTTTAGAATCAACTAGCTTTATGAGGCTTGTTATGCAAAACAGCAGCCCCAGGCCCCTTCCTCCACTCCTTCTTCCCCAGGGGTGTCTACTTTGACCATCCAAATGTATTACTTTGTTACCCACCTCCCTATCTCTAAATATTATATATCTATGTCAGTATGGAAATTGATTTTTCAGTTTAACCATCATCTATTAGCTTCCCACCATGCAAGACAGAAGTTTGACTTTCTTTTCCTTGCCTGAGCACACACACACCCCACCCCTCCTCACAGCATGGTTATATTGTTATTGTGCTTACATCATCTATCGTTAAGTTAAATGATTATAACTGTGAATGTTAGTTAGATCTGAACTGTGTGGAATGCTATGAATACTTTTCCTTTCTTGAACAACGGCTTGTCTTCCCTGATGTTAATAACGCTCTGACTTTGATTCTGCCCTGTCTCCGTTTCTTCCTCTCTCTCTTGTTCTGTCTCTCCCTTTCTCACTATTTGCTTCGCTTTTGAAGCACCTAACACAGATTGTATCCAGAGCTCTGCCAACAGCACATCTGAGTCTTGTGTCATCTGTTCATTTACATCAGGTATTTTGCCAACCTCATCAGTGTGAAGTCCCTCCCAGAGCCTCCTGACCTGCTCCAGGCCAGCCTGGCCACCCTCTCTGCCAGGTACACAGTCACCATCCTGCCATCTTCCTTCTCCATCATCCTGAGGAATCCCATAGCCCCTCTTCTGGGTTGGATCTTTTGTTTCCTGAATCCCATCTCTTCCTTTTTCTTGGTTTACTCCCTCTTTTTAGTGGAGCACATCTTCCAGTACTTTCCCAAGAAAGCATGCATCGTAGGTCAACTTGCTGAGATCTTGCACTGCTGAAAATGCCCTAGCCCTTGATTGATGGTTTACTCAGGTATCCGATTCTGGGTTGAAAATCATTTTCCATTAGAATTTCCAAGACATACTCCTTTGGGTTGTGGCTTCCAAGACAGTTGAGAAGAGTGAAGCCACTCGCGTTCCTGGTCTTTTGTATGACACAATTTTTTCCTTCCTCTTAAGAGGAGAAGAGCTATTCTTTGTCCTAGTATTTAGAACTTCTGATTTAGTGCACCCTGGGATGGCTCTCTTTAGTTATTGGATGGGACATTTGGTGCCCCCTGATTTTTATTTTTTTATTTTTCTTGTCTAGAAACTCCTGTTCTTCATTCCTAGGGGATTTTCTTGACTTATTTCAGTGATGATTTCTTTCTCTCTGTTTACCACATTTTCTCTTCCTGGAAGACCTGTTATTCAAAGGTCTTTGGGTTGGGCTTCAAATTGTCTTATTTTTTCTTTTCTTTTTGCCATCTCTTTGTCTTTGTGCTCTACTTTTTCTGATTTCTGCCCTCATGTTTTTCATTTCTAAGAGTTTGAATTTTGCTCACTGAATGTTTCTTTTTATGGCATCCTTTTCTGGGATTTTTTTGGCAGCTGGTAAGGGGATCTACACCCCTGACCTTGGTGTTATCAGTACCACACTCTAACCAGTGAGCTAACTGGCCAGTCCAACCATCCTTTTCTTGTTTCCAGGATGTCACAGAATCTCTTACCTCTCTGAGGAAATTAATGATAGTTCCATGGTGTTTTGTTTATTCTGCCAGGCTGCCTCTTTCCTCCCTCATTTATTTGGTGACTTTTCCATTGGAGGCAGTTCTCAGCTGTCCAGAATCCTCAGTTTTCTGCTCATATTTAAGATGGGGGATTAAAAAGCTGAGCAGAGACTTAGAGCCCACGGTGTGGTTTGTGGGCTGGGAGTCTCACTGTTGGGTGATTGGCTGTCCCCTTTGGCTGAACTCTGAGTCTTGCTTCTTCAGATTCTACAGAGAAGATTCTTCTGATTTCTTTCCTGGAGGGTAAAGGCTTGGCTGCCAGTATGCAGGAGGAAAACCGAAGGTCATTCAGCCCAGTCAGTCACCCAGACAGACTGCTCTTGACTACATCACACCACCTCAGGTTGCATGCAAGAGGGATCACTGCTGTACTGAAGAATATGCACATTTTTAAGGTTCTTAATACCTACTTTCAAATTAATGCTCATAGGGGTTATAAAATTATACTCACATATCCCTCTCTCTTTCTTCACTCTAGCCACCGTTGAGTATTACTATTAAAGCAAACCAAACTTTAATAGCACACCTAAAACTATTAGGATGACACAGAACATGCAAGGAAAAACTGTTGATTTCACAGAGTGGATTTGTATTGAATCTATGAATCATATTGAACCTCTTCATAGAGGTTAATTAAGCTACCCAGGATCACCCAGTATAAGTAATGGGACCGAGTTTGAAGCCTATGCTTTTAACAGCGGCCTTATCCATTCATAAAGCCCTTTGTCCTGGATCCCCTCTTTTCCCACATGGCTCTCATTTGCCTCAAACACCCTGTTATTTTCTCTCCTGGGTGTGTCTCTCTTATCTTTGAACTCACAGAGCTCCATGAAGTGCTTGGCACATAGTAGGCACTCAGTATGTGTTTCTTGAAAGAAACTAAGCCCATATAGAGATGGGAAACAGGCTCAGAGAGGCTACTGTTCCAGGTAGTTAAATTGCAGGGATCATGTCCCCATAACTCCAGGACAGGGCCCTGGCTCCATCCTGGAGGCCAGGTCAACACTCTTAAACCAGGAAAAAATCCAGCTAGGGTCAATGGTTTGGCCAATAAAGGCCTTGGGTGTTCAGAGAGCACCTGGTTGGGCAAGGGCTCTGACAGAGAAAGGGGCAGAGAAATTGGTGCCATCTCCCTGGATGTGGGGGACTTAGTGTGGAGCCCAGAAGGATGGGTGGAAGAGCATGGAGCTGCTATTTTTGTTTTCCTGAGTTTTCGCCTTGGTCCTTGGGCTAGGGTTGCCAGATAACTACAGAACACCCAGTCAAACCTGAATTTCAAATAAACAACAAATGCTTTTTAATATGAGCATATCCCAAATATTGCCTGGGAATACACACACATATATACGTATATATAAAATTCATTATTTCCCTACAATTCAAATTTAACTGGGTGTCCTGTGTTTTTGTTTGCTAAATCTGGCTGCCCTACCTGGTGCTAGCTGCCTGGGCTGGTGAATGGGGTACCCCTGGGAAGGGGAGGGGCCTGGGTTCATGGTGTGGTGCTACTGTGGCTTGGCTGTATAGTCTTGGGCAGATTCATGGCCTGAGTCCTCATAGTACATGAGGACTGACAGGTCCTCATTGTACATGAGGAGCTTGAGGTGCTCGGTGGACTCTTTTCCAGGCCCAGGAGGTGAAGAGGACCTGACCAGGGCCCAGGGTGTGAACTCTGCTCATCACAGTCATCTCAGGCCTGAGAGGTAGGTAGCTTACTTGCATTTTAGAGATCTACCTTCTAGCTGGCTCCCGACCTCAGTCATTTCTCGCTCCTCCACTGCCATCACTCTGGTCTGAGCCACTCTGTCCTGCACCCTCCCTGCTCACCAACCACACCCTTGCAGTCAATCCCAAATGGCAGATGAGACCCTCTAACCAGGGAAGTCGGATGTCGCCACTCCTCCAAGCAAACCCTGCAAGGGCTTGCATCTCACTCAGGTACTCAAAAATCCTTCCAAGGGTTTGCCATCTCTGATCGCCTCTCGC
The DNA here is from genome assembly GCF_027409185.1 of Cynocephalus volans. Classification (NCBI taxonomy): domain Eukaryota; kingdom Metazoa; phylum Chordata; class Mammalia; order Dermoptera; family Cynocephalidae; genus Cynocephalus; species Cynocephalus volans. Next base: position 197,280,501 of record NC_084460.1, on the reverse strand, counting down.
CAGGAGGCCTCTCTCTGCTCACGCCACCACGGCTCTTGCCGTTCTTCAGACACTCAACACGCTCCTGCCTTGGTCTCTGCACTTGCTATTCAAGGCTCTGCTGGCACAGTGCCTCCCAGGAGCCCGTCCAGCCAGCTCTTGTAGCTCCTGCCTCCTCTGAGGCTGGAGAGAGGCTGTGTGGGTCTCCTCGTGGGACACCCAGTGGGATGGAGTCTCTCAGACTCTGCATGGCTCCCCTGCCTTGGGGCGGAGGGGATTAGGAGGGGCTGCCAAGTCTGGACACTGCCTTTGGTCAGAGCCTTCTGGATACTGCCTGTGGACCCTGTGCTGGACACTTTCCCTTCAGGGACCTCCAGTGCTCACTTCAACCTCCACGTCAGGCACAATTAGCCAGCCCTGCTGGGCAGATGAAGGCTTGCACAAGGAAAGGGCCCATGGTTGCTGGCAGCAGGACTGGGTCTGTCCAAAGCCTACGCTTCACCCAGGACTGTGTGGGGCCTCCTTCAAGGTGGCCGAGCCCATGCTCCTCACTCTACAGAGCATGAAAGGGAGTCCGAGAGACCCAAGTCACCTGCTCCTGGACCTCTGCAAGGGAGAGCTGAGCCAGCCTGTTCTCCCGAAGCCTCTCAGCCATGTGACATCACTGGGAGGGGAGCTGAGATCCACTCTGCCTCTTCGTCTCCCTTCATTCCACACTGTCCCATGGACCCACATCATTTCTTGGAGGCAGTCAGGGCAGGCCTGGTTCTCACCTCCATTTTGCGGGTGAGGAAACTGAGGCCAGAGAGGTAAAGGTACTTGTCCAAGATCATGCAGCAAGTCAGCTGCCTCTGTTCCCACGACTCTTTCTGCCTCGAGTACGTGGATGAAAACAAGGTCTTTGGACCGAAATCTGAATTCGTAATCCTGACTCTGTGACTGACTACCTCTGTGAACACGGGGAAAGCTGCTTAAACTCACTTTCTCCCGCTTTAAAATGGGAAGAGTGATGTTACAGGGTGGTGCTGGGACCCTTAGCCTGGTACATTCTGCATGGCACTTAGAGATGCCCCACGAACAATGGCCATTATTATTCCCCAGGAGCCAGCCGGGGCCCAGTGGGCGCCTTGACTATCTGACCCAATTCCCTCCCCAAATCCAGGCCCCACCCTGGACAGAGGCCACCCTGTGGCCTGGAGCTCCTGACATAGGTGTGCTGCCCACCTCTCCGGGAGCGCATTGGGAGCGCATTGGGAGCGTGTTGGGCCTCTCCACGGGCCCTGCCATTGTTTTCTTCCGCCCCAATCTGTTTTGAATAAACCACATTTTCATCATCTTGAACAGTAATCCCCGGCATCAGAGGAATATTGTGAAATGTCAGCCCTTTCTGGAGGAATCTCAGCAACATGTTTTTTAATGTTCGGCATCACATATGGGGACAATAAATACTGAAAATATGTGGAACAGAACAGGATGGGAGCGTGCTTGGCACTCAGCTCGGCTTCCCGCTGCCCTGGAGCCTGATTTTTGCATCACAATAAATTAGCTGCGGGTGGGAGAGCCCCAGAGGCTCCCCCATAGGCCCCCTGACCTTAGGAATCCGTCTTGGATTCCCAGGCTCTGATTCCCGGGCCATTACCAGGTGCTCCCAGGGAAACTGAAGTGGGTCCCTCCTGGGGCTGTGCCCCATGGGTCGCATCTGTGTCTATCCTCAGCACACCTGCTAAGTCCAAGCGCACTTTGCAGGTGAGGACACTGAGACCCTAGAAAGGGGCACGGGTTTGCCCAGGTCAGCGTACTGGTGAGCCACAAAGCTGAGGCTTGAGCCTGGCTTTGAGGACTCGGCGGTTGGCACACTTCTCCCACGAGGGCATAGACTCCCAAACTGTCAGAGCTGAGAGGGCCTCACAGATAAATTCACCTTGTCCACCCTCCTCATCCCACATGAGGAGACTGAGGCCAGCAGGGTGTGTGTGTGTGTGGACTCATGCAAGTTTACATAGCACATTAGAGAGTCTAAGTTTGCATCAAGTTCAGACCCTTACGAGATGTGTGACCTTGGACAAAGCATCAAATCTCTCTGAGCCTCAGTGTCCTTATCTGTAAAATGGGGTTATGATACCTACCCTTCAGAGCTCCTGGGAAGGATTAAGGGGACTTCCGAACAAGGGGTTCCCAGAACTGAGCCTGGCTCTAGTAGGTTCAGGTTCTCTTCCTTTCCTTTCTGCTTTCTTATCTGTAGCACAGGGACCATAATATTTGCCCTGCCTGCCCCATTTAAAAGTAGATGAGGCTTGAGAATGTGCCTCACAGATGAGAAGTAGTGGTCACTTGTGACTGAGCATCAGCCTGGTCCAGGCTCTGGGCAGCCAATGTCAGCCAGCTGGACGGGCTGACCAGAAAGCATAAATGCCCCCATGGAGGGCCCAGCACAGAGGGGCAGGCGGGCCTCTTTCTGCTGACTGCATTCTGCCTGGTGGGCAGAAGCTCTTTCTGGGAGCATGTGTTCCGCCTTTTCAAGATGAGGATGCTCAGGTTCAAAGAGGGGAAGACACTTGCCTGTGAGTGCCCAGAGGGGGCACCATCCACTTGACCAAAGCCTGGGGACCCCCAGACACCAGGCCTCCCCTGCTGGGATGTCTTGGCCACCCAGTAGTTCTTCCCTGCTGGCTCACAGTCTGCAGGCCCCAGGGAAGCCACCTGCTGCCCACTTTCCTCCAACATTTGCTACATGTTGGTTGGTGTCTCCCTGTAGTTGTCCTAAGAATGCACGCACTGGCCAACTCGGAGGGTAGGTCCCAGCCAAGAGAGGAGAGAATCAGTCTCGACTCTGCCCACTGCAGCTGGGTGACCTTGGGTCAGTCATTTCACCTCTCCATTCTCATTTCCTTTTCTGCAAGGTGAGGCTAACCCTCCTTTCTGGTTGTTGGGGATTGGGATTGATTTATGGGACATCCCTGGCTGCTAGTAGGTGCTCAATAAATGAGTCACGGCTGCTTTCTGGAATGACTCCCCAAGCTTTTCTTCTTGATCTACACTAGCTCCCATGTGGGCAGGGCCTGTTTTGACCTTTCTCTGCTCCCCAGGGTGCCCCTACCAGCAGGATTTTAGCTCTAGTGCCCTCCTCTCCCTGCCTCGCCCCCTCCCTCCTTCCCCACAGAAGCTGGCTCACCAAGGCTGTGCAGAAGTGAATCATCTTTTTTGGTCTGGGTCCTGTTGGGGACACTGCTTTTGTTGGCCCCGGGCCAAGTCACCTGATTCTTCCCCAACAAATAATAGGAGCCCACCCCCAGCCAGCCAGCCAGCCAATTCACCCAATCTCTTCCCTCCTCTGTTTCTCTATTCATGCTTGTGTTCAATCCTTCATGTCCCCCTTTACTCATATGGCCATTACCTTGTTTATTCATTCACTTTACTGTCCAGCATAAGACTGACACATAGTAGGTACCCAGAAAAATTTTGTTAACCGATGAGCTCGCTTTGCTCCCTTACCCTAGCCTTTCACTCAGGAAACATTTACTGAGCCTGCCTGCTGACCTCTCAGTGGATTTTCAGGACCAAGTCTTGTCAGAGTGAGCCCCATGAAAGAGTCAGAGAAGAGGGGGAGAAGGGGTCCCTTGGGAGGGGGAGGAGGAGCAGGAGCTAGTCCAGTGTGCTGGCCAGGAGTGGAAGAAAGGGGTTTCTCAGAGAAGGTTCAGCTGAGCAGGGCTGGGAAGAGCACTGAAGAGATGAGGACCTGGCAGGGGCAGAGTGGAGGTTCGGTTTATTTAGGACTAGGGACCCCTGGGCCAATGATGAGTATGGCAGGTGGGGCCACAGAGAGAAAGAGAGAGATGAAAAGGCAGAAGGGGCCAGAGGACATCCAGCCTGGTGCTTGGCTGCCCACGAGGAGCTGGCCTGATTGAGGATAGAAACCCAGCACCCTCTCTTCTGGGACAGAATCCGAGGCTCGCTCAGTGGTCGCGGAGGGAGGGACTTACAGGGGAGCCACCTGGTGGCAGAATACCCAAATTACCGACTAAGACTCTGAGGAAATGGTATCTGGAGTATAAAGAGTCACCCCTGCCAAACCGAGGCAGTGCTGAGAAGCTAGACTTCCCCTGAAAGCCTGAAGGGACCAGGGGTCAGGGTCCACAGCCCCTCCCTGCTTGTATCCGTGTTAGTCCCCAGGCATGTAAGGGTGCAGGCGTGATGGGTGTATTCATGGGGCTCCTGTACAAACCTGATGAGTCTATCTGACCCCCCAAACCCTTCCAACACTGTTGAAATGACCACCATTCAATCCCCCACTTATGGAGCTTCTGGAAACTGGCCCCAGGAATCTCGGATGGGATACAGAGTGAAGGGGCATGCCAGGGAGAGTGGGCAGGGCTAACTGTTAACCTTCCGCCCCTGGATCCCATTGGGCAGATCCCATGGGAAGGGCCATCATCCCTTACCATATACCTAAGGACAGTAGGACGTCAGACTGCCCCAGTGTGGGGCAGGGTCCCCTTGGCTAGGGCAGCAGTCATGGGGAGTCAGATCTGCCCAAATAAGATAGGCTGCTGTTCACAACTCCTAAGAAATAATGTGCCCTGTGACTTCCTTCCCATCAGCATGGCTTCTGGGCTGGGTGGCTGGACAGGCCCTGGGGACGTGATATCTTGCTGGCGCAGGCCACAGCAGGAGAGCAAGACCCTGAGAGGCTGCACGGTCCAGGCCATGCAAACCCTCCTGGCTCTCTACTTCCTGGCTGCCTGAAGTGGGCCTGGGCTCTGTTCTCTCTCTAAGCCTCTCCTCCGACATCTTCCATCCATCTTGGCTCAACAGTGATATTAATAACAATCAAGATAACAATGACTTCCTGGGTCCCAGGCTCTATTCTAAACCTTTCATATATTCAGATTTATTTCATCCTCATAACAACCCCATGAGGCAGGTGCTATTATAAGTCCCATTTTAGAGATGGAGAAATGGAGGCTCGGAGATGCTAAGTAATTTTCCCCAGGTTATATATCATTATGAAGTGTGGGAGCTCCACATCCAGTGCTCTTACATATGGTGTGGCTGGCAGCAGGGAATGGGAGCCAAGGGTGGTGTCCCTGTCCCCCTAACTTCACTTTCAAATGGTGGCTTTACTTTGCAGCTTGTTAAAGGTAGGATATTGGGTAGCCTGGATGAGGAGGACATGCCATCAGGAGCCTTCCTTGGTCCAGGTGGTCTAGGAGCAGTGGGGAGTGGGTGTGCCTGCCCCTCCATAGCTGCAGGCCCAGAATGGGGCCACCCCGGGGACTCTAAAGGAAGCTCCTTTTCTGTGTGTTCAATGCCCTGATGACCACACAGCCCCGCTGCCCCTGCCCAGGGCCTTCCCCTGCTGGGCAGCTTCACAGATCTACTGGCCAGCTGGACTTTTCTCTTTCCTCAGTACCTCAAACTCAATGGGCTCCAAGGTTGGCCCACCTACACCTCTCGAAAGGCCCCGTCTAATGTGCTATTTTCATGTGTGACCTGGCCCTTGCCCCACCCCAGCCTGAAGACCTACATCCCCTCTGTCTTGGTCCTCTTCCATCCAGCTTGGCCAGTCTCCTTCCTTGAGGACATTCCATCTCTCCCATCTCCCAGCCCTAGGGGCTCCTCTTCATGGGTCTTCAGGCCTATAGAATTGTATCCCAGCTCCTTGCCATTCAAAGCCTGCTATGGTTGGGCCCCATTGTACCCACTACTTGTTTCCCCTAAACAGGTAGCAAGCCAGCCCTGCGCCCACCTCCTCATCTCCTCACTAGAGCCAACATTGTTCCCACCACCCAGAAATCCTCCCTGCTCTGCCCTACCCCTCGACTCACTGACACCCTGTCCATCCCTGGAGACCCATTCCAAATGCCCCCTCCTCCAGGGAGTCTTCCCTGCCCTCTCCTCCACTGACGATTCTAAAGCTCATCCATCTGAACGACTGCCATCACCATGCCTGCCTTTTCCTCCCCTCTCGGTGGAAGGGGCCAGGTGCGAAGGGCACAGTCTTACTAAAGACAGAAGGAACAAGCCCTGGCTTTGGAGGCTTCAACTCCTGATTCTGCTTCCTCCTGGCTGAGCAATCTTGTATACACTTTTTAATTTCTCTGAGCCTCCGTTTCTTCATCTACAAAATGGGGATGAAAATACATTCCTGACACAGTGTTTGTAAAGTCCCTAGCATACAGTAAGCATCAACAGTAGCTGCAATGATTATTTCTCATCCTGTATCTTTTCCCAAGCCTCGCACATAGAAGGGGCCTAATAAATACCAAATTAGGGGAAGAGTGGGGTCTCAAGCTGAACTTCCCACTAGACTGTGAGCCTGTGAGACCTCTTTTGTGACCTTTGAATGTCACCCTAATTTCTTCATTCTATCAGGGGGCTTGGGTGGAGGGTAAGTGGGCACTTTGGGCCTCTCAGTATTAGGAGGCCTCCATGGGAATGTCTGTGGCTTCAGGGACATTTCAAAAGGGGGCTGGGCAGTCACATGGCCCTCTCCTGACCTGCCATTCCAGTGAGCAAGGACAAGCAGCAGATGAGCCCAAGATGGTCAGTCGGTCAGGGGAGCTCATGGCTCTGCAACCAGCCCAAACAAAGCCAGAGTGGGATGGTGGGCTTGGGGGATGGGGGGTGAAGGCAGTGATCAGGTAGCTCCGGTAAGACAACCCCTCATGGCCTCCTGCACCCTCACCTAGCAGAGCCACTGGGGCAGGGCGTGTGTGTCTCAGCTTGGACCCCATCCCCGTGGGAGGAAATTCCAAGTCTGGATGAGGTCCCCTCTCTAACCTAGTCTTCTCCCCCAAGATCTGCCAGAGGCCTGGACCTTGAAGTGCATGGAAGCACTCAGAGCCTTGTCTACCAGCTCCAGGCCCTAGAACATCATTCCCACACCTCAGGCTGAAGATTGGAAGGTGGCGAATGGCAAACACAGCTGGGGGTGACATTGGTCACTACCACCCAAGCTGGGATATGTTGATCATCATATTTGCTTCTTTCTCCTGGCACCGCCTTGAAGAACTAGGACCAGGGAACTTGGCGGGAGAAGGGGATAGTACAAAAAAGCAAAGAGGAGAATCCAGGAAGAAAATCAAGACTTACTGAGGAGGACACTGTGTGCCCTGAGGTTGGGGTCTGAAGCCCCGGAGCCCTGACTCCACTCAGTTCACGTCCCTTCCTTTGAGATGAGAATAAAGTTGGAAAACCACTGCCAACCCCAATGCCCCCTGCCCATGGCATCTAACAAAAGAGATAAACTGAGGCCCAGAGAGGGAAGGGATGAGCCCACAGTCACACAGCAATTGAGCAACAGGCCAGCACTAAAGGCCAGCTCAGCGCTCTTCCCCTCATGCCACCATGTCCCCTGTGTGTGGGTCAGGCACAGCCATCTTCCTTCCTGAGGGGGAGACAGTGTGGGCCCCCTCGGCTCTTGCACCACGCCTGCTGCTGGCTGGCAGCTTTGACCCCTGGCTATCTTCTTCCCCTAGATGTGGATTCCTCCTCCTTCCCTGCCTCCATTCCTCCTTCCTTTCCCTCCACAAACCTGCCCCAGCACCTCCAGTGTGCCAGGCCCTGTGTTAGGTGCTGGCCATTAGAGGGGAAGAACCGGCCATGCTCCCTCCAGCTGGGGGAGGGGTGGAGTGGGGTGGAAGTTGGCTGACTCGAACACATGTGTGACATCCAACATTCTCTAGGGTGCTGAGTACTGCAGTGGGAGGAGAGGGAGCCAGACTGGGAAGCGAGGGCAGGCTTCCTGGAGGAACTGATGCCTGACGTCCAGAAAGGGCACCGAGCATTCAGCATGAAGAGAGAAGGGCTGGGCCCCAGGGTGGGTAGGTGGGAGGAAGTGTAGCAGGGCGGATGGTGTTTAGACACCACGGCATGAGGGCACAGGCCTGACCATCATCTCAGCCCAGCTAGAGGGGAGAGGCCTGATGGTCATGAGGTACAGAGGAAGAGCAGTCTCCTTCTGAGTTCATTACCACCCCTCCTCCAATCCTCCTCCTATTTCTGGGTCTCTCTCCCAGCTAGAAGCCCTGAGTGATTCTGACCCCCCATCTCTGGCACGATCCCCACATCCAATTAGTTACCAAGGATGAGACAATGTACCTCCAAGATATCTCTTAAACCCTTCTCCTCTCTTTACCCACCATCCTATATCTTAGTCCAGGCCACTCTCAGCTGGCTTGGATTACTGTGGTAGCCCTCCAGCTGGTCTCTTGCCTTCAGTCTTGTCCCCCTCAAATTCACTCTCCACACCACAAGCATAGTGAACCAACTAGCACGCAAATCAGACCTTCCCAGTCCATCCCTCCAAACCTCCAAGAGCTCGCGATTGCTCTCAGGGTGAAGTTCAAATGCCTTAACGTGACTTACAAGCCACTCACGATCAAGTCCTAGCTGACTTTTCCAGAGAAACATGGGGTTTAGGATGAAGACTCCAGAGAAGTGTGGACCTCACTCACTGAGAAACTCAGCATAGGTCAGAATCCACAGCAGTTTCCAGACCTGGGAGGATAAGAAGAATCTCTTCTTTTTGGAACTGGAGGCAAAGTGGGTCTTTGGCTTTGAAGAAAGCCCTCTGCTCCATTATCAGATGGCTGAGAGATCGGGGCCAGCAGGGCACAGAATTAGGCTGGTTCTAAAGGACTCCCCTCCTGTTTCTCAAGTGCCCCTCACCAAGGTAAGAATTCATGCTGCCCGTTCTGGAGCATCTTCCTCAGAGGCCCTTTGGTTGCTTGTTCCAAATGGTTAATTATGCATAGTTCTCTTTCTGGTCTGATTCTTAAATATTTATTAAAGCCTGTCATGTTCATAGTTTAACAAATCAGTTAGTACATCAAGTCTTATAATAGAAAATGGCAGCTCCCTGCTCTGTCTTTAATCTAACTCCCCATTTTTAACTCTTTGTGCTGCTTCTTCCTCTGTATTTCTAAGAAACATAACAACAACAGAAGTACTAACATGCTATTTCTTTATTTTTCCATCAATCCATTGACTTCTTCTTATATAAGAAAATTTTACTCTGTTAGTTCCTTCTCCCCATACACACATTTTCTTTCCTCCTGGAGAAGTATAGTTCTGTATAACAACTTTGGCTAAATTAATATTCAATTTTCACATTATTAGGGATTTGCAAATATTCACAGCTGAACCTTACACTATGATTTTATTTCCTGTCCTGTCTAACTTTTTGTTTTCCTTGGAGTTAATAATTGCCTTCTGTTTCGTTTGCTTTGTTGTCTATGTACCTAACTCTAATGATCCCCAAACTCTCAGCCAAAGCTATAAGGTTCCTATCAATGTGGTTAGACACAGAAGGTGATCTATACTTTCAGTTTTTTCGTTTCCAAATCTAGACATTATTCTTATCCTGTGATCTCCCTTCACTACCAAGGGAATTCCTTCCATCTCTTTTCTGTGCTGATCTCCTGTTTCCTATATCCACCTCCCACTCTTTCCTGGTTTACTCTTTCATTTTGGTGGAGCAATCCTCCAGTAGCTTCTTGAGAAAGGAGGTAAGTTTTTGAGAACTTTCACAACTCCCATCTTTATTCCATCCTTATACTTGATTAGTTTGCCTGCATATAAAATTTCTCTCAAAATTTTGCTCCACTATCTTTCGGCTTCCAGGGTTTTATTGAGTTGTCCAATGCAAATCTTTTACCTGATCTTTTATAAGCAACCTGTTTTTATTTTTTAATCTCTGGAAATTGCTCCAGTTTTTGAGCCTTTCGGGGATTCTGGCTGTTTTTTTGTTTTAACTTCCTGTTCCTTTCTAAACTTGGGTTTCAACTTTTTTCCACAGGACTAGAGAAATCACTCTTTCCCATCTGCATTTAAGCTTCCAAACTTTTGTTGATGCTTCTTCTACCATACTCTTTGTCCTTGTAGGTTTTTGCCTTTTAAAATCTCTTTACTATCTTGCAAGGGTCATTTCAGGAGTGAATATAGACAAATGTGTGTGCTCAATCAGCCATATCTGACTTGAAGTCCCTCATTAGCTCAGTTTGGAGTGGACCTAGCTACAGAGGGCTCAGTGTTCTGCTCCCAGGTACCTGGGCCCCCTCTTGAGTCATTTATGTAAGGCCTTTGTCTGCATGGGTGAATGTTGCAAACTGGGAGCAAGTATTAGCAAATGAATTAGGGCCTGTTCGTATGTAGGTCTACTGTAAAGGATAACCACTCACTTGTTTAAGTGAGGCCCTCTGCAACATTGATAAGAGCTATGTTTATGGTGAAATACTGACTGAGGTTGGATCTGGGCAGTCAGGGAAAGACGAAAGTCTCAGGCTTGCATGGGCAGGGAGTCACACTTGCAATCAAGGAGGGAGGCCTTATCCGTATGAAGGAATGATTCCCCTGGACAGTGGGTGCGCACACATGACCCTACCCTGTTGTTCTGCAGTAGTAGTTATGTTCACAGCGGTGTTGAGGTCTTATTTCTCTTCTCTATGTACTGCCTTGCTCTGGACCCAGTGGGCAGAGGGCAGTCAGCCGCACCCAGAGTCTCTGAGGCATCTGTGTTCCTGGGCAGCAGTCATACCACCAAGGGTCTGTTGTGCATTAACTAGTCCCATGGTGTGGTAAGGATAAGGGAAGAGATTTAATAATCAGAGGAAGTTCAACAAAGAGGAAGAGCAGGAAAAAATATTTATTGTGGCCCTGCTTATACGGGGTAGCCATATAATTTATAATCCAAAGTGGGACATTTTTGAGAGTGCAGGGGACTATAAATAATTATGCTGCGGCCACAGGCGCAACGTGAGGTGTATGGACTCCCTTTTACTTTTATATGGGATCTCATTGAATTCCTTGAATAGTCCTATAATTGATCTGATTATCTTTCTGTGATGCTAAAAGAGGGTAGCCATGTGCTCAAGGTGACAAAGCTAGAGCTGGCATTTGACACGGATCAGTCTGATTCCAGATCTGCTTGTCCTCTTTCCTCTCAGCCTAAAACCTGCCTGTTCAGGGAAGAGGTTGTTTGGCAGGGGCTAGGCTGGGGGGTCAGAGGGATTCATGGAAATAGTGGGCTGGAGGAATAAGGAAAATTTTCCAGGCAGCTCTGAAGCCCAGTGAGCCCAGGCGCCAGTTCCAGGTTCAGGATCCTTAGAGCCAGAGGGAGTCTTGAGGCCCTGGCCTTCCCATGCTGGCGGGATCGAGTCAGATCCATGTCCCCTCAATCCAGAATGATTCAGAATGACCCTAGAGCCCTTCATAGTGCCCAGGTGCACTCTTTAAAGATCTGCACATGTGGTCACAGTAAAAGAGAGTTAGGTCAATGCAAACCACACAGGTACAACCGTCTTGAAATGTGGATGTATGAAGATACCCACAACTTCACAGATGTAATAAGGATATACACACATGTCAATATGCATATCCATGTACACACTTCTGTCCCATACACAGATCCAGTCACCCTTACCCCTGCCTCACATACGATGTGTACACACAGGCTTTGGGCTGAGACTTTCAACAGTTACCATGTACCTCACCCCCATGACACCCCAGCCTCTCCCCTGGGAACCCCTGCCCTTTCATGAAGGGTGGCAGTCTTGGGCCCCAGCCTTTATGCAAATGCCAAACCACAGCTCGCTCCATCTTTTCTCTCCTTTCTAATTGACTGTTTTCCCTCCTTGCTGGGACTGCGGGAGCCCTGGGTCGGCATTCAGAAGGGATCTCCCCCCACTGCCTGGCCCCTCCAACCCGGGCTCCCGGCGCTTTTAATCTAGTTACTTTTCCATCAACACACTGGGAGAAAGACACAAAAGGGCATAATCGTATCTGTGGCTGTTGATGTTCAATTAACCACATAACCTTTAGGCGCTCTCTCTCTCTCTCTCTCTCTACCCCTCCCTGCACCTCATCCCCCTTCTCAAGCCAGCTGCCCCTCTTGAGCCTGACACTGGCACAGCTCTGACACCCCACACCAAAGACTGGACCTCCTGGCCCCTGTGAGATGCCCCAACTTTTAGGGAAAACAAACCTTCGACCCCAATCTCAACTGAACTCTCCATCTGGCCCCTGCCGGCCCCTGCGGCCACCCCTCGGGCCCACTCCAGGCTTGGAGTGAGAGGTGCCTCTGGGAGCGGGCACCCCGCAAAACTCCGCTTTCTGGCCCTTGTCTGGGGCCAGCAGCTGTCATTTGCCGGGCGTTCCGCTTTCTCCACTGTACCATGCTAATTTTTCGAGGGACAATTTTTCGACAATGAGTCCTCCAGCCCGAACAGAAACCCTTTATGGGGCCGGCCCCAGGGAGGCCGCGGCGCTGCCAAGGCAAACAAAGGCTCATTGCTGCCGCGGAACATGCCTGCGCCTTCCAGGGCCGGCTTCGCAGAGCGCGCCGCCTCCAGCCCGCGCCGAGGTAGCACCTGGTCCGCCAGCTCCTGGCGCCTCATCAAGATATCAATCACGGCGCGGGGGCAGGGGGGCGCGGGCGCCGAAGGCTCCAGAACCCGCATGTGCAGGTAGCCGGCCGGCCAGGCGGCCAGGGCTGCTTGGCAGGGAGCGCCGGGATCTGGGGAAAAAATTCAAGCCCCAAAGCTGAAGCGCTTAATTAGGCTGATATCATCCCGCACAAATGTTCCTCCGACAGGAAGGCTTCTGGGCACCAAAATTATTTTGTGATTAAAAGCGAAAGGGAAGGAGAAATGATTCGGTCCTCTGCAGATCTTGGAGTGGTAGGGGAGGCTGTGGGGCAGGGAGTGAGCCCACGGTGGCGGGACCCGGCCAAGCTGCCCCCCCACCCCCACCCCGGGGCAGAGAGGCGCAATTGTCCACTGGTATCTGTCACTCTCGGTCTTTCCGCATTGCCCAGAACTTTCAACAGTTTAAATGACAGTAAATGTCCGGATTCCTGCGTACAGGTTGTTTCTTTAATTCACACACCAGGCCTACAAGACCATGCATGTCATCATCACCCCATTTTGTAGATGAAAATGAGCTCAGAAAGGTGACATCTTGTCCGAAGTCCCACAGCTGGTCAGTGGACAGGTGAAGAGTCGCATGAGGCTTGTCCTTCCAAAGGCTCCTGCGCCTGGAAAACGCCATCCAGGGCGCGGCCAAGGTGCCAAGTGGATACTTGACGGACACTCTCTGTCCTGTGACCGTCCCACTTCAGGACCGGACGAGCATCCCTGCTCCAGAAAAAAGGAAACTGGGGAGGGCCTTGTCTCAGGCCACGCCTCGTTAGCGCCAGAGCCTCAACCAATCCCGGCCCGGACACATCGCGCCCGCTGCGGGCCCCGCCCAGCACCGGCGCAGGCACCGCGCGGCCACCGCGCGCAGGCGGACCGCGGGCCCGTGGTGTTGGCCGCGCTCTGCGCGGAGAGGCCGCACAGCGCGGTGTCCCCGGGACGACCTTTGGAATCTATGGCAGGCCTGGGCCAGGCTCTGGTAACGCCACTCACTCGCCGTGTGACTTCCTGTGCCTCAGTGGTCTCACCGTAACATGGGACAAGGGCAGTACCTGCTTCACCCAGGGCTAGCCGTGGGTGTGCTCAGAAAACTCCGTTGGGCAGGCCTGCATCGACCTCCGCAAAGCGGGTAAACGTCTGTGCTTCTCAAGTGCCCCTCCCCGCGACCATTTTGGTCCTTCCCTGGGACACGCCCCCAACCTCCCCAGGAGTCATTACTGAAGGGGCCCAACAGGGGGCGCCCGACCTGACCCAGCCCTACGAGTATGGGGGCGCCTCTCCTGATTGGTTGGTACTCATGCTGTGCTGGTTGTTAAATATTTTGAATATTACTGATTATGTATGTAATAAAATATTTTGCCGTTGGCAAAGACGTATTTACAGTATCAAGACACTAAAACTAGGAAATGTCCTATTCAGTCAACCATCCATTCGTGACTTAAGTCACACGTTTTGAGATCTTTTCATTATTGATTCATTGAAGCATTGATTTCTGTGCATATTCACTCATAGACTCAGTTATTTATTATGCGGCAGTGCACTCACATACACAAATCCCTTCTCATGGGTCTGGGTGCATCAGGTGGTCCTTGGACAGTCGTCCTTTAAGGACCCCACTGTCTACTGTGGGGGTTTGAGTGTGTACACCACCATCTCTAAACCAAGAGCACCAGGTAAGTGCCAGGAGAAAAGAGTTCGGAGTGTTCAATGAGAGGGGTCAGGTGGCTTCACGAGGAGGAGACTGCAGAGCTGAGCTGAGAAGGATGGACAGGGTGGGGGCACTGGGCTGAGGGTTGTTGGCAGCTTTTGAGCACGGCAGTGGAGATGGTCAGATCTGTGTTTTAGGTGGAGCTGATCTGTGGCAGTGCCCTCTGGGGAAAGAGCATGGGCTTTGGGGCAAACCTGTATTATAATTTGATTCCCTAATTAACCTGCTGGGAGGACTCAGACAAGTTACTGAACTTCTCAGAGTCTCAGGTACTTCCACTACAAAATGGGGACAACAAACCTATTTCACCCAGCTGTCATGACTATTCTGTGAGTAGTCAAACTCTGCACCAAGAGCAGGGCATGTGGTAGGCACTTTGTCAGATGGTGAGGGCTCAGTAAAGGGCTGTTATCACTCCCAGGCTGGTGGAAATAGGGACCAGAGAACAGAGTTGAATGCAAGAGACCCCTTGGGGTCCCGGCAGCAGATTGGACACAGCAAAGATAAAAGCAGGCTCAGGGATAATTGAGATCTCAGGATTGGGGGGGAAGAGAGTGGGATTCCCTGAAACAAGGACATGCGAGGACAAACAGGTTTGTATAGTGTGTTAGTTTGCTGTGACAAATTACTCCAAAACATAATGGCTTATAAAGCAATCATCAACATTTAATGTCGTTCCCAGTTTCTGTGAGTTAGAAATTTGGGAGCAGCTTAGCTGTGTGGTCCTGGCTTGGGGTCTTTCATGAAGTTAATCAAAATGTTGGCTGAGGCTGCAGTCATCTGAAAGCTTGACCGAGGCTGGAAGATCTGCTTCCAAGGCAGCTCACTCCTGACTGACAAGGCAGTGCTGGATATTGGTGGGAGGCCTCAGGTTCTCCCACATGGGCCTCTCTGCAGGGCTGCTTGAGTGTCCTCATGTCATGGCAGCTGGCTTCCTTGGGAGAGCTAGGAGACCTTCTCCGTGCTCAGTTGGTCTTACAGACCAGCTCTGATTCAGCACAGGAGGAGAGCATGCAGGGTAGGAATACCAGGAGGCTAGGATCCTGGGGGCCACTTTGGAGGCTGGCTACCACAGAGAGAGATTTAATAGGGTCAGTTTATTACATGTAGACTTGGAGGTGTTAGTGGGAGTCCCAGACAGGGAAGATCAGCAGGTCACTGCAATGCCTGAAAGCAATAATATCATTGTGACTATTACAACTACTGCTATTATCGCTGCTGCTACTTCTAATGCTCCCTCAGCTTTAGTTCCTAATGTGTGCCAGGGGCCATGCTGGGCACTCTGCATGTATCCTCCCACTCCATCCTCTCAGCAGCCCTATGAGGGCAGTTTAGCATGCCATTTGCTAGAGAGTAAATTTCTGTGCATTTACTCTGCCTTTCTGGCTCAAGTTCACTCAGGGAATAGGACAGAGCTGAGAGTAGGACATCAGGAAGGGTTGAAATCAGGACAGCTATGGAGATCTGGGCAGGAGGAGTCATGGTCTTTCTCATCAAGCAAGGCCAGAAGTGTATCTGATGCTTGGTTTCAAATTCCTGTGAATGCGTGCATGCCTATGGGTGTGTGTGGTGTGAATCCATGAAGAAGACACTGTGAGCTAGGCTTCTGTCCCAAAAAGGGTCAGCTAGAGCAGGGGTCAGACGCTTTGTCTATAAAGGGCCAGTTTGTGAGTATTTTAGTCTTCATGAGCTGTACGGTCTCTGTCAAAACTATTCCCCTTTGCCTTTGTAGTGCCAAAGTAGCCAAAGGAAACAGACATACACTGGAAAGAATGAGCATGACTGTATCTTAATAAAACTTTATTTACAAAACAGGCAGTGGGCTAGATTTGTCTCGGAACCAGTTTATCAATCCCTGAACTGAGTGTTAATATTGTTCTGTGATTGTTTTAAAATTTTCCTTTCCTGTCTGTGGTGGACATGGAGATGTTCCACCCAGACTCCCTTTCAAGGAAGGACTTGCTATGGGGAGTGTGGCCAGGAGACAGCTCCAGCTGTCTGCTTCCTCAGGGCGGCCTCAGCTGCAGAGAGCCACCCAATCCAAGGTCATGTTCTTGCCAGGACAGCCAGAACAGGGTGTAGAGCTCAGCCTTTTTGGTCCAGAGCTCCCCAATGGTTGGCCAAGGCTTGGTTTGGCCTGCATCACAGTATAACGTCCACCTCTGTCCAATCCTGCTTTTACCATCAAACATGCACTCCTTGGAGAAGAATTTTAAAAAGGCCAAACTTGTAATATGATGAATTCATTGATAACAATTACGCAAGTGTGGCACAAAGGCTGGCTGCTCTGAGGGGCTGCAGGAGGACGCAATCTCAGGAGAGGGCATGGCAGCTGCCTTTAAAGGACTCCTTCCCGAGTTAATGTGCTGTGCTAGATGCTGGGTGGGCTGGCACCAGGTGGGCAGCGTGGCAGGGGAAGTCAGTCTCAAGTGGGCGAGGGTGGCTGAATGGGCAGAGACACTGCTGTGGGGACGAGAAGGCCAAGTTCACGTGAAGGAAGGGTCTGTTCTGAGGGGAATCAGGTAGAGTGCTCAGAGGGAAAGGGAGGGGCTTGGTGCTGGGAGGTGCCTGGTCACGGCTTTGCTCCCTCCTCTGGGAATTCTGCTCGTTTCCACCATGAGTGCGGTCACAGTGGCGAGGAATCCCCTTACCCCTAAGTTTCCAGTCCCAGTGCATTTCTGTGCTTCTGGCTTTGCAGTGTCACTGAGACCAGTTTGGAAAAACAACAGATGATAACCAGCCCCAATACGCCCCTCCCCATCATTCTTGTTCATTCTTGCACCCAGCTCTGTGCTGTGGTCTGCCAGGGAACCCAGCCATGGCTGCTGCTCTCAAAGAGGTCACAGTCCGGTGAGGGACACACCTGCATACTCACCAGGGATGGTGTTACAGGAGCCACAGCAGAAACACAAGCCAGGTGCCTGGAAAGGAGGGCCTTCGGGAAGGCTCCACAGAGCAGGGGTGATGTGCAAGTCTGACTGGGATTTCAACAGGCAGGCCGAGGGGGAGGGAACCTGGGAGAGAAGAACGGCCAGACATGGGCCTGTGAAGGAATGGAGAGAGGTCTGTGCGGTCAGCCCAGGGCAGGGCTCCTGTGAAGGGCGTGGCAGAGATGAGGCTGGGAGAGTAGGTTAGCGCCCACTTGTGATGGGCCTGGCCACCATGCAGAGATGTCCGGTTGTGTTTCTCAATAGAGCCTGGTGCCCCCCGTGCAGTCACAGGAGCAGTTGTGGTCCCAAGGGCAGTGGAAGCCACAAAAAAAGGAATCGCACGTTTTATTGTGCCTGTTTTCTAAATGAGGAAGCGAAGTCCAGACGGGAGAGGAGGTGGCTCCGGCTGCACGGCCCCTGTGGGCAGGCCGGTTCGGCCTCGGATTGTGCCGCCCCCACTCCCTTGGCTGTGGTGCTGGTGCTGCCAACCCTGCAGCTCGGGGCTGTCTGAGCAGGGCCCTCCAATCCCACAGGAACAGGCCCGTTCTGCCCTTGTCCCAGATCCTCTGGGCTCAGGCACACCTAGGGCCTAGGGCATCTACTTCCAAGAGAGTCATACCCCATGTTTATCCGTTGCCTAATCATATACCATTACAGTTGTATGGCCTATGTGGGGACAAAGAGGGTGGGGGCATTTGGCAATAACCCACTATTGAACAGAGGGTTACTAAGTGCAGGTGTGTGACAGGTGACAGATTCTGTGGTGGATGAGGACAGATGCAATGGACCAGAAATCCCTACACTTGAAGAACCCTTGACCTTGGTATTTCTCCTCCTGAAGATTACCCAAAGATAATAGTCATAGCTGTACAGTGACATTAGGAAGACCTAGCATGTGCTTGGGGTTCTAGTATAGCAGGACCACCCCCAAGTGAGCCAAAAAAAAAAAAAAAAAAATTAATGTAATACTTTAAGACAGTGTTAATGCCTCAGGGGAAAACTGGAACTTTGCCAGATGTCCTTACAGTTATTTTACAACTTGTATTTCATAGAGCATCTTGGGAGGCGGGGAGCAGCGCGCCCAATATTTCCAGTGCTCAGAGGCATCTAACATCTTAATCTGGCTCTGAGGAAGATCACAAAGATACAGCTGCAAGAGGGGCTGTGGAGTCCTGTGCAAAATAATGAAAAATTAGAAGCAGCCCCAGTGCCTAACAATAGAGGATCAGTTAACTAGATCGGGGGGTTTTGTATGATTTTGCTCTAGGTGACTGATAGAAAACATGAGGAATACTTAAAGGCTTGGGGAAATAGTATCATACAGAGCTACCTCAGCTTAGCAGGTATCAAAACAGTGCTTAATATAATGCACTTCATTTGTTTGCTTGTTTTCAAAGTATAGAGGCATAGAAAAGCCTGAAAATATTCCAGCATGTAAGAAGTGGACATTTATAGCTGGTGAAATTACAGGTGATGTTTATTATATTTTATTTTTGCTTTTACGTGTTTTTCAAATTTTCTGTAGTGAATATATGTTACTTTGATAATTAATTAATAACATCAAATGTTTCATGGAGAGCACTGGCCCAGTCTGGTGGGGTCCTGACCTCCAGGGACTCCCAGACTGGTGGCGGGGGCCGGGGAGGCCCCAGCCCTGGAAACGGAACTGCTTGGACCCATTCTTCGAGCAGCCCCATTGAAAGGGGTTACATGACAGCTCCCATTGGGGGAGAGTTTCTCGTATGAGGAGCGCCAACAGGGAAAATGAAAGAAAAACACAAAATGAGAAACTACCTGAGTTGGTTGTGAAGACAAACACATGGACTGCAGCCCCAGCTGGCAGGTTTTGACACTTGCTTCCTGTCCGGTTACCTACCTGGGGAGCTCTGGGCACCCTGCCATGCCCCCTGCAGCTGGACTGAGGCCATGGCTGGTGGGCCCACCCATGTGTATCCCTGAAAGAGCACGCCCAAGGGGGGGTCTCCAAGGAGAGCCACATGATGCTCAGGCTGAGATCCAGAGGACACAGAATCTAACAGGAGGAAGTGAAGGCAGGGAGGCAAGTGGCCGGCCCAAGGCCTCAAGGTTGGGCTAGAAATCTGAGAGCATCGGCTCCACTGTCTGCTGGTTATCAACCAGCATTTGTACATGGAGCCTCAGCTAGCGTCTTTGAGAAGTGATGCTGACATGCTCACAGTTCACTGAGGGCCTCCACTGCCCCACCCCTGGGAGCTGGCCCTCCACTCCTGGGGCTTCCTGGCTTGGAGAAGAGGACCCTGGCTGGCATGCTGTATGTATCTGTCAGGTAAGGGAGCTCAGACATCAGCCTCAAACTGACTCCTCTCCATGTGTGCCCTGGCTTCAGTCTGCAATCCCTGCAAGAAGGTAGCAGAAGAAAGGGGCTGGATTTTAATTCAAGTCGAAAGAATAGTTATCGACTATCTGCTCTGTTACCACTGTTAGAAGCACTGGGTAGTTGTTTTTAAAGTATAAAGTATATGTTGTTGGAGGGGAATAATTTAATCAGAGAAAAGTTTTGGAAAATAATTTTTCCAAAAGATTGTGTGTAATCTGGGGGTAAATGGTGTGTGTGTGTGTGTTGGGGTGTCAGTATCTGATACCTGTTACATTAAACAGGGAGGACTTCCTGGAGGAGGTGGGCTTGAAAAATGAGATGATTGGGAAAGGCAGGGGAGGCTTGGCCAGACAGGCAGGTTGGTGGCCACTGTCTGTGAGCCCAAGGAGGCTGAAGACAACAGGAGAAAGCAGGCCCAAGAGAGGCTATAGGTGGTCTGGGAAAGGCATGGGCTCTGGGCTCAGGCAGAACCCGTTTCTGTGCCAGCTCTGCCCATTACCAGCTCTGTGACCTTGGCCAAGTTTCTGAACATCTCTGAGGCACATTTCACTCATCTGCCAAATGAAGATGGTGATCCAGAGAAAGCCGCCCTCATGTGTATGGCCCTTGGCAGGACCCTTCTCCCAGAAAATTCCAAGTCCAGGAGTCTGAAATTGGCGCCGAGACCCACAAGGAAGCAGCAAGTGGGGCCCTAAAACTGGTGCTCGGAGGGAGATAAGTGAGTCAATGTGAGCAGGGATCAGTTTGTCACCTTCCAGATGTGGGTTCAGGGAGGGAGGCAGCAGATTCGCCCCACACCGCTGTGGTCAGACAGGCACACAGCACTGCCAGTTCATGCACGGTGGTCCTCTGTGCCTTCCCCTCACATCCCACTGCCCTTCCACCAGGCTCAGAGGGACCCTGCTGTGGGGACAGCGCTCAGGTGTGCACTGGCAGACCCACGGGGCGGCATGAGGGGTGGGGTGAGGAACCTTGACAAGGAGGCCAAGCAGAGGAACAGGGCAGGTGTGAGCTGAGGCCAGGAGACCCCCTGAGTGACTAGGGCAGCGGGCGGCAGGCTGAGGTCCTGTGGGCATGCAGAGGGAGCTCAGAGCCACCCTGCCTTGGCCATTGATGCCAACAGGGTCCGCAGTGGGTAGGAGAGCTATGAGATGATGCACAGCAAGTGGTAGCTTCGGTTTCCGGAAACCTGCCTTATTCTGGAACATGTGAAGTTTCAGCAGCCAGTGTGGAAATTGCTCCAGGCTACAAGAGAGGGTCTTTGGACTGTGCTGGGTCAAAACCAGGAACCCCCAGGGGAGTGGCCCACACACCTATTGGCAGCAGGGACCTGAATGGCATTGGGCTCCTGGTCTCCAGAAGAAGGGGCCTGGAGGAAAGCAGGGGGAAAAAGGTAAAAAATAGGATGTGGGGGGACATGGAGCCTCAGGGAGAGCAGGCCTGCTCAGCAGGGCTAGAATGGGGCCTGGCTTCTGGCTGGAGAAATGGGGAGGAGGAAAGGTTCTATTCAGTCATTACATTTCAGAACTAATGGGAATGTTGGGATCATTAGTTCAGCCCTTTGGGAATCTAATGCCCAGAGAGGGCAGGTGGCTGGCGCAAGGCTACAGAGGAATATGAGAGGAAGGGGGCCAGGGCAAGGTGGGCAACGTGGCTGGAATCCCAGCAGGGAATTTTCCTGAGGCCCCCAGTGGCCCCATGACAGGACAGAACAGGAGGCCTGTGGACCTCAGTGTTGGTCAGAAACTGCGGGTATTTGAGGGGTTGAGGGCAGGGTGGGCACAAGGCTGCCTGCTGGAGATGGGGCTGGGAAGCTGGGAGCTGGGTAGCCCTGGCCTCAGTGTGGCTGTGGGGACTGGGAGGGAGAGGCAGCAAGTCATGAGAGGGAGGTGAATGTGTGACCCTCCTGCAGCGACCTCTTCACTGTCCACTCCAACCCCACCCCCAGCCATAGCCCCCTTCTCAACATGAGGGTTTGGGGGCCCACCATGATGGAGGCTGATTAGAGTGATCTGTGAGAGGGTCCAGATGTGGGCAAGATCTGCACTGGATAGTGGAACTCTTGTGGGCAATCCTGGGTCTCACCTCTGAGTCCCCAGCCCCTGCCCTATCGTCCTAGCCCATGGCAGGTGCTGTGGAGTCAATTAATCAATGAATGAATTCAGGCATGGATTATTACAGGTGGAGAGTGGGGACAATTCACAGGCATTGCAGATGGCTGAGCAGGTGGCCACGTATCTCTACACATAGGACCATGTCCTGTAAATGACAAAACTTCCTCTTCATGTTGTAACAGGGGCATCAATTCAGAAGATCATGGGGTAAGCCATGTTTTTTCAATGCAAGAGTCTGGCACACTGTTTACAGGAAAGATTTCACATGTGGCTTGTCCATAATAATGTGAGCCTGGCCATGAGGTCAAGGCAACTGCACTGGAGGGTGTGAGGTTGGAGCCTGTCTGGGCCCTTGGTCCAGTGAGGGTGGCCTGGGTATGGCTCTGATAAGGTACAGTGTCCTCAAGCCCAGGCCTAACAGCAGATGGCAAGTCACTCTGGGGGCCTATTTGAGAGGACATTCCTCAAGCCTACCAAGTCAGAGCAGAAGAAGTGAAAATAGCCAATAGGATCTGCTGTAAGGACTTCCACTTGGCCAACTTGGAGAAGGCCAGAAGAGGGTAGGAAAAGCAGAGTCTGTGCAGAGACGCTTTTCATCTCCCTGCTCCCCTTCTCTCCAGCTCAGCTCCTCTGCTCTTTGTTGGCCACAAAGACAGTGAGTTTTGGTTGTCAGAGGAGGTACAGCCAGGGTCAAATCTAGTCCCTCAGACTCTAAGCCAACGTTCTCTCCTCTGGGCAGATAAAGTTTGAACTGGATGATAGTGAGGAGGGTCTGAGTGTCCCAGTGCCAGAAAATGCATGGTCAGACCAGACCTGCAGGTAGAGATAACAGGGGTTACAGGCAGAGGAGAGGTGTGAGAGGCTGGGCAGCCTGAGGCCATGAAGGTTTAACTTGGAAGGAAAGTAAGTGGTGTAGACCAGAGGAGTGAGAGTATGTATTAGAAAGAGCCAGGTAGAATTGGGAAACTGAGGCAGCCACTCAGCTGCAGGCAATGAGACATGGGGAGAGTAACATGAGGTTCCATACTCAAGGGAGGTGGTGGGACTGTGACAATGACAATCTTCCAGTAGGAGGCAGGGTGGGGTTTTGTGGGCCCAGGCAGGCAGCTGGGCCAGGGAACTAGAATACCAAAACAATTTTGAAAAAGAACAAAGTTGGAGAACTTAGGCTACCTGATTTCTTTGAAGCTACAGCAATCATGAAAGGGTGGTATTGGCAAAGGGATAGACACGCAGATCAATGAAGGGAATAGAGTCCAGAAATAGACCCACATATATATGGGTCAACTGATTTTCAGCTAAGGCACAAAGACAATTTAATGGCAAAGGGGTAATCTTCTCAACAAATGGTCTGAAACAATTGGACATACATATGCAAAAAAAAAAAGAAAAGAACTTTGATTCATATATAAAAGTTGACTCAAAATGGATTGTAGATCTAAATGTAAATATAAAAATTTTCGGATAAAATCTTTGTGACTTGGGTTAGGCAAAAGCACAATTCCTAACAGGAAAAATTGCTATATTGGAGGGTGTCAAAATTTAGAACTTCTGGGCCGACCCCGTGGCTCACTCGGGAGAGTGCAGTGCTGGGAGCGCAGCGGCGCTGGGAGCACCGAGGCCACTGGTTCGGATCCTATATAGGGATGGCCCGTGCGCTCACTGGCTGAGAGCGGTGTGGGCGACACCAAGCCAAGGGTTACGATCCCCTTACCGGTCACAAAAACAAAACAAACAAACAAACAAAATTTAGAACTTCTGTCCCTCAAAAGACATTGGAAAGTAATGAAAAGAGATTTGTATCCAAAATATAGAAAGAACTCTCAAAAGTCAATGATGAGAAAACAAACAATCCAATTAAAAAATGAGCACAGAAGAAGACAGAGATGTCAAATAAGCACGTGAAAAGTTGGTCAACATAATTAGTTGTCAGCAATGTGCAAATTAAAACCACAATGAGAAATGGTGCAGCCTCTATGGAAAATGGTATGGAGGTTCCTCAAACAATTGCAGATAGATCTACCATATGACCCAGCTATCCCACTGCTGGGAATATACCCAGAGGAATGGAAATCATCAAGTCGAAGGTATACCTGTTCCCCAGTGTTCATCGCAGCACTCTTTACAATAGCCAAGAGTTGGAACCAGCCCAAATGTCCATCATCGGATGAGTGGATACGGGAAATGTGGTACATCTACACAATGGAATACTACTCAGCTATAAAAACGAATGAAATACTGCCATTTGAAACAACATGGATGGACCTTGAGAGAATTATATTAAATGAAACGAGTCAGGCACAGAAAGAGAAATACCACAAGTTCTCACTTATTGGTGGGAGCTAAAAATTAATATATAAATTCACACACACACACACACAAAAAAAAAAAACCGGGGGGGAGGGAAGAAGATATAACAACCACAATTACTTGAAGTTGATACAACAAGCAAACAGAAAGGACATTGTTGCGGTGGAAGGAGGAGATGGAGGAGGGAGGGAGGTTTTGGTAAGGGGAAACAATAATCAACCACAATGTATATCGACAAAATAAAATTAAAAAAAAAAAAAGAAAAAAAAAAAAACCACAATGAAGATCACTACACACCTATTGGTATGTTTAAAGCAAACTAACCTACCTGCCCATACCAAGGGCTAACAAGGATTTGGAACAGCTGGATCTCTCATACATTACCGGTAGAAATGCAGAAGGGTACAACCACTTTGGAAAACAGTTTGGAAGTTTCTTAAAAAGTTAAACACACTCCTACTATGTGACCCAGCCATTTCACTTCTAGATATTTACCCAAGTAAAATGAAAACTATGTCCACATAAAAACCTGTATGTGAATGTGTACAGTAGCTTTATTCATAATCAACAATAACTAGAAACAACCCAGATGTCCTTCAAAAGGGGAACAGCTCAGCAAACAGTGGCACACCCATTCAATGGCATCCTACTCAGCAGTAAAAAAGAAGAAACTACTGATTAGTAAAACGCCATGGGTGAATCTTAAATGCATTTTGGTCAGTGAATGGAGCCAGAAACAAAAGGCAACATATTGTATGACTCCATTTCTATGGCATTCTGCAAAAGATAAAACTATTGGGAGAAAAAGCGAATCCGTGGTTGCCAGTGTGGGGAGAAGGGATCAAGTACAAAGGAACAGCATGAGGGAGTTTGGGGTGATGGAGTGCTTCTGTTTGACACGGGGGGCTAGATACATGACTCTATGCATTTGTCAAAAACTATAAGACTGACTGTACAACAGAGAGAGAATTTGACCTATGCAAATTAAAAAACAACTAGGATGTGGGGGAGCCCAAAAATGAAATGCAGATCGTGACTAGTGAATCAAACCTTATTACAAATGAGAGACATAATCACAAGGAAGGAGGTGGAGGAAAAGGAGCTGACCTATGTAACTTTGGAAAATCGTGTTTTTTTGGCTACTGTGAACCTAAGTAAAAAAGACTGTCCACAAACATTGTCTTCTAGTTGGTAAATTTGTTTCTCGCAGGGGTACAGGTTGGCATTCTGCAACTACTGTACATGTAAACTAGGATTGAACTAATAAGTAAATCTCTGGTAGAAAAAGAGCCAGGTTTCTCACTGCAGAGAAAGAACCTACAAATAATCAAAGGGAAAATGCTAGAATGAACCCTGAGTTAAATTTGGAAGAGTCAGCATGAACTCATGTGTGTACACACACGCACACAGAAAGATAAATATAGATGCATGTGCATACGTGGGTTAGTATACACACATATTTCCTAGCTCTGTCTGCTCTGAGGGCCTAGACACAGTGACACCCCGATAGCAAAGAGCACATGTAGCACATAGCTCTTGGTTTCTAAATATCACTATTCAATAAAAGGAACAGGGCTCCTTGGAGAAGTGGTTGGTTCCAGGGTTGGGGCAGGGAAAATACAATGCAGAAAAAAAAGGATGCGCATCACAAGAATACACACAGGAGGGGACTTCAAGTTCTAGGAAGATAGAGTAGATGTACTTTTCCAATTCCTCCTGCTAAGTACAGCTATAAATCTTGGACATTATATATAAAACAAACAAAAACCTCTGAAATGTGAAGAGAAGGCAGACTGGCTAGGGACCTCAGGAGGACATGGTGGTAAGCTCCCTGGGTTTTCTTTTTGTCTCATGTATTTAAGACTTGGAGATAAAGAAGCATCCAACCCAGAAACACCAAAAGGCACAGACCAAAAGAAAAAAAAAGCTCCATCAAAAGCCTGCTCTCTCTAGCCAAAGGACCAGGAAAGGAACAGCCTAGCAACACAGAAAAATTTTTTGACAGTAACCACCCTACTCCAGCCAAACACTATGGAAAAAATACGTGGTCCCATCCTCACTCCTATTTAGCAAAGGCCAAATGGCCTTTAGACTACCTCTCTTGCAAGGCTGTAATAAGGTACCCCAACACCCACTCTGGAGTGGTGTCAGAGAAGGCCAAGTAGGGAGCTGGGACTTTCATCTCCACCCAGCCATAATAAGGTACCCTGTTCCCCCTCTCCCATACTGAGGTGGTACCAGAGGAGGTCTGCTGGATAGTCAGGACTTCCACCATTGCCCAGTGATAACCAGGCCACCCTCACACCAGTACCAGTGGAGAGCACAGGGGAGCCAGAACACATGGGTGCCAATTCACAGAGGAGGAAATGGAGGCTCAGAGGAATTCAGTAACACACCCAAGGTCACATGGCTGGTGAGTGGCAGGGTTGGGACCAGGAACCAGGTGGCCTGACTCTGGAGCCGCTCTTCCGTATCTGAAATATCCCTGATGTGGTCTTATCTTAGGGACCCAAAGCCTTACCAAGGGTCTGAGTGTCACTTTAAAAACCTTTATCAGACCCCAAGGACCAAGAACAGAGCCAGATCTGACCTAGGTCCTCTTGGTGATAACTCTTGTTCCGGCCCATTTGGACACCAGGTGGGTACCTTGTAACTTGAAATACCAAGAGGAGAAACAGGCAGCTGGCTGACATTAGATTTTCTGAGGGGCTTATGGGTTTCTATTTTTCCCCCATTTGAAAAGCCAAGGTGGGTTCAGGGGTACAACCAACCTTTCCTCGACAAAGCAATTAAGCTGCTTCACAGAAAAACGGCTTTGTCTGGCCCTTGGATCCCACTGGAAATGGTGGTAGCAGATCATGCGCATTCAGCAAACCTCTTGTCTCTGACGACTGCTGGCTTTGGATGTGGTCCAAGAACTGGTGCACTGTCAGTCTCCAGCCCAAGCTGGTCCTGGCTGCCCTGGGTGAAGGCTTTAGCTGGGCCGGATTCTTGGGACTTGATTTAGTACATACTGAGCTGTTTGAGTCTTCTGCACAAAAGGGAAAAACAATCCCTGGATGTCTGTTACAGTCGTCATCTTAATGATACTAACAATGAAGATGATGACAGCTTTAGCACAGCCAGCTTTCTTTGAGGACCACATGTGCCAGGCCGTTCTGGGCACCCATCTGCTGGCCCCGTGAGGTAGGCAGAGTTGCCCCACCCATTGTACAGACACAAAAGCAAAGGCAAAGAGCAGCTTAAAAGCAGCCCTGTTTTCACTAAATGCTTCCAGAATTTGTGTCCTTTCCTTGGTGTGAACTGTATACCCAGGGACGTAACTGGCACAGAGCTAGGCATAGCCAGGCATTCCATGATAAATATTTGTTCAATGAGTGAGGGAGTGAACTTCATGTCATTTAGGCCAAATTCACACCCAGTGCCGCAATCCCTGGTGGATGGTCTATGACGTCCCTGGTGGTGGGTCATCCACCTTAAATGCCTCTGGGGATAGGGAGCTCACTCCCTCCAGAGGCAGCTCTTCCTACCTTTGCACAGCTCCAGTCCTCAGAAAGGACAGAAGTTTATTATTCTGTGCCACTTCCCACTCTGGGTAACGATTGGTTCTGGTTTTATCCTTTGCTGTGCTCAAGCTTCTCCCACTTCTATAGGCTTGTCTTAACCATGAGAGTATGTCTGTTCCTTCTCCTCCAGGTTTTCCCTTTTGGGGACTTGGAGGAAGGCTGGCTAGGGAGGCAAGAGTCTGAGACCCAGCTGCAGGGTTGGTAATTGAAGGAAGGAAGGTGCTGCAGATGTTCAGCCTGAAGAAGACAAGTTGGCACCAAGGTGAGGGTGTGTGATTGGAGCCCTCAGCTGTTTGGGGCACTGCAGATGCAAATGAATGAATAACAGTGATAATCACAAACAACCTCCTACTGTGGTGCTGGGCTCTGTCTGGGCTAAGGTTTCCTTGTACCATCTCATTTGAACTCCATGACCATCCTCTGAGGTGGCTGTTATAATCTCTACCTTACAGATAGAGGAACTGAGGCACAGGGAGCTCAAATTATGTGTGCGGGGTCACTCAGCTGGTTCGGGGGGCAGCTGAATGGAGCCGGGGCCCACCCTCACGCCACCCTTCCCCCCCAGCACTTGAGGGCCAGGGGACACATAGCTGTGGGTGGCAGAACCAGGCTGGCAGGTAGAAGCTGTAGGAAGGCAGGCAAGTGTCTGCTTAATGGAAACTCTTTCTAGAAGTCAGAAATGTTGGGCATGTAGAATCACCTGCCTGGTGAGGAGGTGGGTGACAGTGTGACAGGGCGGTCCACGAGGATCATTGGTGTGGACAGGCCTTTGGACTACATTTATCCATTTGAATCTGATGAAAAGTAAATAGCTGGGGGCAGCCCTCAAAAGACACAAAGGAGGGCTAGGAATGGGGGCAGGATCTGCACCTGTCTAAGGCCAGATGTGTTTCGGCTGCAGCCGGAAACTCCTCTGCCTCAGGTGCCGCGTCTCTGAATCTTCCCTCAAACACTTGGATTCCCTGAAAACTGCAGTCCTCGGGGTGGTCTTGGCCCTGTTTCCAGGAGCCAGTTGCCAGAAGCTAGGAAGGGGAGAGGGGTCGATGGGTATTTGAGGTAATGGGTCATTTGCTTGGGAAAGTCCAGGCCTCCCACCTGGGCCTGCTCACTCCCCAATCCCCTGCTCGGAGGGACTCCTTCACCCCTCCTTCCCATCATTTGTACCTACAACCAGGGTGGCCCCTGAAACCCCCCTCCATCTTCACTGTGGACACCTCTGAGAGAGAAGAATCCGTGGGATGGGAGATGGAAAAGAAGTGTCAGGGCACATCACTGCGTGAGACTGCCTGGCTCACAGGGAAGTGGTCAGCCCGGTCCCGCCACCCGTTGAGACAGGAGGAAGTGACATGTCTGGGGTGGTGGCAGTGGGCAGGAAGGGGGTCTCGGAGCATGCAGGAGCCAGTTCCCTCCCTACCAGTTGCCTGGATCTGCTACCACCCGGACCACCCCATATGTTCACACACAGGGTGCCTCTTTGCAGAGACAGTATTGTCCAGCACGTAGAGTTCAGGGGGTGACAGGCGTGGCACGCAGTTGTGCTCCATAAGTCAGAGTGATCACTGCCCCCGAGAACATGGCTAAGGGCACCTGGCCTGGGTCCCAATTCTGCCATTCCTATCTGGTCCCACAGAAGGGCTGCTTACCCTCCTCCAACCTGTCCTCCTGAATGGACACTTGTGCCCTCTCAAGACCTCCTGTGGTCAGAAGGGAAAGGGCCAGCCACTGGCTGTGTGCCTCAGTTGCCTCTTCTATAAAATGGGCATAAAACACTTACTAGCATAGAAACTGGGTCAGAGTAAGTTCTCAATGAAAGGTTGCTACTGTCATTGTTATTCTCATTGTTTTTGCCCTGGGACAATACTGGCACCTCCAGGTGGGGGTTTGGGAAGCTTCGTGGGAAAAGGGGAAGAGCAAGAAAAGTGGATATAAAAGCAATGCAAGGGGTTCAGATGCTACAGCTATTTATGGAGCTACTACTGTTTGCCAGGAACTTTTACAAACGTATTATTTAATCTTCGCAAAAACCTAAGCAGTGGGTGTCCTTTTAGCTCCATTTTTTATATGACAAAGTGAGCCTCAGAGAAAGCAAGTAACTTGCCCAGGGCCCGACAGCTCATACATAGCTCAGCCAGGGACTCAGGAGGGACTGCACTGTGGTTTTGGGGCTGGGAGGGGAGTTTACCTTCATTCAGTCCTGGGAAGCCTCAGAGGAGGGGCTGAGCTCGGTGCCATCACCTCCTCTCCCTCCATGTCACCGGGGACTGGCTCTGGACCCTGGAATAGTGGCTAGAACATTGGGCCTCCAATTTCTTGCCTGCTGAGTGGGCTCGTGGGTATTAGGCTCTGAGTCACTGGGACCCTGGCTGGGGACAGGGACTTGGACATGTGTCTGGTCCATTGCTGCCCTCAAGGGATGAAGCTGCTCTCAGAACAGTGCCCCAGCTCATCACGGAGGCAGCTTTGTGGCTGGTGACACCTGCTCTGTCAGGCCAGGGCTCAGGGCCTCTCCCGCAGCCTTCCTTCAGCCCCCCTGTACTTTGGGCGTGTAATTAGATTTTTCTAAGCTTCTGGCTCTGTCTCATACAAGCTGAACAGTAACCTGACATCTGGGTGGCAAGAGGAATGGGTGTCCTCCTGGGAGCAGACAGTGGCAGGGAGGCCTGGGAGAGGGAGTCTGGAGGGTGAAAGGACCTCACAGCAGCAGAGCAACAGCAGCCCCAGCTCCTGCTTCCCCAGGAGGAGCCCCTGAGCTGGGGGGGCCTGTGGGAGCCACTTCGTAAACCAGGAGGCTGAGTCACTTGCCTGAGGGTGGGCATCTGGTGAGTGACAAGCTGGAATTGGGCCGGTCAGCATGACCTGAGGCCTGTGGCCTCACTGCCTCACCACAGTGCTCTCTTCCCACGGCAGGACCCTACTTGGAGCATTGTGGCTGAGCCCCAGGCGCCCACTCCCACTGTCCCAGAGGGTCAGAGGTGGGCGTGGAGTTCAGGCAGCCCCTTCCCCTCGAAGGGCTGCTCACCCTTCTCTCCCTGTCCTCCTCCTGAATGGAGACTCGTGCCTCCCCAGAGCTCCTGTGATCAGAAGGGAAAGGGCCAGCCCTTGGACAGCATCTTATCTCTTGTTTGGTGGACAAGAAGACTCTGACCCAGAGAGGGTGAGTGGCTCACCTGTGACCACAGAGCAAGCTAGGGGCAGAGCCACCTAAACTCAGGTGTCCTGACTCCCAGGCACACGTACACTCATAGGTCAGGGCGGGGCCTGCACATTCTGTCCCCTTCCTCCAAGGAAGATACCTTGTCACACAGATGTGGGAGGGACCAGACACAGCCTGATCAGCCCTATCCATTCAGCTGTTTAAATTTTCTAAGAATCTGTAAAACTGAACAGCCCGTTCGCTGGTGGGGACGGTTTTGGTGCCCAAATGCCCCCCACTACCCATTAGGGGCCCCTGGGGAAGTCTGCAGTGCAGAAATCATGCTCCACCAAGTCTTTTGTCTTCAGTTATTTCCCATCTGAAGAAAGGCAGTGAGACCAGGTCCTGGGTTTCCTTCCAGCCAGCACCTGCTGGAATCCCAGGAGCTGTCTTCTGTGCCTGGGGAGGCGGCCGTGGGCCTCAGCCTCCCGTCCGTGTGTGACCGGGCTCCGTGCCCAGCTTGTTGGACTCATCAAGAGACTCAGAGAGGAAAGGGCTTGCAAGGAGGGCGGCTACGGCAAGGCAGGGATTGTCTGAGCCCTTTGTCCCTTCCTGTAACTGCAGCAGGTGACCTGCCCGCCAGTCAGGGCCTCTCACTCCCTTTAAGTAAGCTCTCTCTCTGCGCCAGGGAGCAACGGACCTCAAAGGCCCGGCCCACAAAGGGGCCCGACAGGGTCGGGAACAATGCCGCCTGTTTACCTGACAGATTGTCCGCTTTCTTTTCATCTCGTAGGAAAAGAGCTCCCGCGGGGAGCCGCTAATCCCAGAGTAAACAGATGACCTCGTGGTGCCTTTCTCCTGGAGGTGGGGTGCCAGCGCAGCGCCCCAACTGTGCAAACAGACCTGGTGCGCCTGCGGGGGCGTGGCCCTGGGCCTGGCCGGGAGGGGGCTCTCCCTCTTGCCAGCCCTCTTTTCTTCCTTTGTGATTTCAGATTGAATGGGGAGAAGCTCAGAGGCAGGGCCGTGAAAGGTCAAAGCCAATTTGCAGGGCCAAGCGTGGGGGAGGAGGGAAGGGGTGAGACCCAGCAGTTTTGGAGGCCTGACCTTCACCTGGAACAACCCCTGCTTCTCTGGACTCTTCTGAGGACACTGCCCCAGGCAGAGCTGGCTTTGCATCCTGGCCACTCCCCCGACTCACTGTGTGACAGAAGCCAGCAAATGGTCTCCTCTGAGCCTCAGTTTCCTCATCTGGAAACCGGGGATAAAGACACCATCTGGTAGAGCTGTTGCAAAATATTGTCGTGTGCTCTCTGTAAGTGGTAGTTACGTATGATTGGGGAGGGAATGAGGCCGAGTCTTGAAACTGGAATCACATGCAAATAGAGTAAGGAGAGTATTCTGGGTTGGCAGAGGGTGGCAGGGCAGAGTGAGGGGCAGACAGAGCTGGACGAAGGCATCATCTGGGAAAGAATGGTGCCTGTATGGGAGACGGTGAATAAAATAGCCTCTGAAACAACAAATTACATTGTGGGGTTGTTATCTCTGAGAGGGAAACCAACTTCCACCACCTTCTAACAGTGTGACCTTGGGCAAGCTATTTGAACTCCCTATCCTTCAGTTTCCTCATTTATAAATGGGGATGAGAAGCCCTCTATCAAAGGCCTCTCATGAAAATGAAAAGAACCTGATACATAGTAGATACTCAATAAACATTAGTTCTCTGGGTATATGAAGGGCAGGTTCTTCGTTCTCTGAAAGAATCTGGGGGAGTCTAGCAGAGTAAAGACATGGAGGCCCCATTGTGCCCTGCTTTGTCACTGGCAGACAGCAGCCCTCTCCCTTGGCTGCAGGGAGCCAGGTGGGCCCTCACACCAGGTGCAGCCCTGAGTACCCAGCTGGCCTGAAGGTCTGAGCCTGGTGTGCTTTCCAGAGCACCCTCTCATTGGCTGCACCTCCAGTCTGTTCCTCAGTCCTCCTGGGCAAGCTCCTCTTATCGTAGCCTTTAGGGTGAACTTGACACCAGCCCCTCTTTGGGGTAGAGAAGGTGAGAAATGCTTAGGTTAAGTCATGCATGCCACTGGCTTCTTCAGCATTGGGCCCCTGGTTCAAACACGTGGTGTGTTCCTGGGCTCCTCAGCTTTCCTCAAAGATCAGCACAGGGCCTTCTAAAGAGAAAGAAGGAAGCAAAAGAGGACAGGTGAGGAGGGGACATAATATTTGATGAGCATCTTAAAACAAGTTCCTGGGTATGTTACAAATGTGTTTGGCTTCACTTAACAGCACACTCAACTCACTTAAACAAATGTAGGTTTATTTTTCTAACATAATAAGAATTCTGGAAATGGGTGGTTGCTGGTCTTGGTCAGCTGCTTGTGATGTCAACAGAGACCAACCGGCTCTTCCCAGCTTCCTATTCATCATCTTTAGCACATGGGCCTACTTGTGGCCTTGTGGTGGCAGGATGGTGGCCTCAGCTCTGTGGGAAAGTAGAAGGTCTCCCAAGGAGCCCCCTGTTGGTGTCTCATTGGTCAAAAGCTAGTCACGTGGCCACCCTTGGCAGCAAGGGATCCTGGGAATGCAAATACTTGAATGTACTTCTCCAGCATCTGTGGCAGAGCCAGGCAAGGGTGGGTGGGGGGTGTGGGGGTGAGGGAACGGGCATTGAGTCATCCAATCAGCCGCCTGCCAGAGCAGATAGCGCTACTCACATCCCAGTCTTACAGACGGGACGCTGGTGCCAAGGGTAGAGAAGTGCTTACTCAATAAGCAGTTTGATTGATCTACTTTGACATTCTGGGCCAGTAACCAGAGATGCAGAGATAAAAGCCACTCCCTCGCCTACAGAGAGAGAAGGAGAATAATAATAGTAATAATAACAGTACAATAGCTAAAATTCACTGAGCATGGCCCACATGCCAGGCACTTACTGGGCACTTTCCAGACTTTATCTCGTCCCAGGCCCACCCAACCCCAATAAAAGGCACAGTTCTAACTGCTGTGGAGGAAACTGAGGCTTAGTGGTGCTCAGAGAGGCCCACGGCACACAGGCCTGCCCCCACACTGCACGAGGTGGTAGATTCAGGAGCCCAGGTATGAAGCAGGCCCTGGGGCAGCCAACAAAGAAGGGGAGGCACAGAAAGTTTCTGGAGGTGGGGAGACATGTAGGGTCTGGAGGACCAATTGGAATTTCCCCGGTCAGACAAGGCCCAGAAGGTGCGCCAGGTGAGAAAAGACATCTGCAAGGACACATTAGAAGAGATGTCAGCAAAATTCGAGGCTAACACAGTTTCCTAGGAATGTTTGTATTAAAGAGTGTTGAAAATAAAATTATACTTCTAAAATCAGTGAGTGACTTGAACAATCAAAGAAATGCAAAAATACTGAAAATAAAAATTTTTATTGTTTATAAAATAGTCAAAGGCGGAAAAAATAACACACCCTTGCACGATGCTGGTGATGGTGTGGGGAAATCGGCCACACTCGCACACTGCTGGCAGGAGGGAGGCGGTGTAAACCTTTAGAAAAGCAACTTGGAAAGTGTTCTTCAAAATGTGCTGATCTTTTGGTTTCCTTCCTAGAAATATATCCAAAAGAAATGATAAATAAAAGTAGACAGTTATTTGTTGTGCGAGGCAGATATTTTATTGAAATATGTATTTGTAGATTTTTTTCCCTTGTACTTTTCCTCTCAATGTCGCCGATATGTAACCCCTCTCTGCTCCCTAGTCCCAGGGGGCACTTGCAGAACCCCACCAGGCAACATTTTTTTCCTAGCTTTTGTGAAAGTAGAAAGGTGAAGGGAAGGGGCCCTAAGTCCCAGAGGCCAAAACTGGGACCCCTTCATAGCAGTGCCCCAGGATGTGGCATGGTTTCCCAAAGGTTGCTGTCTGTCTGGGAAAACTGGGACCAAAGCACAGCCACACGCCAGTATTCTGAGTGCCCAACCTGGCCCCAGCTACTGGATGTCAAGAAGCATGCTCTCTGGGAGGATGGCTGTCTTCAGGCAACCCTCTCTGGAGCCCAGCAGACTGTACAAACCCCAGGCCCTTTGCGTGACCCCAGGTAGCAGTGAGTCCTGAAGATGACTAACGTTGATTTTCCTGGCCAGGCTTCAAATGGGACTTAACGAAAACTTTGAATGTGGCATTCTCACACAGCCACATTCATGAGGGAAAAAAAATTTCTAAAGGTAATTGAGTATAGAGTTATTATCTTGTTTTGAGTTTTTAAGTAGTAGTTAAACATTTTCCATAGGAAGATAAGAAAGTCCCCTGCCCTGAGTTCCCTGAACTCCAGGCACATGCTTTTGCTATTGCACCAATCTCACTGGGAGGGCCATTAGCTATATTTAGTGCCTCACTGTTCTTCGAGGTTCTCGGGTCCTGAAGACTCCTCAGGACATTGTCTTGTTTACTTCCATCTCCCCAGTGCCTTGCACAATGCCTGGCAAACACTCAGGGAGTGAATGAGAGAACAAACAAATATATGAATGAACGAATGAATGAATGAACAAATGGGTGTCTGGTGTCTGAGATAAAGGGCCTGGTGAGGCTGTCCCTGTTGTGCCCACACAGACCCTCCTGGCAGGGCTGTGCACATGGGCTGATGGAATTAACCACAAGCACACACTTGGGGAGTATAAACAGCCCTCCTCTGGACCAGGGCTGACTGGCAGCCTCGCGGGCAGCTTGCACAATCCTGTGGGCTGCTGTGATTCTCATTTTTGGGGCATGGAGTCATCTCTGCCGTGGGCCTCTCCCTCCTTTGCCCTGGATCATCTCTTGGCAACACAAAAGAAACTGTGTGTCTGTTGTCTGTGGGAAGAAGTTCAGACCCCCTCCCCCCCAGGGAGCCCATCCTGATTAACTAGAGCTGCCGAAGGACCCAAAGAGACTGGAGCTGAAGGGGAGCTTGGGGATCATGTGGCCCCACCTCTTTGTTTTACAGGTAAAGGTCCTGAGACCTAAAGAGGTGGGGACACTAAGGCCACTGTACGTGTGGGAAAGCTTGGCACAGAGCTGGGTGTCCTGGGATGGAAGCTGGTTTCAGAACCAGCCAAACAGGGCTGTAAATTCCGGCACAGCCAACTGTCCAGCTGTGTGAACTTGGATCAGGGACTTCTTGCTGAGTCTCAGCCCTCCCAACTGTGCTGCACCACGTGCAAGGTTGTTGTGCGGACCTCCTGCAGCGCTCACTGTAAAGTACCTACTACAGGGCCTGGCTCAGATCAGGTGCTTCCTTCTGCTGCCTCCTTCTCTCCTTCTTCCCAAACTTCTCCCACTCACCACTCCTCCATGTCTGGGCATGAAGCGCCCCCAATGCTTCCCTCTGAACCTCCACTTGGGGAAATTCACTTGCCCTGTTGGCTGTGTGTGATGTGATTGCCTCTGTATTCATTAGGATCTGCTCACTTTCTCTCACGCTTTTCCTGTCCTCACATATCGCTTGATCTTGCCAAATTCATTCATTCATATTTTTTTCTTCCCCTGCTTCCTACAGACCTTCCCAGGCCCATGCTGTCTGACAGGCACCTGCCCTTATTGGGCTCGTATGCTCCTCGAGAGAGGCCACATGGGCGATGACAACACAGGGAGGATGGGTGAATGACAGAGGTAAGGCTGTGTGTCCTCAGAATCCTGTGTGTCATATCTCTCCTTTCTGGAACACTGTGCTAGGCAGAATAACGGCCCCCAAAGGCGGTGTCTTGGTTCAGACTGCTGTAACAGAATGCCGTAGACTGGTGGCTCAAACAGCAAACATTTGCTTCTCACAGTTTTGGAGGCTGCAAGTCCAAGATCAGGCTGTGGCATGGTCATTTCTGGTGGGAACTCTCTTCCTGGTTTACGGATAATTGACCTCTTGCTGTATGTCACATGCGGAGAGCGGAGAGAGCCAGGGCAAACTCTCCATCTCTTCATTTAAGGGCACTAATCCCATCCCGAGGGCTCCACCCTCATGATGTCATCACCTCCCAAAGGCCCCCCCCCCCCTAATACCATCCCATTGGGAGTTAGAATTTCAACATTTGAAGTTTGGGGAGACACAAACATTCAGATCATAACAGATGGCCATGTCCTAATTGCTCAAATCTGTGAATTTACCTTATCTGGCAGAAGGAACTTTGCAGATGTGATAAAGTTAAGGATCTGGAGCTGGAGGGATTACCCGGGGTTATCTGGGTGCACACAAGTGTCTATATGAGGAAGGCAGGAGGTCACAGAAGACGGAAGATACTATTCTGTGGCTTTGAAGATGGAGGAAAGAAATGGGCCACAAGCCAAGGAATGGGGCACAGGCGGAGCCTTCAGAAAGAACCAGCCCTGTTGATCCCTTGATTTTTAACCCCACGAGACTCATTTTGGACTTCTGATTTCCAGAACAGTAAGAGAAAAAATGTGTGTTGTTTTAAATCATGAAGCTTGTGTTATTTGTTTCGACAGCAGCAGGAAATGAAGGCAAGGACAGAAGACTACATTTCCCAGGGCCCTGCAGCTAGATGATACCATGTGACTAATCTGGCCAATGAAATTTGAGTGCAGGTGACACACTTCCTCTCTGGCTTCTCTCTCGTCCCCTGCCACAGCCACTGAGGATATCCTAGCTGGTGAGGGAACAGGACAGTGGAGCTGCTGCCAGCTGGGTTCCTGAGGGACTGTGCGGAGCAGAGGCCCCAGCTGACTGCAAAAATCTCCCAGGATTTGGGGTTATTCATTACAGCAACATAACCTAGGTCTCCTGAGTGGGAGGTCTGATGAGGCTCTTGCTTCATAGAGGAGGTGACAATCAAGCCTTGAGAAGACAGACAGGCACTGCAGGCAAAGGCAACAGCCTGAACAAAAGCCTGGGGTGGCTGGAGTCTGTTTGGGTGTCCCAAGGGTGTGTGTGGGGCAATGTGGGAGTGGAGGCTGGCTGCAGAGGTTGGGGTAAGTGGCAGCACTGGACTAACTGCCAGTCTCCTCCAGTCATACTCCCTCCCCCTGGCTGTGCTCCTCTGGGTTCGTCCTTCTTTCCTACCATGTATTGCTCGGTGCACATCTGGCTTGCAGGCAGGGCACATGCATGTGTGTGGTTGAAAGGCCTCTGTGTGTATGGACCTCTATGTGTGTGACTCTGTGAGTGTGTGTGCTTCTCTGGGTTACCTGTGGGTCTAGCTCTAGCCCTGTGGGGGTCTGGAACAAACTGAGATGTCAGGATGTGGGTGGGTGGGTGTCCAGTACTGAGGGGCCAGATGGAGTACGTCCAGGACAACAGATATGAGGACGGTAGTGTGTACAAGTGTATCAGAGTGAAAGAATGAATGGAGACACTTTCAAAATGACCGGTGAAGGAAAAGCTGGAGGACACACTAGTAGCTCATAAGGTGAGTCCCGATCCCCCCCGGGAGCCAGCTTTACAGCCATACAGTGATCCATTAACCTGTGCCCTCTCCAGAGGTGACTAATGGCTACTCAAGAGTAGCTCTCTCTCAGGGTACAAGCCTGAACCACGTTGGTCCCACCATGGGTCAGGTTGGCATGATGTGTTTATTGCCCACATTACTCACCATTTTGTTACCTAAAATGCGTCTAATTCCCATTAATAACAAGCACTGTAGGGCATACATTTAATCAGTAGCAGTAAATGACTATTGCAGGATACGAAGGAGCTGCCCATGATGTATGACGCAGCAGCTGGCACAGGCCTTCAGAAAGTGAGTGTGCACACGCACACACACTATCATGCTCAGGTAGACATCGCACAGTGAGAGTATATTTTCATAGGCAGACATGTTTTCTTGCACATTTACAGCAGCTCATGAAGCTAATCTTTTGTTTGCTTGGCCTAGCAGTTGGGTGCTAGGAGGGCCGCTGTGCCCCTAGTTGGTGTGGTACCCTAGACCCAAGACGAGAGCTTGTTTTACTGAGAGTCTACTACAGGCCAGGTGCACAGCTAAGGTGCTTGGCTCTTCCATCAATGCAGCCCGATACACCTGTGAGTAGGGATTGCAGTCCTCATTAAACATACAAGGAAACTGAGGCTCACAGAGCCCAGAGGACCTGCCTAAGGCGTCCAGTGGAGCTACTGTTTAAATCCAGCCAGGCCTGGCTTGCTGTGTCCCTTCTTGCAGCCTTGCACATTTCTGAAGCACTCTGCACCTTGGTTTCCCTGGTCCAGT
This sequence comes from Cynocephalus volans, assembly GCF_027409185.1. Classification (NCBI taxonomy): domain Eukaryota; kingdom Metazoa; phylum Chordata; class Mammalia; order Dermoptera; family Cynocephalidae; genus Cynocephalus; species Cynocephalus volans. Next base: position 197,241,837 of record NC_084460.1, on the reverse strand, counting down.
AGGCCGGCTGCTGCTTGCTTCCTTGCCAACCTCACAGGGAGCTTTAAGATCAAGTGAGATGATGTATCGGCAGCAGTGGGAAGTCACGGGAAGCATGACGCATGGGTTACCCGAGTGGTTTTGTCTTGTTGTTTAGGAGCTTTATGACTGAGATTACTCATTCTCATTCTTCTTTCTTTTTTTGGCAATAACTTGTATATCTTTTACTAGTGGCTGTGAGAGTCTACCCCCAGCACTCCCCCAACATGCTGGCCTCCTCGGTGTGGGTTGGAAAGCACTGATGTTGGAGCCTGCGGGGGTGAGTGGTCAAGGGGCTTGGCGGAACTGCTCTTCTCCTGCCCACCATGTGCACACATTGCCTTTGCAAAAAAAATTCCCTATTTGGCAAAAGGCAGTGTTTGCCCTGGGGCAGGGCCTCACAGCCCCGTGCCAGGCCCTGTTTATTTTGGCATAAACCACAGTGATGTCCAAGCACTCCGAGTTTGTTGAACTTCCTGGATTTCTTATCATGTAGTCTGTCCTGCTGGGGAGCAGGTGAAATGCTGATATGTGCCCAAGAGAGGATATTGAGGAGGGCTGCCAGCACCATCCCTGACCCCTGAGGGTCAGGCCATGCCGGGCAGGGCCGCCGGAGCTGGTGGGGGCAAGGTGGAAGGAGCAGGTTAGATACACGGATAAAGCCCTCCTCTTTATAACCTGGCCTGAGCTCATGTTCCCTACTGTTGAGTCCCAGTCCTGAATTCCCAGGCTGGGCTGGGCTGGTTTCCTCACTGTATACACCTCTGCCTGGGCTCTGACCTCCATTTGGAATTTCCTTCTACCATCTCTCCAGTTGAAATCCCACTTGATTGGTGGAACACATGAATGGCTGGATGAGTTTTGAGGGTGGGACTGGGTGAGTGACAGACTCTGCTTCTGTGCATTTCCCTTCCTGTAGGGGCTCATCAGATGTTCATGCTGGGATGTCAAAGTGAGCCCTCAGGAAGCCTCACTGAGACCCAGGATAACTTGTCTCTGCTCCGGGCAGAAAGGCACACAACCCAGCAGCAAAAGGCTGGGGGGTGGGGTTTGGGGGGAAGTGGGGGGTATCTGGGGGGGAGGGGCTTGCAGGTTCAGGGACTGGAAAATCTTTGGTCAAATACTAACTGCCAGTCTTTCAGCTCTGTGGCCTTAGGAAGTGCCCCGGCTTCCCCTGCCTGAGAATAGTGAGCATAATGGCAGCTCCTTGCTTGGGAGTCTACAAATCACCTTGAGTGTGGTGGGTACATTTTATCAGTCCCTATGTCACGTAAGAAGACTTCAGAAACCTGGCTGCCCTCAATAACCCTTGTACTCTAATTGCACTGCTCCTGACTGCCTCCTGTGAGGCCCCTTCACGTCCCCACATCACAGCAAACCTACTGCTGCCGTTGTTTGTCCTCTTTGCAGATGAGGGAGGGGACTCAGTGAGGTGAGGCCAGTGGCCCAAGTTCACACAGCTGGTGAGTGGCAGAGCAAGGGTTTACCCCATGACTGCCTGACTTGGACCGCTGGTCTTTCCTCTCTGCAGCGGCCCCCACCCCATGCTTTCTGTGACTGCAGCCCTCCCGCCTACCTGGCCCTCCTGTGCCTGGGGGATGAGGCAGCTGCTGATGTGGGGTGAGTTCAGGGATGACTTATGGTCCCACACATCAGATGCCCTTGTCTGCCTGTACCCTAAGTTCCTACCATTGCTTATGTTCCTTTGGTTCTCATAGTGTTTAGGAAGAGCCCTGTTATAATGCAATCTGCCATCTTTCTCCAGTGGCAGGGCACAGCCATCGACACATCAGCCCCTGGTATCTGAGGGAAAGGGTAGCAAGTCAGGGACCTTGTGATGGGAGGAGAACAGCTGCTCCAGGCTGGGTCCCACACTGGCCACCCTGGAAACCCAGGCTCATGATAAAATAAGGAAAGGACATACTTGTACAAAGGAGGGCAGAGAGAGGAAGGGAATGATTATGAATTGAGTCCCTACCATATGCAGACATGCTGAGGATTCTTTATAAGCTCTGTCTCCTTCAATTCTCTCAACAACTTTGTGAGGAAGGTTCTGATTTGATCCCCCTTCAAGAGAAAAGGAAATAAGGCACAGAGAAGTTAAGTGATTTGCCCAAGGCCACACAGCTTACATGGCAGAGGCAGGATTCAACCCGGCCTGCTATGGCTTTCTCATTTTGCTGGGGCATAGTTCCTTATATTGGGACTATGGTTATGGAAGGTTTGTCTTCAGGCAGAGCTAGAAGAGAGGTTTAGAGAGAGAAGACCCATTGTTCCCCTGGGTCAAGGGCCCTCAGCTACAGGCCAGCAGCAGCTCTGGCAGCTCCTGCCGCCCACCTGGTATGGCCAGAAACCTGACAGTGCTTCAGCAGGTTAGTCATTGCAGGTGAGTGGCAAGCAGGCACCCATTGGAAGGTTGGCCTCCACCCCCTGCGCTTCTGATGACAAAACAAACTAAGTGCTGCAGCTGCCTTCAGCCCCGAGCCTCAGTGCCCAGGACATTACTCACTTCCTCCCTGGGACATATCACCCCTGGTCGGGGGGAGCCCGCTCCTGCTGGCATTGCAGGTCCTATATCTATCAGGGGTGCATGCAGGTGGACTGGGCAGCACTGATCACCCACATTTCCTCGCTGCATGCCACAGGGACTCAGGTGTTCTGGGAGGTCAGGCTGAGCCTGGGGCACCTCCGTCGAGAATGTATATTAAACAAGAGTAGAGTTATTTGGCTCCACATTAAAAGTAAATTTTGTTCCTTAGAGAAAATTTAGATGAAACAGTGAGGTAAAGGAAAGAAAAACAATTTACCCAAAGACAAGCACTGGGTACACTTCTTCCTAGCCCTTCATGAATGTGTATTTGAGGGCTTTGCATAGCTGATGTAATCATCACTTTGCTGTGGACCAATTACCCCCAGCTTCCCTGTGCAGCCTCCATTCAGCTGCTGTAGACTTTTGCAGGAGGCAGCATCACTTCATTTGATATAGGTACAAACCGGAGTTTCAAGAGGTTGACAACCCAGGCTCACGCATAGAGAGAAAAAGGCACTGCAGAGCCCAAGTTCTGTGCATGCTTATGATTCCAGGTTTTGTCAGAAATATTTTCCCCATGAGGAGAAATTCTGTGTAAACAACAGGTTTAACATCTGCACACTATTCCACCAAATGACAGTACCGAAACCCTTCCCCTGGATCTAGATGTCTTAGTTATTTCTAATTTCTCACCATTACAGACACACTGTGATGAGTTTTTCTGGCTATAAATATGTATTTGGTGTTTTTTTCTTCAGGCAGCTGCTTAGAGGTAGAATTGTGAAGTCAGAGCATAGGGATACTTTGATAAGCCCGTGTGAGTCCCTGACTTCACCTTGCTGAGGGGACCAGCCGAAGCCCTGCCCCACTGGGCAGAGATGAGAAAGCTGCTTCAGAGGACCCACATGGCCAGGTGTGGAGCCCCAGTGCTAAATCTGAATGCACAGCTAAGCTCTTCCTGGTGGGCAGATGCGCACCATCTACCATGCTTCTGATCTATTTGAAAGTGAGTCTCAGAGAGGCAAAGGCAAGGTCACACAGCTGGGGCTAGAACCCACAAAATGCAGCATCTCACACAGGGTTTGCAAAGCACCTGCCACTAATTCTTTGGAAGTTCCAGTTGACTTTCCTGACAGGCTCAGGGTCCATGAGTGCAGATCTATGTCCTGTGGCATCTCAGGAAGATTTTCACCGAGGCTGGGTTTTGCTCCATTCTTACCTCCTGCCAGCCTCCCTCTAAACTATATTTAGACTCTGCCCCCTTCCACCCATCTCCTCCTGCCTGGACTGGTGCAGGAGCCACTGACGGCTCCACCTGTGCTCACTCTCGCTCTATTCTCCATCGAGCAATCAGAGTGATCTTTAAGAAAACCAAATCCCACTCTGTCACTCCCCTGCTCCACCCTCCGAGGGGTTTCCAGGCTGGGAGTGGACTAACTCATCTGAAAATGTGCTGAGCTGGTTACAGTCCAACAGGGTTTGGTTCAGCAGCCACCCTGCACCAGACACAGTGCTAGGCATTGTGGGGATAGTCAATCAAACACAGAACTTAGAAGGAAAACCAAACTCCTCAGCCTGACCTACCAAGGTCAGCTTCCTCCACCCCCCGCCTCATCTCTGCTTTCCCAGCTGCCCCTGGGCTCCAGCCTTGGCCTCCCTCTGTCATGCACACAGGCCAAGCTCTCCTCACCACGGGCTCTGCTGCTCCTGCAGCCTGGAACACTCTTTCCCTCACACTCTAAGTTCTGGCTGCCTCCCTCCCTCCCCAGACGCCCTCTGCACACACAGGCACTCTCTCACAAAGGTGTGCTGTCTTCATAAGCATCCTGAAACACGCACGCACGCACGCACGCACGCACGCACGCACGCACGCACATGCCACAGCTTCCCCAAGAGAATTCTCAGGTTGGGAGTTTCAAAGGTTTCGGGGAATGAACGTAACCACCCTGATCATTTTTCTGTGTATGTGATATCTTCACATTTGCTTTAAAAAGTCACTCTCAGTGAGGATAGTTTGGGAACATGAGTTAGCAACAGCTGTCTAATTCCATGGTTTTTCCCTAGCTGGCTGGAAACCCTTCTGACTCTTTCCACAGTTTCAACATGACCCTTATATATGAATTACTTAATGAGCTAAGAGGCCTTGTCCTCCTATATTTGGTCTTCTATGAGTGGGACCCACTGACTCCTGCCTCAAGTCCCTCTGTGGTCCCAGAGATATGGCTCAGAAAAATCTCCTGGTGGAAATCTGACTTGAAGCCCTTTCGCCTTGGACAAGGTCTCGCCCCATCTGGGGTGATGATGGCAGCGTCGCTGACCAAATCCCTCCCTTCGCTGTCCCTTTCACTGGCCTCCAGCTCTTGCAACAGAAGCTCTCCTCACACCATAGCCCCCGCTCAATTCATTGTGGACAAGTCTGATACAGTGACCCCAACCAAGGCCAGGTTTGAGGGAAAGACAGCAAGGCTCTTGAGAGCAGCTCAGCACAGGAGAATAAGGGCAGGGGGCTGGGATCAGCCTCAGAGCCCATGATCAGAGAGGGCTGTTACCCCCCAGCAGTGGATGAAAGAGAAGCTCATGCAGGGCCAGTGCCCACAGGATAAGGGAACTGCTTGAGGGAAAGGATGTGTGCGCGTGTGTGAGCGCACGCACGTGTGTGTGACGATGGCGGTGCTGCTGACCAAATCCCTCCCTTTGCCGTCCCTTTCACTGGCCGCCAGCTCTTGCAACAGCAGCCCTCCTCGCGCCACAGCCGCTGCCCACATCACATGCAGGGGACTATGAGGTCCGACTCCTCTTCCTGTACCTGTGGGGATTCTTGAGGCATTGGTGCAAAGAGCTCTCGGATGCATACACTAAACCACTGAGTCTAACACCGTGGAGCCCAGGAAATGCTGCTGGGGGCCCTCAACTGCACACAGCCCAGCTGCTCGGCTCTGGGGGTCCTACCCAGCCAGTGGCAGCACCAGCTCTCGGGTGCCTGTGACAGAGTAGACACATAATCAGTGTTTGTTCAGACAGCCTGGGCAGGTTTCTGTCTCCCCCCGCAGGGCCAGGCCAGCATGGCTGGTGGTGGCATTCCCCTCTTACTGCTAGCAGCAGAAGTTTCCAAGCCCCATGGCCACGAAGGCAGGGGTGACAGTGACTCCCTGCAGGACTGGCGTGGAGGTAGGTGGGAACCGCTCCTGCTTCACGGGTAGGTGACAGTCAGCAGTTCTTGGATGCAGTTCTGGGTGCAGGAAGGCACCACGGGGGCTCTGATATATGTGGGAAGAAGACCTGGAAGAAGCCTGTGCTGTCTGCAGATCAGGCAGAGGCATGGAGCAGAGTTAGGGCTTCACGGAAGGTGGCCTCATTTGGTTGTCCAGGCTGCTAAGGGTGAGCAGTTCCGTTCATCAATAAATATTTATTGAGCTCTAGCCAGATGTCAGGTCTTGCCCCACAGAGCTGTTGTGAGGCTTAGAGGAGGTGACATGCTGGCAGCCCCAGGCCTGGGCTGAGGTCATGGGAGGGCTTCGGTGCATGTTTGCAAGTGAAGCCATGCTGCCTGCCAGAGCTGTGGGCCCACAGGCCTGGCTGCTCCAGGGGGACTGGAGGCAGAGTCTCTTTGCACCTTCAGAGGAACTTCCATGTCTCCCTCTTCTCCTTGGACCCATGCTGGCCACAGAACTGACAGGTGTCAGCCTTGCCTATGGGGGAGCTCTAATGGGAAGGACCAAGGTCAAAGGCCAGAGTCTATCCTGGGGCCTTCTCACTGCAGGTTTCTAATTCTACCTTCTCCTTAAATCTCAGCTGGCTTCTTAAGCAAAGGGCCCTTGTCAGAGAATGTCAGAATTACAAAAGGCCTTGATTGTCCTCCAGTCCACTGCCGCCTTCCACGCCTGCTCCACTGGACCCTGAGTTCTGTCCCCACATTTCTACCACGGGACAATCTATACTTGAAGATCTTCAGGGACACCAGGGGAAACTGGCTCTGCCTTTCTCTTTGAGTTAGGTCAGGAGGATGGTGGACTTATTGGCAGCAAGGAAAGACGGGGGCAGATGAGAAGCCTGTGGTGCCCGGGAGAGACCATGGAAGATGAGGGGCAGGAGGCCGAAAGCTAAACCACGGAGAAAGCCACTCAGCTGACCAGTCTGGAGGGCCAACGTGTGTGCGACAGACTGACCGCCTGCGACTCCGAGTCACCCACGACGGGACTGCCTTATGTGTGGGGAGTGGCGTAGGCTCACAACACAATATCAGCCCAGCATGGCACACACCTGTGCACATGCACAAGAACACGCTCAGGTGTACGTGGGCAATAATGTCCACCACAGAAAGAAAGGCCCAGGGGATGAATAAATCCAGAGCTGTTATGCTCCAGCCTGCACGAGTGTTCATGTGAGACCCCGGGCGCCACTTAGCAGTGTCTACGTGTGACTGTGCTGACTGAGCAGTTGAGCGTGTTACCAGCTTCTGGAGGCCTCTAATGAGTAATGAAAGCGAGTAAATTTAGTTTCGACAAACAAGTGAAATTGACTGACCTTAAGAGCAGCAAGGTAAACAAGACCCCAGATGAGGAATGTGTTCATTGTTCTGCTGCAGCGACCAGCACAACTTGCTACAAGAAGGGGCAATTAAGTACTTCTTGTTTCATTTCCACTTGATCTTCCAATCGCAAATCCAATGGGCCATGGACTAGTTTTTTGAGGTGACCAGATTTGCTCAGTGGGTGCTTGGGCCTGGCTCTGTTCATGGTTTCCAAGACTGTTTTGGGGTCTGTGATGCTCTTTGGGGCTTGTGAGCTGTTTCCTGCCCCATATGTACGAGGGGACACAAATTCAAGACTGCTATTCGGGGGGACAGATTCTAAAGTCACCCCTGAAAAGCCCTTTATGCCACTCCCCCACTGCAGCTGCCTCTGCCTCAGGTTGCCTGGAGGCATTGTGATGAGTACAGACCACAATCACAAAGGAATGAACTTTGGGGTTGGGGGAGCCGGGTTCAAGTGGAGGTTCCCTTGCTTACTAGCAGTTTGCTACTGGGCAAGATTCCTCATAATCCCTCAAAGCCCCTGTTTCTGTGTTTGCAAATGGGAATAATAAAAATGCCCAGCCCATAGGTTGTTAAGGGAACCAAATGGGTTAGCACATGTGAGAGCCCGCACCCAGCTTGGCAATGCTGGTGCCCTGTCCTGGCTCAGGGTGGCTTATGGGGATGCTTCCTTCACTGGCATCCCTGAGTAGGAGTTGTGCCCCCATCCCCAGGACATGGCAGGGGGGCTGAAGCCCCACCATGTCAGGCACAACCACTCATATGGCCATGAGACTCCATACCCACATCTAAAGGCCCCTCTTCCAGCTCTCCAGGCAGCCTGAACTGGACACGGTCTCTACGCCCCTCCGCCTGGCTTTCCCTGAGAAGATGCTGAAGTTCAGGCTGCTGGAGACTCCTGGGGCTTGGGAAAAGGCCTGCAGCCATCTGAGCATGCCTATCCTACCATGCTCTACCTACGGGGGGAGGACATCAGGATTTGCCCATCCAGGGGAGACACTGGCCCAAGACACTGGCCCAACCAAGGACACTTGCAAATGTTTCCCTAGGGCTTAGAGGAGCACAGAGGAGGAGAGAACACAGAGTCCATTTGGAATTTACAATCTCATGGTCAATCTCATAACTGGTTTAGCACATGTGAAACAATTAGAGAACAAGATAATGTTCTATCACCAACTTCACATGTGTTAGAAAGTACAAATTACAGGTCTGCATTTTCTTAGCTGTGAAAGGGCTAGAGTAGCTCAGTGGTTTTCAGACCTCCTTCCCCAGATCCCTTGGGGATTCAGGAGGGAGGGCCTTGGGATGATGGAAGGGTCAATGGGCAGGAACAGGATCTCCTCTTTATCCAGAATGGATGGACAGTTATGTTTCCTTTACTGGGAAAAAAATGAGCACGGAAAACACTGGATTAGCTAAATTCTAGAATTGTTATCAGAGAAGCAGCATCAAACGTGATTTGAACATAAGGAAATGTAACTACACAAGGTTAAGAGAGAGCCATGCATGCAGTGCAGGAGGGCAGCTTGTCTGTCTGTCCATATCCATGAGCTCCTCTGGGCGGGAGTCTCGAGGCTGCCTGTGTCTCTGAGTCTGAGGAGTTGTTCTTCATGCACCCTGACCTCTAACTGCAAGCTGTCTCCTCACCTGCACTCATGGAATACATAGCAATGGTTTCTTCTGCTTGAGGGAGAGCCAGCAGGAGATGGCATCCAGGGCCACTCACCCATGTTTTCAGGCCCATTTTGGCTGAGGGCAATCTTTATCTTTTCTACCTCATTGTATCAAGGAACAATAAAAGTTTGTACAGTGATAATGCTGTATAAAATTTGTGATCATAATTACATAGTTAACATGGCTTGTTGACGTGTGCCTGCTGTGGGCACTCAATAAATGCATGAACCTCTCTTTGTGCTCACAAGGGTGGGGGTGGCATTGCTGAGAAACAAGAGCACTGTTGACCTAATGAACGCCCTGACACCCTGACACCCAGGCTCCTCAACGCCTTGTTATCATCTCAGCCATCTTCAAACAACCCCATGAGGCAGGAACCTTTTAGATGAGGGACCAGAGACTCAGAGAGGGTAAGTGGCTAGCTGAGCTTGTCAGAGCCTGCATTTGACCCAGGACTGACCCCAAACCCTTGCTCTTTCTATGAGGCCAACCTGGTTCTCTCCACACGGGACTGCCAGGTGCAAGGCTGGGACTAGGAGAAAGCAGGGCACAGGCAGGTGGGATTTGGGTCTTTGATTTGCATTCAGGAGTTTAAAATTCTAGAAGGTTGGGTGGGGGCAGGGCAGAGCCAAGCTCTGGAATCCAGGAAGTGGCAACGGGGTTTAGAAAATCCTGGGCAACGGGCCATGGTGGCAGCAGGGACTTGACCAAGGAGAGGCAGGCAAAGGGCAGACGAGCAGGCCTGAGAGGTCTTAGCAGCCAAAAGTCAGGTGGGGCAGGGCACAGCCTCACCTGGAACAATTGACCCATAGTGAGAGCAACTCTGATCAACTGGCACCTGCATTCCTGCTGTTAGAATCACAAAATAAAATGCAGAGAAAACAACGAGATGCCCAACTTCACTCACTGAGGTGGGGACAGACCCTGTCTCCTGAGCTCTTCCCACAGCTCCTGTGTCCCTTTGTGCCATGCTTTGAGTTCTTATGTCCGTTGGTGAATCACCCCCATCACCATCTCTACCTTTTGCACATTGCGTGACTCACTTCTCCTCTATCAGCCAGTGGAAAGCAACCCTGGGTCATTCTTTTCCTGCTGTCTTTTCTGCAGCTCCTACCCCAACATTATAAGCAGAAGCTGCTCAATAAACACTCTCCATCGGGTCCACGGGTGTTCTTACGGTTGTCACCTGATCCACTGACATCAGGATCTCCAGAGCCAGATAGAGATTCCCAAGACCAAGGATGGTGGGAAAGACACAGGCCCTGTGGGGAGATTCTGGGGAATTGAATCCCAGCATAGCCATCTACTATCCACGTGAGCCTGGAGAATCCACGTGACTCCAGGGAACTGCTGTTATCCACATGCTGAGTGGCAGAAGGGGTGAGCATGATGGGCAAGTTAATAAACCTAGAGCCTCCAGAAGGTATGATCCACTCCTTGCCTCATAGCGGCTTTCAATGTGCTGAGCCCCTGTGCAATTCAGTCTCCTAGAGACGTGGTGGTGCTGCTCTTCCCAGCTATCAGGGCGGTCTTTTCAAAGCCCAGCTCGGCGGCGGCCCTCCCTATCATCTCAGCACACATTCTGATTCCAGCTCCCTCTCGTGCTTCATCACTGGTGTTGAGCTCTGGGGACACTAAACTCCTGGTGGCCCTCGCACATACCTGCTCTTGCCATTCTGCAGCCCAGTGCATCCTTCTCTCCCCCTGTACTTGTCTCTTTCCCATGCATCCTTCCAGCCGAGCCCCAGTTATCCTGGCTCTGATGAGGCCTCCTGACATCAATATATCCTCCCTGACCCTTATCCTGGCAAAAGTCAGAGAAATGGCAGGGTGGGGAGAGTGTGAGTGTGTGCATGCATGTGTGTGTGTACAGGGTGCAGGGTTGGCCCAGTGCTGTTCAGCTTGTGACCTGGTTTCCTCCTACCTGATTATTTTGGCATTTGGCTTGAGTCCTCAATAACTTCCCCGTTCTGTGGGCTTCTTTCCTCCTTCAGGCCCTCTCACCTTACAGGACAGGTTTTTTTCCTGGCCAGGTGGCTTTAGCAAGGCCATGAGCTAAGCCAGCCCAGCATGGGCCCAGAATGAGGCCCTGGGCCACTGCCCCCTTTTGGAGCCTTTGACCTCCTCTCTCGCTTGCTCTTCTGCTCTGAGCCTGGCTTGGTCAAGGAGAATTACCCCCTTGCATTCCCTGGGCATGGCCTGGGCCTTCTCCACCCCCGCCCCAGACCACTGACTGGACTGTCAGTTGAGAAAGGTGTCTTGAGGGGCATGGCCCCAGTGACAGTGTCATGTGGGGAGGGTCTCTTCTTCAAGATCATTCTCCAGAAGCCCAGGAAATAGGCCAGAGAAGGAGCTAACATTTCTCTGCATAGCCCATGTGCCAGGCATCATGCTAAACACTTCACCACAATTGTGGTTCTCACCACTGGAAGGGGGTCCATCAGGAGTTCCATGCTGAGGACATGATAGCACCTGTTACCTGAGCCATGAGCTCATGTGAAAATGGACCATTTGGAAATTGCATACCAATGCCCAGGGAGTGATGATCTGAGGCCACACTGTGTCATCAGGAAGCCCCCACATTGTCTTCAGGAGCCAGGCGATTGCTGACAGTGCTTGCTAAGGTGCAGCTATCCTGGAGGTGCCCCTAGTGGAAGCACCCAGGTAGAGATACCCACGCACTACTAACAAAGTCACCTTTCCTCCCTCCACTTTGCCTTCTGACTCTAGATGGTCTGTCCTGCTCCTTAAGATCAGCTGAGCCCCAAGTCATTCCATCAAATGTGATGAGCCCTTTTTAGCATTGGGCGTGCTGATGGTCTGTTAAATTCTTTGTATAATGCTAAGACCACAGATGAGAAGTCAAGCAGTGCTCCCAGCTCTGGCTTTGGTATGTGACATATAAGCCCAGGTAGGTGTATTAGTCAGTTTTCTATCACTTAGAATACCTGAAACTGGGTAACTTATAAAGAAACAAAATGTATTTCTTACTGTTCTGGAGGCTGAGAAGTCCAAGGTTGAGGGGGTACATCTAGTGAAGGCCTTATTCCTGGTGGGGGCCCTAGGCAGAGTCCCGAGGGGGTGCAGGGCATCACATGGCAAGGGAGCAAAAGTACATGATAATGTGCTCACTCGCTGTCAATATGAAGCCACCAATGCCCCTCCCAAGATAACCCACTCATCCATTAACCCACTAATCCATGAACCAATTAATCTTTTCATGAAGGCAGAGCCCTCACGATTCAATCAGCTCCCAAAGGCTCCACCTCTCAACACTGCCACATTGAAGATGAAGCTTCCACCTGAGCTTCAGAGGGGACAAACCATAGCAGTAGGCAACCCCCTGGACTTCTATTTTCTCATCAGTATATGGGGTGACCACAAGAGCTGCCATTTCAACTGCAGGGATTGTTGAGAATGCCAAATCAGATACAATGACACGCTACATGAAGGTCCTTAGAAAGGGCCTTAAAAAGGACACTGAGAAACCTCATTATCATCATCAATCAGCATTATTCGCAGCATCCATGGCCAGAGCCTAAGGACCCCGACTGAAATGAGCGGCCACATGAAGCCCCTGGCGCATGGCCAGCCCCTCAGCCAGTCCTCAGTAAATATTGGTTCAGAACCTCCTCGAGCTGGTGGGTAAACAAATGCCCACCTGATGACTCCCTGAAAGAGGAGCTGATATAAGACATGCTGGTCCTAAGCTTCCTAGTCCAGCTGGGCTCCCAGAAGCACTCCCTCCTATCAGCCAGGTTTGAGCACCATAACGTTGTCTACTAGGGCACGTGCTGCCGGTGGGTGGGTGGGGGGGTTACCTCACTGCTTCACAGCCTGGCCGGCCACAGGGTGTGAGCTCAGGTCACTGTGCTGGCCACCAGGCCCGGCTCTGCCTCTGGAGCCTTGGTGTGGGGATGTCTGCTGACATGCAATGTCAGCCCGGGGGACGCCATGCACATCTTCAAGTCCTTGGTCCCCAAAGCAAATAGGCAAACCCAGTGAGCCCTCTGTTTGCTCGCCACATCTTTCTGAAGACTTAATGTCTTTTTTTCTCTTTCTCTTCCTCTGCCTCCTCAGTGCAAATATCATTAGTAATCATGAGCTAAATTGAAACCCAAGCTGTGTGTGTGTGTGTGTGTATGTGTGTGTGTGTGTGTGTGTGTGTGTGTGTATGCACGTGTGTGGTTGTTTTCTTATCAAGGTCAAGAATTGTCTTAAAGGTAGACGTTCCCACCGGGCCCTATGGACTGTGGGTGTTTGGTTTGGATGTGTGTGTGCTGTGGCCAGCACGGGCCTTCCTCTTCTTAGAAACTGGTATGTTTGCAAAAGTCCCAGAGAACTGGTGTTGGAATTGTCACTGATGTTTGCTCCCTGAAATAAAGCAGCTACCTTGAGGGAAGTGCTCTTTTCCCTTCAGCTCAAGTCACTTGAGCATCCCTGCTCTCCCTGCAATGCCATGTGACCCCTGTACCTGTGGAGTCTGCCAGTCTGGTTGACCCTGGAGGAGGCAGAGGCAAGGTCTCTGTGCAGGGAGTGTCTCCTGGGTCTGTCCCCCATGAACACGTGCAGATGGGATGCACCTGTGTTCAGAGGCAGTGGTGCCAACAAGAGGTGCTGCAGGCATTGGAGCTTGTGATTTGTGAGCAGGGAGTTGGGGGTGTTTTCTCTGGGGCCTGAGGCTTTAAGGATGGGGAGAGGAAGGCACTCAAAGAATGGCAGGAGGGCACTCCTGTGTGTACCAGGCAAGAAACAGAGGCAAGCCTGGCTGGGATTTTGGAAAAGACTTGCAAGTGAAGGGACATTTGCAGAGATGCCATTGTGTTGAGGGAAGTAACGGAGATGTAAGGCACTCAGGGACTGGCCACCGTGGGAGCTCTTACCACCCCAAGGACCAAAGTAGTAGGGGAGAAGGCAGAGTTGCCAGAGCCTGGTTTAATGCATGAGATGTGTAGGGAGGCTGCCCCATAGAAGCCGTAGCTCACAGGGGCACAGCATTCCCAGAACAAGACAAAGAGGGAGAGCAGGATCCCCCTGAACTCTCCCTCCTCCGCCGTCCAGTATCCTGCCAGCACTCCCCATTGCTGAATCCAGGTGGGAGTCAGAAGACAAGGAGCTGGGGGATGTGCTCTCTAGAGAGTATCTTCCTGGGGCACAGAGCAGGACGAGGATGGAAGTCAGATGATGGGTTCTAGCCCCGGCTCTCCCACAGTTTCTCAGGTAATTTTCAGCAGGTTGCTTTGCCGTGCTCAGTCTCAGCTTGCTCCTCAGGGAAGGAAGATGTGGGACCAGGTCTGTGTGTCTGAGCTGGCCTCACATCTCGCTTGTGCACACAGGATAACCGCAGGAAGCACACAGCTTCTGTCTCAGTCATCAGTCCCCCGCCCAGTGTGGGCCCATCTCTGGGTGGGATGTACTACTGGGCCCTGTCACTCCATCCGGTGGCCCACCCCCTGGCACACACGAAGTTGGGCCTGGACAGTGGGGAAGGGTCCATCCTCGGGGGTTTGGGGCTGGGATGAGGTGACTCTAACAGGGATATCTATTCTGATCTCCTAAGCTGTCAGGGCTGGAGGGGCAAATCCCACTGGTTCCATTTATGGGGTAGAAAATCTCCTTACACAATGACTTTATTGGAGTTTTAAAAAATGTAGACAGTTTGAAGAAAAACGTGGGTTTAGGTAGAGGATGTGGATATGGCAAAAATCATGGCAGTGGTGAGAGTGATTAGCAAGCAATTAATGACTAAAATTTAAGGAAGAAATAATACCAATTCTATACAATCTCTTCCAGAATATTAAAGAGAAGAGGACATTTTCCAGTTCATTTAATGGGGCCATCATTACTTTGATAACCAAAAGCAGACAGAGACATCACAAGAAAAGACTGAAGACCTATCCCTCATGAACATAAATGCAAAAATTCTTAAAATTTTTTTTAGCAAATTAAATCCAAGGATATTTAAAACAGATGATATGTCATGACCAAATGGGGTTTGTCTCAGGAATGCAATTTGGCTTAACATTAAAAAAAATCAATGGAATGCACCATATTAATTCACTAAACAAGAAAAGTCATATGATCATTTCAATAGATGCAAGAAAAATGTGTGACAAAATTCTACACTCATTTGTGATAAAGACTTTCAGCAAACTGGGAATAGAAGGGAACGTCCTCAGCCTGACAGAAAAGCATCCGCAGAAAGCCCACAGTTAACATCATCTCAACGGTGAAAGACTGAATGCTTTCTCCCTAGATTGGAAATAAGAAAACAAATGACCTCCCTCTCCCAAATGGGCAAAAGATTTGAACAGACATTTCGCCAGAGAAGATACATGGATGGCAAATCAGCACATGAAAAGATGTTGGAAATTTAAACCACAAGATGACACTGTTTATTTCTTAGAACTACCCTTTCTGCAGGTTTTTGTATCTTCTTTTAAAATATTTGCCCCTAGGAGATACTTGGCTGCCTCTAGTTTAACTGAAGACAACATACCCCTTCCCTACCCCTCCTAATGAACTATTGGAGTTTCTCTCTGAAACCTCTACATTATCCTTTGCTTTTTTCTTTGGCGTCTTTAGGAGTGAAAAGAGATTTTTCGCTGTATATAAACAGTATTCTCTTCGTGACAAGGAAAGGCAGAGCATGGTGGTGGGGAGGTCTAGGAGGAGTTTTTGGGAGACAGGATTCCAGTCCAACCTCTCTGTGCTGACTTCCTGTGCTACGACTTGTGCCCCATCTCAGCAATGAGCACCTCCAGCACCTGTTGGGTTATTTCACCCATACATACGTCATCATGCATCTGTAAAAGACAAGGGCTCTCTTTCAAAATCCACAGTGCTGTTATTATCAAACCTAAACATATTAATGAGAAATCTTTAATGTCATTTAGTATCCTTGAGTTGAAATTTTCCTAATTGTCCCATAAGAGACTTTTATAATCATTTATGAAAATCAGGACCCAGACAAGGTCTATACATTGCATTTGGTTGATATGTCTCTTAAGTCTCTTTAATCCGTAACAGTTTTCCCTTCCTGTTTTTTAGAAAGGCCATTTATTTATTGGAAAAAACAGGACATTTGTCCTTAGGGCTTCCCATATTCTGGATTGGGCTGATTGTTGATTGCATCTCCAAGTTCTTATGTATCACGCTCCCCTACGCTCTCTATTTCTTGTAAACCAATAGTTAGATCTAGAAGCTTGATCAGATTGGGGTTCAGTTTTTGGAAATAATCTTTCACAAGTGGTGCCACGTGCTTCCTGTTGCATCTTATCAGGAGACACACAATTTCTGATTCTCTTTCTGTGAAGTTACAGCTAGTCAGTAGATTCAGGTGCAGTTGGTTTGCTCTGTCCACTGTCAATTTCCCATCAGCCCTTCACTTGATGGTTTTAGCAGCCATTGACAGCCCATTATTAATTAGGTTTGCGAAGTGGTGATATCCTAGTATCCTTTCTGCATTTTCTCGGTGAAATTCTTCTGTAACACTCTTTACCTTATTTCCCCAGACTGAGGTTTATACAGGAAAGGTGGGATAAATGTTTGGTCCTTTTCCTTTTAAAATAATAACTTTAAAAAGGTTTTCAGAATAATCTTTTGGTTCTCTAGTATCCTCCAAAGGTAACAAATGAGTTTTTGAAAGTATCATTATGAACTCAATATTTGGTTTGTTTTGAGCCATTTTAGTCATTATTATTATTTTTTTGATGGTAAACTTGTCCCTTCATTGGTCAATAAGAACTATTTTAAGTAGGCTCTTTCTGAAAGAACTGTAGAAATTTGGGACAACTTCCTTGCTTTTTGGTATGACAAGATGGTCCAGCTCATCTTAGCTATTTCCTACCCTATCCCTGGAATCATCCATTTCTCCAAGGTGCCCTGGGTCCTTGGAGACCCAAGGCTGGAGCCATAATACTCATTGCTTCTATGTTAGTGTGACTTATAGGGCTTTTCAGTGGATAGATCCAGGTGATAGCTGTTTTCTTTTTGAAAGAGAAACCATGTCATGAGTTCATATTGATATTTCTAGTACAAGTTTATGATTATGGAGTTTTTAACCTTTCTTATTTTATCTTATAGTTGTATCTCTTTTCTATTATGCTGAAAACTTGGTTCCTAACTATATTAATGTAATTTTTTATCTACTAAGCAGAAGGGGTTCTGAACCTAGGGTACATGGAAGAGATAGATGCAAATCGGCATGTGACAGTGAGTGAGAATGTGAGTGTGTGTGAGAGCTGAGTGTCTAAGCACAAGAACTTTTTTTCTTTTAGGACAAGAATCACGTGTTCATCTTATTGTCAAAAGCGTTTTCAATCTTGGTGCTACTGATGTTTTGAACCAGATCATTCTTTGTGTTTAACAGTATCTCTGGCCTCCATGCATTAGATGTCACCCTCCTCATGTGACAATCAAAAATGTCTCTAGACATTGCCAAAATTACCTCTGGTTAAGGACTTAGCCTGGGACACCAAAAAGATTATGAGTCCATCTAACAGGATGGAATAGCTGTAGAATTTCCAAAGTGATGGGGAATTGCTTTGGGAAATGCCATAGAAAGACTATACTGACTGCATTAATTTCCTGGGACTGACATAACAAAGTACCACAAACAGGGTGGCTAAAACAACAGAAATTTGTCTCACAGTTCTGAAGGCTAGAAGTCTGAGGTCAAGATATCAGCAGGGTTGATTCTTCTTGAAGGCCATGAGGGAGAATCTGTTCCGTGCCTCTCTCCTAGTTTCTGGTGATTTGCTGGCAATTTTTGGCATTCCTTGGCTTGTAGAAGCATCACTTTGATCTCTGCTGCCTTCTTCACATGCATGTGTCTCTGTGTCCAAATTTCCCTTTTTTATAAGGATGCTAGTCATACTGGATTAGGGCCCATCCTGATGAACTCATCTTGATTACATCTGCAAGCACCCTATTTCCAAATAAGGTCACATTCTAAAGTACTAGGGACTAGGACTTCATCATATCTTTTTGGAGGGACACAATTTAACCCAAACAGTGATGATACTGCTGTCCGTAGCAGCAGGTGGCATGGTGCAGTGGTTGAGTGTGAACACTTGGAATCACAATTCCTGGGTTCCACTTGCAACCTCACTATTTATCATCTGTGCATCTGTGAAGTGGGATAATGCTAGCACCCACTTCCTAGGGTGGTAAAGAATAAATGAGTTAGCATGTGGGAAGTCCTTGGTCTGACACTTAGAAAGTGCTATGTAAGTGTTAAATGAGTGGGCATAACCACTATAGTCAGTGATCATAGACCAGGGCACGTGGGCTGTGAAGGGTGTTGGCATGGAAGAAGTAACCACCCCACCTGCTGCTGAGGACAGCAGTATCATCACTGCTATGGGTTGAATTGTGTTTCCCCAAAAAAGATATGATGAAGTCCTAACCTGTAGGACTTCAGAATGTGACCTTGTTTGGAAATGGGGTTTTTGCAGATGTAATCAAGATGAGGTCATCTAATCCAATATGACTGGGTAAAAAAAGAAGTAATGAAATAATGAAATAATTACTTCTTAGAAGTAATGAATGGGCTCAGAATCTGGAGCCTGCTTACCATGGCTATGCTTACAGGGCATCCCTACCTAAGGATGAGAGGAAAGGGGGACTTCTATTTAGTAAGTCCCTTCTATGTGCCAGACACTGGGACCAGGACTCCACACATATTACCAGTGATGCTTATTACCACCCCGCAAAGGGAATCTTTGTATCTCCATTTTGCTAAAGTGGAATGTGAGGTTTGCAAGCCTTATGGAACTGGCCAGGGCTCTCCAGCCACCAAATCCATTCTCCACCCCTCCCCCAGCTAATTCTGGTGAGCTGAGCCCCGCCAGGCATGAAGAACCCTCTGCCTCCTCTGGCTCTCAGCCCTCCAATGCTCAGTCTGTGAAATGGGGACCGAGGCATCTGCTCATGCCCACCCCATGGGCTAGGTGCAAAGATGCTGTGAAAATGTGTTGGGAATCCTGGCCAGTGCACACAGACAGAAGGCACTGCATTAGGTGCCCCTGGGGCGCCTTTTCTTCTTCAAGTTGGCAGATTGACTCTGGTCTCAAGATCACCAAATCCCATACAACAGAATTAGAATCTACACGGTTTTTCTCCATTTAAAACAAAATCCTCAATGTTAGGTGCAAGGCCCATTGGCTTACGTATGTGCAAGATCGGACTGTCTTTTCAGCTTAAAGTCAGCTACATTTGGGAATATGGTGGCTCTTCATGGTGTGATGGGCTGACAGCAGCCACCGCAGCTTTCCCTCTAGGCTGTCTGGTAACCGCAGATAAGTCCTGCCCCTCCTACCCCTGGCTCTTGGAGCCACTGGTGCTCAGGTCACATGGTACATACCTCCCTCAGCCCCTCTCAGGCCCTGGCTTTTTTTGCCTCAGGCCTTCATGGTGCTGTCCCCAGCTTGGACACTCCTTCCTTTCCCAGCCTAATTTTCTGCCACCCTTCAGATGGCAGCTGCAGACTCACTGCCCAGGGAAGCCTGCTGGCCCCAGGGCAGGGGCTTTGAGGACATTCCCTGCAGACCTCCCTTCACTGCCTTCATGCTGGTTTGTGGGATGAATCCATTAGCACCTGCCACCCTGCTCTAAGGGGTTGGGGACAGGGCCGGGCTCTGCTCCCCCTGCCTTATCCCCAGTGCCTAGCACAGGGCTGGGAACTCAGGGGGTGCCCACTAGATGTTCGCTAGTAGATGGACTGCATGCCTCTTTAAAGGGAGGGGGGTGGCTTGTGCTCTTGGCTTCTGACAGCCCGTGACTCCACGGGCCCAGGGCTGCTGGGCCTGGCCATTGGTATGGATCTGCAAGATGGCAGGAATGACAGCTGACACCCACGCAGCCCTACTGAGTGCCTGAGCGCTGCTAAGTGCTTTACATGTACTAAATTTTATATTCTCCCCAATAATCTATGAGATAGTTGCTGTCGTTAATCCTATTTTTTAAAACTTTTAATACTGAAATAATTTCAGCCTTGGAAAAATCTTGCAAAAATAGTCCAAGGAGTTCCTGAACATCCTTCCACCCAGCTTCCTTTATTGTTAATGCCTTACATGCCACGGCACAGTAGTCAAAACCAGGACATTGATGGTGAACAGCACTGCTCACTAACCCACAGGCCTGATTCAAATTTTGTGAGTTTTCCCGCTGATACCCTTTTTCTGTTCCAGGATCAAATACAGGATCCCACTTTGCACTTATGGTTCTGACTCCTAGGAACCTTCCAAGCTAGGACAGTCTCTCCATCTTTTCTTGTCTTTCATGACTTTGATACTTGTGAAGAGTCCTGACCTGTTATTTTGTAGAAATGTCTCTCAGTGTGGGTTTGTCCTATGTTTCCTCATGTTTAAATTCAGATTATGTATTTTTGACAAGAAAACCACAGCAGGGAGGTCTCGTCCTGCTAGTGCATCCATCAGGAGGTACCTGATGTTGTGCTGATGTCATTTTAAAGATGAGTGAACTGCAGCACAGAGGAGTCAAAAAACTTGATTAAAATACAGTTGACATTCGTTGAGCATTCACCCGTGCTCCAGGGTAAGTGACATATGGGTATATATTTAATCAGTTATGCGAGGGTGCTTCAAAAGTTTGTGGAAAAATAAAATTGAAAGATAATACAAATCTTTCCATGAACATTTTTTGCAGTACCCTCATGTGTCTGGGGGCATGCTAGAGGATCCCAACTCAGCACCCAGGGAAGGAAAGGGGCCAGGGCAGAGGTTGGTGGACGGGGACAGCCAGGGAGAAGGACAGAGGTTGCTCCTGCAGCTGCGGGAGGGGCCCAGACCCTCAGGGGCAGACACAGGGCGTCCTGGTGCCTCTGACCCAGGCAGATAGGGGAAGAGCATGGTATGGGGCTGGACCAGACTAAACAAGGCTGGGACCTGGACTCCAGTTTGGGTAAATCCTCAGTCCAAGGCTGAGGCTGGTGATAGTAGGGGCACAACTAGGACTTTGCAGGGGCAGGGGGTGCTGGTCTCACTCTGGGGTCACACTGAGGGGGCGCCTGGGCCTAGGCTGGGTGCCAGGTCCTGAGTCAAATCCAAGCGGCTCCCAAAATGTTCCCCAGCCCAAGCTGGTCATGGAAGGGAGGGCAGGGAGAAGGGAGTGACAGCCAGATGCCCCGAATTAAGTAAATATGTATTGTCAATGCAGTTTACCCACCACCTTCCCCCGACCCACCCACTCCACCTGCCTCCTCTCGTCCCCCCTCTGTCCAGCCAGCACTCTCTTCCTGCCTGCCTTTCTCTTTCCGGCTCTTCCTCACTCCTTCTCTGGCCCTCAGCATGTGAGGCGGTAGCTGTCCTGGGCCCTGTGCTGCTCAGCCTGCCCCTCCGTCCTCCACTCCTCCAGCCCGGCCCTGGGGCACCCTCCGCGTGGCTGCTGTCACAAGCCTTCCCCTCCGAGCTCCCTCTGCTTTCCCTCAGCCACGGGCAGCACCCCAGGGCAAGGGGAAGGATGGGGACCACAACTCCTCACAGTCGCGGGCAGGGCAGTAATATTAGCCCCACTGTGTGGATGAGGACAGTGGGACTGCACCTCCTTCTCAGCTAACAAGGTCTCTCCTGCTTTCCCTCCCCTTCAGGTGACCAGAACCAACACAGCCCCGGGCCTGCAGTTTCCCCATTTCCTCTCTAGACACCCCTCCCACCCCATCTTGGCCTCACTTCTAAATCATGCTGTGAGGGATCCTGTTTTAACTTATGTGTGCCTGTGGTTTTGTATGCCTTCTCCTTCCTGCCATCCCTCTTTGGGAAGCAGTGTTACCCCACAAAAAGAAGCTTCTATTTGACCAGGGATTCAAACTAGCTCAAAATTTCCACCTTCATCATCACCTACCTGCTTTGTACTTTATCTGGCTCCTTCAACTCCAAATTACATTTATCCTCTGGGACCCACCTTGCAAGACCTGCCCAGTGCTGTGGCTCATCAAGAAATCCTGAACACTGTCCCTTGCCTCTCCATGCCATCGAGCTTGCGTTGGTATCACCTCCACACACCCAGTCTGAGCTGGGGCCCTGGGGAGAAGGCCACTGGGCCATCATCACATGCACACACCTCTTGAGTCTCTCCCCTGAGGCTAGGGCAGTGTCTTGCCATAATCCTAACCCTCATCGCCAACCTCCAGCAATGGCCATTGCCAGACAATGCTTTGTGTTTTTGTTCAGTAAATCTGCCCATGGGATGGGCCAGAGGCTCTACCAGATGGAGGACGGCCTCAGGTTCTGAAACAGCCTCTGCCCAAAGAGGGGAAGGCATTTGCCCAAGATTACAAAGCTACTGTGGATTTAGTATACAGCTGATTGCAGTGCTTCCCAAGTACTCTATTCTGGGGTTAAATGAGATACTCCTTATAAAGCACTTGGAACAATGCCTGGCCATAGTAAGTCCTCAGTAATAAATGCTAATGATTATTGTTACCATTGCTATTTTTATTAAGTTGAACTATACAAAATTGCCATTTTTGTAGGTCAGAAGTGATCAGTTATTGGCAATTTCATATGATTCAACACAATTTTTTTCTCCCTGGCTGGCTGGTGAGCTCAGTTGGTTGGAGCACAGCCTTACAACCCCAAGGTCACAGGTTTGGATCCCTGTACCAGCCAGTTGCAAAAAAAAAAGAAAAAGAAACAATTCTTTTCTCCATCAAAATTGGCTTAGTTTGTTCATTAAATGAATGTATTTTAAAACAAACTTTACATCCCCACTGTATATGGGAAACTGACAGCTGTGCTCTCGTTTCAGATGGTTAGAATTTGAGAGGCGTGAAGAGCATTTGAGACCTGCTTTTTCCTTTAAGTCATCAGAAGAGTTAAAAAAAACTCTTAAAAACTGTGAGTTAGAAAACTGAAGAGATAATGTTCTATCAGACGGCCAATATTGTCCCCCAAACCCTCTCAGGCTCCTGGAATCTGTTGGGTTGAGGGAGCCCCGGATTTATGGAAAATGCTCTCAAAGGTCACCCTGAAATACGGCCGGGTGGCATTAGTAGGGCTGAAGCAAGGCCTGGGGGAGCCCGAGCTGCTGACTGCCCAACTCTAACCCCAGACTCACAGTGGGGGTCTTCTCCTTGCAGGGTCAAGGGCTGGGAGGAAATGGAGACCATCCAGTCCAATCTTGTGGCTCTCCAGGTGTGGAAAGCAAGACCCACAGGAAGAAGGATTTGCCCAGGGTCACCCAGCAAATTGGGGCAGGGCCTCTCAGAACCGGGGTCTGTGATCCCTAGCACACACCCCTTGTGCCCACCCTAACACCTCCCTGCAAGACCCTTCACTTCTGATGCCACCACCTGCTTCCCGGGCAGGAACTTCCAGGGACTCAGGATGCAGAGGGGAGGTCTGCATAGATCAGGTTACACACCCATTTATTTACTGATTCCCTGTTCCACTGCAGCAAGAGTTCCCAGGCGCAGGGCCTGACCCTCTGTAGCAGCTGCACTGCAGCACATCACCCGGCGCTGCGCCTGCCCTGTGGTTAGTTTCAGTCTATAGTGTCCGTCCCTGGCCTCAGTCTGGCACAGGGCTAGGACCCAGAACCAGCTGTGCCCCCTCACCCCAGCTGGGGCCCCGCATACAGGACAAATGACAGGCATGTCTCCTCGGCACCAGGAACCAGCCCTGGAGTGTCCCACATTGTTCCCAGAAATTAGCAGTGATCACTGCATTCAGGGGAAGCACTCCATCCCATGGGCCGTGGCACTCGGGGAAGAAAGGGAAAAAGACAAGCGAGATCACCAGGCGGGCCAAGGCCGGTGCCTTTTCCCTGCCTGCGACACACACTTCATTTAATTTTCATAGTGGAGGGAGACGTGGGGTCTTTTGAGCAGTGATATCCTCGTGGGTAAGTCTAAGTGTCAGACAATAAGCGGAGGAGAGGCGCGCAGAGTGCGTTGGCCCCACTGTCAGTCTTGCCCAGATTAACAACTTCATCTGAGCCTTTGTTGATATTGACACTCGGTTGCTAGGTAACGTGTTTACTGTCCAATGAATAGGACTTGAGGGCCAGGGGGGCACAGTCAACAGATTGGCAAATAAGGAGAACGTGCTGTGACTTGATGTGCCTGCCATGGTGCCCAGGAGTGGTGCGGGGACAGCGATCTGCACAAGCTGCCAACAGGGCAAGTGTCTCCAGGGTCAGAGTGGCTTCATGCCCAGGTGGGGCAAGTCCAGGAGAGCAGTTCTGTTTTCACCCAGGGTCCATCCTCATGGTGACACTGATGCTCAGGCCTCTCCCTGGGGTGCTCCTGCTCAGCAGTACTGCTATCTGGTGCCCCGCAGCACTCTTGGGCCTGAAGAGGTTCTGCTGAGGCCTGTTGATGGCTTCTTCAGCATCCTCAGCAGCCCCCTACCCCCAGTTTTCCCCTGTCCACAAAGGGTGTACCCTTCTGATAAGAACCCACTGCTGGGATTCAAGAGACCTTATCACCTCTGGCTGGGAGGCTGTGGACCCATGAATTCACCCCTGGGCCTTCAGGGACTGTAACTTGAGAATATAATTCCTGCCCTGCCTGCAACATGATGGTGTTGAAGGAAGGGGGAGGATTACCATTAATTAAGCACCAGCTGTGTGCAGGCACTGTACTAGGTGCAGTTAGTCATTTCCTTTAGGTCTTACAACTACTCTGGGAGGTGGGCTGCTGTTTATTAATTCCTTTTTGATAGTTGTAGGGGCTGAGTCTGTGTTATGCAATCAGCCTGAGAGTATTCAGTCTGTGAACTCCAGAACTCCCTCATTTCACTGTGCTGTGCTGCATTTGAGGTGGAACCCAGGAGAGCAGGTGTTCAGTGGTCACCGAGGAAGCACAGTGTCCTGCAGGAGGGGCTGATGGGGCCCACAGTGTCAGGGCCTCCTACTCGGACCCCCAGCAGGCAGTTGATCCTCAAGTCCCCACCTTTAGCTAGCTGTTGACAAGGGCTCTGCAGAAAGGGTCCAGCCTGGTGAACAGACAGCAAAGACACCATGGTGCAGGACTTAGCAGCAGGCCTTCTGCTGAGCCTGCTGAGGAAGCAAAGCTGCTCAAGAAAATGGCTGATAAAAACCCAGCAAAGGGAAATGAGAATGAGTCAGAGACAGAGACTCTGCAAACAGCAGCATGACTCTGACACACAGCATGAGCTTCCAGGCTGGAAGGAGAGGGAGAAGCCAAACAGTGGACTAGAAGACAAGGGGGAGGGAAATTTGGTCTTGCACGGAGCCTGGGGCTGAGGGCTCTCCCCATCCTACCTGAAAAGACACAGACACAATTACACCAGATTCCAAGTTTGACAGCAATTCTGCATTCTCTGCAGTTGGACTTATGCCACCTCTCTCAAGTTCTTGCTCTAAGCGGAGGCCCAGCCACGTCCAGCCCATCCACCTATGGCCTCCAAAGAGTCTTGATGGAAGCACTTTCATTCATCCACTCCCCTGATATTTGTACCCTCTCTCTGTCAGGCTCTGCGGCTATTGAGGACATAGCTTTGAAGGAGACAGGCCCGTTCTCTGCTTTCCCGGAACTTTTGATTTAGCAGAGGAGATAGAAATTAAACATTTGATTACACACCTACATATCTAATTACCATTGCGCTAAGTGCTGTGCAGAAGCTGACAATACCTTGCGCATATTCGGGGGGAGGGGCTTACCTCACCTGGGGGTCACAGGCACCTGGGGAGGCCCCCGTGAAGCGGAGATGTCATGGATGAGCTGGAGACATCCAGGTGATTGGGGAGGGTGGGGACATCCCTAAGGTGAGAAAGAGATTGGATGTTTGAGGAACTGGGGAAAGCCCAGTGTTGAGGGAGAGACTGGGCAGGAAATGAGGTGAAGGTGGCCTTGTCTGCCACAACAAGCACTTGGATTTTGTTCCAATAACAAAATAGTGATGCGGAGCTATTGAGGCCACTAGAGAAGTTATACGATGCAATTTTAGGTCCTTTTACAGACATTAAACTGGTGAGATCCATGGCAATCAGGGTATCAGTACCAGGGTGGACTGACCATCTGGGTCACCCCCTTTGACAAGACCTGTTTTGGGAGGCTCCTCCAGGATAGGGAGTCCCAGCCTCGGTTAGGTCTCTGTTTATTCCCATTATCTGGCTCAGAACCTGGAACAGACAGGGGCTCAATTCCTGCTTGTTGTGTTGAAGGGAACCATTTGGGACACCTCCACACTTTAAATGCATTGTGTAACTGTAATGTATCTGAGGGTATTTCTTCCCCTCCTTTCTGCTATACTAATCCACACTCCTCTGTCAAAACCTGCTAGACTCCCTGCCCCTGGGACATTTCCCTGCTACTCCTAACTCTATCACTTGTCACTTGTAGTGCTGTACCACCCCAATCTTCCAGCATGCCCAGAGGGTGAAGTGTTCTGTGCAATCGGCATTTACATATGATGGATCATGTATCCTGTAGGGCCAGAAGTTTTTCTTGTGTCTATTCTGGATCAAACACTTTTTAAGTACACAATTTCCTGACCTAAAGATAATTGAACCATATCTATTTACTGATACATCATTTTAATATCAATTCTTGAATCAAATAGAAAGACTTCATCCCTGAGAGGCAGGAGAGCTGTTTACACCTGAACTGAATAAACCTTGTACAGTTGCAGAGTTCCTGTGGCAACTCAGCAAAAATACAGCACGAGCTGCCACTCCATAATTCGTCAACTAGTGGCAGACTGCTAATCAATGACAGTCCTTTCTCCTGATGAGTCTGGGTTCACCTTCACAGCCCCTGACAGCATACGTAGCCATCCAGAGTTTGGGCCTTTGCACTGGATCAGGGATTCTCATGGGAGGACCCCAAGCCGCAGTTTGAAAGGATCAATTACAAAGTACAAATAAGTAAGTCAAGTTATTTTGGAGAAGGCTGGGGAGAAGGGTTAACCCTTGCAAGTTCGCAGCGTAAGTTGCTGAAATATAGACATAGACATTGTTAACACTGGACAATTCTGGTGTCTGAAATCGCACCATCAAGCCCACTTTGGGGTAAGCTCTGAAGTCTCTGGTTAAAATAGCACTGCCAAGGGAAGGGGATCACCCAGTGTATTAGTACATTTCTGTTGCTTATAACAAAATACATGAAACTGGGTGATCTACAAAGAAAAATGACATTTATTGCTTACAGTTTCTGAGGCTGGGAAGTCCAAAGTCCATCTGGTGGTGGTGACAGTGACCCAGGGGTCTCACATTGCAAGATGGTGGAAGCAGAGAGAGCAGAGAGAGAGAGACAGACAGACTCTCCTCTTCTTTTAAAGCCCTCAGAACTACGCCTCTGACCACCATTTTTAATCCATTCACTACTGCATTGTCCTACAACCCAATCACCTCTTTAAGGCTTCACCTTTCAATCACCATAGTAGGATTTTCCCACCCTGTTAATAGTCACAGTGGGGGCCAAGTTTCTAATACATAAAGCTTAGGGGACACAATTCAACTTCCAGTGAATTTTGGGGAACATAATTCAATCCACTACACCCAGGAAATTCTTTATCGGCCTTTAGCAACTCATCCAATTTCATGCGTCTAAACAGCCCCTTTGGCAGGGCTTGGAGGACAGCAGATGCTGGTGGGAGTGGGAGTGTGAGCTTTGGAGTCCTGCAGATGTGGGCTAGATCCCAGCTCTGCTTCTACCAGCTGTGTGACTCTGGGTAAGTCACTTAATCTCTCTGAGCCTTGGTTTCCTTGGCTATAAACTGAGCTGCAAGGCTGTTTTCAGAATAGATATACTATGCACTTAACACAAACTAAGGTCACAACATGAAGGAAGTACTATTATTATATTATTATTATTATTATTATTATTATTATTACTACTACTACTACTATTATTGGCCTGGGACCCAGACAGCAAAAAAAGAGGAACTTGGGGTAGATGGACCTACCTTGGGGTAGGCTGCCCTGCCGTGCTGGGATATGGAAACCACAGAGCAATGGGAGGAAGCTGGGGAGTCACTTCTCCTTCGACAAAGCTTTTACTTGCTCTGTTCAAGGGCTCTTAAAGAGGGGAGGGAATGGGAGTGGAGGGGTGCAGGAGGCTTACTGGTCAGGATGCTGGCTTTAATCTCTGGGGTCTTCATTCAGTGCACATCTACTGAGCACCTACTACACACCCTGTGGGCCCCAGCATGGCTGAGAGGCAGGCCTGCCCACCTCTGGGTTTGTGAGGCCCCCACGACCTGGGTTTGCATTGTTCTGATTGGAGTGAGCCAGCATGCTGCAGGACCAAAGAGGAAGGACCCAGGCTGCATCCTCAGAGACAGCTTAGAGAAGGTGTCACACAGAGGGAGGCTTCACTGCAGTCATGAAAGGTGAGCAATTCATCTAGGAGACAAGCTGAAGAGGACCCTCCAGATGGCAGGAAAGGCACAGGTGGGGTTTGGGGTCCCCACTAAGTATGGAGGGCTGGAGCTCACACCTTGGTGATGATGGAGCCTGGGCTGGGCATGGTGAGAGGAAGGCAACAGAGGAAGCTGCAGAGAAGGAGGACCGGAATGCTGGTGGAGGTGCTTGATCACCTGGAATATGGGGGACCATTGAAGGGGCTGCCACAGGGATAGGCAGGGTTAGATCCCCATGCCAAAAGCATCATCTGGGGACCATGTCTGGAAGGGGAGGCTAGAGTGAACAGCTCAGGGGAGAAACAGAAGGGCCTGGAGGACAGACACTCAGGTTCCCAGCCCAGAGATGTCACCACCTGCCTGTGTGTCCTGGCCCTGGTTTCTCCTTCTCTGAGGAGGGATTGCCCTGAAGCATCCTAACAGCCCTTCCTGCTCTGAGATACTGCAGGCCTGCTCCTGAGCCCCCAGCAGCTTTGCCTCTCAGGCCATGCTTGTGGCAGCCCCTGGAAGCAATGCCGGCTGAGGTCCTGAGAGGGTTCAGGAAGAAGGGTTCCTGCATGACCCTGCCAACCCCTAGCATGGCTGATATGGCTAAAACCGAGGTGCTGTAGAATCCAGGCTTCTGCGAGTCACCCCATTAATATTCCCTCCAGGAAGCCTTGCCAGACTGGGAGGAGGCAGGGGGCAGATGGGGCACTGAGAGGCCAAGTAATCTGCTTAAGGTCACCCAGCAAAGCAGCAGCAAGCTGGACCGAGCCCCAAGCCTCCAGATGTCCAGTCTGATGCTCTGCCCACTGGACCATGAGGCCTTTAATGAGGCCACCTCCGCAGGGGCTGTGGGCTGGCCCACCGCCCAGGGCCAGTAACTTGCCAGGCATCCCAATCAGCCATTCCAGAGAGGGCCTGCCCTTGGCGGCCAGGCACAGAGGCCGAGCATGAGTGTGCCAGCGCAGACTGGAGGGTCTGCGAGGTAGCCCTTGGTCTCAGCATGCCTGGCCCTCTGGCCAGGACCCCTAAGCAAGAGGGATCTATGTCCAGGAAGAGGCCAAGCATATCTCAGGGGCTGGGGGATGCTGCAGGCTGCATGCCTCACAGGGCTACCTCCTGTGCTGGGCCTCAGCATCCAGCCTACAGTGCCCCGGGAGGTTGACCCTGACCTGCCTGAACTGTGGAGTCTGCAGTCAGTGGCAATGGCTGTGGCCAGCCCTGCCTGCCTCCATTCTCCATCCCAGAGCCCAGAGATCGGGGCTCCGTGGTGACTCCTGGACCTGGCTCTTCATGTATAGAAGAAAGCACAGAGGGTCAGAGGGGGCAGGACTGGGCTTGGGTCACACAGGGGGGACGGTGACAAGAGCAGGACTCTAATGGGGACGCCTGGATCCCAGGCCAGCACTCCTGCATTGCACTGTAAGGTATCAACTTTGTCCTCACCCCAGTAACTTCTGGAAAAGCCACTCTCTGAGGAGCCATAACTAAGACCGTGGGCATTGGCCAAGCTCCTGGGGGCTGGCTCCCAGTTTCCCTCTGGGCCTTGTTCTCTGAGAAGGAGAAGACCTTCCTGGGGATCCTGAGCATGAATCCCAGGGCAAAAGCCCACAGACAGGGCACACCAGAGCAGGTGGAGAGGCATGAAGCCTCACCCTGGGGTACTGGATGGGCTTTGGAGAGTGGAGTGAGAATGCTCCCAGGCTGCTGGGGCATTATTCAGAATGGTAGGAGTCTGAGCAAACAGCACCTGGGTTTGAGTCCCAGCTCTGCCACCCCAACCCTGCCACCTCATCAGCCCTTGCAGTCTCGGGTTGCTATTTGCACTTGGGAATTACAGGGTGACACATGCCTGGAGGGCCCTGGGAAGCCCTTTCTCCAAAGCTGAGTCTCCTGGGGACAGCCTGGGAGGAGGGGTCCAGGTGCTGGGGCTCCAGGGCAGCCAGGAGCATGGCTGGCTCCGTGGCAGGGTGATGTCTCTCTCCCCCTGCTGCCCGCACTCGCATAGCTGGCAGTCAGGCCCAGGGAGGGCTGGGGGTGCCATTTTTTTCCCAGGGCTTAACCTCCCCCTCCCCTCCCCTTTCTTTGGTTTCAACCCCCCCCCCCACCCGCAACACACACCTCAAAGAGACTCAATTCATTTAATCCCCTCCCCCACCCTATCCTTGGTCCTTCCAAGAACCTTCCTGGCCTGTCCCCCACTTTCCCTTGCTCCAGCCATTTGGGGGGCGGAGGGGGGTGGGTCACCAAAAGAAGGAGCGAGGGAGGGGTACAGTAAAAAAGCACATGCCCAACAACAACAAAACCCCCCAACACCCCACATTCTGCTCCACCAAGCTGGAAATACACAAGCCGGCATCTGTGTGGAATAATAAAACCGGGTGTGGACGTGTCGTTCTCACAGGGCATTTGGCTGAGCCCGGGCAACGCGAAAGCATGCATAGTTAACGCTCCTGACTGTGTGAAACCCTTTGTCGCGGGCACCGGCTCCGCGAGGGACCCAGGGCCCGGGGCTTGGCAAGGGCCCGAGACATTTCTTGGAATGGTTTCTTGTTCATCACTGACACTCGTAATGAGAAATTTATACACCATCCTAAGCAGATAAATTAATTTCAAACACTTTAGACTTTGGAAGACAATGGTTCCTGGCAGGACCCTTTATCACCCGTTTTATTAAAAAAAAAAAAAAAAAGAAAGGAATAAAAAAAAATCTCTCGGGACGTTCTAAACAAAACCCCTATGCCCGACTCTGGAGTCTGCTGTCCATGGCTGGGGGAGGACCCGCTCGGCCCCCATGTGGGCTGGGGGCCCACGGGTCACTTTGAAACTTCATTAAAGGGTGGGCAGGTCCTCGGGGCCATCCCCTTGCCCCTGGGGGAGCGCAGCTTCCGCTCACCCCTGGCTCTGTTTGAAGTTGGCATTCAGGCCAAGGAGTGGGGTTTCTCAGGCTGCGTTTGTGAAAGGTAATTAAATTGTGATAATGTTTCCATTCAGACCCCGTCTTGGGTGAAGCTTGGGGACTCGTCAGATAGACATGTTCTTGCCATCCACTGTACACGCAGGCCAGCCTGGCAAGAGCCCCTGCCAAGGCCCACGGGCTGTCCTGAGCTTCCCAACCAGCCGGGGACGGGCCTGTTCAGGCCATGCACACAGGAGAGCTGGCAGGAGGAGCAGGCAGCACTGCACAGTCCCTGCCTAGAGTCCCCTCAGGATGGCACTGCTCAGCACACCTGCTGGTGGCCCAGCCAGTCAGCGTAAGTGTCAGAGGGAAGCAGGAGGGGACGCTGGTCCCTCGGCAGGCACAAGCTGGACTCTGTCCCAGGCCCCAGACCCCTCAGCTTCCTCCCTGGAATCCTGTGAGTGAGAGGAAGGTGTAGGGCAAACTCCTCCTGGGCAGGAAGCGTGTTCTTTCTTGGCCAGAGTCTCTTTCTTTTGGTTGGGGCACTCCGCTCGTCAGAAGAGTGTCCAGAGCTCCTCAGAAGTGCACCTGCCTGGCCAAGCTGCCCTCCTGCATCTCCCAGCTGCAAACCTCTCCTCTTGTGGCCCCCACCATGACTCAGACCCCAGCTTCCTCTGCCCTTCCACCTTCCCCCAACACTACCCAAACGCCACCCACCCCTCACGTCCACACCCACCTCTCCAAAGGCCCCCAGAGGCACCAACCCAGCAGCTCTAACCTGTGCCAAGTTAAAGAAAATTAGCAATTTATTGGATGCTTTGGAGTAAAGAGGAGACATCAAGGGCACTATAGGAGAAAAAATTACATTTTCTTACTTCATAAAATTATGCTAAGAAAATGAAAATAAAATATATAAGGGAGCATAATAAATAACAAATTTATATAAGCTTCCAAAACCAATCTTTTCAAAATTATTAAATGTGAAACAGGTGCTTCCTTGAACAAAACTTGTTTTTGTATCCGATTTAATGCTTTGAGGTGGCTGCATGCGATGCCAGAGCAAGAGATTTTGTTTTTATTATTATTTGTAATTTTGAAATAATTACAGACTCACAAAAGGTTTTACAGACAGTACAGAGAGATCCTGTAGACCCACTGCCCCTCCTCCCCAATGGCGACAGCTTACGTCACTACAGTGCATTTTCAAAGCCAGGAATTTGATCAAGAGTTTTTAATGACCTGGTCTTCAAACTCTTGATTGCCCCCTTTGACAAGAAACATGAATTCACACACAAATAAGTGAAAAAATTTAAAACCATTTTACAACATTTGAAGATAGATTTAAAGAACCTGAGCCAAATGAAGGCTCTCCTTTTCTTTCAGACAGACGTGACATTGACATGTTTCATGAACACACAAGCGAATGTTGTGGCCCGTTACATTTTTTCGTGGGAAGTATTTTCAATAGTGATAAAACAGATCTGGTTTGGGTAGCTGGCTCAGCCACTGGCAGCTGGAGTAGGTAAGGCTGTGGGGCCCCTTGGACCACTCGCCTGCAGTGCAACCTTGGTTCTGGCCCAGAGCTGTGCCTCCAGGAGCCCCTGCTCAGCCTTGACCCCTCTCCCATTGTCACCCCTTTCTCTGCTCCTGCCTGGTCACCCCTGGGGTGGAGGGCCAGGCCTTGTGAAGCTGCTAGCCAGCTCTTCCTGTTTCTTGATGTCTGCCCTCCGTCAGCACCTCCTTCAGGAAGCCCTCTGAGATTTGTCCCTCAACATTTGGTGGTGGCCACTGTCATCACACAGATCACACTATAGCGTATTTTTTGTTAACTGGTCTATGTCTGCCACAGAAGTATGGCATCCTGAAGGCAGGGCTGGCGCTGATCCTTCTTGACACTCCTAGCACCCCGCTCATGGCCTGGGACACAGTAAGTTCTCAGTGTTCTCATTTCAATGTGTACGATTGTGAGAACATTCTTCCTGTTGAATCCTGAAAGAGCTCTTCCTCTGCCTCCACCCTGAGTCCTAGTCCTAGCTGGGCCCTCTGGAGTTATTCCCTGGTAGGTTTTCTCAGGGGACACTCCCGATCCCGTACCTGTGCTCAGCAGAGGGCCCTCGATGCCCCTAACACCCTTGCCTGCTTGTGAAGCCCAGGCCCTTCTCCACGCTGCTCTCGGTAGACAGCTGCTGTGGCGGGAGCCGAGGGCAGTGGGACAGCCCCTCCCTCAAGCATCTGTCCTTCAACAAATACTTATCCGTGCCCGCTCCATGCTGGCACTTCTCTAGGCTATGGTAATGACGAGGTCAGCAAAACCCCTGCTCTCAAGGAGCCGACAACCAGTGGGGGACAAACAGGAACAAGTGAACAGGAGCCTGGCCTGGCCACTGCTGCTGCATGGCACCAGTTCACCCAAGAGTGCAGTTGCCCCTGTTTCTGAGTCCTTTCCCTTGACCACCTCTGCTGAGCTAGCTCCCCCTGGCCCCGAACCCCTGCCCCCTCCCCCGCCTCCCCTGTGTCCTTGCTCCCCCTCCCTTGGCTTCCCTCCTCCTCTGCTGTCCTTTCTCTCCCCTCGCACACCTCCCTGACTCTCCCGCTCCCTGGCTCGCCCTCCTCCCAGCTTACCACCTCCCTACTCTCCTCCTTCCTGCATCCCCTCCCCCCAGCTCACCCTTTTCCCTTAGTGTATGTGATTGGATTTCTGAATCCAAGGGCTGACCCTCAGGTTTCTTGCTGGGAAATCCCAAAATGGTGGGTTTGGCTGCTTGTGCAGATGAGTCAAGGCCTTTGGGTCCCAACCTGAGACCCTGACCACGTGGGCTGGGACCTGTGTGTGTCCTCCAGGTCTCTGTTTAGCACTGGGGACTCTCCAGCATGTACAAAGCTCCCAGAGAACCAGGCCAGGCCCAGGAGGTCTGTTCTGAGCATCTGAAAACAACTGGGGAAAGTGCGGAAGGTCCAGGCAGGTGCACTCAGGGTTATCAAGTCCAGTGACACGATTCACAAGTGTGTGCCAATGGAAAATAGACCCCGTCACTGTTCTCCTGCACGGACTCCTGCTTGGACTTCTCCCCACAAAAGGGAAAAGAGTCCAGCTCTTTGCCACGATCTACAAAGCCCCAGATGCACACCCCTTCAGTGACCTTGACCCCTGGCTCCCTCAAGATCAGCCACACCGGGTGTCTTTCTGTGCCTCAATCTGCACAGCCAATTGCCACCTCCAGGCTTGGGCACTTGCTGTCCCCTCTGACTCTCATGTGGGTAAGTGCTCCACTTTCAGGCCAGGTGTCCCCCCAAACACACACACAGAGTGGTCTTCCTTGCCACCCTACTTGGCATTATCTTGATCAGCGCTGACTACCCCTGCTCCGGCCAGTGCCCTCCCAGTACTGTTGTGTCTTCTTTAGAGCACTGGGCAGTGCAGTGTTCAGGCTTGGAAGGTAAACGACCACTTTGTACTGTGAGCAATGTGACTTTGGCACTTAGGCTCTCTGTGCCTCATTTTTCCTCATCTGTAAAGTAGGAATAATGTCAGCATCTACCTCATAGGACCATTGTAAGGATTAAATTGGGAAACATATGCAAAGAATTTAGAACGATGCCTGGCATTTAATAAATGTTTTGGCTATGTTATCATTTTCTAAGATTACCTAATTCATTTTCATGTGTATTTTGTAATTGTTTCCCCAGCCTCTGTCTCTCCCCGGACTGTGAGGACAAGATACCCCTGGGTGCTCTTGTTCCTGCTGTGTCAAGAGGGCCTACGATGTGCCAGGCGTTCCTTGAACATTGGTTGAATGAAAGAATGCATGAAGCCTGAAAATGATCCCTACCTGGCTCCTGAGAGTTTTGGATGCACCGAAAGGATCTGATGTTTCATATGCAATTTGAGGACAAACTCCATTCGACTTCAGTTCAAATTCTGGTTCCACTACCTCCTAACCACATGGCCTTAGGTAAGTCACTTACCTGTCCAAGTCCCAGCTTCCTCAACGTAAATCGAGAATAATAAAACTGTCCTAACCTCATGGGGTCATTGTGAGGATTAGGTGAAAGTCTATTTGTAAAAAGCCCAGCAATTTTTGTCTCCTGCTTAATAGCTCTTTCTGTCTTCTGAATATTTGACAAGCACATTTTCTAAGTCCTTATTGAATGGTTGATAATAATGCTCTAGGACAGGAACAGGTCACAGCAACACCGCTGTGAGTCACTCTGCCGGAGACCTCCACCAGGGTGATATGTGGCCAGAGTCATTCCTCTTTGAATACAATCATTTAACCAGTTGAAAGTCCAATGACCTGTTTTCACATCCCCTCTGTGCTTCCTGACTTCCTCCACGAGCCCAGTGGAGCCCATGAACAATCCAGGCGGGTGGTGTCACTGGTCCTAGCACCTCTAACAGGAGAAACTCTCGCAAATACGTGCTTAAAATAGACATGATTTCTGTTGACCACTTCCTCTGACCTCTGAAGCTCATGTCCACCGAGAAGGAAGACATAAGTTTGTCATGGCCTTTTCTCAGGAGAAACACATTCCTTCCAAATTCTTTCCAAACCCTTCTCTGAATTGCAGTGGAGGATGTAGCTGGTCTATAGGGGAAGGAGAAGAAAAGTAGCATTTTTATTTGGCTCTCTTGGAAAGTCACAGCATCATCTCATGCGAATCTCAGCATCAGCCTGTGGTGTATGAATTACTATCCCATTTCACAGATAAGGAAAGTCACGCTCAAGGTTACACAAGCCAGAGAGATTCTCTCCCAGCTCTTTCTAGTTCCAAATCCTGTTCTCTCACCCCAGTGCTACGCTGCCTCCCACCAGCTGTAGTTGCTAAAAATGTACTTGCTTCCTGTTTGTGGGATGACAAATTTGGTCATGTTTCCAGCCTCCAGCTCTCCATGATTTCTCCAAGATTCCTGACAGAGGGTCTGAGTTCACATCTGCTAGTTCCCCTGGAATCCTGAGAGGTCATTTGTCTGGGCCAAGAAGCTGGAGCTTGTTTGAGGCCACCAGGTGCTCCCTGACCATCCCCTCTCCTATTTCATGGCTGCGCCTCTATGGTGTGGGGCCTGCACCCTCCATGGGATGGCCCTCCTCCTGTCTGCCACAGCAAGCCTCAGCCCTGCTTGCTCTGAGTCCCCACCATATGAAAATTATTAAGCTTTTAACATGTTCTTACTCATAGCAGCAATGCCCACTAAGTTAAAAAGGCCTCATTCCAAATAAATAATGACCACTGTTGACAATGGAAGTACAAACATGCCCTTAATACATGAATTGCTAATCATTGTCTGTGTAATGGACACTCATCTTTACTGTGCACACACGTGGTCCAAGGCTGATGCTCACAGGAGGACAATGGGTGGCATTAGCTAGGAGGGGCCAGCGAGTGCTCAGGTCAATAACATGTACGTCAGAGGAGAGAGGCCTTAGTCCCTCAGCACCAGCCCCATATTATAGGGTGACCAAGTCAACTTACTAGGTTGCTCAGGAGAGTGACAATCAGGAGGTGTGGATTATGAACTCACACCCTGGGTGGGAGAATGCTCTCTCTGTTTAGTTCAAAACAGATGAGTCCTTGCGAGACTGATACATACACATGCACATGCACATCCGCACATGCATGCACACACACGAATGAACACAGTGCATACACACACGCGAGCACATGCATGTACATAAACATATGTGCACATACACATACACGCCCACTCTCACGCATGTGTACACACACAACGGCATGAGGCACTCTTAGATTTTTTGAGGGCTCCCGGGCAGTTGCATGAAGTGATTAGAGGTTTGCAAGGCTCTGAACACCTCCTGTTCTCACACACCATAAGCTTTATATGCAGACTATGTAGCCTTTTGTCAGTTAACTTCAAAGTTTTAGCTGCAAGTAACAGAGACCAAAATAACAGTGCTTCAACAAGACAGAATTTGATTTCTCTCTCACACAAAAGTCCAGAGGCAGGTGGTCCGGGGCTGCTTGGCAGCTCTGCTCCACAGAGTCCTCAGTGGCAGAGCTGGGTAGGGGCTGGGAGCGTACTTAGGTCTGTTTCATCTTTCTGCTGTACCTGAAGGCCACTGTGTCACCCCAAAGCCATGCTCACCTCCAAGCCTGAGCAGCCCCTTGGGTCTGTCTCTTGCCCTGTGCACAGGAGGAGTTGTGGGGCCCAAGCATCTCCCCTCTGGGTCCCTTCCACCTCATCAGTGCTTGCCCCCAATCCACACAGACCCAGTGCTGATTCTTCCCTCCTCTGTCCTGGACAGACAGGCACCTGCTGAAACCCCAGCTCTCCCCTCCGTGTGGTCAGCCAAAGGATACCTACTGAGCTCAGAAGCATTCTAGGCACTGTCCTTTCACCTTGGGACTTTAGACAAGCAACTGTTCTGGGCTCAGTGTCCTCATTTGTACACTAGGCACAGTAGTGCCTACTTTGTAGGCCTGTGGAGGAGAGCAAAGGAGCCACGTCAGGAAGCAGGATCTCTCTTCATAAATGCTCCCCACCCCCAACATCCTCCCGGGCCATCTCTGATGATGGGCTCTGGGGCCTTTCACCCTCCAATCCCCCATCTCTGGTAAGAAGGGGTCTTCTGTACCCAGAGATAGGCCTGGGAGAGTCCTTGAGAGCCCACCTCCCCTCCGATTTCCTCCCTGCATCCAACACCCCTTTTCAGAGCACCCCTCTGTGCCTGGCACTGGCCATTCTGAGGGGACTCCATCTTGGTGGCTCGCAGGAGGCTCTCGGGCTGCCAGACAGCTGCTTGGAGTTGTGGGTCATCCAGAGGAGTCTAGATGACCCAGACACCCCTCAAAGGCCTGCTTCAAAGAGCTGCCCCTGGCTTTATGGGACTCTGGTAGAAATGTGCTCTGTCACAATAGCCCCGAAGCACTGTTATCTGAGCAGGCTGGAGCCAGAATGGTCATGGTGACTGACCCTGGGCTAGGGTCAGAGGAGGGCCTGCCATCCACTGGGACCCTGCTGGGGATTCTCATGTGGGTTCAGGGACTCCCTGAACATTTCTTTGCCCACCCCTTTTCCTCTGCCTGAAGTGGCCTTTCGACTGCTTTTGCTTAGGGTAAGTCCTGCTTGTCCTCATGGTGTATGTGGATCAAGTGCCACTTCCTTCAAGGAGTCCCCTGACCCTTGCTGTGTTAGGCACCCTCCACAGGGCTTTTCTAGCCCCATCTGAACAACGCTTCTCATCTGAGCTGTCATGGTACAGGTCCCTCCCTCCACTGTGAGCACCTTGGGAGCAGGACCCAGGCTTGGTAAACCCTAGAGGGCTCAGGAGATGTATGTCAAATGAGTGCATGGAGTTCCCAGGCCTGGAACAAAGTTAGTCCTGAGCAAATGTTAGCTGGAAGGCTCAATGATGATGTATGCATGTTTGAATGAATGAAGTTCCAGGAAATGGGAATGGAAAACAGGCAGAAGAGGTAGAGCCTAAATAAACCTCACCTTCGTTCCAGTTTTATCCAGGACCATTCCATTGCCTGCAGCAAATGGTAATAAGAGTGGATGCTTAGTAAGCAGTATATTGCTTACTGTGTACCAGGCACCACTCTAAGCACTTTATGTATAACCCATTCAGTCCTCACATCACCATTATGAGAGGCACTAGTATTAGTCAGCCCCAGCTGCCATAACAAAATTCCATAGACTAGGTGGATTAAACGACAGACATGTATTTTCTCACAGTTCTGGAGGCTGAAAGTCTATGATCAGGGTGCTGGCATGGTTGGCTTCTGGCGAGGGCTCTCTTCCTGACTTATAGATGGTCACGTCTTACTGTGTCTTCCCATGGCCTCTCTGTGCACTCCTGGAGAGAGAGGGAGAGAGCTAGCTCTCTGCTGTCTCTTATAAGTGTCCTAATCCCATGGTGAAGCTCCCATCCTCATGACCACGTCTAAACCTAATTTTCTCCCAAAGGCCCCATCTCCAAATACTATCCTCACATTGGGAAGTAAGGCTTCAACATAAGAATTTGAGAAAGGACACAACTTAGTCCATCGTACTACTAAATGGCATCAGTCAGTACAGGCTGGGTTATGCCGTGCTGACAAGCAATCCCCAAATCTCAGTGGTTTGAAGCAACAAAAGTTTTTTTTTTTTTCACAGGCCACATGTCCAGCACAGGTTGGCAGGGGGCCTGTGCTTTTTGTGGTCATTTTGTGGCTACCACAGCAGTGGTGGTGTGGGGTTGTGATGGAGTTTGGATGTGTTGTCCCCTCCAAAACTCATGTGGAAATTTGATCTCCAACGTGGCAGTGTTGGAAACTGATTGAGTCATGGGGGCGGATCCCTCATGAATGGTTTAATGCTCTCCCTGGGGGAGAGGGGTTAATGAGTGAGTTCTCGCTTTATTAGTTCCCACAAGAGCTCATTGCTTAAAAAAGACCCTGGCACCTTCTCTCTCTCTCTTGTTTCCTCTCTCTTTCTTCCTCTCGCCATGTGATCTGCTTCCTTTATAAATTACCCA
Organism: Cynocephalus volans; assembly: GCF_027409185.1. Lineage (NCBI taxonomy): Eukaryota > Metazoa > Chordata > Mammalia > Dermoptera > Cynocephalidae > Cynocephalus > Cynocephalus volans. The sequence continues at coordinate 197,202,371 of NC_084460.1, read as the reverse complement.
GTCTCAGGTATTTCTGTTATAGCAACACAAAACGGACTAAAACAGGTGGCAGGGAGAGTAAAAATGTGACAAATTCACTTTCATTTCATTGGTTAAAGAAAGTCACAACAAAATGCCTAAGCTCAAAGTAGACAGGGAAACAAAATTAACTTTGTGACCGTTCCAGGTATGTTTAAAAGAATATGTTGTCTTAAAAAAAAAAAAAAAAAAAACAGGCAGAGAGAGAAGTACAGTTCTGCCATGTGTCCAGAAGGAGAAGCAGAATACTTGTGAATAGCCCAAGTGATCCACATAATCTTATCCCTATTTTACAGACTGATAAACTGAGGCAAAGAGCAGTTAAGGAAATCTTCCCAAGGCCAGTCAGCCGGTGAGGGGTAGAGCCAGGATTGTACCCAGGAAGCCCGAGGCAGATTTTACACCCCTACCTGCCACTTCACAGGATGCTGGCAGGCAGTGCCCAGCACTCTCCAATCCCCTCCTAGGCCAGGTCATTTTCCACAGGCTCTAATAGAAGGACCAGGAGAACGGCACCTTCAGAAACTAGCTGTCCTGTCACCTTCTTCAGTCACTTCCCACACCACGAAGCTGCTGCTGTCACCCAGAACAACACGAAAAGTGTGCACTTTATGGAACTGGACTGAACTAAATTGAAGACAAGGCACTGACCTCATAGGTCTGCCAGGCCAGTCACTGCTGCAGACAGCACTTGAGCAGCTGGAGTTTTCCCAGATGGTTTTGAATTCAAATACAGCCCTCTGTTCCTACAGGTACCCCCAGCAGTACTCAGGGCAAGTGTCTCATTCATTGGCACAGAAAACACCGTGACGTCACTCCATGGTCCTTGACAGAACTTACCATGTTCTTTTATCCACCTGCTGGCAAATCCAAATGAACATGGAAGGGCTGGGGCTGGTTGCTGGGTATCTCTTCCCTCCCCTGCCTGCCCCTTGTTGCTGCCCTCAGCATCCCACTGGTCCTTGAGGTGGCTTCTTCTTCTGGACGGGGACCTCCGTGCTCATGACCAGCCTGGCCACTTCTTTGCTGGCATCTCCAGGGGCTCAAGCAGTTTCTTGGTGTAAATGAATTGAATTTAAAACTTATTTAGAGTGGAATTGAAGAGGGGCTGCATGCAGAAGAGCTCCTCAACAAGAAGTAAATTTCATCTTGGGCTCCTTGCTCAGCAGGAGACTGGGTATGATGTGAGTGAGACTTGGAGCCACTTCTCTTTAAATCAGTGCCTGGCCAGCCTGGGAGCCTAGTTTGTAATGGATGGACAGATGGACGGATGGATGGATGGTGGTGGTTGTAGTTACCTACCATGTCTTTTCAGGACCTAACATGGCACATGTTAGGGGATCAGTAAATGCTTATTGAACGAATGAATGAGGCTGGAGACCAGCACAGGGTCTGGGTGAGACTTCACCATCAAGGGCCAGGAGGACCCTCAAGTTCTTGACCCCCCACCGATCGCAGCCCTCACCAGGTGCATGACTTCCTCTGACTACAGGGAATTTTCTGTACCTGACGTTATTTACTGCGGCTCTGCACGTGAGGCACAGCAGAAGCACATGGAAGCCACAGAGAGCGCCTTTTGGACAGCTTATCTCTTGGCAAGATTAAGCCAGCTCTCCACGGAGGGGCCCGTATTGCAGGCCTGCGGGGAGGGCCGGGCCTGCCGAGTTTGCACCTTTCCACCCAGCATCTGTCCCTGGGATCAGGAGAGCTGGGAGTCTGGATTAGATGGGTCAGCGCCCTGATTGACAGTGACACTTCCTCCCGCGCCCCCGCCTGCCCCTGCCTCTCCCGCTGTTCCTCTGCTGCCTCACCCCGGCCCCATCCTGTTCCCGAGAGTGGGCGATGCCTTCTAATCTCCTTACCAGGAAATTATTTTCCTGGGTGTGAAATCCCTGTCCGAGGGGGAGGGCAGCAGATCAGCCCTGCCCTGGTCTCCAGGCTGACCGCAGGGCCGTCTCCTGGAGACATCTGGCATGGCAGTGGGGCAGTCACAGCTAGAGATGGGCAAAGCTTGGGCACTGCTACCGCCGAATGTGACCCTGACCTCCGGCTTCCCCCTCCTTCTCCATTCAAGGGATATTTTGAAAATGACACTTGTCTGCCAGTTGGTGACTGTCCTCCCCAGGAGCAGTGGATGGGGGTGGGGCTGGGCAGGAGTGGGAAGGACCTGGCCCTGCACCAGCTCGCTCTGTCATTCTGGACACGTCCCAACCTCTAGGACCTCAGTTTCCCTCTGATTTAACCATATATGGATGCTGAGGGCAGGGGTGGGCTCTTCTACACTGCACAGCCCCCAGGACCTGGGGATATAGTGTCACAGAGACACAGCAGAGGGAGCAGCAGAGCAGCCACCCCCAGGTACATTCCTCAGAGGGGCTCAGATCCACCCAATGACAGGTTTTGAGAGAGCACGTTACTCTGATAGTTATTAAGACCATGAAGAAAAACCTTAAAGGAAGCAGCAAGAAAATCAGGGCCAGTCGCATAATTCATGGTATTAAGAATCTGTGGCCGGACACGAGATGAACGGATAAGGAGGACGAAGGGGTCAGCCTTTAAATAGGTGCACCTACTTGTACCCCACCAGACAAGATCCTGCACTGAATGACTGGTGACTGAGGGGGCAGCATAGATCCTGGCGAGGTTGATCCAATAGGGTCATTTAGTAGTTGTGTGACCTTGGACTATTTACTTAACTTCTCTGTGCTTCAGTTTCTTAATCTGTAAAAGGGAGATAATAATAATTCCCACTCATAGGGTTATTGGTGAGGATTTCAGGCCATTAATATATGCAAAAGTTTTAGGATGCTCCTTGAGGCAAAAGCACTTTACTATTTTAATATTACTATTTTTATGCTTGCCATAAAGAAGTGCTCAACACATTCTTACTGTGTAACTGTTGTGAGTTGAATACATGTGATTGTGACCTTATTTAGAGATATGGTCTTTGCAGGTGTAATTGAGTAAAGACAAGTAGATCCTTCTGGAGTAGGATGAGCCCTTAATCCAATGACTGGTGTCCTTATAAGAAGAGGGGAAGAGACACAGAGACACAGGGAGAACACCCTGTGACCACAGAGGCAGAGATTGTAGTGATGTGGCTGCAAGCCAAGGGATGCCACAGATTGATGTCCGTGTCAAAGGCTAGAGCAAGGACAGATTCTCCTTGAAGTCTCAGAGGGAGCACGGCCATGCCCACACCTTGATTTTGAACACCTCCAGAACTATGAAAGAAGAAATTTCTGTTGTTTTAAGCCACCGAGTTTGTGGTGCTTTGTTACAGCAGCCCTAGGACACTAATACAATCACCAAATGCGTGACCATAGACTAGGGAGGAAGTCCCCAGCACTGGCAGGTGCTCGGTTAGGGCTTGCTGAGCTGTGCTGTGGGAGGTGTGAAGGGTCCGGTGTGAGGAGATTTGAGGTCTGGGCATCTGCTGCTCCTCCTCGGCCTGGCCATGAGCTCTGATTTGGCTGATGGGGGACCTCGGGGCTGGCTAGCCTGTGGGAAGCATGGCTCTAAGGTGTGCATGTCTGATGTTTTGGCTACAGGTCAGCCATCAGAGGTGAAGAGAGCAGCCGCGGGGTCTTACTGACAGAGTCAATGGTCCTGGGATCAGCAACACCTTCAAGGGGATGCAGCTGCCTTTGAACCAGACATTCTGGACAGACAGACAGAAAACAGGCCCTGGGGCAGGGCTTCCCCTCCCCCCTCCTCCAGGCTCCTCTTATAGGAAACCCTGTCCTGCTGTCATATCTACTTGGTCCAAATGCCTTGAGAACCCTGGTGAAGTGGCTGCACGTTTGGAATCCCCATGAAGGCGTGCTTGGACCCCAGGAGAGGGCCGTTTCCTCTCTGCTCCCAAGTCTTGGAGTAGGATGTTGCACAGGGCATCTCTTTTAACCTCACAGCAGCCTTGCTAGGAGGGCACAATTACACCTGATGTAGAAACTGGGGCTCACAAGATTAAGCAATTTATCCATAGGCACAAAGTAAGCCAAGGACAGAATTAGACTTTGACCCCAGTTCTCTCTGACCTGGCAGCTCGAACCCTCTGCCTGCTGTTTCCCTTTATAAGAAGGAAAATTTCCCCTGTGGCTCTTCTGAATCCCTCTACCAACCTTGTAAGCCCTACCCTTTTCCGGTGTTTTGAAATACCAATACTGTTAAGGATTCCTTGCAAGTACCACTCTGAGTCCCCTCCCAAACCAGTCAACATTTGCCCCCAGGGCCCTTGAAATGTCAAGCTCTATGGAATGAACAGAAGCAGTGACTGGGGAAGCAGGAAGAAGCCTGGGGCATGAGTCCTAAACTTGGCTCAGCCACTAACTCTCTATAACCCTGGGCAGGAGACAGGAATGTCGTGTGCTTCTAATGCCCTGTGTTATCGGTTACCTATTGCTAAGTAACAAACAACGCCAAACTTAGTGACTTAGAAGCACTGACTTGCTCATGATTCTGCACTGGGGCAGGTCTCGCTGGGCTTGTTCGTTCAGTCATCTAGAAGCTCAACTGGCTGAGAGTCTGCGAGAGCCTCTCTGCTGTCTGGTGTCCAGCTGCCGCTGTTGGCTACAGCACTTGATCCCCTCTACACGGGCCCCCAGCAGGACGGCCCAGTGTCTTACGTGGAGGCAGCCACACCCACAGAGGGCAGCCCCGATGTGCAAGTGCTCTTCATCTTCTGCTTGCATCATGGTGGCTGAGGTCTCAGCCAGAGCAGTCACATGGCCAAGTCCAGAGTCCATGTGGGAGGGGGCCATGGGGCATGCATACCAAGAAGTGGCATTGATGGGAGCATTTGAACAAGAATCTGCCACATCCTATATGTCCCAAGTTAAATGTACCTGGAAGATCAGGTTGTTTTGCTGTCTTTGTCTCTGCCATGAAATAACATTCAGGTAGGGCTTTACTATTGATGAAGAAATCACTTTTGACATAATGATGCTGTTTAATTTTTCTACCAACCCTCTGAGATAGGTGTCATTTTGTAGATTAGAGGAGTAGGATTTGGAAAAGCTAAGGTGACATGCTCAGAGACAGGTTAAGAAGTGGGATGGAGGCAGGACCCTGGCCAGACAGCACCCAAAGCCTGTTTACCCTTCCCATGTAGACACGTCTGTCTCTCTGAGCTAATGTCATCCTTGGGCTCCTCCCGGTGAGCAGGGCTCAGCACAGGCTGAGGGTCTCTCCCTGGATGATGCAGCCCTAGGAACTGCCTTAGGAAGAATCAAGGGCCACAATCCAATGTCCCAATGGTCCTGACATCTGAGAGACTAGGGAGATGATCATCTCATGCCAGAGAACCCGAATTTGCTGCCTCACCCAGTGCCGTCCCCACGGACAGTTCACAGCCACAGCTAATGAGTTTCCATGAGAAACAGCTCAAGGAGCTGCTGAAGAAGAGGGTGCTGGAGGTTGGCCTGGGGCCAGGGAGAAGACCAGAAGGGCCGGGGTTCCTCATGGCTGGTGCCCTTGGCTTCCTGCTGGGTGTGATTCAGCAGCACTGGGGAGAGCTGGAGCTGTGCCGCCACCAGCCTCAGAAAGTCCCTCTCTGGACCACAGACTGCTTCCTTCTATAGACCTGGCTTCCGTCTTGTCCAGGGTCCCATTTGGGACACATTGTTCCTTCTCACAGTGACGCCATCACCTGTTTCTAGAAGGGAGCCTGCCCATCCAAGCAGCAGCAGCTGCTGAGGAGGGAAGATTCATTGTTTACAACTGTCTGCATAAATAATATGTACTCCGGCGGGAGGAAGGGGAGCCTGCTCCTCTCTCCTGTGAGACTTCTCAGGGAGCAGAGTACGTTCCGGTTTCTCTTCCTTTCTGGATTGATTTCAGGTCCAAATATATATGGACACAGAGGCCATACTGCAGTGCATCCACATGCAGTGGATCCACCCCTGACACATAGATACACCATTTGTGGAGTGTGAACACTCAGCAGATAGTGGCATATTGTAAGGACGTGTATGTCATATGTGTACCTTAATACAAAGTCTGTGCATAAGCACCGAATACATGCATAATCTATATGGACATGGTTGGACGCATACACGCAATATCTATATGCCATATATGTACCTAGGCAGATCATTTCTGGATACGTGTGCCCCTATGTACTACATTCACACCCATGTATATGTAGCATGTGTTCATATGCACCATATGAGAATTTATCTATAAACAAGCATTTGTGAGCCCTGTATGTGTGTACATGCTATGTGTATGTGTGTGTGTATGTCCTCATGAATGTTCAGTATGTTTACTCTAAATTCCTTATACAAACACGTTGTGCATGGGTGTGGGCATATGAATGCATGCGCGTGTGTGTATGGACACTAATGTGCCCATTTCCATCTTTCTGAGTCAGTGGTCACGCCAGGCTAGCCCTCCTTTGCCCCCTGTTTTCTCCTTCAATGTTTGTAAACATCCCAGGCGCCATCCCTCTGTCACCACTTAGTAGATATTGCACCTTTAGATCTTCTAATCCTCCTATGATTCAATCCCTAATCTCGAAGCCTGATCTCTCTGGAATATCCGCTTGGAAAGGAGAGGGGATGTGGCAGGTTTCATGGCTGCTGGAAGGGAGGGGACTTGCTGCTTCTCTCTTGCTCCTGCTGGATGCCTTGGTGCTCTCCAGGTGGTGACTGAGCCTGGGACCAGGGCACACTGAGCCTTGCCATTGGCCCCAGGGGAGGGGCCTAAGGGCCAGGCCTGGGTCTCCAATGTGCTTCCAGTTGGAGTCACCAAAGCCACCTCTCCAGAGCTGTGCTGAGCCTCCTCCAGGAAACCCCCCACCCAATTTCCCTCATGCTGCCCTGAATCAAACTACTGCTTTACTGGACTAAAGTCTCCTCAATCTTCATGCTCTCCATCAGCATCTATCTGTTATGTTGGAGAGTAGAACGCATCTTCCCTATTCCTCAGGGCCCATGAGGAGGGATTTTTCCCTGGCACTCCTGCCCCAGCCTTTACTTCTCACTCCAGAGCTGAGCTTTTCTGAATTGCCAGTAACTGGGGGTGAGTAACACTGGGGTTCACCTTGTTGCTGTCGCAAACTGAACCATAATCTCTAGTTCAGGTTTTTCTTATTAAAACTGGTATTTTTATCTCCATCTGCCAAAATTTCAATCTCTTAAATAATCCCAAAGTTGAACTGAAATAATATTTCGTTTTGTTTTTAATTCAGTCTCCTCTAACCCCAAATTATTGGTGCCCGTTTTGTGCCACGTGTTGCAGGAGATGCTGGAGACACCTTGACAATAAAGCAGGAGAGCCTTTGCCCACATGGAACAGAGTTCGGTGCTGGAGCAGGCAGCAGACAAAAAAACCAGCACTTCACACATAATGACACTGGCAAGGGCTGTAAAGGAAAGGAATAGATCGCTGAGACAGGAATATAGGCTGGGTGGGGAAGGGTCTAGATAGAATAGTCCATGAAGGCCTCTCTGAGGAGAAACAAGAAAAATGAGGTCCAGTCCTGCAAAAAAGCTAGAGAGAGTACTTGGGTGGGGAACTCACACATGCAAAGGTCCTGTGGTTGAGTGTGGCTGGAATGTGATGAGTGAGGGAAGAGGGGCAAGAGCAGAGGCTGCAGAGGGAGGCTGGCTCCTCCATGCCATGGGAAGCAGTTTGGACTCTATTCGAAGTGAGCTAGGAAGGCTTTGAAGTTTTGGGGTGGGAAATGGGCAGTCACACAGTTTATGAGTTTTAAGAGTGCTCTGGCAGCCATAAGGTCTAAAGAGAGAAAGTGGGTGGCAGGAGGAAGGCTGGCATGGTGCTCCCTGTGAGCAATGCCTGGGCAACCACTGAGGGGCACAGTCCCTATATCATCTCAAATCCTGGGTGCAGCCCAGCAGTATGGCCAGGGCTGTGCTGGAGAACAGGGCCAGCCGCCTTGCCGTCACTACAACATGGACAGCCCCAGCTTCCAGTTTCACGCCAGGGCTCTGTGGGCATTACCTTGTCCTCACTCCCTCTGGAAGGTGGCACTATTTTGTATCTCTATTTGTCAAATGTGAAGATGAGGCTCAGAGAAGTAACTTACCCAAGGTCACACAGGCCTTGGGGCACCAGGCATGAGCACGCTTCTGACCACCACCCGTGCAGCTGCAGAGGTTGGGGCACCTGTCCTCACTCTTTAGAAGGGAATGTGTTTTGCTCATGATGAATCATTTTCCTTTGATGTCTCACCAAGCTTATTCTTAAACATTTTTAAAAGACGTAACAGCTTTGCTATAGTGTTTGCTTAGTTCAGAAAAAAAAAATGTGGAGGCTTTATTTTTGGGGCAGAAGCAAGTAAGGGGAGACAGGAATACAGTCTCCACCCCCCACGGCGGTCTCCCTAAGTGATACTTTTTCCATGATTGTTAAGATGATGATGAAAGGACGGATGAGTGGACAGGGTGGGATACAGAGCTGAAGCCTCGGGGATCAGTCAGGGAGGAGTGTAAAGCTGGGAGCCACAGGGGTGTCTTTTCAATGTGCTCACTCCTTACCAGCAGCAGTGCCCCCCAGCCTAGATGTGAGAACATGGGCAAGCCATTGATGGGGGCCCTGTGTGCCCTGCCCCCAGTGTCCCAACATTGGGTCCTGACATCCCAGAAGGGGGGAAATGTAATTGTGGCAGATTTGCTAGGATTGTTAAAAATACTTGAAGTCTATCATCTAAATTGTGAAACATGCTGAAAAATGTTCTACAGTTAAGATATAATCTCAAAGCAAGGTCATGATGGTCATCTCTTAATAGACCGGCACCATGGTGTCCACATTATCTGTGACTCCCCCCAACCCCCCATTAAACCCCAGCCCCCAGCACCCCCCAGACTCTAACAGGGCTGGAAGCAGCCACGGGCAGCAGCGGCATCAGCCAGAGCTCCCCGGTACCCCTAGTTTGTGTTCTCTCTGTGTTACTGGCCCAGGGAGTTCTCTTTCCTTGAAGCTCTCCTCTATATTTAAAATGTGAAGATTAAAAAAGAAAAAAAAGTGCATCAAAAGACATTATCAACAGAATAAAAAGGCAACCCATAAAATAAGAGAAAACATTTGCAAATGTTATGTCTGATAATGGATTAATATCCAGAAGATATAAAGAACTCCTAAAACTCAACAAGAAAACTAATAACCCAGCTCAAAAATGGGTAAAGGACCGGAATAGACATTTCTCCAGAGAGGATATACAGGTAGCCACTAACACATGCAAAGATGCCCAACATCACTAACCATTAGGGAAATGCAAATCGAAACCACAGTGAGATACCACCTCACACCCAGCAGGATGGCCACTGTCAAAACAGCGAGTAACAAGTGTTGACGAGGATGTGCAGAAATTGGAAACTTGCGCACTGCTGTGGAGAGTGTAAAATGGTACAGCTGCTATTGAAAACAGCATGGAGGTTCCTCAAAAAGTTAAACATAGAACTACCGTATGATCCAGCAATATTACTTTTGAGTGCATACCCAAAAGAATTGAAAGCAGGGTCTTGAAGAGGTATTTGTACACCCATGTTCATGGCAGCACATTATACACAGCGGTCAAAAAGCAAAAGCAACCCAAATGTCCATCAACAGATGAATGGATAATCAAAATATGGTCTATCCATACAGTGGAATGTTATTCTGCCTTAAAAAGAGAGGAAATTCTGACACAGGCTGCAACATGGATGAGCCTTGAAGACATTATGCTGAGTGAAATAAGCCAGTCAGAAAAGGACAAGTACGGTATGATTCCGCTTATATGAGGGGCTGCAGTAGTCACGTTCATAGAGTCAGACAGTGGGGTGGTGGGTGCCAGGGGCTGGGGGAGGGGAACAGGGAGTTGGTGTTTCATGGGCACACAGATTGTTGTACAAGACAAAAAGGGCCATGAAAGATGGTGGGAACGGCTGCACAACAACGGGAAAGGAATTAACAGCACCAAAGCATGCACTCGGAAATGGTTAAGACGGTGAATTTTACGGTATGTTTATTTTACCACAATAAAACGATTGGACAAACATCATTTTTTACAATTATCTGTTGACTTGTATGCAGCAAAAATCACAAAATTAGGGTGAGGTTGAGCCATGGCAAGTTGACAGATGCTGTAACTCCATCCCACAGGTGTAGAAACTGCAGATCCACAGGATGCTGGAACATAGCTGAGGCTGCAGACCTGGGAGGTGGCGGAACCAGGGTTCAAATCCAGGATGTTCAAGTCCACATGTTCTCACCCACCAAACGCCTCCTTGAAGAAGTGCCCTCGTGTCCCTACTGTGGGAAGACCTGGAAAAGCATCCAGGAGGTGGACAACCATTAGATGAACAGTGTGGATGGGCTCCCATTCAGAAGGTGTCCTGGAGGAAGTGAACTTGGTTAAGTCCTCGAGGGGCCAGAGGCCTTCTTCAGAGGCCCCCCATCTTTCTCGGTCACTCAGTCTCCCCTGCTCCTCAGCCTTCGTCCTTTCCTGTCCCAGAAGGAGACGTGTCTTGTTCAGCTGAGTGCTGTGAAGCCTCCCCTGGAAGTCTGCCCCTGCCAGAACATTCTGTCCATCAGTTCAGATGTGCATCTGGTATTTGTGGGTGTGTGAGCTTGGACAGCTGCCTGGACGTGTGCATCTGAGACCACTCCTTGACCCTGAATGTCCCTAAGGGGGCCAGCCTCTCTGTCAAAGACCTGCAGACCAGAATATCCCAGGGAGGGCTGATTGGGAAATTCACAACTGGCTGGGCCAGAGCTCCTAGAACCAGGACTAGTTCCCTGAGACACTAAGGGTAGGGGAAGGTGACCAGCTTAGACAGAGGCAGACCTGAGTTCAACTCCCAGCTTTGCTTTAACCTCTCTGTGTCTCAGTTCTTCACTTGTGAAGTGTGGGTTAATAGTGCCTGCCTTGTAAAGATGCTCTGAGAATTGCAAAATCATGTACATGAAGTGTATGACCATGTGTCAGGAACAGAGTAGGTGCTCCATGAACAGTGGCCTGAGCCTCTCAAGCACCCTATAAATCACAAAGTTCCCAGAGGGGAGAGGGGGCTCTCATAAGCTATTGTTGGCTTTGACCTTGAGGTGGGAGAGGGATAGAAGGGGTTGGCAAGACAGAGAAGAGCAGATTCACACTTTGATGGGCTCAGATCACAATGGGGGAGACTATGCAGAGTCTATGGGAACTCGGTGTGCTCTTTACAACTGCTCCATGAATCTAAAACTACTCTGACAAAAAGTGTACTTATCATGCACAGATCTTGCTAAATGGGGGTTCTGAGTCAGTGGGTCCGGGTGGGGCCTGAGCATTTGCATTTCCCAGCTGTTCCCAGGCTTGCACACACTGTAAGTCCTTGGTCCTCACTCTGGGAGCAAGGGAGCAGAACATGCACGTGAGGGGTAGGGGACACCAGTTCTGTAGAGCCCTGAGGTGGCCCCTACAAGAGGGAGGCATCTTGGTGTGGAGGTGTGGATCCTACTTCAGTGGGGAAGTTTGGCCCAGCAGAATTTTCAGTAGCTGAATTCACTCTGCTGCTGCTGCTGTTGCTGCTGATGGTGATGAAGGTGATGATGAAGACGAGATGGTCTCATGGGGCTGAGGAGGGGCCCTGCAGAAATCACATGGTGGCTCACAAGTCAGCCCCTCCCCTCTGTGGTCAGCACTTGACAGTGTCATTTGTTTGGAGGCAAGAAGCCCCTCCCCCCCAAGTCATCCTGAAGCCTTAAGTGTCCCAGCTGACCCTGGGATTTTCCCAGGCTGGAGACCCTTCCCCCTCATAGAGAAACTGGGGAGTGATCCCTGGGACGGCCCCTCACATGGAAACAGGGGCTAAGAAATGGCTGCTCCTGCCCCTGGGAGTTTAAGGTGGGCCCTGAAGCCCCTTGACAGGTTGGGTTCCCCAGGCTCTGTGGGGACAGCAGGGCCTGGTTCTGTTCTAAGGCCCCGATGGTGAATGGGCTGGGCCTGGCCCAGGCTGAGCAGTTGTAGTCTTCCCACAGCTGCCACTGGGAGCTGCGACCTCCTCCTCCCGCCTTGGTCTTCCTCCTGCTCTTCTCTCTGCCTGCTGCCCCCTCCCTGTGTCACCCTCCTCCCTGAGGGTGGTCTTACTCAGATGGCTGCCTGCAACGGTGGGAGCAGCCCTGGGCTGGGAGCCAAGGTGCCTGCTCCCAATCGTCTGTGTGATCTTCCCTCTCCATGCCTCAGTTTCCCAACTACAATGCAGCAGGTGGACAGGACAGTTTCTTGGAGCTCTTCCTGCTCTAGCCATCTTGGGCCTATGGCAGTGGGTTAGGCAGCGAGGAGGGCTTCCCGGTCTGCAGCCCCTGCTCCCCAATCCCTGCTCATGTGTGTTTGGCCTTGCCCTTGGGCCAGTAAAGGAGTGGGGGGCTGAAATCCAGCTTACTCTTGTCATGTGACCTCACTCAGGGCATGCCCTCCTGCATGGGGTGCTGAGGGGTTCCTGGGCTGCTTTGGTCTGTGGGCATCATCTAGGCCTAGAGAGCGAGCCCTTTAGGGGCATCCACACTGGCACCTCAGCATCATTTGGGATGGATGAATGATGCCATGTCAATGCTAGAGTTAGGGTACTGCCATATCTGCCACACTGTCCACCTGGAGGGGATCAGCCAAGAGGCTGGGGTGGGGTCCCAGGACTAGAGTGAGCATGGGGACTCCCTCAGGCATCAGGGATGTTCCATCAGGGCTCACGTAAGAAAATCGAAACCCAGGAGCCCCAGGCCAGACCTCAGGGATGGGCTCAGCGAGAGCAGCCTGGGAGCGCCTGGGAACATCAGAGCCATGTGGATGGCCCTACAGCTGCCACAGAGGGGACTGGGCTGGCTCAGAGGTTTTAAGGGAAGGCTGAGAAGAAACGTCCCCATGGTCACCCCTCAGAAAACATCCATGGGATCATGTCTGGGACTGTGTCCTCTAGGTCCTCCTTACTCTTGACTGCATTTTCTTTCTGATCCCTGGGACCCCAGGCCAGGGCCCCAAGTCCGAGGGAGCAGTGATGGTGATGGCTGTAATGACAGAGATGTGCTGTTGGTGCCTGGTGCCCTGCCTGAGGCAGCTCTGGGCAATGTGTGGGCCGCTGGGCAGCAGCCTTCCTTCCCCAGTCCTGAGATGCTTTCTCAGCCACATCACCCAGACAGACCCATCTAGCCTCCCCCACAGCCTCCTGTCGACACCCATCCAAGAGGAGGCTGAGACCTCCAGGCCGCCTGGAGCTGGAAGAGTATCTATCCCCTGGCTGGGTGTGTGCTGGCCTGATCTGCCCTGCGAGAGGGGCCTCCAGGCCCGCCAACAGATGGGGGCCTCAGGCAGCCTCCCAGCTGCCCTGAGCCCACCCAGGAACCAGCTCCCATTGGCACCTCAGAGCCACTGGGCAAGGGGGAGCGACCAAGTTCTGAGCCAGTGGGGCCTGGTGAGGGTGAGGAGCACTCAGAGGCCTGCAGCCCTGGTTGTCCCAGAAAAGATAACTTTAGATTTGACTCATAGGTATTGTCCCTCCCCAAAGAGAAGTGTGTCAGAGGACAATGTGGGTCAAAGGACCCCAGCCTGGGGAGCCAGCCTGCACGGGTGATGAGCCTGAGGTGCCAGAGCTGCTTCCCAGAGGAGCCCTGGTCCACTCAAGACAAAACTGAAGGGTATGAGCAGTAGTACCCTCTGGACTGCACCCCAGATGCAGGCCCCCCCACCGACTGTGTGCCCTGGCAGGTGGCTTAACCTCGGCTCATTGTCTTCAAAATGGGATGAAGTGTCACCTTCCTCACGTTGCTGGGAAGTTAGAGCAAGGTTACTCCTGTGAAACAGCACAGGGTAGAGGCCCAAGCAACGGAAGGTGATGACGATATACCAGCAACAGCCACCACAATGATAATCAGTGCTATTTTTATTATTAAATCAATATGCAATGATAACAATAACCCAACTCAAGGTTCTTTCTCCAGCAAAAACTGGGGGATAGGTTACTGCAGGACCCAACTGTCCTTAAAATTTATTGTGATTAATTATACTAATCCTTAATGGTTACAGCAACCTTGACTACTTGCTAAGTGCTTTCCTGTATATGATGGTCCAAAACAGGCTTTCAGAGGAGGGGAGAGGAGCCTCACTTGTTGAGTGCCTACTGTGTGCCAGGCATAGCCACCCTTTAAAGAGGCACCTTGTTCCATTGCCTGGGTTTAGGATGCATCAAAAGCCCACCATGCAGTCCCCTTAAAGGTCACACAAGACAGCCAAGGTCCCTGCCTCATGAAAGGGGATGACAGAGAGTGAGTGCAGATTTACAAGGAGAAGCACTGAGTAATACTGACACAAGAGGCAACAGTACAGATGGAAAATATCAGTACTTGGCAGAGACAGTTACCAGCCCAAGGTCACCACCTGACAGTGGCAGAGCTGGGGGGCTGTCTGATTGCAAAGCCTGTGCTCTTTTGAGGAGCTTCCCAAGATGCCGGCTGGGGTCACAAGCTTGTGTCACCATTGCCACACCACCAGGGCTGACACCTTCCCCTCTCGCCTTGAGGCTGAGCTCATGACCTCCACTACCACTGTGAATTGGATGTTTGTGTCTCCTCCAAATTCATATGTTGAAACCTAGTCCCCAAGGTGGTGGTATCAGGAGGTGGTGCCTCTGGGAGGTGATTAGGTCACTTGAGAGTGGAGCCCTATAAATGGGACTAGTGCCCTTATAAAAGAGCTCCCTCACCCCTTCCATCAAGTAAGAACACAGCAAAAAGCACCACCTATGAATTAGGAAGCAGGCCTTCACCAGACCCCAAAACTGCTGTCACCTTGATCTTGGACTTCCCAGCTTCTAGAACTGTGAGAAATAGATGTTTATAAGCCACCAGTTTGTGGTACTTTGTTATAGCAAATGGAGGGGCTTAAGACAACTGTAGGGAAGCCATTCTGAGTGCCCTAGCCCCTGAGGATCCCACTTCCCATGTCTGTGTTTCTGCATCCCATGCCGTGGAGACTGCACATTGTAAACGCTCAGGAAACACTTGCCAGGAGTTACTTACTCAGAGCAAATCCCTTCTAGCTCTGACAGGCTATTACTCTGGACCAGATCTGCAGTGCTGGCTGGAGTTTATCTGGCAAGTTTGGCAGTGAGCTGAGAGCAGGACCCTATAGAAAGAAGACAAACGGGGCATATGTGTGGCCATTCCCCTTCCTGTAGCCATGCGTTTTCACCAGTCAGTCATGGCTCTCCCCAAGGAGCAGAGAAACAGCCCCAGAATCCTTCTCCACACATGCTTCAGGCAGTGCCCCCTGTCTACTGGAGTTGGTATGAACATGAAGCAGCATCCCTCCCTGACTCTGGTGGTAGGACCTGGGGGATGCTGCGGGGAGCAGTACGAAATCACTTGCAGGAAGGGGAGATGGGTGGGTTGGCCCTCGCTTGGGAGGCAGCATCTCGTATGGACCAAGATTTCTCCCTACTGGGTCTTCAAGACACAATGACAATTGACGACAGTAAGAGGCAATAAATCTGTTAGCAAACAAAAATGGAAATGACCAAGCTCCTCAGTAATGAAAGAAACGCAACCAACACTCTTCTGTTTCTTATTTATCAAAGAAGCAGTAATTTTTTTTTTTTAAATGGGAAAACTCAGTGCTGCTGCTGTAATGAAGTTAGTGCTTGTAAGTTTGGTGGGAGGGGTGTCATTCTGTGGGCAGTTTGACCGTAGGTATTGAGAGGCTTAAAGAGGCTGAGATTTCATAATCCAGTAGTTCCACACAGGGAATCTGAAATACAGACAATGCTTTATACACGAAGATGTTTACCACAGCATTATTTATCATAGTGAAAAATAAGAAACAGCCTCAATGTCTTTTAATAGGGATTTAGTTAAATTAAGACAGGTTCATTAGATGGAATATCAGGCAGCCATTATGGTGATGCGTATAGAGGATTTCTAACAACACGGTATACAGTTGAGATGGTTCGAGCAGAGCAGGAAACTCAAATTGGCTTAAACAATAAGGGATGCTGTGCTATCCCAAAGCCAGAGGCGGGTCATGGAGACCCTGTTTTCTCCAGTTCTCTGCTCAGACGTCCTCTCTTATCTCCCCTTAAGGCTGATCTTGCATTGCAAGATGCAACAGCTGTCCCAGCAGTCACATCCAGACACAACCATGCCCAGAGGAAGAATAGGGACTTTCTCTTTCAGGATCAAGGAAACTCAAGAGGTCCCCAACACACTTTCCCTCACTTTCATGGCCTGCAAGTGGGTGCATGCTCATTCTAGATTAGTTGATGGCAGGGAGACTGGGGTTTACCAAGCCTGGATGCAGCCAATGCCTGGGGCAGCTGTGGGCATGGCCTCCCACTTCACCTGGGAAACCATGTTACAGCGTGAAGCAGGAAAAGCAATTAAAAAAAGAAGTATGTAACAGGAACTCTGTACTACCTTTGCAACCCTCTTGTAAGTCTAAAATTATTTCAAAATAAAAAGTTAAAAAAAAAAACACATCTAAAATCACTTTCCTAGGCTAAAATTTCATGAAATCAGTAAAAGGTAAGTACAATTTATTGATGATGGTAACATATTTTTCATTATTTTCTTTATATTTTGTTGATAAAGAGGAATCTAATGTGAAAACAACCTTGTTGTATTGTCATTGTGGGTATCATTCAATCAATACGAAAGCTAAACATATAGAACCAAAATATGAAAATTCTTAAAAATTCTAAGAATTAGCTTATGAAGAAAAATTGTGTATGTAGCATGACCACATGTTGCATCAACCTGGGCTCCCTGCGAGTCGAGTCAAAATTGGTCTGCAGGTGGTTTATCTGGAAACTTTACCAATTCAAGAACACATTACTGAGTTGGCCATGGCTATGGGCAGCTGGTGCTCCACCCCTTACAAAATATAGCTCAGAACTGTCCACCCAGGAACCAAAAGGGGGAGCATTTGTGCATCGGCTCCCATCCCCTGCTGGTCAAGGGTGGCCCGTGGGTGAGCTCACCGCACTGCTGGGCTGGGCACACGTGAAGACCAAGTGTGACTGCAGAAGCAGTGAGGTCGACCGCAGGCAACATCACTTCTGCGCAGACCTGCTGCAAGCCCACGCTGAACGGGTCTCCACTAAAGTGGAGCCCATGAGGTGTTGGAAACAGTTATATTCAAGAGAAAACCTTACACTCATGAACACAGTGTTGAGGACACAGACTTTATAACTCAATCAATTCCTCATCAGCCTTGAAGAGATCTCAGTGTTTGCTGAAAAACACATGAAAAGTTTATCCAGAGGAAAACACAAAGAGGTTAATGGTTATCTTTGAGTGGGAGGTTATCTCTGTAGTTTCTATGTTTTCTCTATAGGAACATATTTTTTTCATGAAAACAGAATTTTCCTGTTTTAAATCCCACTGATAGATAATTTCAGAAGGAATTGCAGAAGGAGGAGTGAGTCTCTGACAGATAAACGCAGTCTACTCTTGAGTGATCTGGTGACAGAGTCAGATACAAGAGACTGGCTTTTCCCACTGGACATTTTAATCTCGGCCAGTCAGTTGTCATAAATAAACGTGCTGCCCTTCGCAGCCGAGGAGATGCGCCATGTGTTGAATTCTTTCATTCTTTTTCTGGGACTGAGGAGCACTTTAGAACAAGCCACACACAGAAGAAAGGACACCGGCTTTGAAGCCAGCCGGGCTCCACTCCTGGTGACGCCCCCACCAGTGGGGCGAGCTGGGGCAGGCAGAGAGCCTCTCTGATCCTCGGACTCCTCTTCTCCAAAGCAGAATCCTGGCAGACATGGGGGAGCATTGGTGAAGGGGCCTTCCTCACCTGGTGGAGGTCAGCAAAAATCATCTCTCGTCTTGTCCTCCTCTTTGTGAGCAGACTGTGCCAGGGAAGGCTGGTCCTGACTACTACCTGTGAGTGAGAACCAGTGGTGTATGGGCTGGTGGGCAGAGGCAGCAAACACAGCCAGGACCCCTGATGCTCTGGAACTCAGGGCAAGCACCCAGAGCCTCACGATGACCACTGACCATGCAGCCAAAACAAACCAGAGATTCAGTTCTATTTCTCTTCCAGGAATTAGGGACAGTAACAATCCCTTCCTTAGGAAACCTTAGGGAGGAGCAAATGAGATAATGCATGTGCATGACACTTGATAAATAACGATGGTGCTATGAGGAAGTGTCAGCATCTCAGTCCTCACCGCAGACTCAGGAGGCAGGTGGGAAGCTGAGGGGGACAGGGAAGGGAGTACCTTGTCCAAGACCAATAGGTGGCCCAACTGGGGAATGAGAGATGTGGACCTCAGAGCGTGGGTGCTGATCCCCTAACCCACAAGTCTGTCGATGCAGTAGTGGGGCTTGTGTGTTTTTGCAGTGGCTGCTACTGTTGCTGACACACCCTGGGCCTGAGGCCCTCTGTGCTGAGCAGGGAGCCCAGGAACTGGCCCTTTAAGCCTCCCGGGTGTGGGGAGTCTACCCTATGGTGCAATCCTGTTCCCTGGAGCTGGCGGCATTACTGCTGCAGTAAGGAATGTCCTCTGGGGAGATTTAGTGTCTGATGATAGACATGTGGGCCTGATTTATGGACTGGCACTGTTCCACTCAGCCCCAGGCAGGCAGTGCATGGGGGCAGAGTGGGTGAAAAACTAGAGGAAACTAGAGGGGTGCACAGAGAGCTGGGCAAGGGGGCAGAGAACCCCTAACTGAAGAGTACTTTTCTGTGCCAGGCTCATGACCTCAGTTAGTACCCCAAATAAGCCTAAAAGGTAACATACCCATTTTACAGAGGAAGAAACAGAGGCTTGGAGAGGTTAAGTAACTTGACTGAGGGACTAGTAAAAAGAACTAAGGAAATCTTTGCTTACTGCAGGGAAGGGCCTCCTGGGAACATGGCATCTGCCTCTAGCCTCTGGGACTAGGCCCTGTGGGCCCCATGCCGCTGTCCCCAGCCCTGCCAGCTTACCCTCACCAGAATTCAGACCTTCCACAGAGGGCTCTCAGCTCTGCAAGCTCTTTGTTTCCATCTATAAGAGATTCCCTTCATCAGCCTCACCAAGAACCCTTCAACCTGCCAAGCCAATGCTTGGGCCCTGGCAGGATCTCTGGCAGGGGCACAGGAGGGGGATGACCCACCATCTTTCACGCCATCTGGGTGCCTTCCCACCTCCACCCCTTTGCCTCTGCCACCCCTGCTGCACTCCTTTCTGGTCCTGCCCAGCACCTTCCCAGAGCACCTGGCCTGGAAGGGTGACTGCAGGACCCCAGGGGCCTGACCTTCAACACTGAAGGAAGTTGCTGGGTGTGGAGACTCAGGGGCCTGGGTGTGTCGCCGCCTGGTCTGTCCAGATGTAAGATGAGTGGCTTGACCTAGTTTCTTTCATTCCATCCCTCTAGGAGACTAAATTCAAAGCTCTATGCCACATATGCTCATGAAGGCAGGAAGGAGGGAGTTGCTTGGGGACGCTATGGGTATAGTTTGGAGTTCCTGAGTGCAAATCATGCCCGAGTTACCCACAGGGCACTCTCCACCATGCCGCCCTTTGGTATCCTTGTGAAGCCAGGAGTTCCACTTGCAGGGGTAGCCTGACAGACACTCTGCTGGGTGCATGCTACCGCCTGCTGTGTGCCTGAGTGGCAGATTCCGTAAACAACACAAGATGTCTCTTGATTCCTCAGTGGCTCTGTTACATATCACACCCATCCCAGGGAAGATACAGATCCAGCTCAGCCGGCCCTGGCAGGAGAGAAATTGGAATCCTTGATTCATTCACAATGCTTTAATAGTGCACAATCTCCATTATGTTTGCTATTGCTTCTGCTGATTTACCACTGCACCTATTATCATTAGTGTTAGTTCAGATGGGGTTACTGCAAAGGTCACTCGGCAGGAGTCAGGAGACCTGGGATCAAGACTTGCTCTGTGTGTCCTGAATTACTCTCTTCACGCTTCTTTTGTGTTTGTCAGCAGTATTTATGTTGCAAGGAACAGAAATCCCCAATAACATGCTTCAAAAAGAGAATGTGTTGGTTCATGTAAGTGAAAACTCCCATAGCCATGTAGGCTTCAGGTGCAGGTTGATCCAGTGATTTGCCATGGCGTCAGGCTCTGGTGCCATTTTGTCCTTCCCTCTGCCCTTCCTCCTGCAGTGTATTGGTTGCTCCCCAGGCTCAGTCCCTTCAAGATATCAGAAATCTCTGTGGCAGTCCAGTCCACATCAACTCACACCCCTAGTCTGGCAAAGAAATGGCAAAGTGTCTCCCCTCACTCCTGGCAGAAGCCACACTGATAAGGCTAGCTTGGGTCTCAGGCTGGCCCCCAAATCAGTCACCATGACTGGAGGATGAAATGTGCTGATTGGCTTAGCCTGGGTTGTGAGCCCACTCCCGAGACGGAGTGGAGCAGTTGGGAGGGGAGAAGGCAACAACTACTGACTTTGTTTGTGCTTTTGGACAAGCCCTTACTCTTCCTGTACTCTGCCTATCTCTACTTCTTCACCTACAAAAAGTCTAAAGTCCCTTCTAACAATCACATTCTGGAACTATCGATCATCTTCATCTTCTGTGTTGAATCACTGAGACCAGAGCAAGAGCTACAGTGCGACTTGTCCTACCCATGAAGGAGGGCTTTCCTGGGTAAAATGCTGAAACTAGGTCTTCATCAACATACCTTAGTCGTGTTCCTGTTCTGCACAAGCTCACATGCTACCACTGTGGGAAAATACTCCAGGGTGTGAGGCTCGGTCCCTGGCATCCAGCAAGCGTTTATTGAGTACCTACTGTGTACTCAATAACACAGTACACAGTGCAAATTAAAAATGATAATGACATCTTCCAGTTGTGGCGCTTTCCAGCTGCAAATTCCTAATAATCCCATGAGGTAGAAAGATGATGTGACAGAAAGACACCAGAGGGAAGGGAGAAATGGCTCACGGAACGAAAGGGTTGTCAGTTGGTATGATCAATTTAAGTTCAACAATCATGCAAGTTCTAGGTGTTCAGGGCTGGGGCAATGGCTGTAGGATGAAATGATTACAGAGAGGGGGGTCACTCGAGAGCACTTTGAAGGCCGGGCTTGCTGCATAATTTTTGAGGCTCAGTGCACAATGAAAATGTGAACCCCTGCTTAAAAGCAGTAAAAAGTGTCACTAAAGGTAGCAAAATATAAAGCTTTTTCCTTTCTTCTGCAGTTTCTTCTCTCTTTCAACTTGTTATGGTGTTTGTTTGCTATTTAATGTCATTGTAAGTAAATAAAAGTAAAAATTTTAAATGATTAGCATGTATTTTACTGTTCATTTTTATAATGTACAATGGCAGTTTTAAATGCAAATATGAGAACATTTAACTCGTATGCAGAATTACCAAAATTACACAATTTGTGTTTCCTAGTATATACAGCATATGTGTTTTGTTCTCACCAGAACAGTGGCAACAGGAGAACACTAATTTGCCTGTTTTTATTCCACGTCTTGTGTTCACATCCTATCAACACTGTCTACCTCCAGCTTACTGATGAGAAAGGAAAGACGTAAAGGAAGAGGAACTATGGGTTCCCTGTGTTTCCCCTTCCTCTGCCATCATTTCCAGCATAAGTGGCTGGCTACCACAGGGAAGTAATACAAATAAGAAAGAATATGATAGGATTCCTTAGTCATGTGTGCTTCTTGGAATGCGGTTGCCCTCTTTCTGCACTGGAAGCAAGTTCTGGCTCAAATGGACAGCGTGGCCTTTTGGGCTGTCGCGCCCCACTTACTCAGTCATAGGCGTAATACACTTATCTTGTCTTCACAGTGAGTGTCCCTGAACTCTCAGCATCATGAGCTCACGGAAACTCTGTGCTCAGGGGCAGCACAAGCTCTGTATGTGCTACAGCAGCCAGGAGCAGCAGGGGACACCCGCCTCGTGCAGACCTCCTCTGCTCATGCGCAGGCTCCATTGTCCTACCAGACCTCGCTTGTACAACACAAGATCGAAGATGCAATTATTAAGAATTTCAAGATGGCAACAGCAGAGCATTAAACCAAGCTCAGGGTCCTTCTGTGTGTGGGGCCTGTGAGACTACATGCCTGTGAGGTGGCCCTGTGTGAAAGACATGCAGGATTTGTACAGGAAGAGAGATGGAGAGAGGGCATCCTGGGTGGAAAGAGGGGATTCAGCAAAGATGCTGAGGTAGGAGGGTTCCTGGAACAGATAGAAGGGAAAGAGGAGAGGAGCCTACTTAGGAATGGGTCTCATGCCGGCTGGTGAGCAGTGGTCACCGTCTTGAAAGCATCACTATCACTAGCACTGGGCCTGCTGATCATGAATGATGCTACTCACAAGCCTTTCCTATTGTCTCCACAAACCTGAATCAGCTGAGTCTGGGGCTCCCTGCACCCCACCACACCGTCCAGCTTTTCACGCTTACGTGTGATTATTTGTTAAATGGGAGCCAACCCTGCTTGACCCCAAGCTCCTAGAAAAAGGGGTACATGGTGCCCTGTTTTTCAGAACCTCCACAAGTGCCTGGCATTAGCTACAAATAAAACAATATGTGGAAGGAAGAAAGGAGACCTCACTCCTTGGGAATCATGCTTTTTTTAGTGTTTAATTCAAGGAGCTGATTCCTTAAAATATTAAGATTTCATCTTTACGATGATCTAATCCTCCAGTTTTCCATTAATTTTCATTGGCTTTCCTTTCGGTAGAACAAAAGGGAGCCACACCTGGTCAGAAGAGGACTGTGAACTCATGGAATGGGCGGGCCTTTCTGTGTTATGGTGACATCATCTTGAAAGCTGTAGGAGAGTCACAAATGTGCCATGTTCATATGATGACAATCCTGTAAGTGATGAGAACTGGTGAGGGCAAAGGAGGTGATCAGATGGATTATAATAAGGAAGATAAACACAGAAGATAAACTTTAGGCATAGAGAACACCTGCCAACCAACCCCCAGCGGCCTTGTAGCTCTGAAATGCCTTGATCCTAGATCGCAGCTCCAATGGGGCTGGTTGAACAACTGTGCTGTGGGCTCAGATTGTCTCTTCTTACATCTGAGAAGAGACAAAAAAAATGTTTCTGGCCGTTGGGTCAGTGAGTCACAGGGCTAGAGAGAGGGCGAGGAGGGACAACCTTTATTGGATTATAGTTGGCTTAGGTCTACACACACCCAAGCAATTGACTAAAGATGTCAAGTTTCCCCGATTCTGTTACAATGCAGAATAAACATTTAAATTCCTGGTGGATTTTCCCATGGTTTCCTTCCTGATTTTTGGTGTGGTATAAACACCACAGTAAATTAACGTGTTTAAGTCCAATAGATTAGGCAAGAGGGCATGGAGGGTATGTCATTTGCTTGGCCTCCCTGGGACAGAGACACTGTGGGGACCAAGAGGTCTCTCACACCTTCTTCCTTTGGCATGGGAGGTGGGTGGGAGTGCTGCAGGCAGGCTTGGGAACAGCAATGTGCTCTAGGCAGTGGGGCTCAGTGAGGAATGTGCTGGTGAGGCCGACACCTGCCAGCCCGAGCTGTCAGAATTCACACCGCTGGGAAGGCAGGAATGAGCTGAGAGGGGGCGTAGAGGGTGTGTGTATGTGGGAACGTGAGGAAAGACGGTGCGTGTCCTCGCTGGCAGGGGAGGTGGAGTGGGGCAGGATGCTGGCCCAGCTTTGGAATCCATTTGCAATCCCTCTCTCCAGATGTCGGTGCTGGGGGATGGGGACTGACTGGACGGGGAAACTGACAAGCTGTGGTTACATCACTGTCCAAAGGCATGATGGAAATTGACTCATGCCGCCCACTAAAAGCCTTCTGTGACTTACCGCCCTGCGGCCAAACGAATTTACACGATGAAGTGTTATCTTGCCAGACTAGCACCCAGAGAAGGGAAGAAAGAGTTGCTTTTGGTGGTTTTAACTATGGGATTAAACATTCTTCGGGGGACAGCAGAAAGACAGGCCGGGAGAATAAATGAAACAAACCCAGCCATGTTTGGGGGTTGGTGAGGCTAGAAGCTTCGCTCCTCTCCTCCTCCTCTGGGAAAAAGACCAGGTGAGGCCCAAGGCATCCTCCCTTTGCTGGGTCCCTCTCTGCTGGGGAGGCAGAAGCTACTAAATAAAAATGACTTTTACACTCAGAGGATGCACTCAAAGGCCAGCAGGACCTGGGGATACGCCCGCCCACCCTGAGGAGCTGCCTTTGTTGTCCTGCTTTGGGTAGCTGTTTCCAGGGGTCATCTGCTGGGTTCGATATCCCAGAGGTAGAGTTATTCGAGTTGCCACATTAGAGACAGGGAGCTGGGGAGTATGTCGGCTCATTTGCAACTGACTGAGCCTCAGCATAAGGTGCCTCTAGATCAGGGTCACTTCCTCGTACACCCAGGCCTGTGGCTGAGCATAAACGTATCGAACGCCTACAGGCCAGATTTGACTGCTGAGGGTGATGCTAACTGGGAAGGCCTGGGGCTTCACTGAGTTCAGCCTGCCTGAGGAGAACTGGGATCTGCCACTTTGCAGGTGGGGAAACTGAGGCTCAGGAGGAGTCAGTCCTTCCTTTAAAAACCACCTCAGAGTGGGAGGTCCAGAGCATGGACTTTGAACCTGGAACCAAAACCAGTGCTCCTCCAGTCACTAGCCACGTGGCAATTTTCCCATCTGTTAAATGGGGGTGAAGGGGTTGGGGGTGGTGGTGAAAATAGCACCCTCTCAGGGCTTTCCTGTGAGTTACGTAAGGATTCATACGTAACAAGTGATTTTCTGAGAAATTAATTGCTGTGTTAGCTGTTTCGCTGTTAATGAATTGCTCTCTGGGGAAGCCAGACTTCTGAGCCTCACACTCTGGTCTCTGTCACCTTATGGGTTTAAGGGTTTTTGGACTTTGACACCCAACAAGGAGAATTCAGCTATAGAATCCCAAAGAGAGAAGGAGTGGATGCTTTGGTACACAAGTGAGAAACCGAGAGACAGGTGTGGCTCAGCTCCAGGTGGCAGATGAGGACAGAGGTGAGGGACATACAGGGTGGGCCATAGGACCTAGGTCTCCCAGATGCAGAGCTGCTCAAGTGGCCCAGCCTGTGGTGGAAATGGCAACCTTGGTGCATGGAACTTCTAGGTCCAACCATGGGGGCCCCATAACCTGCACGAGGTTCCTCTGGCTGGCTGGCTCTGAGGAAGTATCGTGGGCAGCAAGAGAGCCCTTCATAGCAGGGACAATGCTGAGCTGAGCAGGAGGCCAGGCTGGCAGACCTACCCCAAAGGTGCCCACCTGGCCTGGGTGCTGTGGTTAGCAACTTATAGCACCCGCCTTGTGTCCTAACTTCAGTTAATCCTCCAAATGCCACATTGGAGCAGGTCTCTAGACATGGGGCAGAATCAGAACAAGAGCTCCAGATCTGAATTGGTGGTTCCTTGATTAAAATATAAAATAATTTAGGAAATAATGCTTTGTTCTTTTTCTACTGGTATCTTATTGCTCCCAATTAGCTTATGAGCTTCTGGGGAATAGGGCCAAGATTTTCAGCCACATACTGTTGGATTCATTGTATTTACTCCTACTTAACATATTTATTAAGCGGCTTTTTGGACAGTAGAAAAGTTGGCTGAAAAGGCATTTTGGGAAATAAGGACTTTGATGGCCAGGTTAAAGAATCTGGATCATATTCAGGGGAGCTGGGAAGCCAATTAACACTTTTGAGAAAGAAAGTGGTTTGATCTGAGCAATACTCAACAAGAAACACAACTGACTGAGCAGCCATCCTAAGGCACCCGAGTGCACGCACAAAGCCATCTTTCTCCCTGGCCACTCTTCCGCTGAGCAGTTTTTTAAGAACAGGGATTACCAAGTATCTATCATGTATCAGGCGCTGTGCTAGGAGCCTTGGTTCCCAAACCATCTGAATGAACAATTACTCTTCCCATTTTCCAGAAGAGGAAGCCGAGGCTAAGACCTGCTCAGAAACCACAAAACAGGAAGGGCGGAGAATTTCTGCCTGGCACAAATCTCTCCCTCCTACGTTATGCCTTGACTTGCCCCCAAGCTAAGGCATCTGATTCTGAGTTGCTCTGGAGGTATCTGGAATAAGTGGCACATGTGAGGCAGGACAGTTCCAGCTCCTTCTTGGGAACAGCAGTACAGAAAGCAAAACGCTCTCAAGCAATACAACCCATTGTCTGTGCAGAAGCCCATCTGTGCTAAGAAGAATTCCGCAGGGATTATTGTCCCCTGGAGACAGGAGAAGCCATTTGGTGGGCTAAAGCATCTAAGATGAGATCTTAGCTGATTATAAGTCACATTAGACAATTACATTCTTAGCTCCTGGGAGTAATGCTTGCCGGATTTGCTCTTATTTCTTCTTGTTGCAAAATGATGCCTGTTTAGGACATTTTGGCCTTCTGTATAATAAACATATGTATTGGATTGAGTTTGCAATATTTGGCACATTAAAAATTACTTTCAGTTGAGATTAAAAAAGAAACAAAACCCACTTTTCAGCCTACACTCTCCTTCACTTTAGAGACCCTAAATGTACTCTAGGTGGAGACCAATTATTCATCTCAAGTGTAGGACCACAGCAGCTCTGGGGCAAATAATTAGGGTTTTAAAATTTGCTCTTTAATACCCACCATGTTGTGAGGGGAAAAGGAAAACATGATTCGGTTGTGTCATAGCTCAAGCTAACTAGTTATGCCTCCTTATCTTCAGCACTGAGAAGCCCACACTGCAAAGGGGCCCACAGCGACCCAGGGACAGGCAGACCTGGATTCTGGCCCAGCCCTGCCACTTCCCAAATGTGTGACCTTGGGCAAGTTACTCAACCTCTCTGAGAATTGATTTCTTCCTCTGTAAAATAGGGCAACTAGTTGAATTCTTGGGGGATTAAATCAGGTAACAGATGCAAAAGCACCTGACATACTGTAGAAATGCTAACTCATGGCTGGTAGTTGACTTCTCTGCTGTTGAGGAGTTCCCATCCCTGGCCATAGAGACAAGATTAGCAGGGATTATCTCTCATGTGGCAGGGTGGAGCAGGGGAAGCAGCGCCGGTTTTGGGGTCACCCAGACCTAACTCTGTTATCTCTACTATCTCTAGCTCTGTGTCCTGAGCAGTTCATACAGCTCTTGGTGCCTCTGGTTTCCTATCTGCAAAATGGGCTTATCATACTACATGCCTGGCAAGGTGTGTAAGGGAGCTCATACCTGACGAAAGCCAGGTTTATATGAACATTTCATATATGGAGACCAAACTGGTCCCCAGCCTGGTGGCACCCAGCAAAAAAAAAACTGCCAGAAGATCCCTGAGGGTCCTAAGCATTATCTGTAGGCCTAATAAATTTGACTCACGTAAAAGAGGGGTCTTCAAAAAGTTCATGGAAAGATTCATATTATTTTTTTAATTCCATTTTTCCATGAACTTTTTGAAGTTCTCGTACATGTCTGAATAGTTTTCAAATGTATATAGACGCTGTTGAAATACATGAAATACAATTTCTTTCTAGGCACTAGTGAATTCATTTTCTTCCAGCCCATGGATGCTAAGAGAGCAAAAAGGAAGAGCAAAAATTTTATTTTAGCACTAAATATGGGTTCTTATATTTGCAGCCAGAGGTTAGTAATTTGGTCCTGAGACCAACTTAGAGTCTTGCTTAATGCTGGATTTGGAGGCTGGTTGTGGGTGGAGGGCAGCTGGGAGGAAGCTGGCTCCTGGGCCAACCCTGCCCGCTCACTGACCAGCTCTCTCCTCTCCTTCCTGGGCTCCCTTGGGAGGAGAGGTCACCCACCTCAGGAAAGGGGCTTTGGGGGACCTCTCTGGGAGTTCTACTCTGTGCCCTGTGCAGGTCCTCTCTGCTTTAGTCTGTGTGACAACCTGAACAGCTAAGTGTTACTACCTAGGCCTACTTTATAAGTAAGAAAACCGAGGAAGAGAATGGTTAAGTAACTCTTCCAAGGAAGCAGATCCAAGGTTCGAATTCAAGCATTCTAGCTCCTGTCCTGGGCTTGAGAGAAGAATTAGGGACATATAAGCTGTAGCAGCAAGGACAGGGGATGTAAAATCAAATCCCAAAGAAAGCAATGGGGTAGGCAGAAGCCAGGGTGGCACAGGAGGGTCTTTCCTACATACCCACCCCTGCAAACTCCACTGCTACATTGGGAAGGTGGGGAGCAGCTGGGGATAAAGCTTGGCCACTTGCTGAAAGCTGAAGTTCTCCTGCCCTTTCTTTATCCTTCAGGCCAGTAAAGCAGGAAAGTTTTATGCATTGCTTTGGCAGCCAGAGCTGCAGGGTGACTTTCCAATAGTGTACCTGCAGAAGATGACAACCAACAGTGTAAGAATTCCTAGTAACACGAACTATGTTGGTGCAAAAGAGCTCCTAGAGGATACAGACAGAGGGCTCCCTCTGTCTAAGGCAACCTCACTGAGCCTATCAGCAGGCAGTGAGCCCAGAGTCTTGTCTGGAAGGTTCAGGCAGTGGTTGTATAAGGAGATTGGCACAGGCCAGGCCATTCCAGGGCTCACAAGTGGGGGTAGGGGTCTAGAAGAGGCCAGAAAGCACAGGCCTTGAGGTTTGGGGAGGATTTGGGGAAAGGGCCATGGGAAGCAAGGGATGGGGGAATGCTGAGGGCCCAGGTATGGCAGCAGGAAGGAGCAGGCAAGCCTATGAGGCACCCAGCCTGGTTTTCATCAGTGCACAGGCATTCCATGAAGTGTTCTATGTCCATTCTTGGCCTCTGTGTGCCAGGCTCTGGGCTGGGCTCTGAAGCCACCAAATGACACAGCCAGCAGGGAGCTCGCAGCCCAGTTGGGGAAACAGGTTATGCGAGTGGTTCTTAAGCTGGAGTGTACATCAGAATCCCCCAGAATTTTCTGCTTCAGTAGGTCTGTAATGGGGCCTGGGCATTTGCATTTCTAACAAGTTCCCAGGAGTGGCTGATGCTGCTGGTCTGAGGCCAAACTTGGAGAACCATGGGGTGAAAAGATGCAGAGAACCATATCACTTGGCCTCACAGCAGCCAGACCAAAGAAGATATAATGAATGGAGAGAGCATTTGGATGGGCAGAGAGAGGAGGAGCTTCCAGCAGAGAGAACTACAGAAGCCAAAGAGTGGAGGGGACATGAGGGACAGAGCCCAGGTGGTCCAGAGCCAGTGGGAGGGGAGTGTGGAAGGCTGTGGACCAGTTTCCCTTCAGCTTGGCCTCAGCAGGGATGGGGGACTTTCTCCTGGAGGCTGCAGGAGCCACTGAGGGCTTCTAAGCTGGGATAGGTGAGATGCTAGATTGTTGGAGTAGATCAAAACTGGTGACGGAAACTCAAATGACATTTTTCAGTTTGCAAAACATTTCCCCATACGAGTTACCTCACGTCATCCCCCCACAACTCTATGAGTTCTGATTCAGCATTATATTCACCGTTCACCCTCCTCGCCTTTACAGAAAAGGAAACTGAGGCTTGGAGGTGTGGAGTTACTTGCTCCACCTGCTGGCAAAGACAGGGAGTCAGGACTAGAATCCCAACCCTCCAACTACAGTGAATTCCACAATCCTACTGCTCCTTCCATGTCCGGAGTCAAGCCAACTGCTTCCCTTGTTTCCACTAAATAAATGTCATCCTCTTTTTTATGCTTTTAATAATAGCAGGAAGTAAATCTGGCCACATAATGTGAGAAAGGTACTCGTCCCAGGTCGGGAAATCCTGTTGCTGAGAGTCCCTTGGGAATGTTAACTTTCCCACTCAGACCCCACCGGGATCCTGACCTTCTGCACAGTTGGCTTCCTCAGGCAAAACTGGGCCAGAAATGCCGGGCCTTTGGCCAGAGTCTGACCTTTTCTGTCTGGTAGCGCCCACTGGGGAAGAGGAGGCAAAAGAGGGCCCCAGGAGGCTCCTCCCACTCCTCGACTCCACCCTCTGCCGGTGGGTCATGTGGTCCAGGGCTGGGGAAAGAGGGAAGCTGTGGGAGGCCCAGGGTTCTCGCACTCTCTCGCTCTGTAGGGACAGGTAACCCATCCTCTCTGGGCTTGCGTTTCCTTGCCTGCAAGTGAAGTGAAGCAAAGTGAAGACATGCAGGGAGGATTCAGTACATGAGTTGGCACATGGTAGGTTCCAGAAGGGCCTGCAAGGTGGGCTCTGCTCTCTGCTGTGGTGCTGGAGCTAGAGATATAGGGAACACCTCATTTTCAAGTCAGACCACCTGAATACTCAGGAACTGAAGATGTGAACTCCTTGGCAGCTTTTCTTGTGGAGAGAAGCTAAGCTCTGCCACTCAGGCAGCTGATGCCTTTGATTCGTTCATCCATTTGCTGGCTTGTTCTTCCAGCCAGTGATCTTACTTTATAACAAGCACAGCACTCATTCATTTTCACACATAGTTACCTCGCTTCTTCCATGCAATGGCTCTGCAGGTTTGATGGCTGTAGCATTATTTATTTGTGCAATTATCCATCCCTTCACCAAGTGGTAATAGAGCATCCTCAAAGTGCCAGGCATGAGTAGGTGCTGGGAACACAGACACAGCCCCAACCCTTGAGGAATTCACAGTCTGCTTGGGAGGCGCACCCTGATAAACAAATCATACAAGAAATTAATTAATTAATTACAGTGATAAGAAGTGCTTCAAGGGAGAAGTGCTAGGTGCTAAGTGAGCCTCGAACAGGGAGACCTGGTGGATTCTGGGGTCCATGAACATCTTGAAGAGGTGACCTCTGAGCGGGAAGCTGGCAGGGGCTCCTCTCTCCAGTTTGCCATAGTCCCACCCCGGCCCAGTTGTCCTACATCAATTATGTTGCCCTACTGGTCCCTCTTGGTGCTGAGTTTGCAGCTACTACTTCATCATCCTGCTATAGCTGTCTTTTCTTTCATGGTGCCAAACCTAACCTGAATATGGAATTGCATTTGTGGCATCTGTCCTTGGAGGCAGACACTTCCTCCCAGACAATAATCTCTACCTTCTAAAAGTTCAGCAGCTGGGTCCTGATGCTCCACCAGGTTTGGGAATCTCTGCTACAGAGATCTCAACCACCTCTTCTCAAATGATTCCCCAACACATCCCGTCCTTCAATCACTATCATATGGTAGGTACCCAAATGATAAGACACGGTTTCCTCTCTCCAGAAACTAGCAGCCATGCATGAAGGCAGTGTCACGGAACCATAACGTAACCCGATGAAGGTTTGCACAGGTTGCTAGAGGGGCCCTTGGGAGGATGCCCATCCTAACCAGGGAGTCAGAAAAGGCTCCCTGGAGGAGGTGATGCCTGAGCTGAGTCTGACAGAATGAGAGGCAAACAGGGGCAACATTCCAGAGGAAGAGAACAGTGGGGACAGAGGCTCAGAGGTGAAAGAGAGAGCAAGGCCCATTCTGAGAAGGAAAGGTAGCTCAGTGCAGCTAGAGGGTAGAGTGTAAGGGACACTTATCCCAGCAGGGGTCATTCAGGAAGGCTTCCTGGAAGAGGTGGTACATAAAAGCAAGACAATTTGAAGAGCCAGTAGGAGCTGGTTAGAGGGAGAGGGGGAAGGACACTATGGACACTATGGAAGGAACATGTATTAGTTAATAATGCTATATAATAAATCACCCCAAAACTTAGTGGCTTAAAGCAACAATAATCATTTATTCTCTCTCATGGTTTCTGTGGGTCAGGATCTGGGCAGAAAGCTGGCTGGTAATTCTGGGTAGGGGTGTCTCGTGCGGTTACATTTATCTGTTGGCTGGGGTCACTGCTGCTGGAGCATCTGCTTTCAATGTGGCTCACTCACATGATGGCCATTGGTGGGAGGCCTCGGTTCCTCCCCCAGCCTGCCTCTCCCCAGAGCTGCTCCATATGCTCACTGATTGGCAGCCGGCCTCTGCCAGAGCAAGTGGTTCAGGAAACCAAGGTGAGAGCTGCCATGTCTTTTTGTGATCCATTTGTCATATAGGTCAGCCCACTTGCAATGTGAGAGGGGATCAGGGCTGGGACTAGGTGAGCCACTTGCTTGGGCCAATATTTAAAGGGGTGCCAAAAAACTAAGTGATGAAGGCAAGTCATATTTTGAAAAATCAAAATGAATATGAAAACGTTCTTGATGAACAAAATATCAACATTTTAAATAAAGGCAGGACCCAACGGGCCTGGGATTAGGAGGAGGTGAGCAAGGTGAGCCAGGCAAGTTGGAGATTACATCCTGCACATAGGCATAAATTCCAGGAGGCAGGGGGTCATTGCTGGACATCCTGGAGAGCTGCTACCACAGGGACCGAGCCCCAGAGGCACAGACCCCCTCCCCAAGATCCTACTTCAAGAACTTGTGAGTCTCAGAAGCAGGTGGCCCAGGGACAAGAAGGGGAGTGGAGAGGGGCTTGTTTCTCTATTGACAGTCACTGAACCAGAGAGAAAAAAAATCCATGCACAGCACAGACATAGACAGCCACCTAATTTCCAGGGAACTGGGGTTGGGGGGTATATTAGTTCCCCAGGGCTACCATAGCAAATTACACAAACTGGGATGCTTAGAACAACAGAAATGTATTCTCTCACAGACTTCGGGAGGACAGAAGTCTGAAATCAAGGTACCAGCAGGTTTGGTTCTTTCTGGGGGCTGTGAGGGCGAATCTGTTCCATGCGCCTCTGACAGCTTTGGTTGGTTGCTGGCAGTCCTTGTGACCCTTTGCTTGTAGACATGTCACACCAATCTCTACCTCCATCATCCCATAATGTCTTCCTCCTGTGTCTATGTCCCGATGTCCCTCTTCTCATAAGGGCATCAGTCATTGGATTAGGAACCACCTTAATCCAGTGTGACCTCATATTAATTTGATTACATCTGCAAAGACCGTATTTCCAAATAAAGTCACATTCACATGTACAGGGGTTAGGACTTGAGAATATCTTTGGAAGACACAATTCAACCCAGGACCAGAGTACAGGGCTATTCTAGTGGCAGGTTTGCTACATCATTCCCATTGGAAGGAAGACAAATATTTTAAAATTCAATTTCATGCATCTGCTTTTTAAAGCATGAACAGGAAGCATAAAGCGCTTTTAAATAAAAGTGAAAAAGCAATAAAATATCTACTTCCATTCTGTGTTATGAGCTGATTGGGGAGAGTAACAGAGAATGCAAAAACGAGGTGGAGGGGAATTCGGGTCACACAGAGGCTGAGGCAGACAATTTCAGAGACACGGCAGGCAAGAGAGGGAAGACAGTAGCAAGGGCTCTGAGAGACAGGGTCACTCCCAAGGCCCCTGGGAGTCTGCCACTAGAGGCTTCCAAACCCTGTTGCATATTTGCAATGACTGGCATGACTGGGGAGCTCTCTCCTAGAGGAGGATGACATAGTAAGAACGATTTGGCCTGAAGGTTGAAGAGTCTCCTGCTCCACACACTGTTGCTCAGAATTCATCAAGAAAATGTCAACGTTGTTGCAAGCTGGAGGGGATTGAAATGAATGTCAAGTGCAGGGATGGCAAACAGGTTTCCTCTCTCATGCCATGCCTCCACTGAGAGTTGCCCCGGAGCATTGTGTGGGGGAAGTACCCAGGCTCAGGCGGCTGTGACTGACTAGTTACGACTGCCTCGGGTGCAGGAAGGAGAGTGGCACCTTTACATATCTTCTTTTCCAGATCAAGCACAAATATTGTCTTTTGAGGGTGGGAAAACTGAGACCGAGGAGAGAATAACAAATCTCATTGCTAGTTCGTAGTAGGACACAGATGCGCCCTGTGCCCCGTGCCCACTCCAAACTGGATTCTCTTTCATCGGTCCTCCTGTTGGTGAGTGGCTGCAACATCCGTCCTGTTGCATGGATCATCTCAGCACCTTCCTCTCCCACACCCTACACGTTCCATCACCAAGTCCCGTTCACTCTCCTTAACTTTCTCTCCAGCCATCCACTTTTCTCCATTTCCCCATCATACTCCTAGTCTGCAGTTCTCAAAAGGGGTCGATTTTATCCCCCAGAAGACATTTGGCAATGTCTGGAGACATTCTTGGTTGTCACAATCTAGTGGGTGGAGGTTAAGAATTCTGGTAAACGTCTACAATGGCCAGGACTGCCCTACAACAAGGAACCATCCAGCTCATCACGTCAGCAGAGCCAAGGTGGAGAAACCCTGCCCTAGTCCAAACCACCATCATCTCTTGCCTAGGCAAGCTCGAGGCCAGCCTTCCTGGCTCCATCTTGCCCCCTGCAGTTCACCCTCTACCCAGAAGCCCGGATAATCTTACAACATAAGTACTAATACAGCACTACACTTGCGTCCTTGCCATAGCCCAGTAGACCCTGTGCACTCCCCCCCACCCCTCCTCCCACCTGCTCTGCCCTGTGCTCTGTCTCACAGGCCTGCTTCCAGTGCCCCGAGGCAACAGGCTTCTTCCTCCCTCAGGGCCTTTGCACAGGCTGCTCCCTGTGTCAGACACACCAACCCTCAGCCCCAACCTCTTCGCCTCGATGACTCCTATTCATCCTGCTGATCTCATCACTTCCTTAGAAAAGCCCTTTTCACCTCCTGGCAGATCAGATTTCTCTTATGCCTTCTTTATAATATGTACTATCATCTGTAACAATATATGTATTCGTGAGGTTGTTTGATGAATGTCTTCCTTCTCCCAGGGTAATGTAAATCCTGTGTGAACAGAAGCAGCCTCTGTTGTGATCAAACTGTTATCCCTGCCTAATATTGTACCTGGAACCTAGTTAGCTCTCAATAAATATTTGTTGAATGAATGAGTGAATGAGTGAGTGAATGAACAACCTCAGGTCTCCAGACCCTTTGGCCCTTTATTCATTCTATTACAGCAAGTGTCATTCCCTGTTCCTCTTCTTTTCTATTTCTTTGCTCTTCAGATTTTTCCTTCTACCCATTCTTTCTCTGCTATCATCTTATGCAGCAAATGACTACATGTAAGTATTTATTGTGCTGATTAAATGTCATTCTTTGTTCCATGAAATCAATTCAGTTGGTTTTCTTATTTGCATATCCTTCTACTGATGTTGCCAGGAATGAAAAATAGATATAATGAGCCATCAGTGCTGGACGGATGCCTGCTCTGCCTGAAGGCAGGCACTGGACCAGGTGGCCTTGGGCTGGGAGTCAAAGTCAGTGGCCAACAGTTATCCAGCACTAGCCCCAAGGGGGATGTAGTTCCTGGCTCCACAGCGATGGAAGCCAGTCATTCTCTGGCTCTTCCCAGGGCTGGCACGATCTCACCC
The DNA here is from genome assembly GCF_027409185.1 of Cynocephalus volans. Classification (NCBI taxonomy): domain Eukaryota; kingdom Metazoa; phylum Chordata; class Mammalia; order Dermoptera; family Cynocephalidae; genus Cynocephalus; species Cynocephalus volans. The sequence continues at coordinate 197,167,251 of NC_084460.1, read as the reverse complement.
TGCAGATCTCAGTTAAATGTCATGCCCTCAGAGACCACCCATCTAAAGTAGACTGAAGACCAAAAGCCCAACTCAGGGAGCAGAGTGCAGAGCTGGAAAGAGGTGGGGTCCTTGACGACATTGTAGAACCATCTTTCCCTGACCTTTCGCCATATGAGATGATTAAATGTCTCTGTGGTCTAAGCCACTCTTGATCCTGTCTTGTCACTTGCAGTTGAAAGATCTCTAACTGATGTATTTTTTTACCACACATATTAGTTTGCTAGGGCTGCTGTAACAAAGTACCGCAGATGGGGCGACTTATCAGGAATTTATTTTCTCACAGTTCCAGTGCTGGAAGTCAAAGATCAAGGTGTCAACAGAGTTGGTTCTTTCTGAGAGGCATGAGGGGAGAGTCTGTTGCAGGCCTCTGTCCTTGGCTTGTAGGTGGCTGTCTTCTCCCTATGCTTTCTCATGGTCTTCCCACTGTGTCTGTCTACGTCCAGATTTCCTCTTCTTATAAGCACACCAGTTCAATTGGATGAGGGCCCATCCTCATTTTAATTTAATTATCTTTTTAAAGACCCTATCTCCAAATGAAGGTACGTCCTGAGGTACTGGAGGTGAGGACTCCAACCTATGAATGGGGGGTGAGGAGCACACAACTCAGCCCATAATGCCACAGATCCAGAATAATTTTCTATCAGCCAAAGCTGGCTCTTGGGCCTGGAGATAGAGGCCAGGCCATGGAAGCTCTGCCTTCTCCAGCCAGGCATGGAGTAGGAATGCTTGGCGAGAGCATGGTGTAAAGGTCCAACCGCCCAAGGGATGGCAAGAGTGAGAGGTTCTCTCCAGGATTTAAATCCCAACAGCCAGGGGGAAACACACCAATAACGATAAACATCACGGCCATAATAATAGTGACCGCCATTCATCACTGCCACACGGCAGGCACTGTACTGGGGCTCATCGACACTGTGCCCACTAATACCATGAGGGAAGCACTGTTCCTCATCCACGTGACAATCCACGATCTGACTCAGAGCTGTTGATCACATGCTCAGGGTCACACGGCTGCATGGCAGCCCCAGAGGCACGTCTCCTATGCCCTTTCCAGAGAGAAGCTGCCACTGGGCAGCAGGGAGTGCAGAAGCCACCAGCCTCCCTGAAGCACCTTCAGGAGCCACCTCCACCTCCCAGTCAAGGCCGTACAGCCCCTGGCCAGGAACTGGGCAGGGCTGAGATGCTAGGGCCTGGCTACTGCTGTCCACCTGGGGACACCTCTGAGGGGCAGTCCTTGCTCAGGGTCTCCCTGTGTCGTGTCTGCGTCACAGTCTGAGGCTCTCCTGCCCCATCCTGCTCCCTCCACCTTTGGTCTTTCACAGGCACCACCCCAATGGACCTCTCGCAAGCCTAACTCTGTAGATGTCTGCTTCCTGGATGACCTGACTTGTCCTGCTGCCACAGGCCAACCAGCATTAGAACGGTGACGGACCTGGGGATGTGTCACCACTGCTCCGAACACTGCTCAGTCTTGAGAGCAAAGCGGAGGTTTGAGTACAGGAGATGGAGCTGGGCTCCATGAGCCCTGAAGTTCAAAGCTGGCAGTCATTTTCATCTAGTCTAATAAGTGTGTGGCCCAGGCGCTCAGGGCTAGGGGCCCGGGGTGGAGGGGGGCTTTGCCCAAGATCACCAGGTGCTTGGTAGCAGAGCCAAGGCCAGAGCCCCAGATCCCTGAGCCTCATTTGAGCCCCTGTGCAGGTGAGGACTTCCTGCCCAGCCAGTCCAATTCAGGGCTGAATCCCTGAGGAATGTCTTGAGGAGGGACGAGGCTGGGATGGCGGAGGAGTTGAGGGTCTGTCACCAAGCTGCAGAGGCAGCAAGGACCCTTTAAGAACCTCCCCCAGGACCTCCTGATGATGGAGAACCATGTGTCCCCAGCTGTAGAACACAGAGAAGAAGCAAGAGGTGAGGAAATGAGAGGGGCTTATGCCCCTCTTCCACTCTGCATTGACTTTGCCAAGTGAGGTGCCACCCTCATCCAAAGTGGGCATAAAGCCACCTTCTTGCCAGGGAATTGGAAGTCTTTGGAGAGCTGCTGTGGGAAGAGCCCTGGCCCAGAGCATGGGACCCTGCCCTGGCTGGTTCTGACCGTGCCACACAGGAGCCTGGGTGCCAGCCTCACCACAGGCTGGTCCGTGACTGTGATGACCTGAGACTCCTCTGAAGGCACTTTGGAAGTCGGCTACAACTTCCACCATCTCCAGGGCTAATTAGTTTTATGGCCAGCAGGAGAGAAGAGAGGTTCAGCAGCTTGACCTGTCTCTTTGGCTCAACAGCACAAAGCGCAGCCTTTATTTTCCAAGGGCTCCAAGGTGATGTCTCACCCTCCTCCGTCTCTCCTTCAGCTGCTCAGATCTGGATAACTGGGGTATGACAGGGAACAGCAGGTCTCTCCACGGCTAGTGGAGAGCAGGCAATGGAAGTCTTCCTGTTCCTAACCTCACAGGAGACTGGGCTCTGCCCAAAGGTTCAGGGCTGGTTTGGGGGCCCTTTAAGCAGAGGGCTATTGTCCTGTGGATGGAGGGAGACTGTCTGCCCATTCTGATTTTAGGGCAGCCTCAGCAGAATTTTCCCCCAGAGCCTTGATGCCCTCCTGCCTACCCACGCTTTTGGGCAACTTTTCCAAGTTGAACATCTGCACTCAAGGCCAGCCCTTTTCCTCCTTCAATGTCCTCCCCAGCAAAGACTACACCCCTAATGTACTCACAGATGGTAATAGCAACCCACTGGTCCTGGGTCAGTGCTATGAAAATGTACAGTGCATGCATCTGTGTGTGCATTTCCAATCATTATAGCCAGACAACATGGAGCACCACAAAACAAAGACTCTGGACCAGTCAGATCTACTTCTGCTCCTTCAAGTGATTAATCTCTGAGCCTCGGACTCTTCATCTGTTAAATGGGGATAATAATGAATCCTACGGTTGTTGCTATGATTAGATCACATAGTACAGCAAAGTGCTTAGTCTGGTGCCTGATCTGGATTCAACAGATTTATTAATATTCACGAGGAGTGGGGAAATGGTACAGGGTAGCCATATAGGTGGGAGCTGCCAGTTCAACTGACTCACTTGGACCCCCTTGGCAGTCTGCATTCCTGAACACCAGTCTGACAGCTGTGGTTACTCACCTGGCATCTCTGAAGAGTTTACATAAACAGAATCCTCTTGGACACACATCCTTGCATGCACATGTGTATAAGCTCATGTATTCGGGCACATGTCTGCATGCACACTGGAAATCACACTCGTGTTCACAAGTGTCTTTGCAGATGGGTACTCTTGCACATTCAGACACATGCACCTATATGCACATGCAAAGTCTCCTGCATGCATGTTACAAGTACATAGAGTCCTGCAGACATACACACATATACACACATGTGCATATCCTTGCATGCATGCTGCACAGAGTCCTGCAGACACATGCATATATATACATATGCACACATTCCTGCATGCACACACATATGGTGTCCTGAAGACACATGCACATATACACACATGTGCATGTCCCTGCATGCATGTTGCACACACAGAGTCCTGCAGATATATGCCATACATACACATGCACACATCCCTGCATATATGTACACAGGGTCCTGTGCCTCTGGTACATGGGCAGGTACAGAGGAGCAGGCTGACAAATGCCAGTGCCAGACCAAGGAGCATGGTCAGCTCAGACAGTGATTACAGCCGAAGAAAGGAGGGAAAGGAAAATTTTTTAGCTGCTGAAGGACATCTTGAAGTAAAAATAGCCCAGCATGGGCCTCCTAGGAGGGGTACTAGACAGCACAGTGGCCCTGACACTCCCCACCCCCTCCCACATCTCCCCCTCTGAATCAAGGTCCTCAGGGAACCTGCCTCTGTAGCCCAGATGTCACACAAAGGACCTGCAGTGAAGGAATACGACACTCTCTGTGCTCCCTGCTTGGGGTCAGGGTGAGGGTGAGGGCAGGATGGCTGGAGAGCTGGTAGCAGAGGGAGCCCTGCATTCCTGTCCCAGCCACTACCCATTTAACCCGAGAGCACTCCAAGGACCTCAGGGTGTGGGTGCAGACACCTACTTTGTCTGGTGACACACAGTGCCTCATGCTGACTTATCTGCTGTGGTCCCACCACTGTAGGGAGGGGGCAGGAAACCAGGTTCCCAAATGAGAGACTGGCTAGGAGAAGGAGAGGCCCAGGGCTCAGGGATCACACTGGCTTTCCTGCTAAGAAGAGTGTTCAAACCATGGCAAGCAGGAGTCTGGCTCCCATGGATCCCATCTAGGACAATCTGGGTAAAGGGAAGAGAAATTAATACTAATGCTACTATGACTAATGAAACTGCATGTCATAAAACATGTTGCAGTCATTGAGTTATACACTTCACAGGGTGCATTTTATCGTGTGGGAATTACACTCCAATAAAGCTGTTTATCTCTCTCACTCCTACTCCTGAGCTCTTGCGTTAGGCACTCTGCAAGTTTTTAAAGTGGAGTATCTTATTCAACCATCCCCCAAAACCACTCCACATGTGAGGAAAGGAAGTGTAGGGCCTGGGTCAATGTCATGCAGCTGGTCAGTGGTGGAACCTAGCAGGACTGGCAGGCTGGCTCGCCCCTTCTCCCATATGCAGTCAACATTCATTCACTGAGTCAACAAAAGATGCCCGGTACCGAACCGGACCAGGGGTTCCAGCAGAAGCATCACCAGGAATGCCTATGAAAATGCTGGTTTCGGGACCCTCTGCGAGGCTGCGCCTCAGCGGGCGGCCTGCACCTGCGCGCGACCCCTGGGGGCGAGGCCCTGGCTGCGGGAGGGACGCGCGCGGGAGCCTGTGCACCGGGGCGGGACGGGGCTGCGTCACTACGCGTTTGTGCTCTGGTATTAATAGAAACATAAAACCCTGGATCAGCCATTTCTTCCCCCTCTGGACAAGCCCTGACGACGCGGGGCCGCTCTTCTGCGACTCTGACCTCTGCCGCATACTAAACAAGAGGCGGGCGGGTCACATGGACACCTCATCAATTCGCTGTCCCCGTGGGAGGAGCATGGGGGGACAGCAGAGAGCAGACATCTCCATGCCGCAGAGTTATCAAGGTTAACTAGCGACGTGGCAGAGGGCGCAGGGGAGGGACAAGGGTCCCGAGGGCTGGGGCCTCGGTGAATGGATAAATTAGCGCATCCTTTGTTTGCCGGTCAATAGGTGCTTCCAGGGGAGCCCCGGGGGCTGTGGACTTTGTTTGCCCAAAGAGTTCAAACAATCCCCCTGCAATCCTGTTTGCACTTTTCGTTTGCTCAGCAAACCTGCCCCTCGGAAATAGCTTTCTGGGGGCGCAGCTGCTGTTGAAATTGCCGCACAGCCTGCCTGAAATTCAGAGGGCTGCTTCAGGCCCTCCCAAGCAGAGGCAGGGGCTCCAAATGTCCGCAATGCCCAGTCCGAGACACACACATACACACAGCCCCGCCCCCCCACCTCATCTTGCTGGGCAAGTGAGAGCTAAGCATCCTAGTTCAAGTTTACTCAGTCTCTTTAGCTAAGAACCTGACTTTTCAAAGGTCAGGCTGCTGCAGAGCTGTCTCTGCACTCAGGAGGATGCCCCTCCTCCCTCTCCCTCTTTGCCAGGCTGCAGTGGAGGGGCCTGCTGGCCCTGCAGTGTTGGGTTGGGTCGTCTTGCTCGCAACATGCCCTGCAGTCCTGTGGCAGGGGTCCCTGATCTGTTTACTGCACCTGAGCTATGCAGGCGTATTGCTCTGGGTCCTGCTGCTGCTTGGAGGTCTGCCTGTGACCCCTGATAACCCATGGCATGCTGGATGCTCTGCAGTCCTTGACTATGGGTCTGACCTCTTGGCAAGTTCACCAGCCACTCTCAGCTCCTTCTGGTCCCCTTCTACACAGCTGGGAACTTAGGAGCCTAGGGGGTGGGTGCTAGCCCAGACCCCCTGGTGCTTCCTAGACCTATGTCACTACCATTTCTACTCTGGGGAGTAGGCCCAAGCTGTGGAGGTTGGTCCCTTGGCTCAAAAAGTATAGAAGGCAAGGGGGGGAGCGTGAACATTCCCTTTGACCTATGAAGTTTCTTTCTTCCCCCTCTCCTGGGGTCCAACCTGGCGTGCCAGTGGCACTGGGTCCCGTGGAATCTAGCAGCATCCTCAGCCAAGTCTTCTCTCTCCTGATGTCCTTCTGGTGCAGCTCCAGATCACCTTCTTCTCACATTCTGTGTACTCTCTACCCTACACACGCTAAGAGTAAACCTCATGCTCAGACCTCCAGCAGTTGCACTTCATATATCAAAAGCACCATGCAGAATGCAGAAAACCTTTTCTCTTGCAGCAAAGCCTGGTTTTCAAAACCCTCTTGCTGTGGGCTTGCAGATTCTATTCGGGCTTGGTGCTTTCTCTTTGTGTCTTATTACAAACTTAATCCTCCCTGAGGCACTGGGGGCCTCTGGCAGACTAGTGGGAAGGTCACAGACAAGGAAGAAAAAAAAAGAAAGAAATGAAAGATACATCCCTACATTCTACATGTCTTATTCCATTATATATGTAAATCTGCCCTGGGGAGTCCTGGTAAGAGCACCTGGCCGAACACAAGCGTGTGTGGAGGTGGCCCCCATCTGGGCCCGAGGGTATCCTGGCACCTGGAGTAGAGGGCAAAGAGTCCCTGCCATTTGTTTGCAAGTGGCCAAACGCTTGTGACATTGGAACAATAATGCCTAGTCACGAAGGTATGAGGATTAGAAGAGATTAAACTTCTGGTGTAGATGAGGGCCTCAAGAAGGCATTTGCCACCACTTACTGCTGGGCACACATGGTGATGGTCCTCATTTTGCTCCCTCTTCAGCAGGTCTTAATGCCCAGCTAGACTGCATTTGCCTGAGAGCAGGCGTTTGCTGGCCTTCCTCTTCCCAGCAAGCTTTGGTGAGAGTAGCAAGGGAGGCTGATGGACACTGTCCTAGGTGTAAAGGCAGAAAGGGACCCTCTTCCAGGCACGGGTTTTTGATAGGTAGAAGGATAAAGACCATGAGGACAGGGATGTGACAGAGAGGAAGGCTGTCTCCTGGGCTACCCGACTTCCACCTGCGTTGTGAGATATTGAGGGGGTCAGGGGAAGCCAGAGAAAAAGTGAGGGCTTGGGACAAATAGGCCTTAGCATCCCCTGCCTATTGTTGGAGGCAGACATCTGAGCTCCCTTCCCACCCAGGCCACCCCTGTGACAACTTGCTTGGCCCCTCCTGCCTCAGTTTCCCCACTCTGCAGTGGCTATCAAGCTGGGGTCAAAGAGTGTGGGAGCAGTGGATTTGAAGCACACCACAGTTAGGAAATCAAAAGCAATCTTTTTCTTGCTGCTGGTGAGGGTGGCTTGCGTGAAGGTCAAGATAAAACCCGTGGGGAAGAAAGAAGCGGCAGAGTGTTTTGTTTGGCACGGCCGGCCGGCTGTTGCCTCGGTAGCTGAGAACATCGGCTCTGGTCACGCTTGCCTCCGCTCCAATCCTATTACTCTGTGTGGTTGGGCTCCGAAAATAGCCCCTGTCAGCCCCATCATCACAGTTCAGCGTTTCCACCACTGGCCACTTATTGTTCGGTGGACACAGTCATCCTTAACCCCTCCTCTGCCAGCCAGCCAGGGGCACCTGGGCTGAGATCCCACCTTTGGGGAAACCATCCGTCTCTTCATTCCCCCTTCACCTCTGCAGAGATGGAGCTCCACCTGCTTCCCAACCCTGCAGACCCATATTGCCTCATTTTAACTGGCACATACACTGCCCTGCAAGGTTGGGGTTTATCCGCATTTGGCAGAGGAGGAACACGAGGCTAATGGAGGTGAAATGACTTACTCAAGGTCGTCAGCCAGTGCGTGGCTGAGCCCAGGGTCAGATCAGGCTGTCTGATTCCAAGGCCAGGCTTTGTCACCATGTCCTACAAACACTGCTCTTTCCACCCAGCCAAGTTGGTACCTTCTCCCCATAGTCCACAGCCTTCCTCCAGTCCCCCTTGGTTAACATACCCTGGCCTGAAGGCACAGGCACCAAGCTCTGGCAGCCTCCTGGTCACCTGAGGTGTTTGTGTAAAATGCAGATTATAGAGCCCTGCCCCCAGACAACCTGATTCAGTAACCTCTGGGTAGGGCCCAGGAATCTGTATTTTTAACCAGCACTGTACATGACTCTGATGATACAGTACATTAGGGAGCCACAACTGTGAGTTTCTTCAGGTCCCACAGGGAGGGAAAGAAAATTGGCCTTTTTGGAGCCGAGCAAGGCATCCAGCACATTAGCACGTACCAATGTATTTCTTTTCATGACAAGTCAGTTTTTCAGATGAGAAAATGGAGATTCCTTCCATGGCACCAGATTGTCTCTCAGAAGAAAACAGCCAAAAATTTTATAGCAAAGACCAGTTTAGAAAATGGAGGAATGTGTCACACGGACCCAGGTGGGAGTAGGTTCCCAACAAGGAGGCAGCTAGGGCAGTGGCTTTGAGCACAGGTTTTGGAACACGCAAACCCAAAGTTGCTGGGGACTCGACTGAGATGGTGGAGGTCATCACAGGGTTAGCACAGAGCCTAGAGCTGATGATAACATGATATACACTGAGGCCTCAGTGTGTGCAAGACTGTCCTGAGAGCCTACTCGTTTAGACCTGTAAGGCCGATTCTGCTACTATCTCCATTTCGCAGGGGAGAAGACAGAGGAACTGAGAAGTAACTTAAGACTGGAAGTAGGATGGAAAACCAGGCATCAGGCTTCAGAGCTTCCATCCTGCCATCATTTGATGTACTCACCAGGGGCGGAGGAATGCTGGTGTGATTACTAGAGAGCACTGGCCTGCCACTCAGACCACCCTCGTTTCTCTGTCTGCCACTAAAGGGTCTGGACCAGGTGCTTCCAGGTCTTTTGTGGCCCTGACCACAAGGAAGATGCACCCTGTTGGGTCCTCCTGGTGGCAGCACAGGGACCAGCTGCCCTTGCTCCTGCCAGCCGAATCTCACTCCAAGCTCCCCAGTTGCATCAGGCCCAGTCTCCTCCCAGCCTCCTGAGCTACTGACCAGCCTGGTGCTCCTCAGGACAGCCTCCTTCGATGGTTTGGACAGCGACCTCCAAACCCTGCCACTGCTTTGATTATATCCTGGCCAGTCTTCGCTTGTGAACTGTTGTTGTTTAAATCAATCTGCTTGTGGAACTTGGGGTGGAGAAACCAGGGGCTCTGGGTCCTGTGGGGTGACCCTGAGCCCCACAGTGAGGAATGCAGAGGCTTTGAACAACCCCCACCCCTTGGAGGCTTGGAGTTCACAGAGCTCCAAAGCAACTCAGTGGTTTACAGGGAGAATGTTAGCAATGATCTCTGCAGGAGCCGTATAAAAATAAACTGGGCTTTGGTGCCCTCTCTGTGACTGTCAGGCTGGTTTTCAGGTAAAATGATAGTGTTTATAGACCACCTCTCTGACCACCTCAGCTCACAGTAGCCCCACCAAGGGGTAGGGACCCTGGACAGACTCCATGTGCCCTTCCAGAGCCTGACCAAATGGACCTCATCGACAGGTTCCCGAACTCTGGCTTCTGGATGGCTCCGGCTGGAGGGGGAGGGGCGTACTCTGGTGGGAAGGTGCAGAGTCTCTGGCCTGTCGGGGGCTCTCTCTACTCAGTTCTCTTGCTCCCTCATCCCCTTAGGCCTACAGGTGGGAAGAGATCCCTCGTGTTCTACACCTTGGCCTTACCTTAGTAGATAGTTCCTTTATTAATCTCTCAGTCCTTCTGCCTGGAGTGCGGCACCTGTTTCCTCCTGTTACGCTAATTGGTGCAGTAGCTAAAAATACACAAAACCAAACCAATAAAAAATCCTTAGTGGATCAGAGCTTGAGGCTCTGAGGTGGGTGGCTACCTGAACGAGTTTGCCCATGAGCTAGTGGAGCACCTGGGCTCGGCCCCCTGCCTCCTGTGCTGCTCTCCTCACACCCCAGGCCTGTGGATCCTGGGGCCTCACTGATGGGGAACAGGGAGCTCAGTCTGCCACTCAGGAAGGTGGCCCCAGACCCAGGATCATTAGGCTCTCGGCCCTGGCAGACCTGGGTGAAGGGCATGTCCCTCACTGCAGGCCAGCCGTCCCCACTCTGGCCAGAGACTCATGGCTGATATAAGGACAGCTGGTCTTCATCAGACTTCCAAGGCTTTTTGTTCTGAGTTTTCTGTCCACTCCACCCCGTGTTTGGGGTCAGCCCCTGCACGCCTTCTCTCTCCCACCTATGTGTGGAAACAATTGAGCTCCCCACCCTGAAAATGAGCCCAACACTCCCTTAGTGACCACTTATGCTGCCATCTACTACTGATTGCTCCAAAAATTCACCATCAACTACTCGGCCTAGGCTAAGTCTTCCACCTCGCTTAACATGCAAACAAGGTATGTTGAATGAAATGGCACCACTCTACCAATGACTTTACCAGAACTCTACCTGAGAAAGCCTCCTGAAAAGAGGAAGAGCTATGAGTCACAGCTCTCAGCTCAAACCGACTTAGGGCTAAACGGGCATTGAATAGCTCCCTCAGCTGAGAAGCCCAGGACTGTCTGCTCATAGACCTATAGCGTCCTTGGGGATCCTCTCCACAAGAGGTGAGAAAGATGACCCCTCCAGCTTCAGGCTGCTGAGAAACCCCCCAGGGGGACGAGACATCCTTATCCTCAGTTCCTGCAGCCCTTGCGTGTCATTGGTCTGCCTCAGGTCACACACGCTCTGCCACCAAGGAAGTGATCTGGCCTTAGCGTGTCCCTCCCTTACCAGTGAGATCAGCCCCACCCCTGAATCATATGCACTGAGGTGGGGGGCGCCCCGAAGGAGGGTGGATGCTGTGTCCTGTGTCTGCCGGAGAGCAGGAAGAGAGCTGGAGGTCCTTGGCGCCTGAAGGAAGGAAAGAAATAGAGTCAAAATGTCACTCATCGCCCTCCCTTGTTCCCACTCATGCTTGTTGGACCTTCGGGGTGTGACATAGGCCACCCCCTCCATTGGGCTGTCTCTGATGATCCCTCCTGGTCTCTCTGCCAAGGCTCTCCAGCCTCCTGCATCTCTCTCTGCACTTCCCAAACTACAGTCCTAGGCTTGGCTGTTTACTCCACTAGGTGGAAAGCTCCTGTGTGCCAAAGGATGTGTATTAGTTAAAGTGACAAACATCGATGTTCTTGGCTGGTGGGTTCCCTTCCACATGGTCATTCAAGACTCAAGGGCCTTGGAGCAGCACCTGCAGTAGAACTTTCCTTGATTTCTGTGTACCTGTGGCTACTGAACACTTGAAATGTGGTTAGCAAAACAGAGGAACTGAATTTTTAATTTTACCTAATTTTAATTATCTGAATCTAAATAGCCACATTCATCTAGTGGCTGCCATCTTGGATAACACAGCCTTGGTCTTTTCCAACTGGAAGACAGAGAAAAGGAGGGTGGGGGGGGGACTCAGGGATAATTTTGAGTGAGGTTTGGTGTGTCTCTTTTGTCTATGTGCCATTAGCTAAAACTTGTCACTTGGCCACATCTAACTGCAGTGGACACTGGGGACTGTGCTCTCGCAGGGTACCCTGGAGATGGGTGGATGAGTTTTGGCAAGAGAGTAGCAGTCTCTGCCACACTCAAGTGCTGATTCACCTCTGTGCTTCCCAGGCCTAGCAGAGCCTGGCAGGAGGCTGGAACTCAAGAAAGGTTTTTTTGAATGAGTTGATATGAATGGTAGTAAGAGTATGTGTACAAATATGAATATGAATGAGTTTGAAAGGTGGGAAAAAAGAGTGGCAGGGAGAACCCTTAGCAGATTTCTTCTATGCCCCAGACCACACTGTCTTCCCAGTAGCTGCTGGGAGCTCCAGGCCACCTCACTGACCTCAGGTTCTCCCTTCCAGGACCAAAATACAGGGCAAAATGCAAAACCTCAAACACAGGCAAATGGCGTGCATCTATTTAAACAGCCAGTATTGATCTTGAGAGAAGATAAGCCAAGTACAAAGTACAGAAGTGCCATGCTGAAGCCCTGCCAAGTGCAGTGGGAGCACTTCTCAAAGCTGGAGCCCTGGGGTCAGGGACAGAGTGGGGGCCACCCTTTATCTGACTCCACATACAAACCACCCATGCAGCAAGGGGTTTGTAGACCACACTCTAGGACCCAGAGTCTCTGTTGGAAGGTGGAGAAGGCCACTGAAGGGGTTCCAGGGGAAGGAAGGAGTGTAAGGGGAAGCCCCAGCTAGGGGTCGGGGTTCCGAATTCTCATCCTGCTTCTATCTCTAACTTGTCATGGGCCTGCAGCCCAACTCCCTCCCTGCTCTGGGCTTCTATAGCCTTACTAAATAAGGAGAGATCTGGACACAGGATTTCCAAGGCCCCTGCAGCCCAATGGCTCTGAGATTGATTCCTGTCTCTGCACAGACTTCAGCAAGGCCTTTGACCTTCAGAGGCCTCAGTCTGCCCAACTATGAAAGGCAAGGAATGCCACTAAACCTGGGACTGCATGCAAAAGAAGTATAGAACCCTGGATTTATGTTAACGATCAAAGTAGTGTTGCTTCCCCCCCCCATGGATTTGTCCCCCCCCCACTTCCCCTGGGTGACAGAGCCGCAGAGGATTACTCAAAGCCCATCTCTTCTGAGCAGTGAGAAGCCTCAAAGCGGTTAACTTCCCTGGAACCCTCAAGCGAGAGGCAACCCTTCCTTGGGAAATTAACCCCGAATTGGGGTTTTCTTCCTGCATTTATTCTCCAGATCAAGAAGTTACAGGAAGAGACATAGGTGGGGTTAAAGTTTTAACAAGTTTAACAATAGAAGCTGGTAACATTCAGTAAGGACAAGTCAGATGACATTCCCATAGACAATTAAGTTGATCCACCAACAAAAGCTTGATTAGCAAACATTCCTTCTCCCTCCATAGCTTCCCAGTATCTTTACATTTCAATCAGTAACTAGCCTGTCTTTGAGCCAGCAACCTTGCTGTGTTACAAATCTTTATCTTACACCAGAGACTTTATAGCCTGAGGAAAATTTCTTGTCCTTTGAAAGGTCAATATTTGAAACTGCAAGGCTTTGGAAAACCAGGTCCTGTGAAGTACATTTGCTTTATAGTATATTCCACAAAGTAGCATGAAACAAGACACACCACCTCTTTGTTAAACCTGGCCCACCTTGCCCTCAGCATAGAGGACCTAGGGTCTATGGAGGTGATGTGGTTACATGAGGTCTGTCTCCACAGGGAGACTCGGAGCTCCTTGAGGAAGGGGCGAGGCCCAGTGCTGAGTGGGTTCTGGGGAGGGGCAGGGGAAGCCCAGTTTGTGGTAGCTGCCCATTTCTACAGTGTGGAGGCCCCACCACGGCCAGTGTTGAGTTGAAAGAGTTGAGAACACTTCTCAGTGAGCCATGGCGAACCATCTCCAGCATGTTCTGGCCAAGCCCTGTTCATCTGGGCACCTCCGTGACCCAGGAAGGGCTTGGCATGGGACAGATGCTCAGTGCTGTTTGACTGATGAATGAATGAAGGTTGAGCCAGCACAGGCTGATGCCAGGGGAGGCCCTCCTGGAATTCCTTAGACTTCTTTTGGGGAGCAAATGATGACATTAGAAGGAGGAGTTAGAGAATTCGTACACATTAGTACACAGAATGCTGGACTTAGTATGTCTCCCACATCAGAAAACTTCCCTCCCCAATAATCAGCATAGACAAGGGCAAGCTTTTGGGTGCCCTGGGTCCCCTCACTCTGGGTGCTGGAGGACAGCTTTAGAGAGATCCTGGTCACTCCTGCCCCACCCCCTGCAGCATATGGCACATGTCTCTTGGAGACGCTGTCCCCTCTTGGCAGTCTACCCCACCCCATTCCATGGCACCAAGAAGGGGAGGCAGTTTGGGGCAACACTTACTGGTAGAGGCCACTATAGACTGTGGGGGGGACTCTGGCTATCAATAATTCTCCTTATCTCCTCCTCCCAGGACAGGGGGCTGCCAGACCCTGCCATCCTAGCAGGTGAGCCCTCAGACGGATGACCCAACCCACTCCCAACCTAAGCCTCCTGGCAGCAGCCATGGGAAATGGCAGGCTGAGGGTTTGGAGGGTCATCCCCACAGGCAACCCCAAATGGACCTCCTCATCTTGTGTGAATGGCTGAAGTCCCCAGAACAGACCAAGGCACCCCCTCAGCTGACCTTGTGAGCTCCCCCTCTGAGGAGAAGGAATTCAGTCAGGGCTCTGCTGGGCCAGCCTTCTGCTCCATGTGGCTGGTCTGGAGGGTCCAGCATGACTTCACTGGCATGCTGACATGTCTGGTGCCTACTCATGGTTTCTCCAGGATGACAGTCCCCAGGGCACTTGGTCTTTTTATGTGGCAGCCAGCTTCCCCAGAGAAGCAAGGGGAAGCTGTGTGGCTTTTTCTGACACATGGTCAGAATATGAGCAGGGGGTGTGAAAGGCCCCCTGTGCAGGAGAGCATGCGGGCCAGGGGGTGGGTATACTGCTGCGGTCATCTGTGGAAAATACAACCTGCCGCAGAAGGGTGACCCGGCAACCAAGCCTTCACCCAGTTCCCTGCCCCCGAGGCAGCCTAAGGAAGGGCAGGCTTGGAGGGTCTGATTCAGAAAGCATTATGAAGAAAATGCTGGGTGTGACTTTCTGATACGGTAGTTAAGGTTATTTGAACCATTACTCTGTACCAGGGACTGCTCAGGTATACGCATGGATTATCTCATTTCTTTCTCACAATAACCCTGTGGGCAGGGACTGTTATTTTCTCCCTTGTATAGATGGGAAACTGAGGCATATTAGACTCTTGTCCCAGTGACTTCCCTCAATGAAGCACACACAGGGTTCAGATCCAGCATCCCTTAGGTTTCTCTCCCAGGAAAACCATGTGGTCACACAAGGCCACCTGCCCTCCAGAAGCACCAAGCAGGCCTGCCTGGATTGGAACACTGGCACTGCCACTTATGAGCTGTGTCACCACATCCCTTAGCCCCTTTGAGCCTCAGCTTCCTTGCCCATGAAATGCAGTAATAGTGCCCACTCCCCGGGCTTGCCGGGGTGATATGGAATCACACCTAGTAGGTGCCAGGAAGGGGGCTGGTACTGATGAACATTAAGTCCTTTTCCTTTCCCCCTCAGGAAGGGAACGGGAAGACAATGCACATGACAAAACACTATTGTTCTCCAAGAGGGTGGGAACATTGGAATTCTGGTGATGCTGGGATTAAAAACCATAGACAGCCCTATGGAAAAAGGGGTGACAATTGTAGCTAATGTTTCCTGAGTGCCCACCGTGTGCCAGGCTTCCTACTCGGTGCTTTGCATCTGTCAGCCCTCCAGACAGAGCGGCAGGGTATGACAAAGGAGCCTGAGATTCGGAGAGTATAAGAAATGGATGATGTCCCAAAGCAGTCACCACAGAACAGAGAGCGCACTCGGTGCTGTCTCTTTCCTGGATCCCCTGTGTTTTACCATGGCTTCCGAGAGGTGCTGCTGAAACACAGAAGCTCGGTGTGCTGAGGAAAAGAAGTAGTTTGGTTGGGAGTCACCTCTGGGCAGGGTAATGACAGCCTGCTGTCATTTATGCTGGCCAACTGGTATCAGATCCGAACTCCTCAGAGCCCACAAGCCCCTGCCTGCTCAGGGTCCCCGTGGCCTCTCTGGTCACATCTCCTCCCACACTCCCCGGCTGTCCAGACTGCTCACGCCAGTCTCACCTCAGGGCCTTTGCACTTGCTTTTCCCTCAGGATCATCCCACATGGCTCGCCCTTCACTTCACCCAGGTGTCCGACTGTCTTGGTCCCTTTTGTGCTGCTACAATAGAATGCTGGAGACTTGGAAATCCGTAAGGAACAGAGATTTATTCCTTAGAGTACTGCAGGCTGAGAAGTACAAGGTGGAGGGGCCAGCACTGGGTGAGGCTTAACAAGGCAAAAGGCATCAGATGGGAAGAAGTGAGCATGCCCGCACCTGCAAGGGGCAGGGGAGGGGACCAAACTTTCCTTCTATCAGGAACCCTCAGCATTAATCCATTCATGAAGCAGAGCCCTCATGAACTAATCACCTCTTAAAGGCTCTACCTCTCAACACCATTGCATTGGGGATTAAGTCTCCGACACGTGAACTTTGGGGGACACATTTAAACCATAGCATTGCTCAAAAGGCACGTCCTCAGGGAAGCCTTCCCTGACTGCTCTGCCTACAATTAAACCCCACCCCACTCCCTATCCCCTGAACCTTTTTTTTTTTTTTTGCCCAGAGAGCACGTGGCACTAGCTGACATTACACTGTATATTCATCTCCTTATTTATATTTGTTGTGTCTTCCCACCACAGCATCAGCCTGAGGAGGGTGGGGACTTCGTTTGCACTGGTCATTGCTATATGCCTGGAGCTAGTGCTGTGCTTGCACTAAGTGCTCAATAAACAGAAAAAAAGGAAAACCCTGATTAACAGGACAACCAGGGGGCTGAGGAGCTTGTGACTTAAAGATTCACCCTGAAGGAAAATCTCCTTAGGGGCTTTTTTTGTTTTTAATCAGAGCTTCGCGGACCTGTCTGTCTAGAAAAATGGCCACATCCTTTCTCCTGATTCCAGGATTTTCAGAAGCTTTTTCCTAACAAGAGAAATGTTGCTCTTCAGCTGAGCATAACCATATTATAGGCATTGCCCCAGATGGGGCAGGGAGTGGTATTTTAATAGAAAATACTCAAGGGATCTAACCTCCAAGGCCCAAAGGCAGGCTGCTTCCTGGATGTCACCTATGCAGCAGCTGTACAGGGCCCCTTGCCTAGAAGGGGGTCCCTGCTTGGTTTAATGCTCTGTTATCACCCTCTTGAAATTTTTAACATTTTCATTGGGCACTGGGCTCTGCAAATTATACAGCCAGTCCTGTCCAAAGGACTGACCCACGGAGGAGCTTTAGGCTTTATACGCATTTGGGCAGAGAAGTTCTTGTGGGTGCTGCTCACCCACACCACCCAGGCCATCATTTGTCCTGCCAGTTAAATTCACCAGGCACTGTGTCAGGCACTGGAGAAACAGAAGGAATGAGGCTTGGCACCTCCCCCAGGGGCTGCCAATCAAGAAGACAGGCAGGCAGATGAGGAGAGAGAAGACACTGAGCTCGAGGGGGCAGGTTGGGGACAGAGAGAGAACAATGTAAGCCTGCAGTGGGCCAGGTGCTATTCGGACCATCAACTTGGGATCAATTCCAGACAATCTGGTCCCCAAGCCACATTGTTACCGTCCTCAATAAAGTCTCTGTGGAGACACAGGGAAGGGGGTGGGGATGGGGGACAAGCAACATGACTGGTCCTAGGACCACCAGATCTAGGCCTAACTAGGACCCCGGTGCCCAGGAAGAGTTCCAGGCCAGAGAGTTGACAGGTCCAGCTGAAGGGGCATTGTTCCACCAAAAGCTTGACGGCTGTTTTGTGGGTGAAGGAAGCCCTGGAGGAGTTTTGACGGGGTGCCGTGTGATGTCTCTTTCTTGTTGGGAGAATCTTCCTGCAGCCACTGTAGCAACACATGAAAGAAGGAACAGAAGGCAAACTCCCCGAGCAGGAAAAGGAGAAATTCCATTTAAAACATTTCTTCTCCACCCCTCAAATCTTCTGTCATTTATTGCGAGGTGATGATAGCCAGTAGCACATACGTATCTCCTTCCATCCTTGTAACCACCCAGGAGCATTATTAACCCCATTTTTCAGAGAAGGAAGAAGAACTATCAAGAGGAGGGTTGACTTGCCCAAGGTCCCACCAGCACAAAGACACAGGGGGAGTAGGTTTGGGTGGTCCAGGCTGGGGCAAGGATGCCCCAGCAAGGGGGGAGCCTGAGGCAAGTCGTCTACTCTTGGTGTGGGTGAGCTTGCCCAGATGGGACCCTGGGGCTTGGAGGGTGTGGCTGGCACTCTGGGTCCCGAGAGGTGCTGGGGAGCCCAGGCAGGCCGCAGAGGGGGCACAAGGGGAAGGGGGGAGAGAGCCTCCAGCTTGGGGGCGCTCCACATCTGTGTGCTGGGGTCTCACGACCACGGTGTGGCAATGGTGTCGGGTCGCGCGTTTCCGCCTCCTGGGGGCTGTGCTGAGTGGATGCTGCTGCCTGCGTGTGAACAGGGCTTGTTTTCCCTTCATGCCCTCAGGCTCCGTTTTTACGAAGCACTTCCTTCTGTTGGTGCCTTGGGAATATTCATTCCTGGCTTGCACGGTGCACGGTTGACAGTTGGGCTGGGAAACATAACAGCGTCTTAATTAGGGCGTCACCAGACCTGCCAAGCTCCCACCCCTCCCTCATGGCTACCCAACCCCAGGGATCCCAGGGCATGTCCCACACTGTGGGATGCAGCGTTGTTGCTCCTGCTGCTGTGAGCAAGACGGTGCCCATGACACTGGTGTCCCCAGCCGGCCCTCACCCTCATGGGAACCTGTCCAGGCCAAGACAGACGTATGATTGTCCTCCAAATAAGTGGTCCTCTTGCACACTTTTGTTCTTTCAGTTGCTCCCGTCTGGAATGCCCTCTACTGTCCTACAGACATAGTCAAACCTCTTCTGCCTCCAGATGGCTCCCAATTTCTTCTACTCTTCCTCCCCAAATGTGATGTGCTAAGGCCTCCCTGCTGCTGGACCACTCTGGGCAGATGGACTGTCCTGGACCTCCTTCTCTCCTTTCATGCACCCTCACGTGGGCTTCAGGAGGAGAGGCTCACCTGTAGGTTTCACCTTGCTTTTGAGGAAGCTGAAGGCAGCATTAATGGGAAGGCTGGCTTTCCAATCACTGCAAAGTTGAGAATGGACAACATCTACCTGCACAGCTCAGGGCAGGGCAAGGGGAGACCTCACACCCCCCAAAGCACAGGAGAATGCCACAGAGGGAGGCCAACTGGATTGACATGAAATGTCAAGTCACAAAATAAATATTGAAAACTCAACTGTATATGACATTAAAATCCCACTAGGAAAAAAAACAAACTAGAAAAAAAATTTGCAACACATATGGCGAAGGGTGAGTTTCCTTAAACGCTAAAGCACAGCTGTAGTCAGTGGTAGCTTCACAATCTGAGGGGAAAAGGAACAAATAGCAATAGGCCGTTCACAGAAAAGAGCTCTGAAGGGCTTCTAGAGAAATGGGGAGATGTGTGACCTGATCCACAATGACAGAAATGTGGAGGTGAAAAATGACATCATGGTTTAAATTTGGTAGAGAAATATTTTCAAGACGTGTGGCCTCATGGGAGAAAAAGGCTGCAGAGGGGTTCTGAGATGGGCCCCCATGGAGTGGACAGTGAGGGCCCTGACGTGACTCCAGTGGTAGGCTGGGCACAGTGAGTTTGCCAGGCTGCACCAGGGTGAGGGCCTGGGTGGGTGCAAATCTTAGCCCCACCACTTCCCAGCTGCGTGACGCTAACAACTAACATTCTCTGAGCCTCAGTTTTCCCTTCTATTTTCCCCTCGGAGGGTCATGATGTGCTTCCTGGGAAGGTTAAGGTGAGGTGGGGGAGAATCAGAGAGTCCAGGGCCCCATTCTCCAAACAGCATCTCAAACGTGACCCATGGTGAACCCTCCTGAATGGGAACCCAACCTAGCAGAAGTCCAGGTTATTCTTGTAGGGTTGGGACACACCCGGAGCCAAACAGAGAGATGGGTCAAAACCCAGCTTCCCAGGTATTAGATGGACATGGTGACACGTATCCCAGAGCATCAAGGACAGCAAAGCCAGAGGAACAGCCCAGAACATCGTATGTGAAGGAGGAATCAAAGACTCTAGCCTGAGGTCCACCACGGCCACATAGCAGGGCTAACTTGAAAACAGATCCCAGGGCTGGAATCTGAACCTACAACGTGTGCTTGTGGAAAAGTGCCTGACACCTAAAGGGTACTCAGCTAACATTTCTCAAACTCATAAACTGTGAGACTTCAAGCCTGAGCCTGTGAGTGCAACAAGGATAAAGGGACATGGTAGCTGTGAAGCCAGGTGCTGGGCAGGTAGCATGGGTGCAGTGGAAATGTCCCCTGCAGGTCTCCACATCAACTGGAGTGGGGCCCAGTGGTTCTACCTCTGCAACTTCAAAGAGTACACATGCAGTAGGCAGGCACCGTGTGTGTGACAGGCAGGCACCCTGCTCCCCCCAGACAGGTGTCATCTCAAGGGGAAGAAGATGCCCCCCAGGGGCACAGCACCTGAATGCAGGCTCCCTGGATTCTGCAGCATCGCTTTCCTACACACCTTGGATAGAGAAAGGGAAAGGTTATCAGGGCTCCAGAGTTCACAGATTCCAGAGCCTCAAGAAGGGGCAAAGAGGGCAGTGGGGTGAGGGAGAAGCCAGGGCAGCCTCGATGACCTTAGAAACAGGTATGGGCAGACTTCCAGCTCACATCCCTCCCCTGCTGCAGATTTGTGCGTTGACTCCAGAGCCTTGTGATAGGTAAAATATGCCTGAAGTGGGGCCAGCCTACCCAGGCTCCATCTCATCCCTTAAGAGTTGCAAACACAGTGCGTTCTCTTTCCCAGCCTCAGTTTCCTAAATTGCAAGATGGAAATAATAAAGTGTTTGTCACAAGGTTGTTGTGAGGAGAAAATGAGATAATAAACAGGAGAGTGTTCTGTAAACTGTGAAGCTAGAGGTGAGTTGTTTTATTTCACACCCAAGGGAGCGAGTGCTCTTGAGTTTTACTTTACACTTAACCTTGGTCCAGTCCCCAGCTGGTGCGGGCTCGGGTTAGATCTTACACCTGCATCCATAGCTTGTGAGGGAAAATGTATACACATCTTCAGCAGAATGCACCAGGCTGAACTACGTCTGCTGCGATTGCAGCTCTGCTCTCAGAGGAAGGTGGGTTAGCTCTTGGTGTCTCAGTTTCTCCATCTGCAAAATGGGTTTGACAATGACTGCCTCACCCAGTTCACACACTGCTGGAAGATTAAATACCCCCCATCCCTGCTTGCCATCTTTGCTCTTCATTTTCTCTCCCCTCTCCTTCTCTGGGGCTTCCGTGGATTGTAGCAGCTGAGAAGAAGGAGCCCTTGGGAACATTTCTGTGCCATCACCAAACTCTCTCCTGCAAAGTCCTCTGAAACCCTGACCATCTGCCCACACAGCCTAACACCAGACAAGAGTGCACTTTGCAACCTCTTTAATTGTTCCAAGTGTGTCAGTAACATTTTCACAACTGGATTATAAACCTCAGAGGTCACCGATAACCTTTTATGGAAATCCCAGCTGCTCTCTCTGCATGATCAATGCAGGCACTCAGCAGAAAAGTTTGTTGGAGGCAACAGCACTAAGCAGCTCTCAGCACAGCAGTCTTCCTTCCTGCTCTTGGCCTCTTTACCTCTACCTGTTCTTCACCGATCCCACAGCCTCAGTTTCTTGTACTTTGCATGCCGTGGTCAAGATTCATGTCCTGAGTGAGACCACTGCGCTCACTTCCTTCTGAACCCCTTCCCACTGGTCTCCGGGATCCTGGGACCCACGCGAGGAGGGGCTGCCACTCCTGAGCTCTCACCCAACTCTGCAGGCCTGGGTGTCATCTCTTGCAACAGCTGACAGTGGTGCCTGCACCACTCTGGTGTCACTTTTAACACTGTGCGTTTTAACACCACCAGCTGACTGTCTGCGCAAGGAGGCCCCAGCAGAGCCACGTGCAGCAGCGCCCCACATGTGGAGCTGTTAATCTGGCAGTTGTTCAGCAGGTTCTCTTGGCCTCACCTCCAAATGTGTTACTTCTGGAGGAAATGACACCATGGAACTGCACAAGCTCTCCCAGGAAGGAATGACAGGACCTGCCTGTCCTGTGTAGGCCAGGGAGGGTTGGGGTGGGTGGGTAGGAGAGGCATTTCTGAGCAGTGACACAAAATGATGTGAGGCCTGGATCTCCACCACCTACACACAGGTCCCTAAATTAAGGGAACAAGAGGAAGGAGAGAGAAAGAGGGAAGAAGTGTCACCATACAATTTAAAATATTTTCTTACATCTCCAGTTTTGATGACTGTTTTGGGTATACACAATATGTATTTCTAGCCATGGGCCTAATATTTGCAGATGGATGTGGGGCCTGGGTGAGGGGTGGCAAGATTTAATGATTCATGCCCACAGGTAAGCTGGTTCATTCCTTCCTTTTCTGATTATGCAATTCTAGAAACATATTTTCATTTCAAAGAAATCATTAAATTACAATACAAAATTTTTAAAAAATCTGCAGTTTTATACACAGATGTTTTTATTTCATGATATAATGGTAAGAGACAAAGGCAGCACGCAAAACGGCAGACACAATGTGATTCCAATTCTGCAAACGTGTGGGGCAGACATCACCCAAGTCCAACTCCCTCTACATCCAGGCACCCTGGAGGATGTCACTTCCTCACCCCTTAAGATCAGGATGGTTATATGACTTGTTTTGGCCAATGGAATTTGAGGGAAGTTACCTGTGTCACTTCCCGGTGGAGGCTCAAAGACACTGAGCCATGGGCCTCGGCTCCCACAGCTTGTAATCTGCAGAGTGGCACTGGCACCTTGGTCTGTCCAAATTTTGCTCAGCTCATCATGCTAAGAGCAGAGGTGGTACAAAAGGTGACTTTGGGTAATATACGTATGAACATTTTTAAACTAAATTTCTATTTTTATCAAAATTTTTATGTATAAAAATGTATAAGTTAAATGGTACCATGAGGAGGTTTCAAGATGGCGGCGGCTGCGGCGGCTGGCGCGGAGTAGCTGAGGTGGAAAAGGTGGCCACTGGGCCTCAGGCAGCCGGGAAACTTGTGGACCTTTCTCTGGCCATCTCTTAAGGGAGGACTGCTGCTGCTGGCCGGTCGTGGGGGCTCAACGCCACTTTGCCCCCGGCAGGAGAGGCTGCCTCATTTACAGGCAACAGCTTTGAAGTGTGGAGCAGGAAAAGAACTGATTCTTAGCTGCAAAAGTGAGTCTTGAAACAGGGAACACGGCGCCAGGGCTGCTGTGGATGCAGCCAGGATCCCGGAGGCTGGGGCCGCACTGAAGGCGGCCAGCTGCCCTATCCAGGATTCGAGGTTTCAGGCCAGCATTAAAGAAGACTCCTGGGAGCGCCCGAGCGGCGCCGCGACTGAACAGCCCGAGGCGACAGCGCCGAGAACACGGAAGGCAACAAACCAGAGACAGAGCGAGCGCCCGACCTGGCACAGCACTGTGAGTGATCCCTGGCAAAGCTCTGTTCGGGGGGTGGATGCCCACGCGGCTCCCCGCCTGCACCACCAGGCCACTCACTGCCCCGGTGCTGCCTCCATTTTCCCAGGTGCGGGCAGCTCCGCCCTGCTCGGCCATCACTGAGCCCATTTGCTTGGCCTGGCGCGGGGCTTTCCGGACCCTGCGGGCCGACCTCCTCTCCCACTCCCTCCACGGTTCTCTGGCAGGGCTGGGGGTGTGGGGCGTCCCGACCAGTTTTGGGAGGGCTAGGAAGTACGGGCGGGCCGACTGTCACTCCACCACACCCTGGACTCCGGCCCCGGTAAACTTCCTGTTACTGGGAGGCAGATACCATCTCTGCGACCACCAGTTTGGAAAAAAGCCTAACGAATTTCTGGTTGGGAATAGTGTGGTAGGAGAGTTCCCAGGTCTGCTTGAACCTGCCGAAGAGCAGGCTGCAGGCGGGCACTAGACTCGGTTTATACCGGGGGGATACAAAGGTGAACAAGACCCGAGAAAGATCTACACAGTGCTACAAAGGCACCCAGAGAGACTGGTCGTCTGTGCCTAGCAGAAACCTGGTAGACTTCCTGGGCGAGGCGGTGCTGAGCAGGGTCTTGAAGGCCCAGCTGATAGACGAGGGGTGCAGAAGACACGCCCCAACCCTGCACAGTGTGCACAGAGGGGGGAGACGTGCGGCCAGGGAGGCGGAGACTCGACAGAAACCACACACCCGGTGGGGTCGCCACTGCACGATCTAACAGCCTGGGCCAGAGCACACTGAACGGGGAGAAGTCCTGTACAGAAAGTGAAAGCTCAACAGAGATCACACACCCTGTGGTACGTGATCCACCAGCCCAGCAGAGTACAAGCTGACCAGAAAGGTGGATCCCCGGAGAAGCCCAAGACCCGAGGCAACCACACACACAAGACACTAGAGGCCAACTGAGCAGTCACGGCGGGAGCCATACCAAATTGGCAACCACAGCAACATCCTAGTTAGTCATTAGTCTTAAACCGGTGGACTGTGAAACCCCCTGCCACAATGAATAAACACCAAAAAAAAGACACCAGAAATACAAAAAATCAAGAAAGTACACCACCAAAAGTTAATAAATCTCAAACTCTAGATCCTATAGAACAAGAAGCCCTTGAAATAACTGATAAGGAATTTCGAGTGATAATTCTAAGGAAACTGAATGAGATACAAGAAAACTCAGCTAGACATCATGATGAAATGAGGAAAAGTATACAGGATCTGAAAGAGGAAATATACAAGGAAATCAATGTCCTGAAAAAAAATGTAGCAGAACTTGCTGAACTGAAGAAGTTATTCAGCGAAATAAAAAACACAACGGAGAGTTTAACCAGCAGGCTTGTAGAAGTTGAAGAGAGAACCTCTGAACTTGAAGATGGGCTGTTTGAAATAACACAAGCAGACAAAAAGAAAGAAAAAAGAATCAAGGACATGGAAGAAAATCTGAGAGAGATATCAGACAACCTCAAGCGCTCAAATATCCGGGTCATGGGTATTCCAGAAGGGGAGGAAAATGGAGATTCCATTGAAAACATATTCAACAAAATAGTGGCAGAAAACTTCCCAGGTATAGGAAAAATCACAGATCTTCAGATCCAGGAAGCTCAACGATCTCCAAACGTATTCAACCCAAAAAGGCCTTCTCCAAGACATGTCATAGTCAAATTGGCAAAACTCAGAGACAAAGAGAGAATCTTAAAAGCTGCAAGAGAGAAGCGTCAAATCACCTATAAGGGAGCCCCAATCAGGTTAACATCAGACTTTTCATCACAAACCCTAAAAGCTAGAAAGGAATGGGATGATATTTTCAAAATACTAAAAGACAAAGATTGCCAGCCAAGAATACTCTACCCTGCAAGGCTATCCTTCCGAAATGAGGGGCAAATAGTATATTTCTCAGACAAACAAAAACTGCGGGAGTTCACTACCACAAGACCACCCTTACAAGAAATCCTCAAGGGAGTACTGGGTTTGGTTCCTGAAAAATAACTACCACTGCCATAAAAACCTAAGAAAAATCTAAACCCGCTAGTACAATAAAAATGGCATTCATGAAGAGAAAACAAGCTAACAAAAACACTATCTACAACCTAAGGAACCAACAAACAAAGAAACCAAACAGTAAATCAGAAAGCAAGGAACAAAAGACACCTAAGACAACCAAACAACCAATAAAAGGCTAAGAATAAATCAACACCTTTCAATAACAACTCTTAATGTTAAAGGCTTAAATTCCCCAATTAAAAGACACAGATTGGCGGACTGGATCAAAAAGCAGGACCCAACTATATGCTGCCTACAAGAGACCCACCTCACCCATAAAGATTCAGACAGACTAAGAGTAAAAGGATGGAAAAAGATTTACCATGCAAACAGAAAAGAAAAACGAGCTGGAGTGGCTATTCTTATATCTGACAAAATAGACTTTAAACTAAAAACCATAAAAAGAGACAATGAGGGACACTACTTAATGATAAAAGGACTGATCCATCAAGAAGACATAACAATCATAAATATGTACGCACCCAATGTTGGAGCAGCCAGATTTATAAAACAAACTCTATTAGACCTAAAGAAGGAAATAGACACTAATACCATAATAGCAGGGGACCTGAACACTCCACTGTCAATATTAGACAGATCATCTAGGCAAAGAATCAGTAGAGAAACACAAGATCTAAACAAGACTCTAGACCAATTGGAATTGGCAGATATCTACAGAACATTCCACCCAACAACCTCAGAATATTCATTCTTCTCATCAGCACATGGATCATTCTCCAAGATAGATCACATATTAGGTCACAAATCAAGTCTCAATAAATTCAAAAAAATTGGAATTATCCCATGTATCTTCTCAGACCACAATGGATTAAAACTAGAAATTAATAACAAACAAAACTCTGGAAACTATACAAACACATGGAAATTAAACAGCATTCTACTTAATGACATATGGGTCCAAGAAGAAATCAAGCAGGAAATCAAAAAGTTTATTGAAACTAATGAAAACAATGATACATCATACCAAAACCTGTGGGATACTGCAAAAGCAGTATTGAGGGGAAAATTTATTGCATTAAATGCTCACTTCAGAAGAATGGAAAGATGGCAAGTGAACAACCTAACACTTCACCTTAAAGAACTAGAAAAACAAGAACAATCCAATCCTAAAGTTAGCAGACGGAAAGAAATCATTAAGATCAGAGCAGAACTGAATGAAATTGAAAACCAAAAAACAATTCAAAAGATCAACGAATCAAAAAGTTGGTTTTTTGAAAAGATAAATAAAATTGACAAACCATTAGCATGGCTAACAAAAAAAAGAAGAGAGAAGACTCAAATAACAAAAATTAGAAATGAAAAAGGCGATATTACAACTGATTCATCTGAAATACAAGGAATCATTCGAGACTACTATAAACAACTATACGCCAACAAATTTGAAAATCTGGAGGAAATGGATAAATTTCTGGACACACACAAGCTCCCAAAACTGAACCGTGAAGACGTAGAAAATTTGAACAGACCAATAACAATAAAGGAGATTGAAGCTGTTATCAGAAGGCTCCCAACAAAGAAAAGCCCAGGACCAGATGGATTCACAGCAGAATTTTATCAAACATTCAAAGAGGAATTGACACCGATTCTTTACAAACTATTCCAAAAGATTGAAACGGACGCAAATCTCCCAAACTCATTCTATGAAGCAAACATCATCCTGATACCAAAACCAGGTAAAGATATAACCAAAAAAGAAAACTACAGGCCGATATCCTTGATGAATATAGATGCAAAAATCCTCACTAAAATACTAGCAAACAGAATACAGCAACACATACGAAAAATTATTCATCACGATCAAGTGGGATTCATCCCAGGGATGCAAGGTTGGTTCAACATACGCAAATCAATAAATGTGATACACCATATTAATAAACTCAAACACAAGGACCATATGATCATCTCTATAGATGCTGAAAAAGCATTTGATAAAGTTCAGCACTCATTCATGACAAAGACCCTCTATAAGTTAGGTATAGAGGGAAAGTATCTCAACATAATTAAAGCCATATATGCCAAACCCACTGCCAATATCATCCTGAATGGGGAAAAGCTGAAAGCTTTTCCTTTAAGAACAGGCACTAGACAAGGATGCCCACTCTCACCACTCCTATTCAACATAGTGTTGGAAGTACTAGCCAGAGCAATCAGAGAAGAGAAGGAAATAAAGGGCATCCAGATTGGAAAAGATGAAGTCAAACTGTCCCTGTTTGCAGATGACATGATCCTATATATCGAACAGCCTAAAACCTCTACAAAAAAACTGTTGGAATTGATAAATTATTTCAGCACAGTAGCAGGATACAAAATCAACACACAAAAATCAGTAGCATTTCTTTTCTCCAATAGTGAACATGCAGAAGGAGAAATCAAGAAAGCCTGCCCATTTACAATAGCCACCAAAAAAATAAAATACTTAGGAATTGAGTTAACCAAGGAGGTGAAAAATCTCTATAATGAGAACTACAAACCACTGCTGAGAGAAATTAGAGAGGATACAAGAAGATGGAAAGATATTCCATGCTCTTGGATTGGAAGAATCAACATAGTGAAAATGTCCATACTACCCAAAGTGATATACAAATTCAATGCAATCCCCATCAAAATTCCAAAGACATTTTTCTCAGAAATGGAAAAAACTATTCAGACATTTATATGGAACAATAAAAGACCACGAATAGCCAAAGCAATGCTCAGCAAAAAAAATAAAGCTGGAGGCATAACACTACCTGACTTTAAGCTATACTACAAAGCTATAATAACCAAAACAGTATGGTACTGGCATAAAAACAGACACACTGACCAATGGAATAGAATAGAGAATCCAGAAATCAACCCTCACACTTACTGCCATCTGATCTTTGACAAAGGCACCAAGCCTATTCACTGGGGAAGGGACTGCCTCTTCAGCAAGTGGTGCTGGGATAACTGGATATCGTTATGCAGGAGAATGAAACTAGATCCATACCTCTCACCATATACTAAAATCAACTCAAAATGGATTAAGGATTTAAATATACACCCTGAGACAATAAAACTTCTTAAAGAAAACATAGGGGAAACACTTCAGGAAATAGGACTGGGCACAGACTTCATGAATACGACCCCAAAAGCACGGGCAACCAAAGGAAAAATAAACAAATGGGATTATATCAAACTAAAAAGCTTCTGCACAGCAAAAGAAACAATTAAAAGAGTTAAAAGACAACCAACAGAGTGGGAGAAAATATTTGCAAAATATACATCTGACAAAGGATTAATATCCAGAATATATAAGGAACTCAAACAACTTTACAAGAAGAAAACAAGCAACCCAATTAAAAAATGGGCAAAAGAGCTAAGTAGGCATTTCTCTAAGGAAGATATCCAAATGGCCAACAGACATATGAAAAAATGCTCAACATCACTCAGCATCCGGGAAATGCAAATCAAAACCACATTGAGATACCATCTAACCCCAGTTAGGATGGCTAAAATCCAAAAGACTCTGAACGATAAATGCTGGCGAGGCTGCAGAGAAAAAGGAACTCTCATACATTGTTGGTGGGACTGCAAAATGGTGCAGCCTCTATGGAAAATGGTATGGAGGTTCCTTAAACAATTGCAAATAGATCTACCATACGACCCAGCCATCCCACTGTTGGGAATATACCCAGAGGAATGGAAATCATCAAGTCGAAGGTATACCTGTTCCCCAATGTTCATCGCAGCACTCTTTACAATAGCCAAGAGTTGGAACCAGCCCAAATGCCCATCATCAGATGAGTGGATACGGAAAATGTGGTACATCTACACAATGGAATACTACTCAGCTATAAAAACGAATGAAATACTGCCATTTGCAACAACATGGATGGACCTCGAGAGAATTATATTAAGTGAAACAAGTCAGGCACAGAAAGAGAAATACCACATGTTCTCACTTATTGGTGGGAGCTAAAAATTAATATATAAATTCACACACACACATACACACATACACACACAAACCGGGGGGGGGGGGAAGAAGATATAACAACCACAATTATTTGAAGTTGATACAACAAACAAACAGAAAGGACATGGTTGGGGGGGAGGGGGGGAGGGAGAAGGGAGGGAGGTTTTGGTGATGGGGAGCATTAATCAGCTACAATGTATATCGACAAAATAAAATTAAAAAAAAAAAAAAGAAAAGAAAAAAAAAAATAAATAAATGGTACCATGAGGCCGATAATAAAAAGCAGCAGTCCTGTCCCTCCTCAGAGGGAGCTACTTCAAGTCTCTTAGCTGTTCCTTCTGATATTTACTTTCATATTTCTCAATGTCATCCTTGTCTGGTATTTTTTTAGGTATTATTTATTGGCTTCCTCCTGTGGAAGATTATTGGTTCTCCACCAGCCACCACACACAAGCACATACTTTCCCCTCCAGTGGAGTCCTCTCGCAGTTGCCAAATCATTATTGAGTTTTTCCGTTATCATATCTACATGTATATGTTCACGGCTACACAAGGTACTGTTATGGTGACGGTCGCTGTCTTCTACATACAGCTTTTTGTTTTCCCTGCAGTTTGTAATTACCCCGGTTTTTCATTTAATTTGTTTTTGAAGTAACATTACTAATTCTTCCCACAAACATGCCAAGGGAGTTCTGAAATTTCTAACAATATAGTCAAACACTCTGGTAACCTCTCCAGTCTATTTTTTCCTTGGAGCCCTCTGTCCTCCGGTCCTAGGTGGACCTGTTGCTCCCCTGGCTATCTGTACAGAAGTCCTGAAATCGTTCTTTACCATTATCCTAGGAATTCCTTTCACTTCTCACCTGTGTTGGTTTCTTGTTTCTTAGATCCTAAGTCTTCTTCTTTCTTGGTTTGCTCCCTTCATTTTGTTGTAATATATATGCCAGTAGCTTCCTTGGAAACTGCATATGGGAGTTCAGTTTTTAGATAACTGATTGACAGTTTGGCTGGCTGTATAAATCTTGGTTGGAAATCATCTCTCCTCAGAATTCTGAAGGCAGTTCCCTACTGGCATGTGGTGTTCTGGGTTGATGTTAAGTGGTCCAATCCCATTCTGATTCTTGATCCTCATTGTGTGACTTTTTCAGTCTCTGAAAGCAGATCTCTTTATCTCTGATGTTCTAAAAAAATGTTTAATACAATTCAATATGTATTCTGAAAAAAAGATTTTAATAAGACTAGAAAAATAATTCCATAAATTGGCGTTTATATATTTTAACCCAATGCTAGAGGGCAGATACTAGAAACACTGTCATGACCATCTCTTCTGCTCTGGAGTACTAGCCAAATACAACTGGAAAGAGGTATCAAATCAGAAAGAAGGAGGTATCATCCCTGTTTGGACATTATTTGAACATTACAGGGAAAACCCACAAGAATCAACTGAAAAATTACTGAAAGTGATGAAATAATTGAGTAAGGTAACTTGACATAAAATTAGCATTCTGTTATCAGTAGCCTGCACATATACAAACAACCACCAGATCTAAAATATAATGGGTAAAAGACCCAGTTTGCAAAAGCAACCTAGAAATAAACTTTGTTTAAAATGTGCAAAACCTATGTTAAAGAAACCTTCTAAATGCTACAGAAGGATAGAAATGTGAACTTATACCACATTCTTGGGTAAAAAGACTCAACACTATAAGGATGCCAGTTCTCCCTAAATTAAGCTACACATCAACACAATCATAATAAAAAATACCAACAGGATTTCTTCTGGAACTAGACAAGTTGATTCTAAAGTTGATATGGAAAAATACACATGCATAAACATCCAGGAAAAGTTTGAAAACAGATATGTAAAGAGCAGAGATAATCCTATCAATTATTTACATGTATTTTAAATCTATTATAAAGCTAAAATAATTAAAACTATGAAGTTTAGTGAATAGCCATATCACTTAGAAATTATTGGAAGTCATCCTATATATATAGGAAGTTACCATATGATCAAGTTGGCATTTAAAACAGAATTTATCCATATTTGGTATTGGTACAATTGGCTACCCATCTGTAAAAGAAATTAATTTAGATCCTCATTTCACATGTTATACCAAAATAAATTCTACATGAATCAAAGGTTTAAATGAAATCATGAAATCCTTAAAGTACCAGAAAAAGCCAGGGGATATGATAATGATCATCTGTGGGGCCTCTGCTCTGGCTGCAGAGCAGTCCCAGCTTGTGGATTGCTGACTGAATAATGGATTGATTGATTGTCAGGTCCTGTACTCGATGCTGTAGCAGTGGCTGCAAATTGGCAGTGCTTGGACTAGATTTGCTACATGTAATTTGTTTGGTTCTACTAGTGTTAAAACATTTTTTATTTTGATCCTATATTTTAAAACTGGGATATTTCACATCAAAATCTGGCTTCCCCCGAAATGTCTAAATATGTGGCAGTACTGGGCCCTCATTCCTTCATGGGACAATCAACTGAACCACTGCTCTTTGTCCTGAGGATGGAGCTGAAGGCCCTTAGGAGCTAACAGGACCCAGATAACAGGCAGGTGAAAGGTAGTGGTGACCCGCAAGCCCAGAGATTTGGATTAGGGGTGAGGGCATGAGGCTGCACTGTCGGGGCAAGAGAGCAGTTCCCAGGCTGTTGTGGTCACCCAGGTGAGAAGTCTTGGCAGAGGGAACAGAAGGTAGAGGCCTGGCCAGAGGGACTTTGGGACTTGAATCCACAGGATTTGTGGACAGACAGCTGAGTGTGTGTGTGCTTGGGGCGGGCAGGGGAGCTTAGGAAGCACCCCAAGATTGTCATGCAGAGGGGTGAATGCTCCTGATCGGTCACACTGCTGCTCAAACTCAAACGCCTTGCCTGAGAGGCCTGGCCACTGACCACCTCTCTGGTGCTTTCCTCACTGTCTGGGCTCGCCTTGCACACCAAGCTGACTAGGCCTCGGGCCACCCTAGAACCAGCCAAGCGCTGGTTTGCCTCAGGGCCCTTGCACTCACTGTTCTGCCTGCCATGCTGCTCCTCTCACTTTTTAGCCAGCTGGTTTCCCCTCATCCTTCATGTCTTCTCTTAAATATGCTCTCCTAAAAGAGGTTTGGATGCTGTAGAGGCAGAGGGACAGCAAGAAGGCTGTTTCCAATGGGGCCTCCAGTCCTTTAGGGGCCATGGGAAGGGGAGTGGCTTTCTGGGCGCAAAGGGAAGCCTTTGAAGGGGTGCGGGTGGGGCAATGCAGAGACTGCATCTGATTTACCCCCTGAGAGGCTGCCTGCAGTTCCTGCCTGGAAAACAGTGCAGGAGTGGCAGCCAGGAGGAGAGTGGGGGGCACTCATGCTAGTGGGCAGAGGCAGTGCCACCAGAGACCAGTCATTGGGTATTTTGGAACCCACATAACTTGTGAAAGTGCCGGTGGGGGTGGGGTGAGAGCTGGAGGTGTCAGGGAAGAAAGTCAAGCGGGATTGCTTGGTTTCCAGCCCCAGCCGTGAGGTGGGTGCTGGTGCCCGTGTCCTAAGGTGGAGACACTAGGCAAGGCAAGTAGCAGTGTGTGTGTCGAGAGGAACAGTTCTGGTGAAGCCCACTTCGAGTCCGCTTCCACCGTGCGCCTGGAGACAGTCTGAAGGCACAGTGCTGCAGCGCGGTGGCTCCGCGGCTGGCGGCACTGGCAGTCTCTGTTCGGTGGCTCTGGAAAAAGTCATGGGGTAGCTGCGCAGCCCTGCCCTAGCCGCGGCAGGGCGCAGGGAAAGGGCATGGCCGGGGCCCGGTAAGGAGGCACATACCACCTGTTAGCCCCTGAGTCAGTCAAGCATATCTGAAAAGTGAGGATCAAAGCGACAGCCCACCTCGTGGGGCTGGGTCGTGGGGGAATGCACAGGTCCGCCCTCAGGAGGCGGCGCAGGTGCAGCCTCGCCCTCGGAGGCTTCGGCGTGCCTTTGCGCAGGGCGGGGAAGCAGGGCGCTCGCGGGGGCTCTGCACGGAAATGCCCCGGCCGCGGCCAGTGGAGGTGGGGGCGCGCGTCCCCGGCTACCCCCGCGCCCCCGACCCGGCCCGCGGCCCCGAGGGGGCGCCCGCCACTTCGCCGCCGCTGGCCCAGGGCGCCAGAGGGCCTCTTAATTGTTCCCAGAACGAGTGGCATTTAGATCAATTAATATGCAAAACAGGAGTAAATCATCTCATTCGCGAGCCCCACGCGGGGCGGGGAGCCGAGGCATTTGCTATGCAGCGAGGTCGCGGCCCCCGCCGCGTGTTTATCTGGGGAGATGGAAATCAGGCGGCACACAACGCCGCCCCGCGGGCTAGCGGATCGGCGCGGAGGCCCGGGGTCGCCCCTGGCCCTGAAGCTCTGTGTCTGTGCGCCTTCAGGCCGCGCGCCACCCCTCTCTGGGCTGCCGTTCCTAGGTGGTAATAACAGGCGTTCTATCACTAAATAAAGCAGGTAATCGGAAAATAATCGGACTCTAAGTGCTTCAGTTGGCAACAGCTTACATGCTTGTGACCCATCATTATGCTATTGGACCTTCACAGAGGCCAAAACCCTTACTTCCATTCCTACATTTAATCCTCAAAGTCACACTGAGAGTCAGTTCCAATTATCCCCATTGTACAGCTGAAGAAACTGAGGCAGAGAGGTGAAGACATTCACCTGGCCCTGACCAAGCACCTAACCATTATGGTAGAGGTCCCAGGCCTTTGTTATTTAACTAGGAGCTCCCTTCTACCAGGGAAGATGGCCTCAGAAATAGGCAAAATTCTGTTAGCCTAGCCGTAGCTGCAATTTTACTCATTCCTCCTGTGGGGGTGGGGGGTGCTGTGGTGAACAAAACAGGAGATTCCCAGCCCTTGTGGGAGACCTGTAGTGAGAGCATTTCCAGGAAAAACGAGCAAGGTGAAAGGGTAGGAAGTGACAAGGCTGGCTCCTCTGAGGAGGTGACATTTGAGCAGAGACCTGATGGAAGCAGGGGAGCCTGGCTCCAGCCCTGGCTGCACACTGGAGTCACTGATTTTCTTGGTTTGGGGTACAGCCTGGCATCAGGACTTATAAAGGTTTCTGATTGGCTAAGCCTGGTTCAAGTGGCCCCACCCTGGGCTAACTGACAATGGCCAGGGGCAAATCACATAGTGGACACATGCCTATGAGCTGGACACCCACCCCAAACCTACACAGCAGGCAAAGTCAAAAGCAGTCCAGGGAGCCATGGTCCAAAAGCCAGAAAGATTTCTGGAAGGTTGTCAAACTGTGAGGAAAGGCAGAGAGCCCAGAATTGAAGATTTGGATGACCCAGGTGTACTGGGGCCAAGAGGAAAGTGGCACCAGGTGACTGTCCAAGTGATGGAGGTGGGGGAGACAGGGAGTGCTCAGAACCAGGGGTAAAAGGACCAGGCATGATATTTTAACAAAATCACCAATCTTGAAGAGAGATTGTTAGTCACTGTGTGACAACTTCTGTAGGAGCTCATGCGGGTAAGGTTTATCAGGGGTGGGTCTGCAAATCTTTTCCCAAAAGACGCCCTGTCCATGGTGATGAACTTGGTCATCCACTACCTGGGCAATGCTGATCTTTGTCCTCCCTCTCCCACGCACTCATGCTACCGTGCACTCACCAAGCCTGCCCATTCCAGCTCCTTAAAGCCTCTCCTTCTCATCCCTTCCTTTCCATTTCTAAGGGTACGTTTTGGTTAAGGCTCCCATCAGTCATGTCTGGACCATTGCAGCAGCTTCCTGCCTGAGCATGCTACTTCCACTCCTGCCTCCAATCCATACTCCAAAGAGGCCACCCCAGGGATCTTCCTAACACACAAATCTGACCAAGTTACTACCCTGGTTCAAACCTTCTAATTAACTCAGCAACAACACTAAAACAACCCAGTTTAAAAAAAACAGGCAAAGGATTTAAATAGACATTTTTCCAAAGAAGATATACGAATGGCAAAACAAGCACCTGAAAAGATGCCCACCATCACTAATCATAAAGGAAATGCAAATGCAAAACACAATGAGATACCACTTCACACCCATCAGGACGGCTATTGCATGAACATGGTCCATTGCATTAATATATTCGTTCTCCTGTGGATGGACCCCCGGACTGTTTCCAGTTTGGGGCTATCATTCATAAAGCTGTTGTGTATTAGACAATTCCGCATGGGTCTCTCCCATTTTTGCACATCGTGTAAGTGAAGCACTGACTGCCCTTTGCTTCTGAAAAGCCTGGGCAGATCACGTGTCTTCCTCTGTTTACTTCCCATTCTAAATGATCCAGGTTCCCTGAGCTCAGGGTTCCTCTCCTGTAATGAAACTCACTGCATGTGCAGCTTCCATCTGGGGCCATCCACACTGCCCCCCGTGGGACTGGGGTGAGAGGAGTTGCTGCAAACATGCTGATGCTCATGCTGCTTGCTATGCTGTGAGTAAGAAAGTCCTTTGTCTCTCTCCTACGGCTCTTGCATCTCCTGCCAGCCTCTATAGAACAGTGGCAAGCTGACTCATTAGCTTTCAAGTTGAGGAAAATCTCAGGTCCTTCGTAGTTCCTCACACTGCATGTTCTTATACAAGTGTTTTTGTTAGCGTATATTTGCCCATTTCTTTGTCCTTCCTTCATGCTGCCTGGAGTGCAGACATGGTGGCTGGAGCTCTAGTTGCCATTGTGGCCCATGGGAGCAGATGTAGTGGGGTGGAAAGAGCATGGGTCCCTGATGTCTTTGCAGATGAGAATCACCACACTGGCCCTGGAATTTTACAGGAGGGAGAAATGCCTTGCTTATTCCACTGTTACTGTGGTGTTTTCCAACCCTATCTAACGCAACCCACATCGTGGCTCATCCCTTCTGAGATGTCCTCCCTGCCTCCACCCCCCGCTTCCTTTGTTCATAATATATGTTGAACTAACCTCAACGAATGTCTCTGTTCATGTTTCTAGTCCTTTCCACAACGATTGCTGCCTGCATCCCGGTACCTAGCACAATGTCTGGCACATCGTAGGTGCTCAGGGGATGGTAATTGGTAAGGTGAACGAATAAGTAAAAGAAAAATTCAGATTAGCAGAAATGATGGGAAAGCTGCATCCTCAATGTGGAGGGAGTCAGAGCTACAGTCCTGTGCTGTGTGAGCCTGGTATGGCTCTTTCCTCTCTCGGCTCAGTTCTCTGGCTTTGCAATGTGGGCTTTGGCTCAGATGATGAATGCCCATGGGCCCTGCTGATCATTTAGCCCTGTGCTAACTCTGAAAATTTGAGTGTTGCCTTCCGGCCATGCTTCCTTGCTTCTCCTCCTTTATCTTATGCTGGACCAGTGGCCAGGGAGGTGGTGGCTGAGGGAGGTCCCATCCCTTGTTGGGCCCAGGACTGCTCTGCACCCTTGGGGAAATGTGGGTGCTTGGGTTAGCATCTGGGGGAGACTGACAGCTTTAGTGAGCCCAGCTGGTGGCATCAGTTTCTGGGTGCCTGGTCACCATGTTAATCTGCTCTTGGTGCCACTAATACCAATTTGTGAGCAGACAGCCAGGATCAGACAGGCCAGCTGTCAGGGAACTGTGGGCAGCTCAGTGTGTGGTTTGATTTTATGGCTTAGGGATGGAATTATAAATTAATTAGCAAACTTAAGTTTTTGGAGCTGCTTCAGACAGGTGACTCCCAGGGGCCCGGTGACACCAGTTAACCCAGTGACCCCTGCCCAAACAGTCTCCCTCCACCCTGCCACCCACGCAGGGAATCAGTCTTGGTTCCAGCTCTGCCACCACTCTGGTGAGTGGTCTGGGTGAGCCCCTGTCCCTCTCTAGCCCCAGCCTCCTCATCTGCACCAGAAAGGGGCTGGACTGGAGGCTCCTCCACCTCCTCAACTTCAACGTTGTGATTCTGACTTGGCACAAGATGCCTAGCAGGTGGCAGAGCCAGTGAAACTCTCTGTCCACACTCTGCCTCCAGTGCCAGGGGGACCCCTTCCCCCTCTGAACCCTGTAACCTTAACTGAGCTTCAGGGGTCCCTGTTTCCAGAGAAAGCAAGCAATAGAGTGGAGTGATCTAAAACCACAGCTGTGGCTGAGTCACCCTCCATCCAGCCTTCCTGCGGGGAGGCTTTCCCATTGCCCTGAGGTGGAGGTTGCTGAACACCTGCCATGCTACAGGACCCTGCGTGTCCCAGCCCCCACCTCTTATCTCCTCCCATCACCCCTGGGCTCCAGCCACACCGGCACCTCCCTTGTCCTCCTAAGTGCCACCTTCCTTCCTGCCACAGGAACCTTGCATACGCCATTCCCTCTGCCTCTCCCACTTCTCCCCTTCCTCCTAGCCTGTCATCCTGTAGGTCTCTACACTCATGTCCCTTCCTCCAAGAAGACTGTCCTGACCCCTTGTTAGCTGCTCTCACAGCACCCTGTGCACCCCTGTACACCCCTCATAGCAGAGGGAATCGTTAACTCTTAGGCTCGTTTGTTATTTAATTCATCTCCCCATCTGGATTGTGAGCTCCATCGGGCGGGAGCACATCTGTTTTACTCACCAACTTTGTCAGAGCCTGCTTGTTGTTCCCCAATATTTATTCCCTTGTCCTCTCTCACAGTAATAGATCTCCTCAAAATAAAGACCACTATTCCCAATCTCCTTCCAGCTGGGTGTGGCCACATGTCCAAGTTCTGGCCAATGGAATGTGAGTGGATATGACAAACACAACTTCCCTGTGTCCCTTCCTCCTTAACCTCCTCTCTCTGGTGGAATACATGTGCGAGGTGGGGGTGCTGGTAAAATACAGGTGCAAGGTGGGGTGCTGGAAAATACAGGTGTGAAGTGGGGGAGGTGGCAGGATACAGGTGCAAGGTGGGGTTGTTGACAGAATACAAGTGGGATGTGGGGTGCTGGTGGAATACAAGTGAAAGTGGGGTGCTGGTGGAATAGAGGTGGAGGTGGGATGCTGGTGGAGTGCAGTTGTGAGGTGTGGTGCTGGTGGAATACAGGGAGGTGAGGGTATCACATTGGACCTTGCAAACAGGGGCTTCACTCCAGAAATGCTGACTGTAGTGGATTGAAATATGTCACCCCCAAACTTACTGAAGCTTGAGTTGTGTCCCCCAAGTTTTATGTACTAGAAACTTGGCCCCCACTGTGATTGTTGAGGGTGAGAAATCCTATTATGGTAATTGGAAGGTGGGGCCTTGAAGAGATGATTGGATGGAGGACTGTGCTGTAGTTAATAGATTAGAAGTGGTGGTCAGGGGCGTGGTTCTGAGGGCTTTAAAAGTAGAGGAGAGTCTGTCTCTCTCTCTTGCTCTCTCTGCTCTGCTCCGCCATTTTTGCAATGTGATACCCTGCCATCACTGTCACCACCACCAAGACCTTCACCAGCTGTG